>NC_136733.1:4895000-6095000 GCF_936440315.1 Barbus barbus
TACATTTATATGTATGTATATGTGTATGTATGTATGTGTGTGTGTGTGTGTGTGTGTGTGTATATATATATATATATATATATATATATATATAAAATGTATTTCTAAACGTATATTAATATAACAAATAAATAAGTAAATATTAAGAATATATTTGCTTAAAATAAACTGAAGAACAATTACATTTTTGGAAAAAATAAAAACTAAATTAAAAGAAGTAATTTCAGAAGTAAAAAAAAAAATCACATTTCTAAAGTAAGAATTAATAAATTACATTATTTAAAGATATTTAGATTTTATAATTATAAATGATAATAAATTACAATAAATTAAATATCATTGAATACTAATTAAAACAAAGATCAAATCAAATAAGCAAAAGTAATAAATTATATTTTTTTCCTAAAGTAAAGGGAATTTAATTAATTTTCCCCCACAATTGTCATTATATATAACGCATCTAGATGGTTTTACTTCAGAGCAGGTTTTCACATTATTTTTCATTATTCCACAAAAAAACTGAAATACAATAATTGTATTTAATTTAAAAAAATCAACATGAATTCTACGGAAGTAAAAAAATTCTGCCATTAATTATAAAAATGTAACCATTCAAGTAATATACCATTATTTTGTCTACATTACAGTAATGTGAATACATTTATCCTAACTCCAATATCCTTTTCCCAGTTAAATTAGGTACTGTAGAGGTACGAGACAAGTGAAACAGCACTCCAGCGCTGGAAAAGTCATTTAGGCTGTGATTCTTCCAGGAAAAAAATTATGTTCCAGAAAGTATTCACAAAACAAGTCTTATGGCTTTCAAAAAAGATATGGTTTATGACTGTCATCTGCGACCGGACAGACAAACTGATATTTTAGAAGAGGCAATATGACACATGGAGTGCCAGTCTAAACAACCTGGAGCACAATCAAGCAGCAGGACCATCAGAGCCCACAACCGGCCCACGGCTACACGCCTGTTCACAACCCAGCCGTCGCCATGGCAACAGGGACAGATTGCATCCACATCTGGTAGCGATTTCAGCTCTTGTGAAAGAAAAAAAAAAGCGGGGGGAGAAAGAAATTTATGTGCTAAGGCAAAAAAGACAAATATTTTCTGCAATGCAAAGCAGAAAAAGCAGAGGGTTGCATTACACTTAAAAGAGGCTGAGAAATGCGTTTTGTTTGATTGTTTGCTTGCTTTTTTCCATCAAACAGAATGGAAGCAATATTTCATACTTCTGTAAGTTATGAGAATCGAACGGAGCAGTGCTGGTCCTCTGGAAAGCTGACACGCTTTGCGTGTTTAAGCAGGTTTTCATAGGAAACTATCCAGTGGGCGACAGACTCAGAGAGAAAATGATTGTATAATAAAGGCTGACAACAACATAACTTAATCATAAATCATATGCTTATATTCTAAGTGGGAAAGCAAGAGCTCATCCTGTTTAAGTTGGATGTTTGGTCTCTAAAACGTGTTTTGCACCTTTGTTAGTTTCTTATTTCATCTGAATCTCTGTTACAAAAAAGAAAAGTGATAGATGATAATGCAATGTTTTGGTTACCATATTCATATATCATTCCATATACACACCATTCTGGGTTAATTCAAACAATAATATGGTTATGCCTTTATATAGTGTCAAAAACCTTTGGAATAAAAGTTTTTGGGGCCTCAGATGCACTTAGAAACATCTTGGTGTCAGCGCTTTAGATGATAAAATATTAAAGCAAGGAATTCAAGAAGTAAACAAACATTTGTGTGTGTGTGTGTGTGTGTGTGTAATGTTTGACTTGAAAAGTAAATCGATATCGATAATATACCCAATACTGTTTGGGAGTAATCTTTTATTATTTTATTATTGATCATACTTTTATTCAGCAAGGATGCATGAAATTGATCAAAAAATGACAAGATATTTAAAAGATATATAAAAAAAAAAAAAAGATTTCTGTTGCAAAGAAATGCTGTTTCTTTTCTATTAATTAAATAATCTTGTAAAAATGTGCCATGATTTCCACAAAAATATCAAGCAGCAAAACTGTTAAAACTGTATTAGTAGTAATAATAATAATAAAAATAAGTTTCTTCAGCAGCAAATCAGCATATTGGACTGATTCCTGAAGGATCATGTGACTGAAGACTGAAGGAATGATGCTGAAAATTCAGCGTTGCATCACAGGAAGAAATTACATTTTGAAATATATTCAAATAGAAAACAGTTATTTTAAATTGCAATAATGTTTTACAATATTACTGATTTTAATGTATTATTACTGATGGATGGATGCTCAGAAAAGTTCAATTTGGTCCCTTGCATCATTTGTTTGCAGATGCTATATGGTTTGATATTTTGTATGCAGTGCTGGAAACCACTAATGCTCATATACTTAAGTGAAAAATTAATTGAAATTATGATTATTTCTAAAGAAATATAAAGTAGAAGTATCACAAATAAACCACATAATAAGTGACTTCATATGAATATGTGTTGTTATTCTGTTCAAAATATCATAAATTACCAATTGATTATTTGACACTCTTGAAGAAATTACTGTTTTATCATAACCACTGGTTAAATATCAAAGCTGGAGTCTTAAATCTTTGTCACGCTACACAGTTTGTCAAGATCAAGTATGAATGTGATGTTTTAATCTGTGTGAATGTTGTACAACAATAATCTGGGGACATAAAGAGGGTACTGCAATGACATTCTGAACAAAAAAAAATAAATTATAAAATTGTTCCCAAATCCATTTTGTAGGTCTCTGATCTGTTGGAAACGCTCTAGCATCAGTTTTTGCCATGGTGTTTTTGTCCGTTTAGTTTTCTGAGAGGTCTGTTAATCACAGCATATGTGTCCGTGCCATGTGTGGGTTATTACTGGAAAGACGCTTGGCGTGTGTCGCTGCCTCTAACCGCTGGATGCTGAGCTCAGCTCCGCAGCACTGAGATCATGTGTGTGTATAATATACTGTTACAGGCTGAATCTGCCGAATTCACACTGAGATTTAAGACTGACTGATCTGAGGTGATAACAGAGCACTTCATCATACAGTTAATGAGACATGCGGCTAAAAATAAATGACTTACTGCACTCCATTTACTCACTGTTCACCAGTTTGTTGATGATTATTACATTTATATTTCAGTGTGCTGGGTTGCACGTAAATGGTTATTTATCATTTAAATTGTGTAAATATTTGTATTTTATATGTCAAAATCCCAGGACCAAGAGTTATTATCTCTAAAGGTATCTCTAAATTATCTCTAGGTTTGCAGTTTTTCCCATGAAAATAAATAAATACATATATCACATGGACTCACACTGAAGGGTTGACCCGTGTCCTATCTAGAGACCAGAACACCATTGAAACTTGAGGGTGCAGCACCTTGGGCTCTTTCTGAATCTGGAAATCAACCTCAATATATATTTATTTTGTTTGTTTGTGGTTGATTTTTATATATATTATATATAGCCTTTAATGCAGCCAATTCCAA
Organism: Barbus barbus; assembly: GCF_936440315.1. Classification (NCBI taxonomy): domain Eukaryota; kingdom Metazoa; phylum Chordata; class Actinopteri; order Cypriniformes; family Cyprinidae; genus Barbus; species Barbus barbus. The sequence goes on from NC_136733.1 coordinate 4,898,506, forward strand.
TTGTTGCTTATTTTGGGGAGTTTCTGCCTTTACTCTCCTCTCCAGCTGGTGAAATTCATGTTCATTCGGATATAAATCTGGAGATTGACTTGGACAATCTAAGACTTTCAATTTCTTTGCCCTTATAAATTCCTTGGCTGAACTGGCAGGGTGTTTTGGGTCATTGTCCTGATGCAATATGAAGCACTTCCCAATGAATCTGGTAGCATTATCTTGAATATTGGTAGGCAAGATGGTTTTGTACCCTTCCAAATTCATTCTGCTACTGTCATCATACATTAAGTCATCAGTAAAGTTGAGAGGGCCTGTTCCAGAGGCAGCCATGCATGCCCATGCCACGACACCACCTCCACCATGCTTTACAGATGAGGCTGTATGCTTGGGATCATTGCAGTTCCCTTTTTTCTCCACATTTTTGCTTTCCCATCACTTAGATAAAGGTTCTTCTTTGTCTCATCGGTCCATAAACACAGTTCCAAAACTCTTCTGGCTCACCTTTGTGCTTTTTTGCAAACTCTGATCTTGCCTTTCTATTTTTGGTGCTGGTCAGAGGTTTGCATCTTGCTGTGTAACATCTGTAATTCTGTGTCAAAGTCTCCTGAGGACAGTAGATTGTCAGAGCATCACCCCAGCTTTCTGGAAGTTGTTGGTGATTTTACAGACACGTCTTTTAGGGTTCATTTTCACAGCTTTTATGGTTTGTCTGTCATCAACTACTGTTGTTTTCTCAGCTGATCAGGTCGTTGTTGGTTGCTGGTGTCGCTGGTGGTTTCAAAACTCTTGATTTCTCCATGCCCTTTGTTTTTGCTAGAGCTCTAACTGACTTCCTCTTTTTAAAGTGAAGTGAAGTGACATACGGCCAAGTATGGTGACCCATACTCGGAATTCGTGCTCTGCATTTAACCCATCCAAAGTGCACACACACAGCAGTGAACACACACACACCGTGAACACACACCCGGAGCAGTGGGCAGCCATTTATGCTGCAGCGCCGGGGAGCAGTTGGGGGTTCGATGCCTTGCTCAAGGGCACCTCAGTCGTGGTATTGAGGGTGGAGAGAGCGCTGGACATTCACTCCCCCCACCTACAATCCCTGCCGGCCCGAGACTCGAACCCGCAACCTTTGGATTACGAGTCCGACTCTCTAACCATTAGGCCACAACTTCCCTTTTCTTTTAGCATCCAAATTGCTTGCTTTTCTCTCAAAGTCAGCTCCCTCATCTTCATCCTGGTTTGTGTGTGTCATCATCGATTGCAAGATTCAGAATGCAGAAGTAATGGATATAACTGATACGACACATTCCCTGCTTTTAATATCTGAAGAATTAATGCAACAGGACACAGCTGATCACTTAGAAAGACCCGTGAGGCAACTGTTCCAATACTTATGCTCACATCAGATAGAGGGATGAAACTCTAAAAGTGCTGAATCACCCAATAATAAAATGTGACATTCTGTTTTTTTGTCTCATATTCATCTTTTAATCATATTTGTAAATGTCTTGGCTCCACAGCCAAAAGAGTAATTTTGTCTTTACGGTTCCAATACTTATGGAGTTCACTGCATAAATATATATTATTATTATTATTTGTTTTTTTAAGGAACAAATCTTTAGCACAATTTATGCATTGTGACATAAGATTCCCCCCCCCCAAGCAATTTACGTTTATTTATTATGAATATTTATTATATTAATAATTAATATTATTATTTGATCTACTATTTATTATTCTATTCATAATTAACATTATTATTGGTAAAACTTTACTTTAGGGTGTCCATGATACAGAGTAATTACACTTAAGTACTCAGTAGTAGCAGTTGTACTTACATGAAACAAAATGTACTTACCAGAGTTGTGGACTCAAGTCGCATGACTCGGGACTTGACTCCGACTCGAGTCCCCAATCTGAGGACTTGTGACTTGACTCGACATAATCAAAAAAGACTTGCAACTCGACTTAGACTTTGAGAACAATGACTCGAGACTTGACTTGGACTCGGCAAGTCTCTAAACCGTGTCTGCACCGGACGCGAGTGGGGCAGCGTGGCGTGACAAAATAAAACAGAATCCATTATAATCAGTGATGCAGTCTACACTGGATGCAGCACAACGTGACAATTGTGACCCATGCTGGCAAAATGAGTGTGAATGCGCACGGTCTAATTTTGAGCTATAGGCAAAATAAGTGAAAAAAAAATGTCAGTTTTGTTCAAATTTGAGGTTTTCACAAAAATTAGTTCATTAAGCCTTCCTCTAGCGATCCCAATGCTCCAAATAGCAATTAAACATCTAAAATGATCTTTATTTGTATGTTTTCTGAGAGGAGTACCTTTTCTCTGCGCACTTCTGGACGACTGCGCTGCTGCTTCTCAGCACAAGTTGTAGGTCTATTGTTGCAAAGCGCAGCGTTCCAGCTTTGTGAATAATCGAATTCTCCATGACATGAGTTCAAACCAGTGAGATATGATTTTCAAACCCATGCTGATGAAAACAAAACGATCATAAGACGCACCTTTCCGCAAACGCGTGATCTCCCTACATTATTGCAAACTATGTTTTGGCGAGATCCAAACAAACAAAATCTGTTTTGTCTGACATGAACGTTTAGTAAACGGTTGGGAAAAATCTGATGTGTAACATTATATTATATCCATGCATTACAGTAGGTTCTAATATAGAGGTCTCAATGTTAATCAAACATTAAAAGAAAAGACGGAATCACTCGCTCCTCTTGATTAAACTACTGTTTATTTACATCTTTGTTCTTGTTTTTAGTAACAAAGATAAAATAAAAAATAGCTATATTGTGATTAATAATACAGTAATTATTAACAGGGTGTGTTTAGTGTTTTGGGGGCCCTCAGCAAGTGTTCCCGGAGGGGCCCCCTCTGTGGATTTTGCGATCGATTCTGGGGTAGGGATGGGTCTCGTTTACATTTTATCGATACTGATACGATACTTATCAATACAGTTATCCATACTACTCTCTATAATTTGGTGCAAAAATAAATTATGTAAAAAGATGTTGAAAAGTTCAAGTTATTCTATTACTGCAGTTTACCAATGCCTCCAAGCAAACATAATAAGCCATAAAGCATATTTTTTAAATAAAAAGGCCCTTCAAAGAGAGAGAGAGAGATTTCCTCAGCATACCACAAGATATTCGAACATCGTGTGCATAGGAGCACAACAGAATGTAACAGAGAATTCTGGCGTCTCTAGCTATTTTTATTAAAGAAAATTAAAATATTGACTTTCTCAGGGAGCGGGCGTGATTTCTCCTAAGAGAGAGCGTCCCACTATGTTTTAGAGGGACTTTTTTTATCTCTGTTTTTTATCTACATAATAAAAAAGGCTTCTTTTTAACATGTAGACTTATTTATAGTGATTCTCCAATCAGGATTTTTACAGACATTCATTCAGGTCCTGAGTTTCATTTTTGAAAATGGGGTGAATTCCCCTCTCAGATGACTCCTGTGGGAGGGAGGATTTTTTTTATTATTACTATTTGAGTGGTGGAGGGGGGGATTTTTAGCCTTTTTTCCCCAAAAAATATGTAATTAAATGTTTGATCATGCTATGTATTTTTGTTTTTACAATGGGGCAATTGTTGAGAGTGCACACTGGAGAGTGCACGAGTGCTGAATAGTTTAAATACTGGCAAACTTAAAAAAGAAATGCAAATTATAAACTTTAGTGATGATGCATGTAAACTGTGACAATTCCTGTGTCAATTGTGCAGTGTGCAGCTACTTTATGTGGTGATATGAAGCCATTTGCGCATTTTCAGAGGGAAAGACAAAGAGCTCGCAGAGAACTCATGCTGTTTGTAAAATTACGCCTCACAGAAAGTTTTCAAATTATTTTATAAGTGATTTAATAAAGAAATATGAGTTGTAGGCTACCTCACCTTCAGCATTATAATTATTTTACACGCTCCGGACAGACTAGACAGCTTTAGATCGGTTTATGAGAACAGCTTCTAATTCACCATTAACACAGAAGTAGCCTACGGAGATAAAACAACGCACGTGTTTTTTTTTTTTAGTAGCTAGGTGCATTAAATGATTTTCCAAGCCGTTATCAGCATTAAACGTTAAATCTGTCATTGTAGCGTTTTGAAGCTCAAATTTTGTTTGGAAGTCTTAAAATAGCAGTGCATTTTAATCCGTTTTTTTTTTTTTATCAATTATTTAGTCAGATACAGTTAGAGAAGCACAATAAGATTACATTTATTTGAATGCATTTGTGAGCGCGCGATTGCATGTGAATTACTCCCGCACGTCTGCTACTAACAAAGCTGTGTTTTAATTATTTGTCCATTAACTGTCCATCGCTGTTTTCATAACCTTAACCTTCTGTCTGATTTGAGTGATAGGCTGCCCCAGTGTCAAGCCAGATAATCGCATCAATGCAGTCATATTATGAGCTGTTGAAATGAATTGTGCTCGTGATGAAGCGGCAGCGGAGCTCGGAGCGAACGAAAACTACAACTCCCGACTTTCAAAAATTCCTCGCTTCCGTCAAAATCAGGCAGCTCCACGATTTTCACTCCGCTCTCACTTCACTCGATCCCATTACTCTGGTTTGGGGTGACAACCGGGGTGGCAAAGCTCATTTTTAGGGTGGCAGTTGCCACCCTTGTGGACACGCCCCATGGCCACACACCACTTCCCTTTTCCCTTTCTTAAATGAGCGCTTGTTAGTGTATTCATTCACATAATGTTTAGGATATGTCTTAGATATTTAAAATACACATAATCACTAATAACCACTTATTAGATGAAGACGAAGAGTAAGAAGCCTATCTGTGATCATTATGAACTTGTTTAAAACACAAAATACATTTGCTTACATAGGCTATATTTATGTCTGAATAACTACAGTTTTGCCATGAATAATTTTGCATGCCTCATTTCTTAAACCTGATATAGTGAACGGAACAAAGATCATTGTAACCATTATTGCGCTCGTCTCCTTGACAGCATGAAATGAAACACATCATGCAAAAATCCATTCACTGATGGTTTCTTATTTTTATTTAACATTTGTATGTATTAGAACTATTGTTATTTACTTTTCTGCTTTTTTTAACGTTCTGTATCAACGTATCAGTTTAGAACTTGAAGTAGTCTGCCATAAATGTTTTGTAGAATTATGTCAGTAGCTGGCAATAAATCAACGTCTGTATTAAATATTAGCAAGTTATTAAATATTTGACTCAGGACTGATTCATTAAAACCCCTGAACCATTAACATATGGAAGTGGACTTAAGCCTATATTTGTTTTTACAAACATTGATTCATTACTCAATGAAACACCACTAATTATTATATCTTTCTAATTATACTTAGGCTTACTAGACTATAGTATTAATAACTTTAAATTTACTGTAGTAATTTATACATAGACACTCGTTTGGGAAAATAGCACTAATGACTTGTTTGGGACTTGAAACTTAAAGTTGAGGACTTGCAACTCGACTTGGACTTGCCTGCATTGACTCGGGTCTTGACTTGGGACTTGACTCGAGACTTGAATGCAATGACTTGAGACTCACTTGTGACTTGCAAAACAATGACTTGGTCCCACCTCTGGTACTTACCATGTAACTTAGTTATGAAACAGCCTGTACATACAGTTTGTAATTATGTAGATGTAATAGGCAGCTACTGTTACACATAAGTAACAGACCGAGTTGGAGTTGGTATTGGTCAGAAGAGTTCAAATGTGAAATTCTTGTCCTCCGGGCTAAAGAGGAGGGAGTCCTTCCAGCATGTCATCAGTATTCAGTTCAAAAGCCAGCATCTCTGATGGTATGGGGGTGCATAAGTGCATACGGTATGGGCAGCTTGCATGTTTTGGAAGGCACTATGAATGCTGAAAGGTATATAAAAGTTTTAGAGCAACATATGCTCCCCTCCAGATGACGTCTATTTCAGCAGGACAATGTAAAACCACATACTGCAGCTATTACAACAACATAGCTTCGTAGTAGAAGAGTCCGGGTGCTGAATTGGCCTGCCTGCGGTCCAGATCTTTCACCTATAGAGAACATTTGGCGCATCATTAAACGAAAAATACGTCAAAGATGACCACAAACTCTTCAGCAGCTGGAAACCTATATCAGGCAAGAATGGGACCAAATTCCAACACCAAAACTCCAGAAACTCATAACCTCGATGCCCAGACATCTTCAAACTGTTTTGAAAAGAAGAGGAGATGCTAAACTATGGTAAACATACCTCCGTCCCAACTATTTTGAGATCTGTTGCAGGCATCAAATTTTAAATGACTATATATATATATATATATATATATATATATATATATATATATATATATATATATATATATATATATATTATATATATATATATATATATATATATATATATATATTCTTCAGATTATAAAAAGGTAATAAAGAGATGGTTCTTTAAATAACCTTTGACTGAATGGTTCTTTGTGGAAACAAAAATGGTTCTACTCTGGCATCGCTGTGAAGAACCTTTGGAAGCGCCTTTATTTTTAAGAGTTTTCCTGCAAAGCTCCCTGAAAAACTATGCACATGCGGTGCACCTAGGACAAAAGCTGCTTTAAACTTAAAAGATGGTCACACCGAATATTGATTTAATTTTGTTAACAGAAGTTAATTGATAAAGAAAATCTAATTATGACATTATTTTACAGCATTTATACACAAGGGCCTAAAACGTTTAACATTTCTGTAGCTTTGCAGGTAGGTTTCTTGAAACATCTTGGAGACGTTGCCATATATTAAAAAATAATAGATTATTATACATTATTTAGGTGTTTTAAATTAGATCTAATCTAAATAAATAAATAAAATGTAAATAAATTTGATCATGAATTAGATTTGTTATCAATTTGCACTTTGCAATGGGAATATAGGGGACAAATATGCTGTCATTTTATTAGTCTAGGTATATAGAACACAAATATTAAACAAAGAAAGAAAGAAAGAAAGGAGACTTATTTACTTCACGTCAAACTAAAAAAAAAAAAAAAAACACTAAGAAATTACATTTTAGGTTCTACACTATTTGAACATGTATTTTTGGTTTTAAAACAGAATCTTGAATCAAGATACAGCAGCCAGTAACACTGTTCTGTTATCTATCTATCTGTCAGTCTGTATTAATTAATAATTCCCAACGCTTCTTCTCCTACAGGTGGACCTGCACTCTCCCTGCTCTTTCAAAATCTCAGAGAGCCACAGTCTGGATTCATTAAAACGTGTCAGAATCTTTAAAGCTGTGTCTACATCCTGTTCCTCTTTCACACCCCCTCTTCTCTCTGTCTCTCTTTCTCTCTCTGAGCCTCAGCCATTTCACAGAGCATGTGTTTTTCATTAGGAGAGTTGGATTAGAGCACAAGGGCAGATCTGCAATGGTGGCAATCCACACTCCTCTCCTACTCTGCCTTCCCTCCATTATCTCATATTCGATCAGCTTCAGCCATTCAGCTCGAGCCAGTTCGCATTCAGCCTCATGATGTCAGCTGCAAATCTACCCTCACAATCTAAATATACAAACCTGACCTGAAATTCCCATAACCCTCAACTTCGGAGGCTAGAACTTCTAATTAGATCTGAATATCACTCTTAAATACAAAGGTTCTTTATTAGCATTGATGGTTCCATGAGGAACCTTTAACATCCATGGAACCTTTCCATGTTCTTTATAGTGGAAAAGGTTCTTTAGATGTTTAAAATGTCCTTCACACTTTTTTGGAGAACCAAAAATTGATCTTCTATGGCATCGCTGTGAAAACACAATTTTGGAAGCTTTATTTTAAGACTTTGGAACTTTTCCTATACTGGATAAAAAGTTGTTTGGATTATCAAAATGTTCTTCTCACTAATAAAAATGGTTATTTTAAGAACTGTTGACTGAAAGGTTCTTTGGGGTATCAAAAATGGTACTACTTTTATGGCATCGCTACTAAATACAATTATAGAAGCTTTATTTTTAATAGTGTGGAATCTTTCCATTCCTCAAAATGTTATATTTTGGAAAAAATGTTCTTTAGATTTTTTTTTAATGTTCCTTTCACTAAAAAAAAGGTTGTTTTAAGAGCTGTAAACTGTAAGTTTTTTGGGGAGTTCAATGGCTGTGAAAACCCCTTTTGGAACCTTTTATTTTTAAGAGAGCAAGAGAAATCTAAAATCATGGGTTAACCGAGTCTGCATTGCCAAATATAAATAATTGCCATCATTTTTTGGTGATGAAAGCTGGAAACAAAATTTGAGCGCGTGTGTCTATGCCCTGAGGATCCAGACGTCCAGGATCAAACGATGCTTGTTTTGGAAACAGGGGGAAGCACTACCTAAATGCTGAGTATGGAGAAAAACAATGGAGAGGGAGGGGGAAGAGAGAAGGGGAAAAAAACGAGAGGAGAGTATGAGAGCCCAAAGGATCCGGTGGAGGAAATGGCTCCTGCTCATTATGTGTGCTGCTGGAGAATAGCATGCTGGGATACGGACGACAGTTATGTGTGTGTCTGTGTTTGTGTGTGTGTGCATGTGAGTGTGTGTTGACGTGTGTACAGGGTTGGTGGCGCTCTCTTTTCAGAGAGAGAGAACGGAAGAACTCGTAAAAAAGTTTTTGATGTTTAGCCAGAGGCGTGTGACTGATATTCATGTGTGTTTCTGAGTTTCAAGACAAAACAGATGGCGAACTTCTGTTTTTATTCACATGATTTAACCCTATAAAGCATATTTGACACTCAGATGTCTACGGTCTCTAACTTATCAACATGATCAAAACCACGTTGTACACAATCTACTAAATACCTTCTGTCGCCTGATTAATAGATCATACATTTTTAGCAAGTAAAAAGCTTTATGGGATCATTTGAAAAACGTATCCTTTCAGGTCATGGGTTCATGAGTCTTTTTGCTATGAAATTCTTTCTGATTTTTATAAAGTATATTTCAGGATGAACTTTTACTGGACTAAAGCAATTTAGGCTTACTTGATTATCCATTTTTTTTTTTTTTTTTTTTTTTTTAGAAATCATGTTAGAATTTGAATATTAAATATGATACTTAAGGAGCATTTATTTTTCATCATTATATTACATTGCATAATACGTTTCACCCCCACATTAAAAACTACAGAGCTTTAATCATTGAACTAAGCATTTAATTATCATCTTACTAAGACATATTATTACAAAATACAGACTGACAACTGATATTTATATGCTTTTTTTATGTAAAGAGTATCCTATACTGTTACAAAAAGATCTCATTGATGTGCATTACAAGCCATCAGAATTTCATCTTACTTTTGGCGTTATAAATATCAACATCTGCACCAAATTGCATATTTCTATTCAGTTTAAGCCTCAGAATACATTTGAGCTTTTTTTCCCCCTGAGTGTGAGCTCCATATTCTCCTATATCATACTATATGAGCCATAAAAGCCTCATACTATAAAATATGATACTCAAAAATGCAGACTTTATTTATTTAGTTTTAGATTTTTTTAAATACTTCTTTAAAGATTCAATAAACTGTTCCTTTAAAAAGTAATACATGTTTGCTGAAAGTCTAGTAAATATCATGGATACTTTTTTTTATGGATAGTTCACTTTATGAAAATTCTGTCATTATTTACTCACCCTCATGTTGTTTCAAAGCGGTGCGGATTTCTGTATTCTGTGGAACACAAAAGAAGATATTCTGAGAAATGCCTTATTTTGACCATACAGTGAAATTGAGATCGTTTTGGACTCACCTGTCAATCAATCATTAAACTATATCCCTTGCGTTTAATTTTAACGTTAAGGCTTTAAAATTTTCTCAAACAAATTTAGAAAAGTCCAAACATATAGCCAGACAAAACGCCTCCAGTTTTCCTGACATCAACATGCACTGACACACGTGAAGTAAACAGCGGAAAATATATCAATATTTCTCAATCTAACACTTTTGTGTACAAAAAGCTGTTTTTCTCTGGATGTATGTCAGGCAATTTGTGAAAGATTGGACTTATCTTGTGATCACATTTTCATAATAAAGGTAACCTATGACATCCCGTTTTGATTTTGCATTTTTTTCACCCCCTGACATAAATTACTATATTACTGTTGCTGAAACATCTATATTTTTACACAGAGGCCTGGTATTTCCATTAAGCCTGTAGACCTCTTAAAATATATATTTTTGTATGCCTCTATATTTCTACTATATGTTAAAAGTCATTCCACATGTTGCTTATTTTATTTCACCTTAGGGAATTTAAGAGAAACATCTGAGACAATGTGGATAATTCAATAAAACATGTATAAAAAACCCATTAAATTTCCTGAACCATTTTGAAGCAATAAAACGATCCTGTAGGACAACATTGGTGTTGAAGCTCAAGTATCAGACTGACCGCTTAGTCACATCTTCATAGAGTTACACTGGGTTTAATGTGTCGCCTGCAGATATTATGTTTTCCAAGTCCAGAAAGGAAATCTGGGTCATCAGCGCCAGGCCACAGCTGTAGAGACAGACAGACAGACAGACAGACAGACGGGGCCCCAGCTCAGTCTGTGGATGATAGAGCATGATGGTTTCACTGCTGCATTCCTATGGAGAATGGTTTATTTTCATTGGAAACATAATCGTCTGTGGCAAGAGTTTTGGAAGCGCTTTTACCCAAAACACTGCCAAAAGTCCATCCTGTAGCATGGTCGCCCTCTATAGGTGACTTAAACTCAACACACTCCTCCCTTTGAGAATGAGTAGCATTATGCAAGCTCAGAGTAACTGAATACACCCATACAGAAGTCATTCAACTGGGTATGTATATAGCTTGCTACTGTCTGTAAATACACAGACCAAAGAGCTTAGTACATACCAGAAGTGGACAGAATTAACATTGCACTTCCTCGACCCTGGGTCGTTCTTCACCTCCACATTTTGTAAATAATAAGTAAAATAGAGAATAAATGATGAAAACACTAAAGGAGTTTTTGCATTAAATATTAACGCATTTCCGTATAATGTTATATATTAAAGCATTTAATATCAACAAAAATTGGAGTACATTAGCAAGTCAGCCAAATTGAACAATTTCCAAACATTAATTTAAATGTCACATGACAAAATCAGGTCAAAATAACAGAAAACCAATGTACCGCTTACTCATTATATTAGGATTATTTACCTTACTTAATTACTGCAGTAGCTTTATCCAAAGATTCAATGTATGTAGTGTTACTTAACAGATCTGGCCTCTTTAACAACAATCAGTTAGAGATATTAAATATCAAATTTTAAAATAAAAATTCTGAAAACATTCTGGAGAAATTTTGAAACTTCATAGCCATATTTTTAAGATTTCAGTGATATCATTGTCATGTTTATCCAAAGCAGCTTAAATCACGAGCAATTGATCAAGCAATGTAAAGTTTTATCATACAATACCAAAATTAATACCAAAAGTCAGATATTTAAGTAAATAAGAATATTTATATTTAATGGACATCAAATATTTATATAAATATGGCGCAAATATATACATATATATATACATACATACACATATATACACATATATATATATATATATATATATATATATATATTGTGTTATTATTTCAGCATTACTGTTAAACTAATGTAGCTTGATTTTTATTTGTTATCTATTTTAATTTTATTTAAAGTTGGAGTAATATTTGTCATTTTATTCATTTTTTATTATTATGTCCGTATAGGTTGTTTTATTACATTTTAGTTTTTATGTAATTTTAGTTATTTTAGTACTTCAACAAACTACATGAATATAAAATAATATTGAATTTATAAATGTGTATATATGTGTGTGGTTGTATATACACGTATGTTTTTGGTGGTTTTTTTGGTGTTTGACTTAGTGTTATGTTAGAATCGTTATTATACTCATATACCTTTTGTTCTTTTATAATTTTAATTGTTTTTAGCTTTATTTTTTGTTTTCATTTAAATGCTAAGTTTTGATATTTGTTGTATGCATGTCATTTTTATTTAATTTCTTTCTCTTTTTTGCCTATATATAGTATTTATAACGTTTTAGCTTTTAATTTTGGATCTGTTTTAGTTGTTTTAATATGCTTCTGTTGTCCTCATTTGTAAGTCGCTTTGGATTAAAGCATCTGCTAAATGACTAAATACATATATATATATGTGTGTGTGTGTGTGTGTGTGTGTGTGTGTGTGTTTATATTCTGTATATAAATATACACTGTATAAAGAGAGAGAAAATTTACAATAAAATATATTTATTTATTTATTAATATGTTAATATAGTATTAATATAGATGGGGCAGTCGTGCCCTAATGGATAGAGAGTCGGACTTCGGGTTCGAGTCTCAGGTCCGGCAGGAATTGTCGGTGGGGGGAGTGAATAACCAGCGCTCTATCTACCTTCAATACCACGACTGAGGTGAGACCCTTGAGCAAGGCACCGAACCCCTAACGCTAACTGTCACTTCACTTTCACTTTTTATATATAAATATGAATATATATACTTATAATAATACTTATGGAAAATTCTAAACGTTTATATCTCTATATGCACTCATCAAATATGATATATTATTTTTAACAAATGTAGGATAATATCAAAAAATAAATATTATTACTTACTATTTATATCTAAAATGGTCTACTTTCTAAGTCAGCTAAAACGGCCTTTTATTGAAGATGACTGATGACTATAGTTGTTTCTACTTGTTGCTGTAACTTACATTTAGTGTATGACTGAAAAAAACTCAAATTTAAGAGACTCGTGGTATAACATGTAAACTGATTAAATTAACTAAAATGTGAAATATGAATGAATGTTTTTCCAGGTGTGGAAATCATCATTGAATCCTCCCTCATCCTGTATTCTATATGATGTGTCGTTATTGCTATAAAAATGAAGGATCACCATGAATTCATAGAAAAATTTAAACTAAGACTAAGTTTAAACACTGCTTCATCAGAGTGTTAGTCAAGCAGCAGCTGTTGTGTTCTGACTCTGGTTATTCATCAGCAAACTGTGCAGACGCAGCTGCTCTGCGGCCTCAACTCCTTCATATTGAGAAAAAAAATTTAAAAAAACATTCAAATACAACAAACTTCACAAAACATTTGACTTTATCAAACAAATAACAGCTTTAAGTCCCTTTTGGTAAGAATTAGTAGATTTTAAATAATAATTTCACTATACTAAGCTTTTTTTCCAATCCCTCTGAAACAAAACCCAACAAATCGGCCAATCAGACTCTGCCACATGGCCGTGGATACCTACCAGCAACCCATATCTACTGTATTGACCCTCATTTCACCAAAGGACCTCAATCTTTTGGAAACGGTGAGGTCTCCCATCCCAACCGCAGTATGTGACTCACACTGTTGGCCCTTCTGACTCTGTGTGCCACGGGGAGAAGCGCTGGAAATGTTTCAGAACGCAGCGCTGGGAAGGAAAATCTTGTTATAGCCAGAGGAAAACTTATGGTGAGTGCTCAATACATGCTTGAAAGCGTGTTATAGATTTTAGCTCTAAAAGTCACTTTCCTTGTCCAGTGATATGAAACAGACTGTATCAAACTATATTAGCACAGAAGCTAATAAGATTAATACATTTCATGTCAATTATAATAATGTATTAAGCAATACAAATACATGCACTACCATTCAAAAGTTTGGGATTGGTAAGATTTTTTTTTTTTTTAAGAAGTCTCTCTTATGCTCACCAAGGTTGCATTGGTTACACTTTATTTGAAGGTGTCCTCGTTACAGTGTAATTATACATTTAAGTACTGATTAATATTAATTAACTACATGTATTTACTATATAGTTAGGGTTAGGAGTGGGGTTTGTGTTGTGGTTACTTGCATGTAATAATGAATAATTAATTGTTATTATAATAGTAAGTACATGTAATATGTGTAACAAGGACACCTTGAAATATGTGAAATATTATTCTGATTTAAATGAACTGTTTTCTATTGTAATATTTTAAATGTAATTCATTCCTGTGATTTCTTTATCATTACTCCAGTTTTCAGTGTCACATGATCCTTCAGAAATCATTCTAATTAGCTGATTTGATAAAGAATATATATATATTATATACACAGATTTAAAAACGAAAGCCTGTTTCCACCTCAGATTTTTAAAAAAGCTTCCATAATTTAACGCAAAATTAAAGAATCAATTTATTTAAAAAATTCTTACTGACCCCAAACCTTTGAATAGTACTAAATACTCTATTCAAAATACTGTATATGATACACTATCAAGACCTCATGACTCAGAATAGTGTTACTTGAGTTAAAACCCTTGTTTTCAATGTTTTGCCTAATGTAAATCTCTTTTCAATCCCTTCCCAAGCTCCCAGTGTAGTGGGATGATCCATAAAGAAGATGCCAGAGCTCTACAATTTCCTGATGGAGCGATTGGCATTGTAGTGTCCTGACATTACCATCGAAAATCACTCTCATTTTCTTGTCATTCCAATGTTTTCAGTTTATTGCTATCAGTCTTTTTAAAAATGTTGATAAGTCTCCATATTTCTTGAAAGATTGTGGATCTGCTAAGATAGCGTTTGACGGGGACGTAAATGTTAATGAAATCTTTACAGGCCCAGAGTGCTGTTTTCTGTGCTGCCATATGTTTAAACACTTAGAGGCCGGAGTCATTTGCCTGCTGCCTTTAACCTTAACCTGCTGTTTAAAGTCACAACCTGGAGTACGATTCAGGAGAGGATAAAAACCCACGCCTGATCTTCTACAACGAGAAGGACGAGGAAGTGAAGGTAATGACAATGTCATTATTTTACATGCAAGTGTACTTTTTTTCAGCAATTGCGTTATACATGTTTCCACTTAACACTGGAGACTTTAGATCTGTACTATATTTGTTACTTGCTGAAAAAAAATTGCATGCCTCTGTATTTTTTAAATATTATTCATGCATTTGCAAACAAGTGTCACAATACATCCCAAAATCAAAGGCAATGTGTTTACTATTATTATTATTATTATTATTATTCACTATTGGCTTTTGTAGATTGTTGTAAGGGAAAGAGCAGCATGGATATTCTATTCATCTTCTCCTTTTGAGAAGTCAAAATCAACAAACCTGACAAAGAAATGCTAAATCCACTGATTATTTTCAAATTATTCACAAAGAAGGCAAAAATGTAATTGAGAAAAAAATATTACGGCATTTATTCATAGCAAAACACCTAAAGGCAATTAGGAAAATAAACACAAACATCAAACTTTTTTAGTAAAAACAGAACGAATATAAAAAACTATAAAAATGCAGGAAAAAAATATATCAAATTCAAAAACATTTTTTTAAGTAAACTGTTTAAGTAAAAACTACACAAAAGAACTATTTTTTTACAGTAAAAACAGAATATACAGTGCCCTCCATAATTATTGGAACAGTAAAGACAAAATTGCTCTGTTGGCTGTGGAGTCAAGGCATTTGCAAATATGATTAAAAGATGAATATGAGACAAAACTACAGAATGTCACATTTTATTATTAGCTGTTTCAACACACATGTTTTACCAAATAAAAAGAACAGCACTTTTAGAGTTCATCCCACTCATTGATGTGAGCATAAGTATTGGGACAGTTGAACATAAGGCAGATATAAAAGATTAAAAGCTATTATTTAGTTGCAGATCCCTTGCACACAATCACAGCAGTGAGTCTGTGACCCATAGACATCACCAGACTCTTGGTCTCATCCTTTGAAATGCTTTTCCCAGCCTTTAATGCAACCAATTCCAATTGTTGCTTGTTTTGGGGAGTTTCTGCCTTTCCTCTCCTCTTCAGCTGGTGAAATTCATGTTCATTCGGATATAAATCTGGAGATTGACTTGGGCAATCTAAGACTTTCCATTTCTTTGCCCTTATAAATTCCTTGACTGAACTGGCAGGGTGTTTTGGGTCATTGTCCTGATGCAATATGAAGCACTTCCCAATTAATCTGGTGGCATTTTCTTGAATATTGGTAGGCAAGATGGTTTTGTACCCTTCCAAATTCATTCTGCTACTGTCATCATACATTAAGTCATCAGTAAAGTTGAGAGGGCCTGTTCCAGAGGCAGTCATGCATGCCCATGCCACGACACCACCTCCACCATGCTTTACAGATGAGGCTGTATGCTTGGGATCATTGCAGTTCCCTTTTTTCTCCACATTTTTGCTTTCCCATCACTTAGATAAAGGTTCATCTTTGTCTCATCGGTCCATAAACACAGTTCCAAAACTCTTCTGGCTCACCTTTGTGCTTTTTTGCAAACTCTAATCTTGCCTTTCTATTTTTGTTGCTGGTCAGAGGTCTGCATCTTGCTGTGTAGCATCTGTAATTCTGTGTCAAAGTCTCCTGAGGACAGTAGATTGTCAGAGCATCACCCCAGCTTTCTGGAAGTTGTTGGTGATTTTACAGACACATATTTTAGGGTTCACTTTCACAGCTTTTATGATTTGTCTGTCATCAACTACTGTTGTTTTCTCAGCTGATCAGGTCGTTGTTGGTTGCTGGTGTCGCTGGTGGTTTCCAAACTCTTGATTTCTCCATGCCCTTTGTTTTTGCTAGAGCTCTAATTGACTTCCTCTTTTCTTTTAGCATCCAAATCGCTCGCTTTTCTCTCAAAGTCAGCTCCCTCGTCTTCATCCTGGTTTGTGTGTGTCATCATCGAATGCAAGATTCAGAATACAGAAGTAATGGATATAACTGATATGACACATTCCCTGCTTTTAATATCTGAAGAATTAATGCAACAGGACACAGCTGATCACTTAGAAAGACCCGTGAGGCAACTGTTCCAATATTATGCTCACATCAGATACGGGGATGAAACTCTAAAAGTGCTGAATCATCCAATAATAAAATGTGACATTCTGTAGTTTTGTCTCATATTCATCTTTTAATCATATTTATAAATGTCTTGACTCCACAGCCAAAAGAGCAATTTTGTCTTTACTGTTCCAATACTTTTGGAGGGCACTGTATATAACTAAACACAAAAAATGTGAAAAAATAAAATGCACATAATAATAATAATAATAATAATAATAAAAGTGTAAAATTACATTTAAATGTAACATTAAATGTTTAAAGGAAATTCAGAAAGAAAATGTAAGAATATAACTTTTAAAAATAAAACAAATATAACTAATTATACAAATGTGAAAAGTAAAAATATAAAATGCAAAAACTATAAAATGGCAAAACAATAAGTGTTAAACAAAACTTTATCATGTAAAATGGTTTTAAAAATATATATCAGATAATTAAAGAAATTTTAAAGTAAAAAAAGAACTAATTTAACTAAATATAAAAATATCAAACAAATTTTAAAAATCGAATAAATTGTAATAATAAAATGTATAAAATATAAAGTTGTAAAACTAAAATGTAAATGACATAAAATGCAAAAACTTGCTACAATAAAAAAATATATATATAATTAAGTAATATGACAATTATGAGATTTGCAGTCTGTTTAGTGTCTTTCACTCTCTGTCTTTCAGGTTGTTCCTGTGAAGATGAGATCAGCAGCTTGCTGGATTCTCTGGGTTTCTATAAGAGGTCACAGAAAGGCGAGGAGGTCCCTGAGGAGTTCAAACATTCAAACGCGCCTCGGGATGAACTGTGACCCCCGCTGGTCAGCGCTCAGAAACACGGCCGGACTCTGCACCGACACACAGATGGCTGGAGGCAGTCCTAATCACACACATTTACAATAAACTTCTTACATCTTTGGCTTGTGTGGCGTTGCGTTTCATTAAAATTAGCTGACGGTTTTCACAAAGGAAAGCAATTACACAACAAACCCACGGAAAGATGGCCATTAAAGAAAAAAGGTCGCTGAAGCTGTCAGAATAAATGAGAAGCCTAATTGTTGAGTTTTGCATTTCTAAACAAAATTGTTCCTCAAAATTAGCTGTCAAGAATAAATTAATTAATTTGAATTTTATTATATTCAACTTGCAGACCATACAAAACAGCTCTCAAACATTCACAATGCTAATCAGAGTTTCTTTCAAAATACCACAATTACAGTTAATTACTCGAACAACATGGTAAATATGGAGCACAAACTTAAAAGTTGAAAAATATAATATATTTTTATTTATATTTCAATTTTACTTTAATTTCCTTAAATACATTTTCGAAATATATTCTGTACTAAATATATATTAAATATATTTCTAAAATATATTTCCTGAAACTATTAAAAGTAAATTTTTAAAGCGGTATTGTTATGGGTCTTGTGTGTATCAAACAAAGCACACGACAAAGGGCACAACCAAACATAAATCCAAAATAATAGCAGACAAAGGAACATGGGAGAACACAGGCTTTAAATACTAATCATAATCAGGGAGGAACAGAAAACAGGTGTGTAACTAACTAATCAAAAACCATGGAGACAAACGAGGCAGGAAGACAGAGACATAGAAATTAAAAAATAGAAAATAGAAAACTAAAACAGATCATACGTGTAACAGGTATAGCCTACATATATAATTTTTTTATTTTATTTTCCGCTGACAATTTCTGCTGGTAACTTCAATTTAGTTAAATTTTTTATTTTTTTATTAAACTTAATCCACTTAGTGTATTTATAATATATTATACTATATTGTATAATTATTGCACTGGCTTTAAGCATAAACCTCACAAAATCTGTTAGATGTTTGTTTCAAAACAAGACATAACAATTTGCTAATGGTATATAAAAATAAATTTAATTCAAAATATAAGTTTTTGTTGGTCTATGTTTACATATTTTCCTGAAAAACAAGTGAAACACTGAATATGATTTATTTTTATTTATTTTTGCTGTATAGTAGCATGAACTGTAATTAGTATGGTTTTCATGGTGAGGGCGTCATCTTAATCTGCTGTCAGACTCCATCTGTTTCCTTAGATTTAATCTGGTTAACGCTTGGAAGACTGCAGTTAATCTCAAGCCACACAAACCGAAGTGGAGAAGCGTGGATGAGTGTTTGATGTGGTCTCCAGCACGCCTGTGTTCTACACGCCGATCCCTCAGAACCTGAGAGTGGGTCTGGCTAACATCAGCAGCTCAGAGTTTATAAATAACAGAACGCGAGACAGCGGACACTTCAGGGACCCTTATCAGGATAATGAAGGTGAGACGTCTGCCAAACCCAAAGAAATATCTCTACAGCCTGCCTTGATTATACAGGTTACACTTCGGTTAGACTGTTGTTCCTTGTCACTCTGCACGAGTGGATATCATGTAATATAAAAGAAGAATTCACCTTTACTGGCATTTTTTACAGGCACTTTCTGAGAACATGACCAAAAAAAAACTGAAATGACTAAACTAAACTTTAGAAAACATTTATCCACCTAGGAGGTCTAAATGTAAATATTTTATATTAAATATATACTGTACATACATCACTTTAAATATACATGCACACATAATGCAACCCGAATTTCGGAAATGTTGGGAGGTTTTTGTTTTGTTTTTTTAGAAAATTAAAACTAAAAGAATTTCAAATCACATGAGCCAGTATTTTATTCACAATAGAACATAGATAACATAACAAATGTTTAAACTGAGAAATTTTACAATTTTATGCACAAAATGAGCTCATTTCAAATTTGATGCCTGCTATAGGTCTCAAAATAGTTGGGACGGAGGTATGTTTACCATGGTGTAGCAGCTCCTCTTCTTTTCAAAACAGTTTGAAGATGTCTGGGCATCGAGGTTATGAGTTTCTGGAGTTTTGGTGTTGGAATTTGGTCCCATTCTTGCCTGATATAGGTTTCCAACTGCTGAGTTCATGGTTGTCTTTGACGTATTTTTAGTTTAATGATGTGCCAAATGTTCTCTATAGGTGAAAGTTCTGGACTGCAGGCAGGCCAATTCAGCACCCGGACTCTTCTACTACGAAGCCATGCTGTTGTAATAGCTGCAGTATGTGGTTTTGCATTTTCCTGCTGAAATAGACGTCATCTGGAGGGGAGCATATGTTGCTCTAAAACCTTTATATACCTTTCAGCGTTCATATGGCGCTTTGTCATTGCATGGTACAGCACGGTACGGTTCAGTACGGCGCACTTTTGGGGGGTTTTCCACTGGGTACAGTACCTGGTACCTGGTACTTTTTAAAGTACCACCTCGGCCGAGGTTCCAAGGAGCCGTAATGTTACCAAAACGTGACGTGTGAAAACTCAGCTGAACACTGATTGGCTGGAGAAAATCGTCACTGCGCACTTTTGGGGGGGGTTTTCCACTGGGTACAGCACCTGGTACCTGGTACTTTTTAAAGTACCACCTCGGCCGAGGTTCCAAGGAGCCGTAACGTTACCAAAACGTGACGTGTGAAAACTCAGCTGATCACTGATTGGCTGGAGAAAATCGTCAATGCCTGTGTTGTTGAACTTGCGGCATTAGACACAACAGAACCGCTAGATTTAAATCAGCACAGCCAGCGTAGGATCGAATGCGACTGTTTTGAATGAGCGCACCTTTCTTTTAACAACCAAAAAATGGCTGTTTCATTGTTTGTTGAGGAAGTACAGACATTCCTCTCATTGATAGCTGAGGAGCAGATCCAGCGAGAGCGTGATGGAGCAACGTGGAATTAAAACGTTTTTCAGGAGTCACGGCAGTAGAGGCGGTGCAACTATAACGACACGTGAATAATCCCGCCCACTCTAAAGCGGTACTAAACTGCAGTGGAAACCAAACTGAGCCGTGTCGAGCTGAGTCGTACCACGCAGTGGAAAAGCGCCAATAGTGCCTTCCAAAACATGCAAGCTGCTCATACCGTATGCACTTATGCACCCCCATACCATCAGAGATGGTGGCTTTTGAACTGAACGTTGATAACACACTGGAAGGACTCCCTCCTCTTTAGCCCGGAGGACACGGCGTCCATGATTTCCAACAAGAATGTCAAATTTGGACTCATCTGACCATAGAACACTTTTCCACTTTGAAACAGTCCATTTTAAATGACCCTTGGCCCACAGGATACGACGGCGCTTCTGGACCATGTTCACATACGGCTTCCTTTTTGCATGATAGAGCTTTAGTTGGCATCTGCAGATGACACGGCGGATTGTGTTTACCGGTTTCTGGAAGTATTCCTGGGCCCATTTAGTAATGTCAATGACAGAATCATGCCGATGAGGGATGCAGTGTCGTCTGAGGGCCCGAAGACCCCTGGCATCCTACGAAGGAATTCAGCCTTGTCCCTTTTACACACAAATATTTCTCCAGTTTCTCTGAATCTTTTGATGATGTTATGCACTGTAGATGATGAGATTTGCAAACCCTTTTCAATTTGACATATTCCACAATCGTTTTATGCACACAGATTGGAGAGCCTCTGCCCATCTTTACTTCTGAGAGACTCTGCCTCTCTACGACATCCCTTTTATAGCTAATCATGTTACAGACCTGATGTCAATTAATTTAATTAGTTGCTAGATGTTCT
Source organism: Barbus barbus (assembly GCF_936440315.1). NCBI lineage: Eukaryota > Metazoa > Chordata > Actinopteri > Cypriniformes > Cyprinidae > Barbus > Barbus barbus. The sequence continues at coordinate 4,920,013 of NC_136733.1, forward strand.
CCCAGCTCAATCTTTTCAAAATGTCTTGCTTTTTCAACCCTTTGTTGCCCAACTTTTTTTAGACCTGTAGCAGGCATCAAATTTGAAATGAGCTCATTTATTGGATAAAAGTGTAAAATGTCTCCGTTTAAACATTTGTTATGTTCTCTATGTTCTATTGTGACTAAAATATTGGCTCATGTGATTTGAAAGTCTTTTAGTTTTTACTTTATTCAAATTTAAAAAATGTCCCAACATTTCCGGAATTCGGGTTGCATAATATATAAGGTTAGGATTATGTATAAATTATATATACAATCCCATATATACTTTATAATAAACAAACTGTATAAACTTATAATTTTCTTTAAAATAATTAAATAAAATTATATTAAATCGACTTTGGTTAAAGTGATTTATAATAGTTGCTATCTCAATTGCAGTGTTCAACCTACTTAAAAAGTTATGTAATTTACCCCAGGTGACAAAGGAAATAATAATAAACAATTTAAAAAGTAATTATATTTGATTATTAAACACCTTTTTAAGTGCTCTTTCTTACTATGCTGCGCTGCACATTATGAAACATATTCTAAATTCTTCTGAATGAGGGTTATTTTAGTATCATTGATATATTATTGTAGTTTTTGTTAAAAAAATAAAATTGTATTTTTTATAGTTTCTGTTTTTATTTTAATGAAAAGTTGTAATAATTTTGTTGTCATTTTGGACAAAAATGTTTATATAGTTATTCATTTTTATTTTATCTTTAGTTTTAGTTTAGTTTAATTACTTCAAGTTAAACTAAATTAAAATTAGAAATGCTACAGTGTGAAGAAGCTGAAAAAGCTCTAGTTTCTTTATGTTTTATTCCAGCTAACATTTATTTCATTTATAATGGTTTTAGTTTATTAAAACATATAAATACTAAATAGTAAATATTTTAGAATTAGAACATATAAAACTTCTTAATGTTATTTTAATACCATTGATTAGATTTTCAGTATTGAATTTTCTGATTTCATTTGAATTTTAGCAAAAAGTTTACTTTTTTAAAATAAGTCTATATATTGTTAATAAATTTAAATTTTAAATTAATTTTTAAGTTTTTTATTATTATTTTATTTCTGTTAATGTTTATTTCAAGTAATGATTTCTTTTTATGGTTTTAGTTATAAGTGGGCCTCAGGGAAATAATAAAATGACAAACCTAAAACAGATTTTTTTGTTATGTCTGTCACGCAGAAGGCTGAAGACGTCCGGAGAAATTATGTGTAAACGACAAATGAGTTTTGAAATAACCGAAAACACTTTCAAACAGTTTTATGGAGTGTTTTAGTGACTTTGCTGTAAGTGATTATTAAAATGGCTGCATGAACATCACATCCGTAATAGCTGCAGCTAGCAGGCCATTAGCAGCAATGCAAGATAATGTGTGTTCAAACATTAGAGCGGCTCCTGTATCCATGGTGATGGTCTGCCTTTGTGAACTGCACACTGAAGTTCAAGTGCTACTGTCATATATTTTACCTTTAATAGCTCAGCTAAATCGCAGCAATTCAACGAGATACTGCTGTGATTATCATTTCATAAAGGATCTTCACTGTCCTGCACCCCTGCTCACCTACTTGTAATAATAATTGGATAGCCTATTTTTTGAGGTCAGGTAGGGTGGTGGATATTTTAAGGCCATATTTCATCTTACCTCTGTTTCTTTCTCCATTTCCAAAGTTCTTATCTGCCAGTGTATTACCAGTGTCTGCTAGTGACGGGGATGGTCCTGATCAGCATATTCGAGGTGTTGCGGGTGTATCTCGGTTATGTTGGGAATCTCAAAGAGAAGGTAAAGCACAAAAATGTTAGAATCATTCATCTGAACACTGTTCATGGACTATTACAGCCTGTATGTGTGGAAGAGGAATAAAATGATCAGAAAATCGTGAGATTAAATGCTAATTTTACTCACACTTCACTACTGATAAATATTTTTTTAAACATATTTTTGTTTATAAACATTTTTAATGGTATTTACATGCATATGTATGTATTTATATACATAATAAATATACAGCCATAGCCAAAAATATCGACACCCTTGGTAAATATGATCAAAGAAGGCTGTGAAAATTAATCTGTATTGTCAATCCTTTTGATCTTTTATTTAAAACATTCTCAAAAAATTAACCTTTCATTGGATAATAAGAATTTAAAATGAGGGGAAATATCATTATGAAATAGATGTTTTTTTCTCAAATACACTTTGAACACAATTATTGGCACTCCTAGAAATTTTGAGCACTCCAGGGTGATTATGAACATGAAATTATCCAGCCATGGCTTCCTGTTTCACAGAAATATAAATATTTGGGAAAACAAAGCCCAAATTCCCTTAATCATCCATTACAATGAGAAACACCAAATAATATATTTCTTGAATAGAAAATCATTTCTATTCAAGATCTATTTCTAAGAACAGAAAAGAGCTAGAGCAGTGAAAATTCCCATTTCCACCATCAGGGCAATAATTAAGAATTTCCAATCAACAGAAAATACTACGAAACTGCCTGGAAGAGTATGTGTGTCTATATCGTCCTAATACACGGTGAGAATGAGAGTTTGAGTGGCCATAGACTCTCCAAGGACCACAGCTGGAGAAAAGTCTCGGGGTCAGAAAACCTTAAAAAACCTGCACCAACATCACCACATATTGTTTGGGTGGGTTTCAAGAAAAATTATCCTAGCTCATCCAAAAACAAACTCCAGCATATTCAGTTATCAGCTTTTTTTAGTTATTCAGTTATCAGAAGCAAACACTCAAGATGGGTTTGGTGAACACAGGGCTAAAAAGTACCCCATGTGTACAATTAAATTTACTGCTGTATTTTTGATGTTGTGGGCCTATATTTCTGCTGAAGGCCCTGGACATCTTGTCCACATGGACACTTGGCATCATGGATTCTATCAAATACCAACAGATAAAAAATCAATAAGTGACTGACTTGCTCAATATCAATAAGTGTCCACAGCTGATGAAACAAAGGAAATAAAAATAACATAGAAAATAAAAATAAAGAAACAACAACAAAAAAAAACATGAAAGTAGTGACCACAGCTGATAAAATAAATTATATAGGAATAAAATATTAAATAAATAACCATGAAAAATGACCAGAGCTGATAAAACAAATAATTAAACAAATATGAATGAATGAATGAATGAATGAATGTTAGTAGCAATCTAAAATAAATGTTAATGTTTATTATATAATGAATCCTTAATTCTACTTTTCTTCATTCTTTTCTTTAGGTTCCAGAGTTGGCTGGATTTTGGCTGATCTCGTTTCTCTTCCAGCTGCCTATCCTCGTCTTCTTCATCACTGACAAAGACACCATCATTGTTCACTCTCTCTATCTGAGCTTCCTGCTGGGCGAGCTGCTGGCCTCGTTTCTGGCCCTACGCTTCATGACTCGCAAACTCGCCCAGCAGTTTCACACGAGGCAGTTCGGCCCCATCCAGGGTCTCCATACAGCCCATATTTGGACTGCCATACGGGAGCAGGAGTGTGCTGCCTGTGAGGGACATTCAGCTGCACTGACAGATGAGGCTCTGTGCTGGTTAAAGGTCTGGTCTTCCACCAGTGTGACCTTTTGCAATAAGTGCACTTTTTGTAATACAAGTATGTGATGTGGTAAAACACAAAAGTAAAACTAGTTTTGGGGCTAGTTTTCACAAAGGAAGTGTGTACTTTGGCTCTGTAACAACTGTATGAAGTTTAAAGTTAAAACAATCTTAAACAATTCAAAAAGTGCAATTATACAAATGCACATTTTTTCACTGGAACAGTGCATCTTCACCATTTCTCCTGTCTTAGGACGTTTTGCAGTGCATTATGTTGTATCCTCTGGATTTATCCTTACAAAAATACATGACCATCTGCAAAACCCAGGTGCTGCTCCAAAATGTGGCCACAACCTTTGCTTACCATCCACTTTGTTAGTGACAGAAATGTCTTCTCTGAAAAACAAGAAGTATGACACACTTTTAAAAGGCAAACCCCATATAAAATACACAAACCTCTCAAAACCTTAGTTTTGAGAACTTTCTTGATGCTTCATTGTGGTTGCCTTTAAAACACAAATACAAAAAAAAAATGCAGTAAATCTTAAATTCTATTAAAAACTATAACGAACTAATTCTAAAACTAGAAAGACAGCTAGCCATAAAACTTATTTAACCTAGCTAACATGATTTTATTTCCTCAATAGGCTGCTGCCAGCATTAACTACTAAGTTAACACCTGAACAAAATTTCACATTAGTTAACTTAATGTTAATATAAGATAATCATTAAAAAAATAATTTTAATTCGGTAACTTAATTCAATAAGCTGACTAAAGTAGTTTGTAACAACAGCGCAGTTTACCATATAGTAAAGTTTGTTACCGCCATGTTGACGGGTAAATGTTACTAAGTTAAACTGGTGTGCAAAAATATGACACAAACACACAGACAAACGTACATATATTTTTACCTTGCTTGCTGGTTTTATTCTCTCGTAAGGTGCACCGACACACAGCGCAGATGTTCTCCGGAACTCTTCCACTCTCACAGGTTCATCCCCGGGCAAATATGTGTAGGGCAAATCGTGTCAATCCAAATGTAAGAAATGAGGGGAAAAAACAACCTCAATAGAATGGCGCCAAAGAGGCCGTTAAGAAAAATACAGTAGTAGGTTGTACAGCAATTTTAAAAAATACAGTAAGTCTCTGTATGTGGGGTTTGACGTCACAGAAAATTCCCATGATGCAAAGGGTATCACAGTTATTTACTCTAATGGGAATTTGCAGTATTATACTGGGTGATATACAGTAACAAACTGTAGAAATTACAGAAATGTCTAACAGTGTTTACTGTAAAAAAGAAAAAAAAGAAAAGTTGAGCCCATTTAAAATTTTAAGGCAAGCAGTTCAGCAGATTTTTGAGTTTTCTCGACTTATTTTTTAGGAAATTTCTCAACTTTTTGTTGTATATAAACTTAAAACAAGAAGTTGAGAAAACTCCAAAATCTGCCTTAAAATTTTAAGTTGGCTCAACTTTTTTTTTTTTTTACAGTGTTGTTACACATTCAGACAAACATCATTTATTTATTTTATTTTATTTCATTTTTTTTACATCATTGGGACCAAAGGCACAATGTCAAAGGCCCCACAATGTCAAAAATTTCAGCTTTTACTATCCTTGTGGGGACATAAACAAGTACACACACACACACACACACACAAATTTATACAGTGCCATAATGAGGGGGGAAAATATGTATCACTATATATATCACTGATCTACAATAGAGAATTTATATTTAGTAAAGTAGTTATTCATATAGATCAGTGATACACTCTAATATGTAAAACTATGCAGATACAATAACAAATGCAAACATGTTATATATAATGTAGACACATGGTGGCGCTGTGAGACTGTTTCCCTCCTCAGTCCACACTGCTGCAGAACACAGAATAACAGAATGACTCATCAGCCTAAACTCCCATGAGAACACAGACATCAGACTTACTCTTACACTTGTTTCTGAGACATGCAGGCCTGCGTGTGTTTCAATGAACAGATTTGTAAAAATGAAGTACGATGTAATAACAATAAATCCAATTTACTGACTGAATGCAAATTCAGCTAACATACGTAAAGCATGTACATAACGCATTACAACTGTGTGTGAACACCTTCATGAAAGGTATTCATAATATGGAATGTAATGCATTACAAGTTTGCAAAACTTGCAGTCAGGCATAATACGTTTAAAATTTACCAACAGCCAAATTATTACACTTTTAAAGCGCATAATGCATTATAAAAGTTTTATACAATACAGATTGTTTCAAAGCAGCTTTACAGTAATAAGCAGAAACTAACAGTTAATGTTGCGAAATTCATCAGTTGAACTGACACATAAAACCATTTGATTTAATGCACCACAGTTTTTAAAGCTATAACCATAACTGTTTACAACTGTGAACACATGACTGATTATAATGCATGACACATATACACATAGGCTCATGTAGCCTACACATTACCCAAATTCATTATCCATTATTACAGATCATTAGCCAAATGATGTGTTTGTTTTAACAATTTCTGCCAAGTGGGAGGTTCAACACACACACACACATTTTAAACACACGTTTCACTCTCTGGAGATCTGAGGGGCTTTTCATAAGCAAGAAGATAAAAGTAGCTTGTGCACCATATTGACTTGTGTCTTACATTTGAGCAGTAATTTGGCAGTTCCTGGAGAGACAGAGAGTCTCTGTCAGTGTGCAGAACGCTGATACACATCTAATTATTACTATAACAGATGGGAGACCTGTCAGCATATGCTGGAACAAAAGTATAATGCTAACGAAAACACTGGCGAGATTAGATGTTCGCCTCTGATTTCATTTCTAATGATTTCTGTCAGCACTTCTGTTTATTCACCGTAATGGATGATATTTCAGATTGTTTCTTACAGATCTTTTTTCCCATAAATATCTCTCTTTCCTGCGTTCAGAGCCAGAGACAGTCTGGTTGGCAGTTGCTCCAGGTGTTGTGTTGTTTTTCATTTGCATTAAACATATTCTGAATCTGCAACGCAGTCAATTAAGAAGATAGAGTCTAGCAGTCGGGCTTACAGTGGTTTTTGAGAACTGCTCTCACAGTATAATTTCATTTTTCTCCATCCTTGTTTACATTTAAAAATGCTGCAGTGCTTCAAATGCGGAGAGGTTTCTATATCACAAACCAACTGACAAATTAAGTGGGTTTTATTCTGCAGAGGCGCAAGAGTTCTCTTATAGCCGCAAATGAATGTTGTTGTTTTTTTCCTTTTGAGTTCACCAGTTCGAGTGTAAAACATCATTGTGTGTACATAGTTGGCTGGTTGTTGTTACACAAAAATACATACAATAGATAAATATTACCAATTACTGAAAGACTTGTGAACTTATTCAAACATCAGACAAAACATTACACTCTTAAAAATAAAGGTTCTTTATTGGCATAAATGGTTCTATGAAGAAATGCAGAAAAGGTTCTTTAGATTTTTTAAATGGTTATTTTAGGAACTGCTCACTGAAAGGTTATTTTGGGAACCAAAAATGGTTCTTCTATCTCATCACTGCAAAAACACCTTTTTGGAACATTTATTTTTAAGAGTTTAATCCTTTCATTCAAGCAAGGATCAATTAAATTGATCAAAAGTGAAACATTAAATGTTGTTCTTTTTGAATCCTGAAAATAAATCATGGTTTCCCCAAAAATATTGCCAAACCCTCAGAGGACCTCAGAGCATGCCAATGCTCAGACAACATACAGAATTACCAAATTTTGCCATAAGTTAAATATATTAAGGTTCTGCAATATATACATATATTGTGGAAACTTAATTTCCTGTAGAGCTGCTTTGCAACGATTTGTATTGTAAAAAGCGCTATACAAATACACTTGAACTTGAACCTTCTTACAACAGAGACTATAGGATAAAATGTGTGGAATAGTTAAATACGTTTAAAACAATGAGAGAATAGGATATACATGTCTTGAATCATATAGGCCTATGTTAACAAAACCACAAAGAAAACAAGAAATCTTGTTTTGTTTCTCTTTTTTAATCTCTCTCATTTTGCCTAGTTTCTTCTCTCTCGTCTCAAATGGAATCATTTGTATAGTGCTCTTCTCAATACATATTGTTCCAAAGCCGCTTAACAAACAATAGCGGCTCACAAACCCTCTAGTAAGCAGCCACAGGCGAAAGAGTCAGGAAAAAACTCCCTAAGATGTTGAATGAGATGAGGAAGAAACCTCTGGAGGAACCAATACTCTGTTGGAGAAAACCTCCTCCTCTGGCTGATACTTAAAATCTCATCTCTTCTGTTTTCTCAAATCTCTTCTCGTCTCCTCTCTACCACAGCAGAGGTCATTATAATCTATATACTGTACATATGACTCTTAAAGTGATAGTTCACCAAAAAATGCTATCATCACTTACTAACACGCATGTCGTTCCAAACCTGTATAAGTTTCTTTCTTCTCTGGAGCACAAAAGAAGATACTTTGAAACAAGTTTGGACCCCACTGACTTTCATTGTGCAGAAAAACAAACATGAAAAAAAAGAGAAAAATTATTACAAATATTATTGTGTGTTCCACAGAAAAAAGAAAGTCATGCAGAAGTGTATAGGTAAACAATCAAGCCATTTAACAAACCATAATTTCAGGAATCAAATCATTTACTCCAAAATGATAAAGAATTGGGAATAATAAGAACAAACACAGAGGTGAAGTCCTGACTGTCTCACTGGAGCACTCACCATCAAATAATAATAATTAAAGGTCTCGTAAGCCCAATAAGTCAGTAAAAGCAAAGCAAATTCTTCAACAGCATCTCCAATCTACATCTAAATTGTTATGGTTTTAAGAAACCCTGATTCATTTGCAGATGATTTATTACACCATAACATGATTATCAGTATTCTAGACAATGTCCATTTGAACCAACCAACCTAACTCTTCATCTAGCCCTAAAATAAGAGGATTTATAGAGGAAAGACAAGCCATTTGTAGACTGATTTACTATTAAGATTGTAAACACTCTGGTTCTGTTCTTTTGACCATTTCAACTACACCAATAAAGCAACATTTAGCTCTGTTTGGTTGACCAGTGGCATATTAGAGTGTTTAGAAACCTGTTTGAAAACAATCATTACTTTTGCAGAAATTGCACACTCAACTTTAACCATCCTGAGTTAGGAACATTTTGACCTCAGATGGCTCATTAGCAAGCAGCTGTATTACCACAAAAGGGCCTTTGAGAGGTAATTTAACAGTATGCACAGACAGTTTTCATACTTTAAATATATATTCTGTGCAGTAGCGTGGTAATAATAGTATAGAGCAATAGCTTCTCTTCCCGTGAGTCTTTTTGTATTGTGTAGCAAATCGCTTCTGAAGCATTTGAGGCTGGTAGATACACCGCCGGGAGAGGTACAGGTTCTGCTTCAGCCTGCAGGGAAAAGATAAAGACGAAAATCTCCTTTGCATTTTTAAGGAGATCCATCTCAGTTCCTTTGTTAAGATGCAGGAGATGACCTAGCAAACATGTCCTTTCGATTTAGAGATTAACCTAAACACAATATCCCACATTTAATCTAAAGATTAACAGCATTCTTAGGAGTGACAGTGCATGCATTGGCTGTTGTCGAATGCAACAGGGAATTCCCTCAATATTATTTAGCTGTTCTTCAGGGAATGCTGTACATTTTCCTCATCCACGGTTGCATGACATGTGTAAAATAAAAGCAATAATGGGAAAGGGATGGATACCATTGTGTGGATGGCGTCATTACATGTTGAGATAGAATGCCCTTTGGGAACCACATTCGGACTTTTCTGTGCATGATTGATAGGTTTTATTAACAGTTGTGGAAATATCATTTCTGAATCTGTTTCTAGAACTGCACTTCATAGGAACAGACAATACCATAATATTGGACAATTTTCATTATTATTTCATGTGTGCATTTTTAATATTAAAATATCAACATGTAAAGTATATCATAAGCTGTGTTCGGGGAGGCATACTATGCAATATGTAAAGAAAATGCATTTTTTCTGTATGCACAGAATAGCCAGATGATACTACATTTAAAAAACAAAATGTGCGCAAACATTTTAAACTCTACTTTAAACTTTGCATTTTAAACAAATGCAAAGCATCTGCTTCAATTTTTAATTTCTAGTGTGGCAAATAAACTATAAACTATAAGGCATAATTGACTTAATCCACACCAAGCAATCTTTTTTTTTTTAAATAAATAAAAACATTAGTTGTTGTGCTAGTTTCACTTTGGTTCCCTTCTCGCATAGTTCAATTCAGTTGATTCAACAATCAATATTTCCACTCCAATGTCCAGTTATTTACTGATGTATTTGTTTGTTTGTTTGTCAAGATGTGGTTAAATAAGCAGAATAGTCAACCACTAACCTATATTTGAAATACTTGATTTTGATTGAAGTATGCAATATTTTTGTATAATAACACCTAAACTGCATAATTTACAGAGCAATCGATTTTCTACATAGCTGTGCCAGTTCATTTTGTATTACTCGTGTATCACTTTGGTTCCCTTCTCACACAAAAAAATAACTTAAAATGTTCAATTCAATTGATTTGATACATTTCCATTCCAATGGCATTTATTTAGCTAGCAAGAATCAGTTCAATATGTGGAATAATGTATAGTCAGTCAATATGTGTAGTAATATCAACAATAATTATAGTAGAAATAACAACAGCACCACACCTTTACAATGGAAAAGACAACTTCCTTTTCTTCTCTTTTAGATAATATGCTATATCGACTAGCTAGCTGTACAGTTTAATATTTCTAGAACGATAGCTGAATAAACATGTGGCATAGTGAGGTCATGTGACTACAACGCAGCAAACTTATGTTTAAAATGCTGTTGCATAGTATGCTGCAATTGCATTCCTGAGTCAGTGCACCTGACAATGCAATGTGTGCTTTTCAACCAATCATTGTTACTTGAATGTAATGCAGAACTGTGGCCCTTGAAAGCGAGCAGAGCTCATCTCTGGCATGAGAATTGAGTTTTATTTAGCTAGCTGCATCCACACAGCCTCTCTGCCCAGACACCAATTGAGAAAATCACATTTTCAATTTGTCTGGCCATTTATGTCAGAGGCAATTCTGAAATAATAGAGCCCTACAGGTGGTGTAAGCGGCTGTTCAGGACGTTGATGAATTTGGCTTAGCAGAGGTTTGTGTTTAATCTCAGGATTCTGTGACAGCCATGAGCGCTGGGCCTGTTAGGAACTTGCAGCACGGTTAATGACTTTAGCCTCAATGTTGACGAGCAGCTGAGTAAAACACTACGTTTGACATTCAGTACAGGATGAGAAATGTTCCGGTGCGTTCAGGTGTCACTCACTAGACACTATACTGACAGAGAGAGACAGAAGACGCAATGCATGAATATATATATATATATATATAGCATATAGTGTGTGGCCCCAAAAAGTATAGCTGAGTCAAACTTAATATTTGAAATGTTACTGCATTAGATAACAAAATATAAAATAAAGAAAGAAATAAAATAATTCGGCATCTTCCATCAACAGACTTTCTGCAGTAATGTGTCAATCTCAGAGCAATCAGAATCAACTGCAGAATAGTATATTTCACCACTATTCAAGCTATTTATACTGGTGCTACTTTTATATGTTTTGTATTACTACAAGAGAATTTGTTTCACAAAATTTGGCAAGAGTAAAATATTTGTTAAGTATAATATTTAAGTATAATAATTTAGTAAATAAATTATGTTCATAACTTTTTAAATGCTTAATCATAATAATAGTAAAATAACATTTCTTGTTAATAAATTATATAAAATATAAAACATCAGTTAATTTTTATTTTTTTTATCTACCTTTTATTTCCAGAAACTTTCCCAAATTTTCCAAAAATGTTCAAAAGTTTCCAAAAAATAAATAAAATAAATAAAACTTTCCACCCATTTGTAACCCTAATATGGAATTCTGAATCCAGAACTGTGTGATATAAATGAAATATTCTAAAAGGCTGATAAATTGTGACAATTGTGAGATGAAAAAAACTAACAAAAAAAACAATTGAGATAAAACGTTGTGTTTACCTTATTTATTATTCATATGCAGAAATAAGCTACCAGAGTTATTAGACATTTTATTTTTATCTTCATGAGATGAAAAAGGGCCTGGTATCTAACCATCAGGTACCATTTGTGCATTAGTTTTAAACATATTCATCCCTGTGTCTAAATTCATAGACCTGTTATTTTATCATGAAGTATTTGCAGTTCCCCTTTTCAGGACGTCATGTTTTTCCAGACTGCTTAATATTCCCTCTGACATATTTGGGTTCCTGAATATTTTTCACTCCCCAAAAATCTATTCATGTTTAATGTCTGCAAACAATTTTGAGAGAAAATAGGCCATGTTCTAGACTAAACAAAGGTGACGACATGTTAACGCAAGCTGTTATTATTCAAAAACCAACCCATTTGCATGACACAAAATATGACATTAATGGTTTCTAGCCCCAGGTCATTCATTATGCATCCTAAATGTCATATAACAAATGTTAAACAATGCCTAAATTTAGTGCTGTTACCTTTTGAGGCTACTTAAAAATGAGTAAAATATTGCTCATGCCTCACAAGCAGGCTTTTGTTTCAATGTCCTATACCATAGCACATAATACTTATCTCCACCAACACAGACACACTCCTAAAGACACATGCACAAGATGTGCTGCACACAAATGAGCAGGGCTCTGCCCAGCAGTGAGGTTTTGTATTGTAAGTATGCATCATATCAGTGCGGTTTGCAGCTTGGATGCCCCATATCCTACAATCAACCAGGTATAAGAAAGCCGATCTCTTAGTTTTGAGGCATGTACAGATTTGCCTGTCAAGGTTTGACAGAGAAACACACACATTCGTATAAAAGGCAATAGCAACATTTGTGAGATGCTAAACAAACAACTGTTTAAGAAACCGCTGGGTTCTCGAGTCACTGACTTGTGGAAACAAGTTTACAGAAATCACTACAAACGAGATGCCTCGGTTTTGTGTTCCTGTAGTCAATAACTCAGAAAGTGAAATCAGCCATCAGGAGGAGGAGAGGAGCTGTTCAGCCGGTCCTAATGATGTCATATAAGGAAGGCTTAAGTTTATCATATTGATTATAATATTTAACGTGTCTGTGTGGCTGCTATGGCATTGCTTGGGTATTCTGAGTGGTTGTTTACTGGCCCGGGTCAAAAAAATAAAGCGTATTTCCTGAGATATGGAAATATTCCAGGGCCCCCACACAAGACTTTTTGACCTCATATGAGAGTGGAGTAACATATCTAAAATCTAAGGAGGGGAATGGGGATCCTCTTGGTTCTACATAGCACCATTTCGACAAAGGTGCTGTTGGTACCTTTAAAGACGTGTTATATAGCACTTAAAGTGGTTCCCCTATGATTACAAGCCAATGAACCACTTTAAGTGCTATTTAGCACCATTTTTATTTAGAGTAATTATGGCTCAGCAGAGGCATTTTCTTTGGAGGCAAGGGCAAAGAAGGAAATCATCAAATATGACTTATTATGAGCTAAAAGTAGTCTGTATATCACATATTTCAAAAGACTGTGATTGGCTGATTACACTGTCACTCAGCCTCTCGTTCTCACAACAGGTTCACTATCAGTCAAACTGGTGAAAACGAACATTTAAAACTCAGAATTTAATGACAAAAGTTCTGAAATATAAAAAAAAAATATGCACAGATATGATGTAACTTAATGTTCATAAATAGCACAAAAATACATATTTTTGTGTAAGAAAATATTGAGCATGAATTTACAAATTAGTATTTTTTTTTTTTTGTAGTAAGTCTCCTACTCAATGCTGTATGCATTTCATAAAAACTACAATAAAATTAATATTTATTAAAATAAATTTCTATTTGAATATATTTTAAAATGTATTTATTCCTGTTATGACAAAGCTGAATTTTCAGCATCGTTACTCCAGTCTTCAGAGTCACATGATCCCTCAGAAAACATTCTAATATGTTGATTTGCAGCTCTACAAATAGTTCTTATTAATGTTCTTAATAATATCAAAACAATTGTGCTGCTTAATATTTTTGTTAATATTTTATATTAATGCTATTTTTTTTCAGGATACTGAGATGAATAAAAAGTGAAAAGAAATTAACAATTATCTGAAATAGAAATCTTTTGTAACAGTATAAATGTATTTACTGTCACTTTTGATCAATTTAATGCACCACTGCTAAATAAATGCATTTATAAAAAAATAACAAAAACATACCAACCCCAAACTAACACTAAATCAATAAGTATCACTTTGATAATAATCAAACACCCCTCACAGTTTCAGGTATCATGTCTGTAGCACAAAGAAATACGTACTTGGTTTAAGATGAGAAAATCAAGAGAAATAGTATTAGTGATTCATGCTGCATCACCAGTAACTCAACTGCGCATTGGTGTCAACACATTACAGCACATATATTGTGCTCCTTAAAGAAAAATATATAACCTGTCCAGAGATCGGCTCAAGCATTCTCCAGGTGGGCCGCTCCGTCTCACATCACATGTTTTTCATTCTGAAACATAAAGGCAGCGATTTAATGGAGGCCAGAGGTGCTCTAATGCCACTGTGGCATCAGATGTAATTAAACCTTTCTAGTTCCCTACAGCACCTGTCTGCTCATGACCTGCAGGTCAGACGGAGTCTTATTCTGCACCCCTTCCAAGACACAATAAGGAGTTTGTTTTCTAAGTAGCTTTCTGTCCATGTGGGAGCATTCAAGGAACTGTGACAAAAGTTCAGAGGTCAGCTGTTCAGGGAAATAGGGTAGGAAATCACTGAAAGGTTAGATTCTTAACGTCAAATAGGATTCTCCCTCTCTTTTTTCTCTAGCCCAGGCCTGTCTATCATGGCTAATTGTATTTTAATGAGAAAAAAATAATTGTTAGTTTTCTATTTTTAATCACATTTGTATGACCTGCTGATTGCATGTTTGAGTAATAGAACAGAACAAAAGTCAACATGAAACAGTTTTGCAACCCATGTTACTTTGATAATGTGATTTCAGAGTAAAACAGGATATTTAACAAGAAAAAAACAGTGCAAGACATAAAAGTTAAATGGCTTGATTGGATAATTAAAAACGTGATAGAATAAAAAAAAAATTATCGGATAATTAAAAAAAAAAAGTGCCTCCATGATGGAGCCCGTACCTAATTGCAAGGTCGCAATCACCTTTGCATATCACAAAGTTAACAAGCACCGTATTTTCACAAGAATTCATCCAGATTTTACATCTGGTTCTGAAAATGATTCTTCATTAACTTGATTGTAAGTAAATACATAAATAAATAAATAGTGTATTTACACTAAAATAAAAATGTATTGAATATAAATATTAAATTAAATATTTTTGAATTTATTTTATTATTTGTTTCTTTTGAATTTATATGCAAGTAGGAAAAATGCACTGGACTTCACCTCTTTTGAACTCAATTATTTCAAACTTTTTTTTTTTAACTTCATTAACGTCATAGCTGAAAATAATATCACTAAATAGAGCATGGCAATATCAATGTTAAGGTCAGGAGTTTGATTCCCAGAGAAGACATTATGTTTACCTCGAAAACAATGTAAATCATGGTGGATTACATTATCTGCCAAAAAAAGCATAAATTTACTACTTTAAAAAGGTGAAGGTATTTACAACAGTACTCTAAATAACTAAATTTGGTTAACATGAAACAATGACCTGTACACATAAGTGACGTTATCCAAAAGTCAAGTCAACCTTTATTTTTATAGCAGATTGTTTTAAAGTACTTTCACAGTTATAAACAGGAAAACAACAGAATCAAGGATGTCAACTTCATTAAATATTCCAAAATGATTAACAGTTGAAAACATTTTTTTTTTTTAAGTAATCAAAATGTAATCAACTGTAATCAGTTACAGTACTTTAATAAAGTAACTGAAATAGCTACACTACTTATTACATTTAAAATAGGGTAACTTGTAATCTGTAACCAGTGTTGGAAAGGTTACTTTGAAAATGTAATAGGTTACAGATTACAAGTTACCCTACTTAAAATGTAATGAGTAGTGTAACTTTTCAATTACTGTATTAATGTAACTGATTATATTTGATTACTTTTTTAAATTTCAATGTTTTCAACTGTTAATCATTTTGAAAATTGTAAAGCAGACAGGGTTAATCTTACAATATAGTTCTAAACACTTATTACGGTCAGCCTTTCAAAAATCCTTCATCACTTAACTGAATATTGTAATATTTTAATTTTAAAGAAGACATTGGATGCAAAATATCTTAATTTGCATATAAATGTGTCTTAATAGTTCGTAGACACAACAACCCTACAAATCCTTGTTTTAATCCCCCAAAAACCTAAACAGTTATCAAGCCAATATGATGTCCTATTGCTCAGGCCCCTCCCACAACCTCATGCACTGTCCCATATTAGCATATTTGTACGAAGTCTGTCATTTTCTCCACGCTTGAGCAGCTGTAGCGAGAACAATGTCTTGTAAGCAATGGAGGTGTTTTGTTGTTAGATGTAGAAGAATTTAAGAGTCCTAATTTTCTCCAGACATCAGAGCCACTGAGGACCCAGTGGATTCATTTTTGATTTTGATGGTAATGCGCCAATGAATACTCCTAAATTTGTTTATGTCTGCGCAAATCATTTTCTCCTTTGCTCTCTGAATGATGGACAATTCAAGGCAAGTTTTGTTAAAAAGTTCAAACTCATTGTTCCCATTGTTCATGATCCAGCTGCACCTCCAGAAGTAGTAAGTCTCACAATTTATATATATTTTTTAATGATTATTTGCAAATTGCCAATTGCCTTTGCTCTTCCACGGAACAGAGAGGGGCGGGGTGAGCAGAGCTCATTATCATGTAAAGAGATATGCACCGAAACGAGTCGCTGTGAACAGAGCTGTTTTTGACAAGGTAAAAAGGATGTTGTTTTACATGACCACTGGGACCATTTCAAGAAGACCCTAAAGAATCATACCAACTTGTGGAAAATGGGCATCCAATGTGCCCTTTGAAGTATAGCCACCACAAAATCAGACTTACTTTAAAATAATTCTAAGGTTAAATACAGATTTAAATAGCTATGACAGGAAACACTGGAATCTAACAATGCCTTTAAAGGGGTCATATGGGGTTGCTAAAAATAACATTATTTTGTGTATTTGGTGTAATGCAATGTGTTTATGTGGCTTAAAGTTCAAAACACAAATTATTTTCCACATACTGTACATTATTGTTGCTCCTCTATGCTCCGCCTTTCTGAAACGAGTCGATTTTTACAAAGCTCATCGTTCTGAGAAGCGAGGTGTGCTCTGATTGGCCAGCTATCCAGTGTGTTGTGATTGGTCGCATACCTCAAGTGTGAGACGGAAATGTTACGCCCCTTACCATGTTGTGATGCCGTGTCCTGACGTGACGAGACTAAAACAATAAAATCCATTATAAACAAGGCATTTGTTGCATCCTGTGGGGACATAATCACTGATTATAATGACTTATGCTGTCTTTTTACGCATCGCGTTGCATCGCGCCACGTAAACATTGCATTTGTGAAACGACAAACAACAAGCACTACTCTACACAGCTCAAAACTCGCGTTTGAATCGTCAGTAGCAGAAACATACTTACAGGCTGTGAGTCAGAAGCATCAGACTGTCCTTGCAAAGTTTAAATTGCCCCACTTTATAGAAACAGCCTTTGAACAAGCCTGCAAGCAAGACTACTCACCTGCCAGGTTCAGGAAATAGTCCTCCGTGAATTGAGCCGCACACACTTTAATATTTGGGTTGAACTGTTCTGGAACAGTGTTGTAAATATAACTTAAACACTGATTTCTAGTTGTGTCCTCTTTTGGAAGCCCAAACAAAGTTGTTTCGCTTTCACAACGAAACAGCGTCTCCACAACATGGCGGCAGCAACAATATAGTGAGAATAAAAATCACGCCCCTTTCTTTGCGTAAACATTTGGGTGGTGTTATGGAAATCTACAACCAACAGCCAAATTTAGTAATTTAGGGTACTGTTTCTGAATTTTCAAATTGATGAAAGATTACAAAGACAACCTTACAACTTTGTATTAAGAAAGTAAACAGTTATTTCTGACATCATGTTGACTTTAACTGTCAAGCCACTGTTTGCTACACGTTTCATATTTAACCTTGCATACCGATGACTACTGTCCCCTGTAGCAATATAACAGTCGGCGTCCCCCAAGCATATATATTTGAAACTTTAATCATCCGGACATGTTCTTCCCCGCTCTCTGCAATATCTCAAATAAGTCACATCATGGATACTCTCAGCATACTTAATTACAGAACCCTGTTCCCCGGCCCAGCAGAAGGCTCTCAAAAACTAATTGAGTCACGGTAAAAATTGGAGAGGTCCTGCATGAATAATTAATGAAGGCCAGAGCCTGATTTTTCACCATACGGTTGGCTTGTTATCAATGCAGTTGTGAGACACAGCCATTTATCCTGAAACTGAGAAAAGATGAGCTCAGGATGGGTGTGCCTTTTAATATCCCAACCTGGAAGGCCCAAAAAACTCATGCAATTGCTTCTACCTACTTAGGTTCAATTTCACATACCTTACGAAAATGTGTCTGAGTGCAATTTGTTTTATTCTCAAGTTTACTCTTTCAGGAAAATGGCTGTCAAGAAAACCACCCAGATTCCCACAGCAACACACTGCAAACCGCTCAACACCTTAGTAACCTCAGTAAATGGATGCGGCACTCATTGTTGGAGCTTCTGTTTACTATAGATAGAGAATATCATAAATCATCATCATCATCACCCTGTGTGGAATCCAGATGGCGGTACTGGCTTGTTTCATTGTATCCAGGTGAGGCTACTGGGGACTTGGGGAGTAAAAATGTAATTTAGAGTACGAGAAATGAAATTGTTCAATGCTCCAGGGACATTTTGCAGCCAGTTGGACTTGATAGATTCTCCACAAACACACGTGCACAAATCTACTCTCACACACACACATACATGAAAACATAAAGACTGCTTAAGGAATTGTTCACAAAGTTCAAAATAAAAATGTTGCCATTATTTTAGTCATTTCCAAATCTGTAAGCTCTTTTTTCATGCAATGTGAAAGGGAAATTTCATACTCCGCTTTTCTGACATAAATTTCCAGTTCAGAGTTACCACGTCTGTGAAAAATAATAAGGTATTTACTTAAATTCTTTATATTAATTGAGAAAAAAATAAAATGTAATCAGTTAAAAAGTCTAAACATGGTTCATATATGGCTAGTTTTAAAACATGTCAGGAAATAATAGTTAAAAAAATAAAATTATTGAAATGGAAGAGTTTATTGAAAATTAGACAAATTATATACTGAAAATAGTGTGAATATGGAGCTCATACTCGAGGTTGTAAAAACACCTGAATCTTATTTAGGCCAATTTGGTGCAGCTTTTATTTCTATTTCCAAAAAGATTTTACATAAAATGAATATAAATTTCAGGTTTCACTCTATACATCTAAAAATGTGTCTTAGTAAGATTATATTTAACTGCTTAGTTTAATCATAAAAGCTATTTAGTTGTAATTTAACTTCAGTCTAGTAAATGTTCACCTTGAAATATTACAAACAATATAAAAGTCTATATAAAAAGTCTGTATATATGATACACTAGGCTTTATAGGGGGTAAAATATGAGATTGGTGTACAAATACTTAATTGAATGTGTTGACAAATACATAAACCTGGTTATTGTATATTTAAAACATTGGTTTATTAGTACTATAGCATAAATCTCATTCGTTTAATTTATGACTGACAAATATGTTAAAAGTGTCACTTTATATGCAATTAAAATAAATAAACCTTTAACAAGATTAAATATTTTGACTGCTACATTCGTGCATTATATTTAAAGTCATCATACGACAGTTATCTGTTAGAAACAGACCCAAATTTGTCATCCACAGATAATCTTCCCCTCCAGTGAGCTGTCAACTTGAGAAGTGGATCATTGAGTCAATTAGAATTAAAATCTGATTCTTTTCCATGAACAGTATGATCTGGTTCTCCAGTCCAATGCAATGATCCAGTCACAATGGATAAGGTGTTAACAGCTCGCTGGGGAGGAGACTTATTAGTGAATGAATCACTTACACTTCTGTCTGCTCCTCATCCAAAGACATGATAGATATGGACCAACATAAACATGTGGCAGTTTCATTTTAGTTAGAACTTTAATTTTTGGATGAACTATTCCTTTAGCATGGGGAACATTTCTCCTCTATTGCACACACTAACTCTGTAACCCAAACAAGAGAAAGAGAGAGCTAGTATAGGCTAAAGAAGACTTCATAATAGAACTACATCAAATATTAATCTTATCTCACCGTGTCCTTCACAAATGTTATCTACATTCAAATCAGGTGAACTTTGTTGAAGACTGCAAATTATCATTTCTTCATCATTTTACTGCATGCTTGTGATGAGGTGCTGATTGCTGCTTTTTCGCAGACAATGTCACAATGTCCCCCATTTTATCCCTATAATTAAAAACCAGTGAAGTGGGTTTAGCAAGGGGGAAAAGGTCAGTATTGGAGAATGGACACAATTCGAGGAGGAGTCAGGACCTCAGTTAATCGAACCGCCATTATAAAGATCAAACTCAAATCCATCACTGATACGGTAGAAACATTTAACATAGGGTGACGGCGTGTTTATACAGCATGATCACTGGAACTAATTGAGATTGCCAGTAGTGAGACTGCAATGACATAATGATATCATAAATATTAACAATGCATTGTTATAATTCCATAGCTCAATTCATACATTTACAGAAATCTAATTATGATGTCAGATATGAGCCTTTCAACTGACACTATTTATACCTGCAGGGAATGAACAGAGAGTTCAGCGCTAATTAAAATTCTGACAACCATAGTATTGTCTTACTAATTCTCTGACTAAACGCAATTGTCGTTTATTAAGGGAACTCTCTCATTTTTCTTGTTCTAAAGGCATGTATCATAAAAAAGTGGATTTCTTTGCTCTTTTAAAAAAATGCAATCAAATATTATGAATTCCTTTTCTAACTACAACAATGCCTATTCAGTACTCATTTCTATAGATGCACCAAAATCAGTAATTATTTTCATATTATGACCAATATAAAAATGTAACACTATTTTAACATTTAAAACTAAAATCAACCCTTTTAACTGCTACAAGTGAATTTAGGCATCACAGTATTATAATGTAGACTACAGTTCAAACATTTGGGTTCAGTCAGAATTTTTACTGTTTTAGAAAGCAGTCTCTTATGCTCAGCAAGGCCGCGTTTATTTGATAAAAATACAGTAACAAAATTAATATTGTGAAATATTATTACAATTTAAAATAACTTTTTTATTTGAACATATTTTAAATTTTAATTCATTCCTGTGATGCAAAGCTGAATTTTTAGCATCATTACGCCAGTCTTCAGTGTCACATGATCTTTCAGAAATTATTCTAATATCAATATGTGTGTGTGTGCATGTTTATGTGGTTTATGAGGACACAAATTTGTATAATGACATGGGTATGACAGAGGTATTACAATATGAAGGTGGTTTATGAGGACACTGCTTTTCTCCCCGTAATTCAAAAGGGTTAAAAAACATACTAAATGGTGTTTTTTTGAAAATCTAAAAATGCACAAAGTTTCCTGTGAGGGCTAAGTTTAGGTGTAGGGTTGGTGTAGGGCAATAGCACACACAGTTTGTTCAGTATAAAAACCAGTACGCCTATGGAGAGTCCCCATATACCACAAAAACCAACATGTGTGTGTGTGTGTGTGTGTGTGTGTGTGTGTGTGTGTGTGTGTGCATGTTTATGTGGTTTATGAGGACACAAATTTGTATAATGACATGGGCATTACAGAGGTATTACAATATGAAGGTGGTTTATGAGGACACTGCCTATGTCCCCGTAATTCAAAAGGCTTAAAAAACATACTAAATGTTGTTTTTTTGAAAATCTAAAAATGCACAAAGTCTCCTGTGAGGTGTAGGGTTGGTGTAGGGCAATAGCACACACAGTTTGTTCAGTATAAAAACCATTACGCCTATGGAGAGTCCCCATAAACCACAAAAACCAACATGCATGTGTGTGTGTGTGTGTAATTTATACATAATTTATTATAATTGGGAATCTTTTGTAACATTGTACATTTCCGTACGGTCACATTTGATATATTGTCTTTGCTAAATAAAATGACTAATTTCTTTAACAAAAAAAAGTCTTACTGAACCCAAACTGTTGAATGGTAGTGCACAGTATGAAAAATGTATATTCATTTAGAAATTTGCTAAAAAATGAACAGGGTTATTAAATTATATATTGCATGTATAATATGATACTGATACTAAAATTAAAAGAGAACAGTAATGTAATAGTAATTAAACATAACTAGTAAAGAACCAATATCTCGTGCATCTCTACATAATTCAAGAGATTAACCAATCACAAACAATGTAATTTACATGACATTTTAAAGGTAGAGCAGCAAAAACAGCTTTTTCGTCACTATTAATTCACATAAATCAAAGCCATCTACTCAACGACTGTTGTATCTCTTTCAATAAAGTTGCTCAAATCACCAACTCTCATTGAAAATTAGTTGTTTTTTGTTGAAAATCACTGTCAGTGTAAACTCCCATTTAGAGCCAAAAAAATCTCTCACTTTTTTGTACAAGGAACTTAAGGGGAAAAATCACCTTTGACAGAGCAAACCAGAGGAGAATTACAACAGGAAAAAATAAAAACAGAACATGATTTATCAGCATCCTAAAAGCAGTACGCACATATGAAATATAATTTGATTTTCCACCACAGCAGGACTGAGGAACTGTGGGTCTCAGATGTCTACATGCTCCTCACGCAGCTGTACACCGGAACAAAAGAGCTGTATCCTACTGCAAAGCTCATACAGGATCAGGTGTTAACCCCCAGACGGTCTTTCTTCACACATGTTAGCTCAACGGCAGACTAGAGCAAATAACCATTTACAAACCCGTACGGAGAGACCAGTGAGCCTGTTGAGTCCTGAGCATCAGACTCTCAAAATTTGCAGACAAGAACAGCTCAGGTTCTTGTCGACAGGAGTACCATGCCAAAACAGCCCTGAAATCAAGCATCGGGGACTGCAGACACTGAGTATCCAGAAGATGGGAAAATTATCCATGAAGGGCTTTACGTTCAGGATTATTTAAAGACAACAAGGCCTCAGTATGAAGGGGAATACACAAACGTGCTGAAGACGTTGAAGTGTCTTTACAGTGCCGTGTCACGTATCCTGATGAACAATGACATGTGGTGCTCTTGTATTCTGCAATGAACTATTTCCTTTGGACTTATGCATATGAACAGCATTTACATGTATGAAGAGGAGCTTCTCTAATTATTCCCTCTGAGGCGCAGTAGTTCTTTAATGAGCATATGTCATTGAATAACCCCATCCCAGTTCATCCAAAAATGTTCTATATTCCTATATATATGCAGTGTATTTAAGAGTTTTGATTGAAATCTCAGTATAAGTTTCAACGGTGAAGTCGTCTTTATGGTTATCACGTTTTTAAAGGGGTGGTTGACTGTTTTTTTCTAGGCTTGATTGTGTTTATGGGGTGCTTCGTTTGTTAAAAAAACATTATTTTTCACATAATTTACCAATATTTCACACCGCTATGATAAACGCGCTGATCATTTCCTGCTTTTATGAAGCCCCTCCCTCAGAAATACACGATTACATGGTTAGCTGGCCCAGTGTGTTGTGATTGACTAAACCGCCTCTAGTGCGCGTCTAAACTTCCCGTCCCTCACCTCTGCGGCATGTGCTCCGGTTGTATTGTAAACAATGGTGTCGTCTATATTGCTTATCAATTTTAAACCGATTGAGACGCAGAGGATATTAGTGAAGAAGATCGCGCAGTACCTGTGCAAGCACGGCTTATAATGGTAGGCCTATGTTTTTTGTTTGTTGTTGTCTCATACTTTTAGATACGCTGTTATTGTGCTACTGCTTATGTTAGCGACGTGAGGAACAGGATTGAGAACCGCTGCTTTAGAACATTGATTTTGAAACTTGAGAGTCCTTTAGAATCGTTAGAAGACAGATCGCGATTCATACAGTATATGAATAGACTTTTACGTGCACCCCTAGTTTTCTCCCTCTTCTCTAAAGCAGCACAGCATGGCCTCGCCCCCTTCTTTTCATGTTCCCGGGGGTGGGGTTTATCTGGGTTTATGATGTCACTAACCCAGAATTATTTTGTTGTAGTCCCTTACCAGCCGTTTGCTGTAGGCGATGCTATGCTAATTCTGTAAAAGACACTTTCTCTCTTTGCACTGAGCTTTGAGCTTCGTAAATTTGCAGATGTTGATTATGCTCACACAGCTGAAAGGTGAAATCGTATTATATGACCCCTTTAAAGATGCTATGTGCTGTTTTAGCCACTTCTTGTTATTGGATCCATCATGCACAGCCAGAAAACTACATAACAGTAAGCAGTATCCAGAAGGCTCACTTTTGTCATTGATAGTCAATTGTGTGCCGATTATGCTAATAAATGTAAATTTTCATTCAATGCTTCCAATGCTAAATTTATTTGATTAGATTTTTCTAAGGCTACATGCCAAGTAGGCCTTCCAGATGGAATCTGCAGCCATTTTTCCCCCAGTTTCTGCACTGATTAGCAAAAATCTGCCAAATGTATTTAAATATGGCTCTTCTCACAAATTACAAGTTTTGTACAAGTTTTTCAACTGCATGTGTTACTATAGACATATACAAATTCAATAAATTAATACCTGAAAAAGCAACAGATGTATGAATTCAGTGTATAAAATTCAAAAAGCAATATATGATGTTGTACCCATTAAATAAATAAATAAATACTCCTTATTATTCATAGGTTTGGGGTTGGTAAGATTTTTTTTTTTTTTTTCTTCAGATCATTCTAATGTTCTGATTTGCTGCTCAAGAAACTTTTCTTATTGTTATCAATGTTGAAAACAGTTGTGCTGCTAAATATGTTGGTGGAAACATGATACATTTTTAAAGGTTCTGTGATGAATCGCAAATTCAAATATTCAATATTTCTAATTATTTTGTACCTTTAAATTTAACTTTGAATTGTGTTGTAACATTTGTAACTTTAAATGTCTTCACTGCCATTTTTGATCAGTATAATGAACCCTTGCTGAACAAAAGTACTAATTTCTTTAGGTTGTTAAAAAAAAAATTTTACTGACCCAGTGTCACAGTTCAGATCACATTTCCCACACAAAATAACTATATTCAGAAAGATGCAAGGCAAAACAATAAATAAAACATTATGAAATACCACACGCACATTATGAAAGAAAAAAGATAATAATAAAATAAAGCGAAGCACTGACAACGATGCGACAGTTTGTTTAACTTTACAGTAAAGTTTGGTTACTGTACAGTAGCCAGAGAATCTAATTAGCTACATTTCAAAGACGCTCACCAGCTTATAGCATACAACAAGAAAACATCAACAAAAACACAACAAAGCACAATCTTTATTATTTTTATTTATTTTATCTGCGTAATTTAAAGGCAGTTTTGGGGGAATTCATAACAAGAATTAAATCAGGTAAACGTAAAAACATAGGATTCATAAAAAAACACCGGTGGTCAACATCACCCCCCCAAAAGTCTTTTACTGATATCATCAAAAAGAGCGTTTCTGATTGGTCAGGTCTCCGTAATGGCTTTACAGGAGCAAATGCAGAATGTGTTTTTAGAGTAATTTAGAGTACTTTGTTGATAATATTGGCATTATTGGTTATGAGAATCTTAGAAGGATGTCCTTAACTGTCATGAAAATAATGGCACTATGCAAAAATGTACTAAAACATGTTATTTTCATTTCTTTTGATTTGCAGATAAAATATGGCCGGGACATTGTCTTGACGGGTTTAAAGAAGTTTATATGTAAGTTTAATAATTTGTGCTCTGGTAATGCAGGGCATTCTCTTTTCAAGCGTTTAAAATATGATCTTGTTTCTCCCATTTGTCATTGATATGTGTTTGTTTGTCTTGAAACTCTTTGTAATCACGCACTTTGATGTCTCTCCACTTTTTCTTATTACCTTTGAGCTTTTGTCTTTTCCCTTGTCCCGTTTATGCCTCGTTCTGTAATCCATCCATTACAGGTCTCATTTTGTCTGCGTTTCTTCCTTTGCCAAGCGTTCCTCTCGAGAGCTGGGATTTGCTGCTTGGTTTTTCATTCCCACCAGCTTCCGCACATGGGTTCTACCAAATGGATTTGAAGTATTCTCACTTCTCTACACCTGACCTTGAGTTTGTTGTTTACTGCCACTGGTTCTGAAGCGGAGGGAAGAGTTCTCCCTCTTGAACATACTATA
Organism: Barbus barbus; assembly: GCF_936440315.1. Lineage (NCBI taxonomy): Eukaryota > Metazoa > Chordata > Actinopteri > Cypriniformes > Cyprinidae > Barbus > Barbus barbus. Next base: position 4,946,132 of record NC_136733.1, read on the forward strand.
ACGAATGGAAAATGATCTAGTTCCTCCGATTTTGTGCTTCTGCATGTGTCGCTGTGACCTGGGCCTCTGGTTCACCTTGCAGCGGATGTGATTGATCCTATTGAGAGATCCTTCTTTGAAAAAAATATATTTTCAAGTATCTTCCAGCTCATTTCCAATGCTTGCAGCTTACTTAGGATGTGAAAGCTTCCCCAAATGATTTACAGATATATGTCATTTATAAATAATGCTTTTTTTCTTGCTTTTCTGTTCTATATATGTGGCTGTGTCTCTTATTGATTGATGGAATAAATTCTTAATATGAACGATAAGCTTTTGTCAGATTTGTTCCTCTGTATCAACCCTGCAGAGACCTGTGCGAAGCTTATTTTTATTCTTCACACTTAGTTATCTAGCATTTTATTTATTTCCTTTTGAATGATTTCATTTCAAATGATTATTTTTTGATTGCTTTGTTCTTTATTTGTCTTGCAGTCCCTGGTCTAGGAGGGAAGAATACATAAACAACCTGGATACTGGTATAATGTCTCAACGTTTCCAAAACCATCAATTATTCTGTCATTTTCTGACCGAGAGTGTTGGGGAATGCTACTTTTAAAATGTTCAAATATGTTACAAAATTCTGTTACTCATTCTAAAAAGTAACTGAAGCATCACATCAGTGTGCAATTTTGAATTCTAAATGTTAAGGCTTTTTAAACAGCACACAAAACTATTGTATCACAAAAGATCAAGTAGCATGCATTTTTTATAATATGACCAAGTCTGGACCTTCGTTTATAACATATCAACTTACCAACTCTCTTGGTAAACACTTTTAGGGACTAAAACTCTCCTGACTTCTAACTCCTATTTGATATTAAGTTCAAACCCGTATGCTACAAAAAATCTTTGAAGTGTGGAAACAAACCCCATATGAGAGAGTACTTTGTCTCCCAGATTCCTCCTGCTCTCTGATTTGATTACTCGGGATGCTTTTGTTTCTGACATTCAGGAGAAATAAAGTGGCAGCTCAGGTGCTTTGTTGGAGAAACACCTGACACTGAGAGAAAACAAACAGACACAATCAAACGGAAATGTTCCAATCAGACATATAATTAGTCAAACACACTATGATATTGTATGAGTAGCTTTCACCTGATGTTTTTGTCCCACATTCTTTTTCAGTCTGTGGTACCTTTGAATGTAGTATATAACATTCAAAACATTCAGAAATGTATCTCTGTCTCCACAAAAATAATAAGCAGCACAATGGTTTCAACATTATTAATAATATTCATAATAAAATAAATAAATAATACAAATCAGCATATTTGTTTGGTCTATGATGGATCATGTGACACTAAAGACTGAGTAATGATGCTGAAAATTCAGCTTTGCATCACAGGAATAAATTACATTTTAAATATATGACAATACAACACAGTTATTTTAAATTGTAATATTATTTCATAATATTACTGTTTGACTGTATAAAATAAATGCAGACTTGGTGACCATAAAATAGTTATTTTAAAAAATCTAACTGATCCCAAACTTTTGAACAGTATAGTGCATATATTACATTATCATTTTCTTTATGCAAAATACAACATTTCTTTACATTTTAGGGTGAAAATGACATTTCCATGAGATTCACATCACTCTTACATATTCTGACATTTGTTCATTTTTAGATATTGCTTTATCTGTAATCTGTGTTGTTTTGCAGCTCAGATCGGAGTGTTAGGGCATTGCGTATATATGAGAAAACAGATCATGAGTATCATAGGGGCTTTTGATTACTACTTAGCCCCCAAACCATTCAAGGGCATTGATTTATGTGACCGGGTAGAAAATATGTGTTTTCTATAGCCTGCAGGAGAGAAATGAGAAGAGAAAGACGACCCCGTCGAGGATTAATAAGGAGTGCTATCATTTGTACACAAGTTTGCCCCAGTCTCTAATCTGAAATCTAACTGTGTGGAAAAAGCACCAGAAATAGATGGATCTTCACTGCCACGTAATAGCCTACAGTTATAAAAGCAGGCACCCATGATATCAAATCCCATCAGGGTTATTTATTTACAGTACTGTAGGTTCAATAGCTCATGGTTGAAATGCTGATGGTTTACTCACAGTAAAAATAAACATGCACCTGGAAAGACATATATGAATAGTACAACTGTCATTTTACGCTGGATGCAGTAGGGTCTATTTTGGTTTGCAGAAAATATTTCATGCAATATTTTTTATACAGTACCAGTACATCTTCCATGAAATATCATAGCATTATAAAGACTGCATGATAAGCAATTTGTGTCAATGGCAATCTTGCACAGCGGTTAGTGTTGTTCCATTGATATTGATTTAAAAAAAAAAATCATATTTCTGACCCCACGCTCTCTCTTCAGATGCTGAAATGAGAGACACATTAAAATTCTGACCATACTGAAGATAACGTCCCAGTTGTTGTGGACAGCACCGATCCATACCACCTTTTTTTCGCTTTTTTTTTTGTTGTTGTTTTTTATTGGAGATCCATACTGAAGCTCTTGGTGACTGTATGAAGTCAGATAAAAACTGTATATCATTAATAAATTTCACTCCTTTTTTTTAAAACTTGACAAAAATGCATCACTGTCTCAAGCGCATCCAAAGTTTGTTTGTTTTTGTTTTGAGTACCAAATCAGTATATTAGAAGGATTTCTGAAGGCTCACGTGAAGACTGGAGTAATGATGAATTTCCACATTATTTCTGTTTTTACTATATTTTTGATCAGATATACAGGCTTGGTGAACATAAAAGTATTATTTAAAAAAAAAATATATAAGTATAAGTTACATTATCATGATAAAACAGAAATCTGTTATTTTAAATTGTCATAATACTATACAATATTACTGTATTGAACTGTATTTTTTACAAATGAATCCTTGGTGTGCATAAGATTCATAAAAAAATAATAATAATTAAACACAGACCACTTGTTTTAAAATAATGGGTACCATATTGTAGCAAATTAGCTCAAAGTGAGATGAACATAATTAATCCTAACGGGTTGTTATCAATTATATATTCATCTTCAGGAATTAACTGTAGCATTAATAGTACCATAAAATGATTTTTTTCGTCCGCAGTACGGACAGTTTTAATCGTCTATTGACTCTGGCCACGAAAAATTAATTTTCTTACTAATACATCATAGAACATGAGTGACCTCGTTCTGTGAGCCACAGACACAGACAACCAAGTGTGAATACATATGGATGTTTATTAAACTACACTACAGAGGAACATGTAACATTGAACTAAACACAAACATACACACATTAAACATAGATGCCAACGCAAGGAAGGCATGGAGAGAGAGAGAGAGTGTAATGGCAGGATTTGCACATCAGCTAAACACAACCTGTTAGAACCATCAAAGAATTACATCATCTTAATCAAAAGGGGTTGAAGCCTAGAAGCGCATCTAAATAGTTAACAAACGGTTACTTGCATATTGGTTTTGTTATTGCTGAGATAGATTCTTGATGAATTCCTTTAGGAGTGAAAGCTTCGTCATTCCAGACGTGGGTTGATTGGTCCGAAGTTAAATCGCCAAAGTTACTGGACTCAAAACTACCAGAAGCTTGGTTTCCATGGTGATGTGTGTCTCCAGGGCACCGAAGGTAAAGAGAAGAACCCGCCTTTTGGGTGTGGGAGAAGTTTTATCTGGTTTCCCTGTAACACCCATTTTGGTTAGTTTGACCAATAACAAGGCACGTAGTTTCAGCGGAAAAGTATTTCTTTGTTCCACTTGACATCTCATTTGCATGTTTTATGACTGTTCTGCTCGATCGGTGTAATTCTTCCCACAGTACACATCATTGTATACATAAATAGTATACATCATTGTTTGAGAAATAAAGAGCAGATCATTTTGATATAAAAAAAGAGACATCTAACAAATATTAAACCGGAGATCTATTCATACACCTGAATATGAGTGTTTACAGCTTACTAATACAAATAACGAGTGGTCACTAGGCTAATATAATAAGGAAACATACAAACAACATATGCATCTACCAGATACATTTGTAACTGACTAATTATGGTCTAAATAAAGAAAATGTTACAATGTTATGTATAAATAAAGACAATGTTATGTATCTTGTAATCGTGTGGGTTAGTTCACCGCTCAGCCAGGCCTGGTACCGAGGGTCATTTAGTTCTCTTGGAATGTGTTTGAAGTCCGATGGAGAGAACAGATGGTTAATTCTGTTTAGCATCTTTTTGACAGTGGGGGGGTGGGGGGGGGGGGCAACCACTGGCAATTTAGCACCCATATAAAGGTAGAATGTGGGGCCTGGCTCTGAATTATATGCAAATGTCAAAAGGCTAAAAGGGTCTCTTAAGACAAGTCCCAATGGCCATCAAGGATCATAAGCAGATGCTACAGTATTATAGATTACTTTTTGACTTTACACCAAGATGTCTCGTCTGTTGCATTTTCCGCTATTTTTCAATTTATTTAAAGTAATTTATAGTCATATGTTGTCATAAATACAATTTATATGCAGAGACAGCTAACAGAACAGCCTAACAAAGTCCACTCAGAGTACCTTATCAACCACATAGTGGAATGGAGCTGTTTATAAAGTTCTTGCCCTTGAAAATGAGAAAATAGTGAAGAAAGAAGGAAAGGAAGAGAAGATTGTGATTGAGAGGATTTATTTTTACTCTTTGAACTGAGTTTGACATTGAATCAGTGCTCTGCTTCGATTCGTCTCTTGTTTATCACAATGGACTCTATTATGAGATTGATCCAGCGGCTGCAATGAAGCACTCAAGCTCTATTTAAAGAGAGTCAAGCTCTTTCTGTTTATTAATGGAGGAAGCTCCACAGCTATGTAAACAACTTATTTGTTAGATGTTAACCGTGTGTATTCATCGAGATTAAAGTCACTGCCTCTTAACTCTCCGTTTTTCCGTTCTTCCTTCTCTGCTGTCTCTTTGTTCTATAGTTTACCATCAGACACACATTAAATCCCATCCACTTTGTTGCTTATTTTGGCCATGACCAATAAGACCAATATGTAAAGCAACCAATCACAGTTTCTTTTGTTTGATTGTATTGTTTAGGGGCATTTGTCTAAAATATGTACAACAATTGACTGATGTACAATTAGTAATTTTAATAACTGTAGATATACAATTCTATTTTCAAAATAGGCTTTATTTTATTTTTATTTTTTTGTAGATTGAACACTAAACACCAGCAACTTTTTTTTTCCATTTCATGTTATGACTTCAAAACACTTTTTCTCTATGATTAATACTTTTCTTTGAATGGATTATATTAACTAACTACAAATACACTGCCTACAACTACAACTGTTAAGAATGTATAGCTTTACTAGTTGTCATTTGTTAACATTAGTTAATGTATTAACTAACATGAACAAACAATGAACAATTCATTTATTACAGTATTTCTTAATCTTTGTTAATGTTTGTTAATAGAAATACAGTCGTTCATTGTTAGTTCATGTTAATTCACAGTGCATTTACTAACGTTAACAGTCAGTACCACCTGTACCTCAAGCTGGAGATGTGCGAGTTCCATCGCCCCACTGTGCAGTTCCTCAGCTACATCATCGGTCAGGAGGGAATCCAGATGGACAAAGGGAAGGTAACTGCCCTGGTATATAATATAATTTCTGATTATTTATATATATATATATATAAAAATATATAATTACTTACTATATGGTTAGGTTTAGGGTTACTTGAATGTAATTATGCATCCTTAATTGTTATTTTAAGTCACATTTTCCCCATAAGATCAGACAGGTGCTAAGAATAAATAAATAAAGAATAAATCTCACATCATTTATGCACTCATCACTCTTCATTTACTTCCTATGTCTTTTCAAACCACTATAAGCTGCTATTTTCTCTTGAATCACAAAAACGGAATTTGTAAGAATCTTTATGGGAACTTTAAGCCATTAAATATTTAGTATAATGACTGCTGTATATATGACAGTAGGGATAATGCACATTATCCCTTACATATTACACTATAAATTATGTAAATTCATAACTGATTCATTAGGTGTCTACAATACTACTTTTTTTTTTCAATTGCAATTCAAATGTTTTGACATGACATACATAATTAAATAGCAACTCCATTATGACTGTGTTAGTTCAGACAAACACTTTAACTCGTTACACATCACTTGCTGTCTATTCTGATAGCGTCTTATTCTGTACTTTTCACCGGGCATTCACTCTCCGAATATCAAAACTTCTCTTTAATGATAGGCCTAGCCACCTGTGGTTAAAATTGATCAATCTCTGTGTGCTCAGAAAAGAGAGAGAAATCGAAGCGCATAAAGGGAAAGGATATAGAGTCTGCAACTCTTGCTTTGGATTGAAAGTATGACAGTGTACTAGAATCAGGAAACTGATAGCATCGTATATCTAGAACCTGTGATCTGTAAACAGGCAGGTTCTTTACAGAGATAAAGCGATTTTCCAAGAAAAAAATTAATATGTCAGATTTGCTTTGAGATCAGGATTAGTTACTGTCACTGCAGTAAGATGTGGCAACATGTGATTGTGATTATGTCAAAGGATTACGACAAACAAATCTAATTCTGTTAATGAACTGACAATTATAATTAGAATATGAGTTCCTAATCAAATTACAACTGCATAAGGCACCCTCCCATGAATAAGGTACAAACTGGAGCCCAATAACTTGGCACAAGTCCCATGCTTTTTAGTGTTAAAAACTATTAGATACTGTATGCTTTCATAAAAAAAAAAAAACATCCGATTTTGCTTTACAAACTAGAAGCCCTATAAAAAAATTTTGATAAATCTTGTATATTTACATTGAATGTGTATTACTAGAAAAAATACACAAATCAAGGTTTCAAACTGTTGTAAATGGTAACAGGGTTGCAAAACATTCTATAAAACATGCTTTTGCAGGTTTAAAAAGTCTTAATTTGTCCTTTTTATAAAATCAGAACTTAAAAAGGTTTAAATCAGAACAGAGTCATGGCATTACATGTTGCATGTATTGCTAAAAAAATCAATATATTCCTGAAAAATCAATATATTTTGTATTTTTGTCTGGTTTTCCAATACTAAAATCTAAACACCCTTAAATCAACATTTGCTTGCAGAGATATCAGAAGATACAGTAAAAGTTATTTCCATATAGTAGTGAGGTATTCAAGTCCTTAAGCTATTTTTTAATGAATTCAAAAGTAAAGAAATCAGTTGGAAGATATATTTTCAAATTTTGAAAGTGTTGCTAATAAAACCCAATGTGCACTGTATATGGTGTTCCTTTCCATTTATTCCTTCTATTTTATTTACTTACAATGGTCTTTAAAAGGTGTTACATTTACCTTCATAAAACCTGCAGAAACCCTGATAAAATAAAACAGATTTTTCTTTCACTCATTGGTTGAAAAAGAAACAATAAATTAGAAACATATAAAAATAATTTCAGATTCTGTCTTAACACAGTGTACACTGTATATGAGCAAGATAAGTAAAAAAAAAAAAAGTAAAGTCGTGACGTATTGTCAAGTATGGTGACCCATACTCGAAATTGGTGCTCTGCCTTTAACCCATCCAAGTGTGATGGGTTAAACAGCAGTGAGTAGTGAACAAATCCACACACACACACCGTGAACACACACCCGGAGCAGTGGGCAGCCATGCTGCGGCGCCCGGGGAGCAATTGGGGGTTCGGTGCTTTGCTCAAGGGCACCTCAGTCGTGGTATTGAGGGTGGAGAGAGCGCTGGACATTCCCTCCCCCCACCTACAATTCCTGCCGGCCGGGGGCTCGAACCCGCAACCTTTCGATTACGAGTCCGACTCTCTAACCATTAGGCCACGACTTCCCCCTCAAAGATGATGCAACAAAAAAATCTCTAACCATATTAAACTGTTTTTAGGAGAGTCTGTGTGAAATAACTGTTTTTAAGCTTCCTCTTCCAGTGTAGTTTGGTATTATCTTTATTCATTTGGGATACAGTACAATGTCACAGGTGGATACATACATTTTGTGCACTCAGTAAACGCATGTCCACAAGGTGAAATGAATGAATAAGGTTACATCGACCCTCCTCAGAGAGCATAAGTCGCACTAATAAAAATATGCATGGCACATTGATTATCCACATTCAAAAATAGTTCATCCCAAACAGAAATATATTCAGACCTGATAGGAATATCATAGAAATGTCATCACTGTAAACAATATTCTTTATGATTTAAAAAAAAACAGCATAAGGCAAAGTAAGAAATATCACAGGACAACATTCAACACGTATGGAAACAGGCCGAAGCACAGCCAAATACTTGTTTACAGAATTGAATGTGAGCTGAATTTTTGTGCGTCTCTTTAGAAAAACACAGAAATGTGGCTCATATCTCGAATGTCATATATTGCCATCTCTTTAACAAAAAATAATGAAGCTCTACATGTATCGGTCCAGTCTTACAAACATAAACATCTTGATCATTTATGTAATACAAAAAATCTGGCTATAATAAAAATGACTTCAATGTGAAATTACTAAAAATCTTGGATACTAAAGTGCTCTACAGATTATAAACTACTGGTCTGATTGATTAACGAGAAAAGAGATCCATCCTCTTTTGTACAAACCAACATTCTCATTAAAATCCACAGTTATATGTACTTAGCATTTGTCAACCCACATTTCCTATTCGCTTTCATGTATTGCTTAAATATATACTTAATATTTCTTCCTCAAGAAAGATGACGCAAACAACAAACCTCATAAAAAAGTATGCTTTTTTAGATACCCTTTTTCATGATGCCAAGTAGACATGAAATACTTATATATATATATATATATAATATATGCTTTAATATTTAATGTACATTACATTGAATCATATATTTCGAATTTTTCATTTAAGTTCTGATTAAAAATGGAACATAAGGTTCATATACAGGTGTCCCCCAGTAACAAGCGTAATGTGTGTCTTTTATAATAAAGAAGCTTTTAGTCAAAATATATGTCCTGTCGGCAGCGAACAAGGCAACAACAAGAAGGCATCGGTTTGCATTTCTTTTGTTTTGGGTAATTTGCCAGCATATTCAAGAGATATGTAATTAAGTCTTTACGGCATAAATTGCAGGAAACCTGAAAATGTACTTAATGTGGTAACCCCTTCAATTATTTTTTCATTCCAAAATATAGATTAATTTTAAAATAAAAAATGTAAACCTTAAATTGACTGGTTTTATTCATGTCAAAAATATAATCTAATTTCATAATAAATGTAATTATTTTAAATCTTAAATGAACTAGTTTAATTCAGGGTAAAAAAAAAAATTAAACCTTACATTATTAATAATGGTCAAAAATGCAATTGAATTTAATAATGCATTAAATAATTCTATTTTATTCACATCAAAAATATAATTTAATTTAATAATAAATGTAATTATTTTAAACCTTAAATTATTTGGTTTCATTCAGGGTAAAAACAGCTGAATTTTAAGCCTTACATTGACTGATTTTAATAATGGTCAAAAATGCATTTGAATTTAATAATCCATTAAATAATTTTAAACCTTATAGATTAACTGATTTTATTCATGGTCAAAAATGTACTTTTAATTTAATAATAAATTAAATCTTAAACCTTACATGAACTGTTTTATTCATAGTCAGGAATTTAAAATAACTGGTTTAAGGTCAAAGAAAAGAAATTTCATTAAATATTAAACCATTTTTATTTTGTATTTAATTTATTTCTAAAGATGAATCTATTAAATCTTATTATAATAGGTTATACCAACAAAGGTATTTTTAAGGGTTAGGGCAAGTAGAAATAGATCCTTAAGGAAAGTTACCACTTTTACAGTGTGATAAATCTAAAACAAGGCCTTCAACACTGCTTTGCTTTTCTTGATTTTTTTTTTTTTTTTTTTTAACAAGCAGCTATTGTGAATAATTAATTCTGTTGGATCTGATTTACCAAGCACAAATAAAACTCTGGGGCAGACGGGGTTACCAGCCAATCCGTTAATGATATAATGAGAATTTCCTTATCAGGTATTTCTATTCTGGATGAGTTTTGAATAACAGCTATTCTCTGGTCAAAGATAATTTGCTATTTCAAGCGATAATATTTTGCTCGTGGCTCGGGAACATTATTAGCTTTCCCCGTTTCTATTAATGAATAAAGAATCGTGCTTGTATAATGGGGGAAACCTGTACATTGTTGTCCTGTGACTCCTCTTTGACGGTCACATGATCGTAGTGCTCGTGTGTGCACTGAGATGGGTGTTTCCATCCATTGCATATTTCATTTATACCTGGACATGGAAATATAAGATTTTCATGGTGCTGTAACTAACAGCTAAATCAATTCAGGCCCTGGGCAGAGTTGAAAACTAATGTTATACCCTGGAAAATGCCCTTCAACAGAATGACACACTTACAGCCTATACATATTCAAACCCTGACATTCATATTTGAAACATTATTCACACCTTAGATACTCCATTTCGCTATCATCATGTCAACCTGCACACAAACTATTATATTTCCCAGGAAAACACTGAACGATATCACAAATGGCACATTCATATGGACATACGAACAATATATTTTGAAACCGCAGTGAAACACTGACATACCCCAGTGTTTGCTCTCAGGTTATATTAATACACATATTCCTTACGACGAATAAACACATCATGATCATCCATTTAGGTTTTGCGATAAGCTTAAATGGACATCGATTTGGTTCGAAAACAACCATTAAATAATTTCCTGATATGTCAGAAAACAAATACTCTTTTTATAATGTGTCTCAATGTAATCATTTGGTATCAGTTCATGCCAGTCATGTCATTTCAATTAAAAAGCTCCTAATTATCAACTATACGTGATAACTACAGTGCAAATGTTCGCAAAATGTAACAGTGACAGTACATTTGCACCAATGAGCGTTGTTGATCGTTCAAATAGTTAGCCTGAAAATGCATAGTGTATTTCAGGTGAAAAGAAAATCATTTTGATACACATACTGTAAAACACTTAAAGAAATAGTTCACCCAAGAACAAAATTTGCTTGTTTAATCATCGGCACAGATTTGGAGTAATGTAGTATTACTTCGCTCATTAATGGATCCTCTGCAGTGAATGGGTGCCGTCAGAATGAGAGTCCAAACAGTTGATGAATACATCACAATAATCCACAAAAAAATCCACATGACTCCAGTCCATCCATTAATGTCTTGTGAAGTGAAATGCTTGTAAGAAACAAACCCCTAATTAAGGCCTTTTAACTTGAAAACTTTAATTTCAGGCCAAAATATGAGTTCATAATCCATGATTAACGCTTTTTTCAGGGGAAAAAATCCATCCCCTGTTGTCCTCTCACATCAAAATCAACTGACATGTTTGTTTTGATATGTTTTGGACTGTTTTCACTTATAAATGGTGCTGGATCTGTGCATGCTTCTCTCCTGATTCAGAAGAGATTTTTAAGAGAAGATAATAATGCAGATTATGGACTTGTATTTCAGCCAGAAGAAATGGTTAAAAACCTCCCGATGGATTTGTTTATTACAAACACGCAGGTTTTCGCTTCACAAGATATTAACTGATGGACTGGAGTCGTGTGGATTACTTGTGGAATATTGTGACGTTTTTATCAGCTCTCATTCTGACGGCACCCATTCACTGCAGAGGATTAATTGGTGAGCAAGTGATGAAATGCTAAATTAACTGGCCTGAAGGTGATCAAATTTTCATTTTTGGGTGATCTATTCCTTTAATACTCTACAGATATGTCACTAGTGGTATAGTATCACTTTTGGGTTGTTTCACGCCCCCTTTGGCCATATGGAGTACTACTACAATCATCTCAGGCATGTGCAACTGGTAAAAACCAACAATAGTTACTCGACAAACACAAGACTAACATTGCATGACATGAGCATGCCTTAAACAGCCCTTATTATCATGCAAAGGGATCAGTATACTGGATGTAAAAGATGTCAGAAACGGCCTCCACTGCATATCCAACTCTACGCATGTGTAAGACGGGTCTTTCTTCTGAAAATTTGTTTTGGGGTCTAATATATAGATGAATGGATGCACAGCTGAGCTCTACTGGTACATCCAGGCTATTGTAAATCCATGCATCGTCATGCATCGAAGAGTAGGATCCTCATTTGGAGATGTCCATGCGGCTAAACTCACCCAAAACATACTGAAGAGGGAGAGAGAGCGGTTGAAGGGGAAATTTTTTAAATCCTTTACAGCATAATCTTCTTCTTTCTCTCTTTTCTTGTACTTTTATCAGACCTTTTTGGGCAAGACACAGTATGTGTGCTTTTATATATCTGAGTGCATTACATTTGCTGTCAAATATGAATAATTCTCTCCAGTGGAAGCTGTAGCTCGTCTCAAAAATATTTCAGTCACAACATTTGGATTTCACGTTAATAAAATGAACTTTTCAGCTGCTTCAGTTTGTGTGCGCATGTTTGTTTTTTTTACCATTTTTATTACTGTTATATGTTGAATTGTGATTGGTCCATTCGGTTACTTCATACCACTGCGAAGCACCTGATTGGCTGCGATAAGCATGACACTGATGATGAAAGCGATCGCGAAGGCGCAGATCAGACTCTTCCGTACGCATGTTTGCTTCACCTGCTGGGTCGGACTTTCCGCTGAAGAAGCAGAGAGAAATATATGAGAAGATCAGGAGAAATATGGTCAATGTGGAATGAAATGAACAATGTGGGACATTTCAAAGTGTTTGAAAGATAGTATACATCACTGGATGCTTTGCAAAAAAGTTTTATAAATATGTAGGGCTGCAAGAAACCACATACTTGGGAGATCTTTTAGGTAAATTTCAAATGCCACCTTCTAAGATATTTTTGGACTAAATTAAGGGAGGCATCACAAATATCCTTCACATATAAGACCATCTCAGAATGTATTGCGACCAACTCCATGATAGCCCATGAAAGTTAGTGGATAGAATTGAGGGGAATGTGAATGAAAATGTACTGAAAAGTATTTATTTATTCCTGTGATGCAAAGCTGAATTTTCAGCATCATTACTGAAGTCTTCAGTGTCACATGATCCTTCAGAAATTATTCTCAATATGCCGATTTGCTGCTCAAGAAAATTTCTTGTTATTATCAATCTTGAAAACATCTGTTCTGCTTAAATTTTTTAAGAAACTACTTTTTTCAAGATCTTTGATAAATAGAAAGTTCAAAAAACAGCGTTTATTTGAAATAGAAATGTTTAATAACGTTGTCTTTACTGTCACTTTTTGGTTAATTTATTGTATCATTGCAATATAAAAATATTAATTTATTAAAGGAAAAATCATAGTAACTCCATGCATTTGAACAGTAGTTTATGTAGAACAAAATATTAAGATTTTGGGGGGTCTTCATCCACCAAAATCCTAATTTACCACCTCTATACACCTTACAAAATTAAACCTGATGATGAAATGCTTATTTTTACAGAGCAGTAATAATAATTCAACTCGTATTGTGCATTAAGACAAAAAAACAAAAAAAACATTCTTACTGTCAATGTCAACCTGGCAGTCCTCAGGATTTTCGATGTGATTCTCCTCTGTCATGATGATATTCTCGATGTCCTTCATAGTCAGGTGGTCACAGAAGGTGTCATATAAGAGTCTCTTCAGCTCTTCCACAGTCAGCTTCTGCATATCACACTAAAAACAGAGACCAAACTGTATTATTCCATTCTGAAATTCTCTATGCGATTCTTCAATTAGTCGAAATGCATAACATTAATGCAAAGCATTAAAGGTATACATTTTTATCAGTTCATGCATTCTTGCAACTTGATCAAAAAAAGTCAAAATGAAACAACACATGCAAACCATTTCATTTCTATAATGTCCCATTTCAGACTATAACATGATTTTGTCCTTTAGGAATTCATTGGATTATTAAAAGTGGACTGAAGGACAGATAAGTTATCTTTTCAGAAAGTTTCTTTCTTTTTTTGTTTAACAACATGCACTGAGGAATTTCTGGCCAGCAATGTTTTGTAAAAAGTAGACGGAGTTGATTTAGATTTCAGTGCACATTTATTCATAGCTCTGAACCCATAATTACACAGAGAGATGTTTAAGAGAGGGAGACCCCCGTAGCTATTTGGGGTCAAACGCGCTGCTAAAAAATGCACCAGCAGCGAGCTGCGATTAGAGAAACAAACCCTTTGGGGGAATCACCATATGGCCGTGCAAATGATATTCTGCTTGTCTCACTCGAAGACATGCAGCGGATGAGATTTATACAATGTATTAATAAATCTTGCTTAAAGTGATCATGTCATCATATATCTGAATTTAAATGTAGTCATATGTAAATTTGGAGGATAGGAGGTCCTGTATATGAATTAATTCCCATAAGGTGATTCATGTCTATTTGTTGGATTTCACAGAGAGCATTGAAAGTGTATCTAATCTGGTTTCTGTGCGATAGGGACAGACATAAGCAGCAGACTTTGTGCCTGTTGTCACTTGGAATAAGAGAGAAGTGGCTAATAATCACCTTCCAGAACACAGAGTCAAAATTGGTTCCGTTGAACTTGTCAGGCATCCCAGCAGCCGAGAGTTTGGGCCCCAGGAGAGTAACGAATTCCTCAAAATCCACCTGGCCGTCTCCTAAAAAAAGAGACCGTGAAGTATTAGATGCATTCTAGCACCACATCAAGTTCCAGCGTGTTGGCTCTGGAATATATAACGGGTACAAAAATGGACAGAAATGTGCTATTAACAACTGAGTAGAGAGTGCCTGCATCTGAATTGAATTTGCAGTGAGGTGTCAAGGTGATGAAGAATTGTAATTTAAATTTAATAAAGAATCAAAATAGGATGAAAAAAATCATATTGCTGTAAAGTCTTTTAATAATACATTTAATGTTTAACTATGAATGACCCATAAAACTAATCAAAAACTATGAAATAGAGTTTGTGAAAAGCTAATAATTAATTACATCCTAAAAAAAATCATACAATAATAATAATCATACAGTAATAATACAACACCTATGTTAACACTAATGTTAAATGTTTTATTAGTTTATCTGATTTTCATATGATTTAACCAACATCAGAGAATATTACTGAAACACTAACTTAACATTTCTGGTTGTAAAAAAAAAAAAGTAAATAAGTAATTATTTTAGGTAAAAATGAATTGACTGAGAAAAAAGTTTGGGAATCCTGGAAATAGAGTATGTCTAGAAATATTAGATAATATAAATTATTAATAACACCAACAGAAATTCTTATATGTATATACAGTATATATATATAAATCATATTTAATTTATTTATTAACAAACTGACTTTCATTTTGTGATTCTGTCAATATTAAAATGCTACTGCTGTTGTAACGAGTTTGGAGACGTATGTCTCATCAGTTAAAAAAATTCACATATCTGGGAGTAAATAGTTGTAATCAAGCAAAATAAATGCTTAATAATGATTTAATAACAATAATATAATTTATAACTAATAATTATAATATTAATTGATGACAATGATTATTATTTGGTTAGACTAATAGAACTGTTCTGTTTTATTCAGATTTTCTGAATTGCAATTCATAAATATTCAACAGTCTTAACTGCTTAATTCTTGAATTTTGCTAAATTCCTAAATTTTGCCAGAGTTTGCTGGTCATGGAATTTTACTAATTAGTCCATTGTTGGATTAGTTTGATTACTTGTTCTCCCTCTCTTTGCTAGCTTCAATATTTTTAGTGTCAGATTGAGTGTAACTTCATGGAGTGGGTTTTGTCGAGCTGAAAGACCCTCTCTGAGACGTTCTTTAAAGCCCCGCTGCAACAGCCATCAAAGCACCGCTTTCGCCTTCAATTAATTTCAAGACAATTACTGTCAAACTTCAAAACGCCTACTGTGAACAGTGTTCTCATAATTAGCCCATGCATAATCCTCATGTCTCCATGCATTGTGAGGAATATGATAGTTTGGAGCAATAAATGGTTACAGTTATTTAGCTTTTTTATTTGTTGAATATCTGTCAATGCAGTTGGCATCCCTACAGCGCCGAGAAATGCATATGATGGGTGTCTGGTGGGCTTCCTTAAAGGGATACTTCACCCCAAAACTGAAAATTGAAAACATTTATTGTTGCAAACTTATGACTTTCTATCTATGCAGAACACAAAAGACAATATTTTGAAATAAATCAATTGAGACATCTCTTCTTTTCTACTCCACAGAAAAAAAGAAAATCAAACAAGTCTGAACAACACAAACAATTTACCACATATTGACATTTTTGACATATCTCTTTAAGTAGCCTGCATTGTACAATATATATATAATTATTTTTATGTTAAAGACTGTAAACATGCTCTGCAAAAAAAAAAAAAAAACTGTAACTGGTTACCACTGAGTCTTCCTGATTTACACATAAAAAAAATAAAAAAAAAACATTATGTGAAATACTGTTAAAATTACAGTTTTTGGACGTTAAAAGGAACGTAATCTTACAATTTACAGTAAAAATTGTAAATTGCTATAGCCAGAATTCCCTGATCGACACTTCATCTTTTGTTTTTGTTTCTTATTTTTATTTTTTTTAGTTTATTTTATGTTGTTAAATTGTTACCATGGTGATGTTTTGAATTTGTATTTATATGACACTGTTCACCTTCTATATGAGTCAAAATCTGCTTAGGGGTGATAATGGAGCAACAGATTTAAAAGAAAAAAATCCACTGTTATGATCTACTTTTTCATGTGTTTAAATAAAAATATGTTTGTTATAAGAAACCAAGGGTGCCCAAACTTTTGAATGGGTTTATTTTAATAATTTCAGCTATTTTTTATTTATTTTTTTGTCTTGTGGACTAAATGTAAACTTCTTTTATCTAAAATATTTTACTTAGTACAGTACTGAGTAAAAAATAACATGCATTTTATGATATCTCTTATTTCATTAAAATTACTCACTCTGCAAGGGGTTCAAAAACTTTCAAGCAACACTGTATATATATATATATATATATACTGTGTGGTGTGGGTCTCTTTTTATTAACACCTGTGTATTTGTGATGGTTGTCTGTATATTTTAGTACATCAGTAGGCTGGTATATTAACATTTTATCAGTTAATGAAATATACATTTTTTACTCTTATTTTAAGTTAATTCCATAAAACATTCCGGTGACCACAGCTGCTGGCTTTTTCAACTGTAAATTTCACATATTTTTTTTCAGTACATCAGCTGATATCCTATGCTGAGAGCAACTATCTATTCTTGTTTTTTCAGCATGGCACTCCATTCACAGTCTTGTGTATGCGTCTCCTCACCATCCATGTCGAGTCTTTGAATGATGACCTCCAGCTCGACCTCATTGGGCATGTACCCTAGAGAACGCATGGCCATGCCGAGCTCTTGCTTTGAAATGAAGCCATTCCCATCTCGATCAAACACCTTAAACGCCTCCCGGATTTCTAAGAAAGAGAGAAACACACCGATCTGTTAGACACCACTTTATACATCCGATATTAAAACTATTATTCTGCAACATTGTTATAAGAGACAGATATTAAAATCATCACACCTAAGTGGCTCAAAGGAAAGGGGTCATTGCAGTATATTGATTTTTCGCACAATAATTCACTTTCAACTTCAGCAAAGTGCAGTCCTTCTTGACTTGATTGATTTAAAACAAAGGAACAAAATGATTTCCGTTGCATCCAAACAGGCTTGTTAAAAGACGTCAAAATTCCGCAATACATACGGTTGGTTGAGCCTACTTGTTTCACCATATATGCATTATACATCATCATTAAGTCATTTGCAATTTTCCACTTGTCACGCCATGATGCCATATTCATAATTATGAAATATGAGCCACTCTGGCTGCAAGATATTACTATAAATGCAGATAATATATTCAATACGGAGTGTGAACAGGAGTATTCGCTACTGTGCTTTGTTCACTGTGCTGTAGGTTTGATAAATGGCTATTTGGACATAGGGTCCAAACAAAAACAGCACATTAAATCTATCGCTCCCCTGAGTGAAGGAAATATGAGAAAAATACAAGAAATGATGGTACTGCGGGCCAAATAAGCCAACAGCAACAGATGGTGAAAGCAACTTTACTCTGCATTACGGTGGAAGTAAGCAGATTTCAAACGGAAGCGAAGTGTGGGCTCTAATTTGCTAATTTCAAAGCAAAACAATTTAGCTGCAAGCAACACATTTGGAGGCCGAAAAAAAAAAATGTTTTTAAGAAAAATAAGATGGTTCCAGGATGCCCTATCAACCAGATGAGGGAAAACTCAAACAGAATATTCAGAGTCATTAGCATTTGATTTTAATGATAATTAACAAGCTCATAATTCAAGAAGCTCAACAAGTAGAGCTCAAAACGTAAGTGTTCAAAACATATTAACAATTAGAGACAGGAATGAATAATTAACCATTCTGGTTCCAATAATGGTTATTTTAGTACTATAAGAAAAACAATTCAATTCAATTGCCAAAATTATTGTGAGATCATTTCGATAATAAATACATTTAAAATGAATTATGTATTTAAACAGATATTTAATAATTTATTAAAAGATAGAATAATACTACTAACAAAACTGTGTGTTTCTTTAACTATGTGTCATATGAACAACCAGTGAGGGTTAAAGAGTTAAAAACGAGTTTTTAAGCATCAACACAATAAAAGTATATTACAGTTTAGATTCTTTCATGCATTAGAATGTGTCCTATTTCATTTAAAAAAAAATTGTGATCAAAACAATTATGACTATCATAGATTTTTACTATGATTTATGGAAAACAATCCACTAAAATGTCATTCAGTGTAACAATAGTTCATATACCAAAAAATCTTGTCAGGTAATTAGAATCAATAGATGACTTTAAAAGACTCTCCGATCTTTGCCACTATCCTTCAAACCACTATGTTTTACCCATTTTTTCAGCAATACATTTATTTAAAATATAATCAAATCTGGTATGATCACTTATTTTTTATATATACATATATATTTTAGTAAGTACGGGACAGAATGAGTATATTTCATTTTTCATAAATATATCTGTTAAGCTGAATGACGATGGGACATTATTTCACCAATATTTTGACATTTTAGAAAGTGTGCCAAGAAAACATCCCCCACACCATTACACCACCACCACCAGCCAGCACAGTGGTAACAAGGCATGATGGATCCATGTTCTCATTCTGTTTACGCCAAATTCTGACTCTACCATCTGAATGTCTCAACAGAAATCGAGACTCATCAGACCAGGCAACATTTTTCCAGTCTTCAACCGTCCAATTTTGGTGAGCTCGTGCAAATTGTAGCCTCTTTTTCCTATTTGTAGTGGAGATGAGTGGTACCCGGTGGGGTCTTCTGCTGTTGTAGCCCATCCGCCTCAAGGTTGTGCGTGTTGTGGCTTCACAAATGCTTTGCTGCATACCTCGGTTGTAACGAGTGGTTATTTCAGTCAAAGTTGCTCTTCTATCAGCTTGAATCAGTCGGCCCATTCTCCTCTGACCTCTAGCATCAACAAGGCATTTTCGCCCACAGGACTGCCGCATACTGGATGTTTTTCCCTTTTCACACCATTCTTTGTAAACCCTAGAAATGGTTGTGCGTGAAAATCCCAGTAACTGAGCAGATTGTGAAATACTCAGACCGGCCCGTCTGGCACCAACAACCATGCCACGCTCAAAATTGCTTAAATCACCTTTCTTTCCCATTCTGACATTCAGTTTGGAGTTCAGGAGATTGTCTTTACCAGGACCACACCCCTAAATGCATTGAAGCAACTGCCATGTGATTGGTTGATTAGATTATTGCATTAATGAGAAATTGAACAGGTGTTCCTAATAATCCTTTAGGTGAGTGTATATATATATATATATATATATATGTCTATGGGTAGCTAGTTGTGATATAGCTGGGGACTACTTTCAGGCGCTGCGTAATATCATTGCGCCTGCTTCACCCACGGTACGGCAGCAAAGTTCCTTGATTATTACGCCGGAATGAGAGTATATTTCCTAGCCATATCGGCCTAGAAAATCGCAACTTTTCATTTTCCGTCAGTCTTAGTACACTATGTAACTACAGAAGAGTCAAATTTTAAATAGGAAAAATATCGACACTCTTTGGTCATTTTTGAGCAAGATGCAAACGGTCTAATCCGATTCAATGATCTATGCTAAGCTAAACTAAAAGTGCTACCGCCAGACCCGGAGATCGGCTGAATGGATTCAGAAATGGTAAAACTCAACTGTTTAATTCTTGGGGAGTTGTAAAATGAGCCTATTTCCCCCCCAAAAAAGTGGAGTGTTCACACCAAAATGAGACGTTCCATCTTTGACCCAACTGCACTGCGTTTGATTAAATAAAAATAACCAGTTGATAAGAGTTGTTCATTCACACCACTCTTATTATTTGTTGTTTGTTCTTCGATTTGCTTAAAATAACAGATTTATGATGTTAGAAGTGAGGCTTTTTTAAATTAACTGAACCAGTTACTGTACTTTGTTACAGCTACTGAGGATATCTAACACTGACATTTCTGAATGTCATCCAGCTCCATGCAGTATTTAAAGTAAAAAGTACTTTTACAAAAAATTAACAAATTAACAAAAAATTATTTACAAATGCATTAATGTAATGCACTAAAAACATGTACACCGAGCAGTAAATTAACTGAACTGTGACAAATAAAATAATAATAATAATAAACTATTAAAGAATTCATTTCAATGGTAATGGTAAAAAGTTAATAACTATTGTGCAGTAAGTGTATTAAAACACTGTAACATACAATTGATAGAAATTACAAGTTTGAATAATGTGACTGAACTTAGCACACCACAATAAATATAATTATTTATTATATTATATTTATTTATTATCAAGAACACAAAAAATAAAGCTTGAAGTCTTCAATCTGATAAATAATAATGTCTAATAGTGACTTACGGAGTACAGAAATAGACAACAGGCCTCTTGTCTCAACATATTCTGACTGACAGGCAGGTAATTACTGCTGTGCAAAGGTGATAATTTGAGACCTTTTAAGGGACCTCCATCATAGAATGACTCAACCCACATGTGATTGCAAGTATACATGACAAACAGAAAATTGACATTCACGTGTCCTACCAAATTTTGTATTAGCATTTGTTTCGACCGACTGATTCACTTTTAACCTTTAGCCTTCAATTTAATTTGAGAAATGAGGTGAGTATCCTTGGAATGTCATTATGTAAAGAATACATGACGCTGTGTAGGAGTTCTTTGGAATCGAGAATCAGGCCTCCGTCACAAACTCAGTTTATTAAAACACCATAATGATGTGTGAAATGTGGGGAAACTACCGAGGCTCTATAGTGGACTCAACCATGTTCATTGTGCAACAAAGTGTTTGGGAAACCCACCTCTGCCTGTTGCTAGGCAACTGCACAACTGTTCCAACCCACCATTGTAAGGGTTGTGATTAGACCATAGCCCTTCCAGCATGATAGCATAAAAACATCACAATAATCTAAAGGTTATCCACACCACTCCAGTCCATCAGTTAACGTCTGGTGAAACAAAGAGCTATGTTTGTAATAAACAAATACATTATTAAGGTGTCACTTTTGGCCAAATTACAAATCCATTATCCATAATAATGCTTCCTCCAGTGAAAAAGTCCATCCCATGTTGCCCATTTACATTTATTGATATGTTTTGGACTGTTTTCGTTTGTAAATGGTGCTTGATCTGTTCATATTTCTTATTCAGATGACTTTTTCACTGGAGAAAGCAATATTATGGATTATGGACTCCAATTATTTTAGTCAGAAGCAATAGTTTTAAGTTAAATGTCTTAATAATGGACGTGTTTATTACAAGCATGCAGCTTTTCACTTTACAAGATGTTCATTGATTTAAGGCATGTGATACTTGTGGATTTATTGTGATGTTTTTATCAGCTGCTTGGACTCTCATTCTGATGGCACCCATTCACTGAAGAGGATCCATTGCTGAGCAAGTGATTTAATGCTGCATTCTGACAAATAAACCTGTTCTGATAAAGAAACAAACTCATCTACATGTTGGATAGACTGATGGTGAGCAAATTAAATTTTTTTTGGTGGTAATTAAATTTCTGTTATAATTTACTCACCCTCATGTTGTTCCAAAATCTTTTATTTATTTTATTGCCAAACTAGTTGTTTGGAATTTGCTTGGTGAACTCATCAACAATGATAACATACATAAATACATACACATAAATCCAACTATAAATATCCTATCAATTATAAGGAGTGAAATGCAGTGAAAAAAGGCTTTTGACTTTCTTTTTAACTGGAAACACAAGAGTTTTCAAAAAATAAAAATAAATAAGCTCATTATTAAGAAAGATTGCCAACTTTAAGCTATCAATTTACTTCAAAAGAGCTAAGTTGTGGACTATTGTATGTTTTAATGCTGCTTTGCAACCTTTTTGGAAAAGGAAAAAGCATGGTTATGTTTTGCAGAAGAGAAAAAAAACATCCATAAGTAAATGAATGAAAAAATCATAATTTCTGTGCATGTTGAAAAGATGCATCAGTGACTCAATCAAATGACTAGGTTTCAAAATATTCATCATTCAACTCCATCAACCAGCTTGATTCGAACAGGTAATGTTTTATTTACTGTTTTGCTCAAAATCAACCACGAACCAATGTGCCTTGACCCACACCTGTGGTATAATTTACATAATTACAACTTTCAGCCCATTGCACATGCAATGTTCATAAATAGATTTTTTTTTTCTTCTTTAAAATAGCACGGAAGACATTTTTCTCCAAATTTAGTGGCATGAGGCAACAACAACAATACAAGAACTTGAGTGAACTCAAATCTCTTGTGAGGAACAGATAGCAATTCGATTAAGGGATTGCCACAGGTTTCCTTGGAGTGAAAAACACTTTGATTGGGGAAGTCCATGCCAGAGCAAAACGCCTTGCCAGATACTGTGCTGCTGGCAATGATTAGATTTGTTAGGAAACTCAGTTCTTTGCCAATTAAATTCTGAACTACCATATGTGTTTGTTTGTTTGTAAATGTTTTGGGGATTTTTTTTTTATTTGGGTCCTGGAGAAAACTCTACATTTATAGAGCTAAAGGAATATTTTTGGTTTAATACAAGTAAGCTCTATTGACAATATTTGTGGCACAACCCTGATTAAAACTAAATAATTTATAGAAAAAATTAACTGCTTTAATTTAAGTAGCAATACTTTGTGCGTGGAAAATAATAATGTCATACATAATGTTGTGTTGAAATTTCATTTGAAATTAAATTAATCATATTTCAATGTTTATTACCTGTTCTCTAGTGCTGCTAGTAAAGGCAATCCAATTTTTTTTATCTTATATGTATACTTTTTTTAATGGAGATTTATTTCAGATGCCAAAATTGTTTTTAATAGTTTAGTTTAACAATAACAACACCAATTAACACTAACATAATTTATATTCCCCTTCAACCACTTTCTTCTCATCTTAAACCACTTAAATTCATTGAAGACATCCTAAGAGATCTCCAAAAAAGGAAACTCTAAATGTGTCATTCTCTGATGTTGTTTACTTCTGAATATGTCTACTGACTTTATTGCAAAATATAAAATAAATAAAACAGTCATCCAATCCCTACACAGAACTAGTCAAAACACTGTTTTTCACTGAGGGGAATAGATGGATTATATATATATATATATATATATATATATATATATATATATATAGTCCTGGACAAAGTGTAACTATAGAACCGAGATGAATGAAGTTTTCTTCAAAGAGAGCTAATTAATCACTTTCCAGTGTTAACTTTCTCATTGTGAGCCTCTTATAGAGGGATTAAACTAACATAGTCATGACAGCCAGCTCAAATCGAAAGAGAGAGAGAGATATCATATCCATACTTCTCTTTCTGTTCTACAGTGACATAACGGATGTTGAGAGAAGAGCTGAACGCCCTCTCACGTGGAAATTTAATATTACAGATTAATTTTAGAAACCAAATATTCTTCCATATAATGTCTGCTGCTTAAATATCTGTTCATTAATGGTCTGCCATAACATCATTGCAATTTTGTTCCAAAATTATTTACAGAAAGTCTAAATCCTGTCAACATTTACTCACTTTTACATTATGTCATTCCATAAAGTTTATGAAGAATAGCAGAATGTACACTTCTCATTGTCATAGCATAGTTTCAGTAAATGTGGACGTCATATGCACCAAATTCATATATCATTTTTGGTATTTTTAGAGTTTGACGCTGTGCGAACATTCTGCATACAATTTTCATTTTTTCAAACAGGTTTAAAAATGACATGTTCATGATGTTCTGATTCAATGATTGTAGAATGAAATCGTGACATCACGCTACCAACAAATCACAAAGTGTTCCAATCTCATTCTGCTATCGTCTTTAAATACCTTTTGCTGTCCCTTTGTTGTCTTGGGATTTTTACTGATATTGAACCTCTGTTTAATCCCTCTGCAACTTCCCTTTAAAAGTCCTGGGAGCTTGAAAGGGCTCGCAGGATCTCTATCATCTGAAGGCAGGGTGCTTCTAAAACACACGGAGGCCCTGTTTGATGTATGAAGGTGCAGTTGCACTTCAAAGCTGTAATGTGTTCTCACAGTTCTCATACTGAGATGCTATTGAAAGAGAAAGACATGAAAGTGCATGTGTGGGGTTAAAGAACTGTCAAGCCTTCAACACAAACCGCTCTCTTTCTCTCAAACACACTTGCAAACAAATTATGCAAGGAAACCTTGAATATAATACATTATGTATGCAATGGCTCACTCATTAGTTTTTCATTTAAAGTTACTCATCTATTATGAATAGACAGACAGACAGACTACAGTGACCCAGTAGTGCACAACACAACAAATTCTCCAAAACACAAGGAAATCGACACAGCACAATGCATAGGACTAATCAGTGGTGTGGGTTTGTTTCCATTGTGTCGCAGCTTGTTTCCATTGTGTGGTGCTAATTTCGTTGTGTTGCGGCTTGTTTCCGTTGTGTTGCGGCTTGTTTCCATTGTGTGGTGCTAATTTCGTTGTGTTGCGGCTTGTTTCCGTTGTGTTGTGGCTTGTTTCCATTGTGTGGTACTAATTTGTTGGGTTGCTGCTTGTTTCTACTGTGTTGCGCTTGTTTCTGTTGTGCTAATTTTGTTGTGTTGCGGCTTGTTTCCATTGTGTTGTGCTAATTTGTTGGCTTGCGGCTTGTTTCTACTGTGTTGCGCTTGTTTCTGTTGTGCTAATTTTGTTGTGTTGCGGCTTGTTTCCATTGTGTTGTGCTAATTTGTTGGCTTGCGGCTTGTTTCTACTGTGTTGCGCTTGTTTCTGTTGTGCTAATTTTGTTGTGTTGCGGCTTGTTTCCATTGTGTTGTGCTAATTTGTTGGCTTGCGGCTTGTTTCTATTGTGTTGCGCTTGTTTCTGTTGTGCTAATTTTGTTGTGTTGCGGCTTGTTTCCATTGTGTTGTGCTAATTTTGTTGTGTTGCGGCTTGTTTCCATTGTGTTGTGCTAATTTCGTTGTGTTGTGTCTTTTTTCCATTGTGTTGTGCTAATTTTATGTTGTGGCTTGTTTCTTTTGTGTTGTGACTTGCTTATGTTGTGTTGTTACTTGTTTCCATTGTGTTGTGCTAATTTTGTCGTCTTGCGGCTTGTTTCCGTTGTGTTGTGCTAATTTTATGTTGTGGTTTGTTTCTTTTGTGTTGTGACTTGCTTCTGTTGTGTTGTTACTTGTTTCCATTGTGTTGTGCTAATTTTGTCGTCTTGCGGCTTGTTTCCGTTGTGTTGTGCTAATTTTATGTTGTGGCTTGTTTCTATTGTGTTGTGACCTCTGTTGTGTTGTGGCTTGTTTCCATTGTGTTGTGCTAATTTCATTGTTTTGCGGCTTGTTTCCATTGTGTTGTGGAGATTTCATCGTGTTGTGCACTACTGGGCCAGTGTAACAGACAGATAAATAGATGGATAGATTAGGTTTAGTCCATTAAAAAAAAAAAAAAAAAAAAAAGCCTGTACTGACTTTTTAAGAAAAGCATATAAATGCATTCATTCATTCCAGCAACACTTTTAATGACTCCACTCCCACACTTGGCAATTCCTGTCAGCTATATTCCATAATCTCTCATTTCCCCGGTGGAGATCTATCAACGGCGTCCGTCCCCCTTCCACAACAGGCTTCCCTCAAATGAGCTCTTTATGTAAAACTCTTAAAAATCAATTTCTTCAGAGACAATCTTGAACTTTGTGGGTTGACAATGAGAGTGTGTCTATGTGCATCTACGCCTGTGTGTGCATGTCCTCCAAACTATTTTTAAACATCTTAATCCATCTTGTGTGGTGAGAGGGCCCAGCAGATCTTAATATTACAATAGCCATATTTTAACATAAGCATTAAATACAGCGCCGGTCCACTGTGTTGGAGGGGGGTTACTCTGGTTTTGCATTCTGATCCTGTAAACCTCCAGAGAATGCTAAATCACACACTGTTTTGGGGTTGTGGAAAAGCGGTTGCATTTGCCTCCCGGTCACCTGAATAAATGCATCTAAAAATGAGAGTTAAGCAGTGAAATTCTTCCTTATTCTTATTATGTTTCACTCTTATGCTTCATCCTGTGTTTGAAAACATGAGGTCAGTGATGATAAAAGAATCTAATGAAAGCAATTTTCCAGATTCCACTGTAAAATAAAGATAAAATGATTAAGGGGTGAATTCACTGAGAATTAATTGTCTACTGATGGCTCTGTTTATTTGCAAGCACTGTCTGCATTGTTTTATTGTCTGATTCACTAAAGGAATTATGCACATCAAGTAACGGCATAGCATGGCACAAAATCTGTGCCAAATGCAATTAGAGTCAGAGTGCAGAGGTTAACATTCTCTCCACTATACATTTTGGGAAAAAAAGAGGCAAAAGTCACAAAAATGAAAGAAAATAAAAGCAAAAGTTTTTTAGTGGTGTTTTATGAGGAAAAAGAAAGAAAACTAAAAACTTTCATTGAAGGTGGGACCCTATAGTCATATCTAGAGATGAAAACATTAATTGAAACTTTTTGTGGGCCAGCATTAACGCCCAAGCAACAGTATAACAATGCCCTGGTAACTGTTCACAACACCCTCGTATCTAGCGTTGGGGTTAACACATTACAAATAACGCAATTTACATAATCAGATTTTTTTTTTCAACTAGTAAAATAACACATTACTTTTTAATTTACAAGAAAATATATTTTTCAAATAAGTAATGCCTGTTACTTTACTTATTTTATGTCCAGAGGCTTATTAATTTCCCTTCTGTGTGAAAATGCTTTTACATTTGCCAAAAATATAAATATAACTATAAAAATAAAAATGTAAATATATAATAAATATAACTTTTTGTATTAAAAACAAACAAGTAAACTTAGCCCAGACAAGAAAAAGTAATGCAAAAGTAATGTAATACATTACTTTCCATAAAATGTAACTAAGTAATGCAATTAGTTACTTTTTTAGGGAGTAACGCAATATTGTAATGCATAACTTTTAAAAGTAACTTTCCTCAACACTGTTAGTGTTATAACAGATTATATCATAACAGACACTTTTGCTTGGCGATAAATCAACACTCACATGTTCTTCAGCCACTAGCAACACCAAACAGACTTGCAAAAGCATGTATGCACTTATTTCCCAAAATAAAGATCACTTCAGAATGCAGAACACAAACTATAATAATAATAATAATAATCTTTATTTTATATAGAGCCTTTAAAAGTAGCATCTCAAAGCGATTTACATACAAATGCAAATATGAAGTAAAAACACACAAGAGTACAGGCAATAAAAAACACATAAAACAATACAAGGCCAATTTAATAAAACACAAAGTAATCACATAAATCACATAAAAGTTACCCTAAAAAAGTACGTTTTAAGGGACAATTTAAAAACACTAAGAGATACTGCATTTCTAATCTCAGAGGGCAGGGAATTCCACAATTTAGGAGCCAATGAAGAGAAAGCCCGATCACCCATAGTTTTAAGCAGAGTTGATTGAACAGTTAAAAGACCAGCTTCAGAGGAGCGTAGAACACGTGTCGGTGTGTAGGGGGTTAAAAGCTCTGACAAATATTCAGGAGCCAAATTATTCAAGGCCTTATAAGTAAGCATGAGAATTTTAAAATCGATACGAAAACTAACAGGAAGCCAGTGCAATTTTTCCAAGACAGGTGTAATGTGCTCCCTTGCACTGGTCCTAGTGAGTATTCTGGCAGCTGAATTTTGTACCAACTGTAATTTACTTGGGGTAGCTTTTGAAACTCCAGCCAGCAAAGCATTACAATAATCAATATGCGAAAACACAAAAGTGTTGATTAACTTTTCAGCCACAGAAAAAGTCAACATGGGACGTAATTTGGCAATGTTTCTGACATTAAAAAAGATGCTTTGACTGTATTACGAGCATGCGGATCAAATGTTAAGTTGGCGTCAAATATCACCCCCAGATTTTTTAGTTTAGTTTGAAACTGTAAAGCAGGGCCATCCAGACCTAAAGTTGTGGACTCTGCTTTGCGCAACTGGTGAGGGGAACCAATAAGCATCACTTCGGTCTTATCACTGTTTAGACAGAGCAAATGTTCAGACATCCATTTTTTATCTCAGTAAAACATTGAGAAAGAAAAGACGTAGTCATATTGACATCAGGTTTAGAATGTATGTAGATCTGAGTGTCATCAGTATAAAAGTGGAAATTAAGACCAAGTGTTCTTAAAAGTTGGCCAAGAGGAAAAATGTAAATACTAAAAGTAAAGGGCCCAAAACTGATCCCTGGGGAACACCAAAATGCACCATACTGATCTCAGACCTGCAACCACCCATCGCAACAAACTGCTTTCGATCAGAGAGATAGGACTTAAACCACTTCAATGCAGTATAAGAAACTACAAAGACAGTCTCTAAATGGGTGATTAAAATAGAGTGATCTATAGTGTCAAAAGCGGCACTAAGATCAAGAAGAATCAGTATAGATAGACGGCCAGAATCAGAAGCCATTAATAAGTCATTGGTGACCTTAACTAACGTAGTTTCAGTACTGTGGAGTTTACGGAATCCAGATTGAAGTGGCTCAAAAAGATTGTTAGAAGAAAGATGTGAAAGCAATTGAGAAGCCACCATTTGTTCTCAAATTTTGGCAAGGAATGGAAGATTAGAGATGGGATAAAAAAAATGTATGGGATAAAAAACATGATTTAAACAGACAAGAAGGAACCGGATCAACTCTGGAAGTCGTAGCTTTCATTTTCAAAACCATATTACAGACAGACTGGGAGTGAAGAATTGCAAAGTTGGAGAAAGAAATAAGAGAGAATGGCGAAATACATAAGGAAGAAGCAGCCGAAGTATGAGTATTGATAATGTGGTTACGTATATTATCAATTTTGACAAAGGTGAGTTGAAGCAGGAACATTAGAGTGATTTTTAAGCAGCTTGTTGATTGAGTGAAACAGTTGTTTAGGGTTTCTCTGATTGCTGACAATTATTTGTGAAAAATAAATTGATCTAGCTGACACAATTTCAGCCTTATACTCAAGTAAGGTGTCTTTCCAGGCGATGAACAGTTAAACCTGACATATGCCATCTACGCTCCATTTTACGACACAAGGCCTTCATAGCACACAGATCATCATTGTACCAAGGAACGGAGCGTACAAAAGAAACAGATTGTGATATCAAGGGAGCAAACGTATCCAGACCAGAAAAGAGAATAGAATTCAGCATAGAGACTTTGTCATCCAGATCATCAGAAAGAGAAACACAACTTAAAGAAGAGTCAATAAAGTCTGAGAAAGCAGTGGGCACAATAGATCTCCATTTCCAATAATTAATAATGCGAGAAGAGGAAATGTTTATGTCAGGTAACTCCATGTTAAAAAAGACAGCCCGAAGATCAGACAGTCCTAAATCAGAGGTTGACAGCTGAGACACAAATGAACCTTTGGAAATCGCAAGATCTAAGGTGTGGCCTTTGTCATGTGTAGGACAGTGATTTAACTCAAAGCACTCCAATAAAGACAAAAAGTATTTTGTTATTGTGGAGTCTTTTATATCCATATGAATATTGAAATCCCCCAAAATAAGGATTCTCTCAAATTTGAGGCAGAGAAAAGACAAAATATCTGAAAATTCAGATAAAAAGTCTTTATTTGTCTTAGGTGGCCTGTAGACTGTAGCCACAGCAGTAGAAAGGGGCACAGAAACACTCAAAGCAAGACATTCAAATGAGTCAGATTTGGGAACAGCCACGGGACACACGTTGTAATGTTGATTGTGCAACATAATGATACCCCCACCTCTACCAGAGGAACGCGGAAGATCAAATAATCCATAGCCAGCAGGAGTCAATTCATTAAAAAGAAGACCGTCAGATTCTTTGTGCAATGTTTCAGTTAAACAGACAAGGTCCAGCTTTTGTTCTAAAATAATGTCAGATAAAATAATAGCTTTGTTGTTGACAGAGCGTGCGTTAAACAGCACTGATTTCAGCAGACGCGAGGGAGCAGATGAGTCCGAGGCAACCTCCATACGCTTGAGCACGGATAAGTTATTAAAATTAACCCCTGTAGGTCTAAACAGTAGTCTTTGGGGTGTGCGCAGAAATGTCGGATGAGCGACAAGTTTTGTTGAGCATAACAAACTACGCCTTGACGAGCGATGTATGTGACGCTTAGGTCATAGTATTCCAACACGACTGCAGAGAGCACATATGTCATTCGCCAAGACTGAGTTTCCCTTCAGGTTCAGCAACTGGAGAGCGGTGTACCTGAGAGCCATTCGGGGAGAATCCACACCAACAGCAGCCTCGCAGCGGTATAAGTGGTGTACGTCCTGGGCCAGGCAACAGGAGAGTAAATTCCAACAAACAGCAATCAAAAATAAAAGCAGTAATCCAGCGTGTGACGCATGATTCCACATCACAGTAGAATAAATAAATATAAGACAAAAATCATAGTGAAATGGTGAAGAAATGCTGAAGAAATAAATTAAAAAATAGGAAAAAAATTAAAGAATGAGTAGCTATGACAGTTCATAGTGACTTGTCAGTCAAGCTCTAAAAATGATCAAAATAAAATAATACAATTCCACAAGCCTCATACACTAATTCCCAGTTCTCTGAGGATATAATATTAAATAAAATAAATTTTGCAATATCTATTCTAATTTTAGTTTTTTTAAGTGTCCACTGCCTAGACCAGATGACTTGAGCCGCATGGTTTCATAGAAAAATGTGAAATTTGATTTCAATAAAATGAGATTCTCTTTTGTTGGTTCTCGTCCTGATAATTGCAGGATGACAGAAGTTTGACTCAAGGCGGAAGGCAGATGTCTGCAGTCATTGTCAAACATTCACAAAGGAACGCTGATCTGCTGTCTGAAAAACTGCTCCTAAAAATCTATCATGAGATTTAAAAGAGAAGAGAGGGAGAGAAAGATAAAAGCTTCATGAGTCCATAGGCATCTCATGTGCTACTTTCCCCTCTTTGACATCTTCTGATTCCGTGTACTCTGAACCCTCAGCCTGCTTACATTTTTAGAGCTGGCTCTGCAAACCATGAGCCAAAATTTATATCACAACTTTGTCTCCGCTCCCACTGTTATTTGAGAGAGCCGTATTTGACCTATATGAACTTACGCCCCCATAACGCCTACCCTCAGAGTTGAGCCCTACATTACAAGAGCCAATGTGAATCACAAAGCTCATGCAGACAAACTCCTCTGGATAAGCCCCGAAAGCGCCGATCACACTGCCAGTCAGGATTTCGGCTGACATAGTAACATTCTGTTGAAATACTCAAAAACATAAAGATAAACACTTCACGTTATTCAGATGGTTGGTGTTTCTCAAAGGCTTTTGTAGGATTTTAATCAAAGTAGCGAATAAAAAAAATGCTCTGGGTTCAATACCAATAAAGAAAAATTAAATCAATGCATTTACATCCACTTTTGTTTTACAAAGTGAAGAATTAGGGCCTTTCGCACTACGCGTGACGTGATAAAGTTAAGCGAATAACCGTCAAACGGTGCTTTCACACCGAATGAGAAACGATTGATTATTTCAGTTAATTCACACCTGCACGGTAGGTGGCGCTGACCGATAATGCATTTTGCACCTGCACACTAGGTGGCGCAACCACTATTCATTAACAAACAAAAGGTGACGCAATGTAAATAAGAGATTCTTTGTGCAAAGTTGAGATATCAATTGATTATAACGGAACTTTGTGAGAGTGCAATGAACTGAAGTGATTGACAGATTTTCAGTGATTATAAAGGGAGCGCTCTTTGTGCGGTTTCTGCATTATATATATTCTATTCAGAGTTTGTAGTAAAAAAAATATATATAAATAAGATTAACTTTTTGGACACATACATGCTGCAAATTTTGAGGAATGACATTCCATATTTATGCGAGATTCACTCTTGAAATAGCAGCGATTGACATTTCTGGAACCACGCCTGTATAAAGTACAGAAAGAAAATGGATTTTTCTAACAGCAGAAGTGAGGACAAGTTGTTTTATTAAATGAGGAAAGGAGAAGAAAAAGACAGCGTTATTGGGTACACCCTATTCTTGAGAAAAGAGAAGGGCACGGGGAGTTCCACAGATTGACGGGGAGTGTGTTGTTGTTCTTTTTGCCTTGTTAAAAAAAGAAACTAAGTAGTATGCTGTTTAAAGAATGTTTAAAGAAAAAAATTGTGCATTTTTCCGAATGGTGTTACTAATATAACAATTTCATATAATACTTTTCTTCAGTGTTTACATTGGTTTTCTAAAGCACCACCAATCACGCTCTTTGGTGCCACAGCAGCACCTCTAAGAACATGATCTAAAGCTCAAGTCTAATTAGATGGCTCATTTCATCATAGGGTGATGGGGAGGGGAAACTCAACGCACTGGTCAAAAAAAAATGTCTTGCTTTGTCGCGCCACGGTTGATCCAGTGTGCATAGCTTCATTGGGATCTATTGGTTTGATTCAAGAATGTCATTGTGTTGTACATTTGCGTTGATTAATTGCGCTCAGTGTGAAAGGCCCTATAGGCAAATTTTTGTTTGTAATCACTTTGGTTTACTCCTGAATGAATGAACCAGTTAAGTGAATAATTCAATGATTCATTCATTGATTTGATTTGTTCCTGATTGATTTTAATTTTTTTATTATTATTTTTGTATTGTGCATAAATTTGTGTGTTTGTAATTTAATGTCACCAATGTTTTGGCACTGTGAAACCATTTACCGTGCCAATCCTTGAATCTGAATCAGTTTCTTGTCGCCATCTACTGGTGTAAAAAGTCTGGAATGCAAATCTAATACTATCACTATAAAATGAATTGTATCCTTTCAAATAAACTAACTAACCAGTGCACTGCTGTTTTGGTAATAGTACTGGGTGTTATCAAAAGCAAGGCTGCAATGGTACAGTTCTATTATTGCTTTTGATAAACAGCTCATTAGCAATTGCATTGTTGTGAAATAAACAGCTTCACCCTAAAATTAAAACAGCAAGTTTGATCTTGACAATGCCTGGACATGTAGGCTGTACGGTGAGCCATATTTCACCCTTCCCAAAAGAGTTGAAACCTAACACAAATAATCAAAGCCTCCCATCTATCAACACCAGCCTATTGTCTCGAGCCGCTTTACCTTTAAATTACAGTCCAAGTGTCCAAGGCACAACTTGGTGCCCATCCCAGAGGGCTGAAAGTGCAGTGCCTTCACTTAAATGTCAAGCGTCTTGTTTTGAGGTTGGGTATCATAGAGGATTAATGGTATAGGTCAGTGTCAGGTTTTGTATTTGATTGAATGTACATTCTGTTAAAAAACTGCATCACACACGTACACACAGATTCACATGTGCGATGAGAGTCTAGTCAGAAGATCTTGTATATTGTAGTCTAAAAACGCTATTTATTTTCTTTCCCCACAAAACAAAATGGCATTCTATTTCAAAAAATAGGATTTGGAGCATCATTTTGGAAAGCAACTGAAGCAGAACCCTTTTCTAGTTCTTACCAGTGGATATGTTGGTAATTGAAAATCAGAGTGTGTATAAATTGCCCCTCCTGTCCATGCACCACAAAACAAGCTGCCCTCACAGAGAAACGCATGAGCGGCTTTAAATGCACCACAAATGCTTTATATACACTGATTTTCTAGCAAGAACATAATTGTTAGCCACTTGTTTGGTTACTTTATTATGCTATTATATTATTGTTCCAAATTGTGGAACATCAGTATTTAAATGACAAAACAATCACACTCACAGAAATGTCACATCTAGGTCACTTAAAACAGTCAAATAACAGCATAAACAATTATAATTGCATGCCTCTCAGGAATGCTTTATTCTGATTGGTCGGTCGTGACATTCTAAAATCAGATTCTTGCATAATAAAATGAATTAAACTGAAAATAAAATAAATATTTCTGGTTACAAAGTAAGCAGAATAAAGTACAATTAGTCGACCATTATTGCAAAATGAACCCTTTTAGGCTAATGCTTGATCACCCCGTTGGGGTTTATTTTATGATAATGACCAATTGACTGTGCATTATTCTTTACATATTTGCCTAGAGCCAAAGTTAAAGCTAAAGTCACTTTAAAGCCAGTGACATTTTATGTGATAAAATCTGATAACAATAGTATAATAAGTGGTGATTGGCTCTTTTAAATGTAAGGCAGGACTACAGCCACCATATCTTAATATATAAAAATGAAACATAACACTATCCCTCTCCTTCTCTCTCTCTATGTATCTAAATATAGTACATGCACTAATAAAAAAAGGATAGATTTTGTGTAGTTTCACAACAAATTAAGCAAGCGTTCTGTAAACTTAGCCAGATGATTTAATTTGACTTTAACTCTGTGAATCCCTAATGCACCTTTATGGGAAAAACAAGGGCATTTTTTCATTTCTAACACTCAGAATATTTTCTGCATTCTCTTTTTTGTGTGTGTCCTCAAGCAATTGTATTTCTCAAAAATGGAAAAATGTTTCTTGCTCTGCAAACAAATCAGATCACAAAAGGGAGATGAAAAATGAAGTCATTCTGCATTTGCTTTGAATGAAAGATCCAAACAGAAGATATGCCATTGTCCATCTGCTTTCTCTCATTTGCCATCCTGCAAAACAGGCAGCGTGTGGAAAGAGAAACGTGATGGAGGGAAAAGAAACAGGAAGCAGACCTTGGCTGGTGGAGGGTTTGTGTGCCCTCCTGTTCGTCAGTTAAAAACGTTCAAGTGAATCACTCTTCTGTTTGTGTGTCTATTTCTAAACCAGTCTACCTGCCAAACAGCCATTTGATCTCTCTTTACTTGTACTCTGACAGGAAACGGATTTGTAACTTGAACTGTGTGCTGAATTTAACCAAACCGGACTTTTACTCCTAAAGTGGCCATTACATTTATAGAGAGAGAGAAGTATAACAGAATTAATGTGTTTTATTGCAGTCAGAACATTTATCAGTGTGGTCTAATGCAATTACAAAATGCTGGGCTTCCAGAATCATTAAGTAGGATGTTAGTAGCACATAAGTATTGCTTAATATCCAGGGCATGTTTCCAATTATGTATTACTGAGTTACCCAAGTAATATGTACAAGCATTCATAAAATTACCACTTGTAAGTCCATTATCTGCAACTTAAAAGGATCTTTACACTTGCTTTCAAAGTTTAAGAGAGACAAATGGAACAAACTATATAAAAGTAAAAATTATTTAAAAAAACTCCCATAAAATGATACTCTGCAGGAACAATAGACACAAAAGGAATAGTTCATTCAAAAATTTAAATTTGCTTGAAATTTTCCTCAGGCTATTCAGGATGTAGACGAGTTGGTTTCTTCTTTGCAATGGATTTGGAGAAATGTTGCATCACATCAGTGAATGGGTGCCGTCAGAAAAATCATCACAATGATCCACAAGTAATCCACAACACTCCAGTCCATCAATTATGAATGTCTTCTTGCAAACATGTAGCTTTTCACTTCCAAATCCATCATTAAAGCATTTTAATGAGTCATTTCTGGACAAAATGCAAAGTCCATCATTCATAATAACATTTTCTCCTGTTAAAAGAGGCCATCCCCTGTTGTCCTCTTACAATCATGTTTGTTTACACCAACATGTTTGTTTACAGCTGTTGAGGACTGATTGTGAACGGTGCTTGAGCTGTGCATCTTTCTCTCCTGATTCAGATGAGACAACGTTTTCACTGGAGAAGGCAATATATGGATAGAAGACTTTAAAATAAAATATGTCTTAATCATGCAGCTTTTCACTTCACAGGACATTAACTTTTGTGCTGGAGTGATGTTTTTATCAGCTGTTTTGGACTCTCAATCTGACGGCACCCATTCATTGCAGAGGATCCATTGGTGAGGAAGTGATGTGATGCTAAAGTTCTTCAAATCTGTTCCAATGAAGAAACAAACGCATCTACACAGGGGTGCTGTAATGGGGGAGGGGGAGGGGTAGTGTTGGGATAGAACGATTCCAAGGGCCCGAGATGCATTTTTACCGAGGGGGACTGAATGACATATCGGATTTGTGAAAATCCAGACAGACTCAGACACATTGGAAAATGATGAGAGTTTGTTTTTAATGTAAGCCTGACATCATTTGTTCAAGATCATTTAATTTAGCACTCTCCTAAATTAAAATAACTTTATTTCTTTATTTATGCCAGAAAGAAAAATCAATAACCAATGTTTGGTAAAAAAAAATTAAGAAATGTATTCAGATGTCCTTGACATTTTGATTGCATCTAGGAGCATAATTAAATTAACTTGAAATTATACAACAAGACTAGAACAAATCCGTTCTAAGAAAACAGCTAATTTAATTCCATGCAAAAGTTTTCCTCAATTTGATTAGGTTAGGGTTATTGAACATTTTATATTTTGACTGAGTTTCTGAACACACAGAAGGGTTTAAATCATTCTAGAAACCATTTTAAAGCTATTGTGTTTTAATAGCTTTATTTCTACACATAGCCACATCTGTAACGCTTACATGGTTCTCCTAGTATGCAAATTAATCAGTACTAGTATTAATCAAACGATAAGTAGTTCTCATTAGTGAGAATGATGTTAGTTACCCATATGAGCAATTTTTATGAGCAAAAACAATTTCCTATACTGTTATGGTAGTAGATCACTGGAAAATTGGTTGAATATTCCCCAGTACTGAAACCATCTGTCAGATTATTCACTTGGTTACGCTGCTGTCAGCCAAATCAGACAGATCTGCATCCATCAGTGGATGTCACATCATCACAACACATTCCCTCTAAGATACATCATCTGAATTCAGCATGCAAAGTGTAGAAACTTCAAAGTTGACACCATTTCCAATGTATTGATATATAAGCCAAACAAAAAAATAAAACACTGAACATAGAAATAGAAAATTTAAACTATATAGATATCTAAAAGAAATACTGGTATAACTTTCAAATACATACATAAATACAAGATATCAGACAAAGTGTAAATAATATATATTTTTTTAAATATTAAGTACAATACCATTCAAAAGTTGTTTTTGAAAAAGTATTTTACGCTCATCAAGGCTGCATTTATTGATCAAAAAAGCAATAAAAAGTAATATTGTATAATATTAGTACAATTTAACTTAAAATAACTAAATATTCTTGAATATATTTTAAAATGTAATTTATTTCTGTGATGCAAAGCTGAATTTTCAGCATCATTACTCCAGTCTTCAGTGTCACATGACCCTTCAGAAATCACTCTAATATCCTGATTTGTTTAGGAAACATTTCTTATTATTATTACTCGTGTTGAAAGCAGTTGTGCTGCTGAACATTTTTGTGGAAACAGTGATACTGTTACGAAGCCGACGAGACGTGAGGTGTACAGATCCATGTGCAAAGCTTTATTAAGAAACGTGATCATGAAACAGGCATGGATTCAATAATGGCAAACAGGTACAACAGAGGCAAGACAAAGAGTAATCCTAGGACAATCGTGGGTCTTCGATCAGCGAACAATATCCAACAGGGCAAGACAACGAGATAATCCAGGTACACAAGCAACAGTCCTAGCGAGGTGCAAACACAGTCCGAAACAGCAGGCAAAGGGTTAATCCAAGATACACAGGCAGGAGATCAGAAAACAGGAAACAACAAGGCAACACAAAATTACTAGACTTAGAACTAGGACTGGAAACGTGAAATGGCTCCGTAGTGTAGCTATCGCTAGAAGAGTGATATACACTAGCCAGGCATCCTCAAATCTGGCCCACTCCTGCAGAGTTTAGCTCTAACCCTAATCAAACACACCTGAGCATGCTAATCAGAGTCTTCAAGATCATTAGAAAATCACAGGTAGGGGAGTTTGATCAGGGTTGGAGCTAAACTCTGAGGCAGATTGGACCTCCAGGGAAAGATTTGAGGAACCCTGCGCTAGACAATACTCGGCGATCTGAAAGAGGAAGTCCAACCTTGTGTCCCAATGTGCATACTATCCACCCTATTTGCCCTGAATCGTATTGAAAATTACTAATATCGCATAGAATTTAGGATGGATAGTACACACATTGGGACGCAGGCCAAGGCTTATGAAGCGTGTCTGAATGGATTCAGCTGTGTATGTGTAATCTGCATTCAGCTGTGTGTGTGCAATCAGTGCAATGGATCATGGGAACTGTAGTCTGCAGTGACATGTAAAAGTCTGTGTGGTGTGAGAGGCAATGTAAAGAGAAGACGACATCTAGTGGTGAGCAAACAGAAGTGCATGGACAGGATTCATGACAGATACATAATTTTTCAGGATTCGTAAAAGCATTTAGCATTTATTTAAAATATTTTTTGTTACATCATAAATTTAAATTAGAAACATTTTGTAGCATTATAAATGCATTTACCTTGACATTGCCTTTACATTTGATCAATTTAATGTTTCTAAAAGTATTAATTTCTATATATAAAAAAGTTTTTTTTATTTTTTTTTTAAGGTTAAAAACTTTACTTTAAGCCGCTATTCACGAATAATCTTTTCCATCCAACTTCCAAATAGTGATCTCTGTTCTGATTGGTTGACCCTCTTCATACCAACATAGTTCACATAGTCTCTTACTAGGTGTGTGAAGCTGCTGAATAATAAGTGGTCATTTTGATGCCATAGATACTATGATGATTTCTGAAAAAATATTTCTGCAGCCTAGTTTCCATAAATGCTAGATTTAAGAAGGACCATCATGTTAGAGTACAAGAAGAGCACAGAAAATCCTGTTTTCTATGACACGCCCTCTTTAGTTTCATAAATTTTTGACTGAGAAGCATCAGCTGTAACAGTTTTTTGGACCCTGAGGCTGAATGTGACTTGGTGTGTGAAACATCAGTACAGCAGTCCACCATGTTGTCAGCTTGTGCTTGATTAAGAGGGGCTGGCGAGCTCTAAGAGGCGGCAAACGACATCCTTACCATCCCCGTGACAATGGGCTTTGAGATTGCTTTCTGAAATCCATCCACAGCACCAAATTTAATCACTGCTTTATTTGCTTCCGTCACCGCTGCCAACCTCTTTTAATGAAATTCCAAACAAGCTTGATGTCTGATTGTCATACAGTGCCATAGAAAGACCATGTGGCGCGTGATGTGGGATGCGGTTAACAGCTGGGTAATTCCCGGTGCACGGAGGACCCTGCACATTAACTGAATTTCACTCTCACAACACCGTGAGGCTGCTGGTTTGTACCGAATGCACATTCAGTGAAAGGCTTACCGGTAATGGATGTTCATTTAGTTCATGTGAATCATACAGTATAGGTCAGTTTCATAGTAAATAAACTCCAACAAAAAAATCAGCATTCTACTTCTTGTGAATCATGATGGGTCTTTTAAATAAACAAACTCTGAACACTAAATGTGAGTTTTATAGGACATTCTGGTCAGTCTTTTAAATGACAAAATGACAAAAACACATAAAAGTGACTTTTCCGCTACATTTACAATATGTGCATGAGGAAAAAAAAATTAAAATTTAAGCTGTTATACAATGAAAGTCTTGCCATTTGTATTTGTGAGGGAAGTAACAATGAATGTGTATGTGAAATCTGCATACAAATATTTTCATGAACAATTCAAGATTGACCAGTACTGAAATGTATTTCAAATGTATTTTTAAAACTACTACAACCACACCTAAGCAGAAACCACATACTCATGGTGGCCTTATAAATGTGTTAAAGAAATAGTTTACCCAAAAATAAAAATGTGAAAAAGCTGTATGTAATAAACAAGTCCATCTCCTGTTGTCCTCTCACATCAAAATCCCTGACATATTTTAGAAATCTTTTGGACTGCTTTCAATGGTGTTTGATCTGTGCATGTCAGACTAAGCAACTTTTTCACTGGAGAAAGCAACTTGTATTTGTGGTTTGAAGTTAAAAACACCTTAATGATGGATTTGTTTCTTATAAACATGCAGCTTTTCATTCCATAAGACATTAACTGGCGGACTGGAGTGGTGTGTTTTACTGATGTTTTTATCAACTGTTGGATTCTTATTTTGACGGCACCCATTCACTGCAGAGGATCCATTGGTGAGCAAATGATGTAATGTTAAATTTCTCCAAATCTGTTCTGATGAAGAAACAAACTCCTCAACTTCTTGGATGGCGTGAGGGTGAGTACATTTTCAGATCTTTTCAATGAATCAATCGATCCGGTTCACTAAACAATTATAAAAGATTCATTCACTAATCCGACTCATTCGATTCTTGTGTTCAACACACTGACTTGATTCAGTCACAGTGATTAACAGCCCACTGGAATTGAGGATTGAATAATGACTCATATAGCAGTTTGTTCTTCACACACAAAAAAAAAATATATATACAGTTGGATACAGCCTCAGAAGACTTGGTATAGCGCATAAGTAATTTTAATGAATTGGAAAGCATGACAGCTTCATTCTCCATTCATCTCCTTTAGTGTTACACTGAAGGGTTTGGAACGAGTAAATGATGTCAGAATGTTCATTTTTATGTGAACTAATCCTTTAAAGGATGTTATCAGCGGGTTAAGATGTCCAGTGTGTGTGAGCATACAGTCAGGAGATAATATCTTTTAGATGAACCAGACTTAAAGCAATCTTCATCTGAGAATAATAATGAATTCTTCGAGGTTTAGCTGAGGCTCTTATCCTCATTCTTCATTTTGTATAAGGACGGGTTTATGATGAAATATTGCTAACTAAAATAAAGATGCACGGATCTAGCTCACGAATTACATCTGTTTCTGTCCCCAGCATGTCATACGAGTTCAAAGCAAAATATCAAAATCTGGCTCAAACTCAAGATTCACAAATAAACAACTATATATCCTAAGGACAAGAATGAACATGGCCTACTTCATAAGTGTGAGCACAACTGCACCAACAAACTTAGTCCATGAGCTACATTTATATTTGCTGAACAAATCTGTATAAAAGCAAAACTGTTATGAGGATGAAACCCAGGGATTTGTCTCCTCATATTTACTCTCTGTTTTCCATCTCTGTGGAAATGCTACACAAACTACAGTATATGATCTGGGCTGACCACATGCGGCACAGTTTTCCTTTGTGAACATGCAGGCTCATTTGCAAATAGATTGACTGTCACATTCACACATGGATATTTGTGTATGTACAGAACACACACAATCATGTACCACAGGAAACATCTATATGTGGCCCCTTTAGTCTTGCTCTTGCACTTTTCGCCATTTACCTTGTGTTAGTTCAGACCGGCATGTTTTCAAGGGTTACGAGCATAGGAATCAGCCTTGAGATTTTGGGCTATAGTTTATTTAACTGGATGCACTGATAGAAAACATCCCTTGATGAATGGAATTGCAATGAGGTGCTGAGATACTTAATTAAAGCTTAATCACAAAAGATTGATCTGGAAAGACACTTTGAACTGAGCTGACAATCACACCCGTCAGACGTCAATATACAAGGTTTAATGGAAAAACTAATCTGAATGAATTCATTTGATGGCACATTTTCACATTCGCAATTACAAACATTTATATTTTTGCAATTAAATAAATTGATTTCAAATATTGTCAACATGCGTAGACGTTAAATGAAAAAGCATGGGATTTTGGTGCAATCTGATTACACTGAGCTGATTATAGTTTGCATTTCACATGTAACCTATACCTAAAGCATCGCATGGTGGTAGAAAAAAAAAACAGCATTTTCTTTTGTTTTGTTTAATAAAAAGACATTTCTTTTTCAGTATTGAGCGTGCTGTGGCTAGTTCAAATTACATTTTACTGATTTCTTTTAATTGGATACTTATCAAGGTAAACCAGTGGTTTTTAATCCTGATCTTGGAACATGTAGACTTAAAGCATTGCATGGTAGTGGAAAAAAACAGCATTTTATTTTTTAAATAAAAAGCCATTTATTTTGCTGGTATCGATCATGTAGACCACAATGTGTCGAGTTCAAATTACATTTGAATGATTTTATTTATCAAGGTAAACCAGTGGTTTTCAATGCTGATCCTGGAGGTCCGCAGCACTGCACATTTTCAATGCCTCTCTATCTGACGCACCAGTTCAGGTCTTGGTGCCACTATTTATGAGCTGATGATATAAACCAAGTGTGTTAATTAAGAGTCATCCAAAATATGCAGGGATTCAAAATGTGTTAGGGATATTCCATGCACTGGGAAACGCTGGGGTAATAGTATATGTATAAATCAACCAGTCTATTCATTTGCACTTGGTATAGAGTCTAATATGTTTCAGATTCTAAAAATTAAAAGTGTTGGTTTTATGACATGGTATCAAAAACTCTGTCACTGACACAGGTGTCACTGCAAATGAAAGGTCTGCGTATACAAACAGTTATTTTTCCTGGCTTATGAGACCTACTCTCCTTAAATTACACAAAACATAATTTTAATCAGAAAAGCTGAACATGCGACTACTGTTTTTATACTATTATATACAGTTGGATACTCAGAGTAACACAAATGAGTAACCGTGCTATGGAAATACTCTGTCGAATTGAATATGCATCTTTAGATTAATATGGTAGTAATAGTATTTCCTTTACGGATTTAAAAAATGGTGAGTCAAATATATTTGGATTCACTTCTAATTCACTCACACACATCCTGAAAAACTAAGTTTGAAGTCAAAGAGATGCCAGAACTGCAGCATACCACTCACAAGTCTTTCTGCATGGTTTGTGATAGACCTACTTTCCATGAATCACACCATCAGATTTATCCACCTCATAGAGAAACACGGGCACAGGTAACGGGATTTTCACGCGTGGTGCTGAATCCTTCCAAACTGTTCTAACTAAAAGGAAAAAAAGTGTTTCTCTTTACTGTTCGCTTACAACATATTTTAAGTGGAAATTGGGTCATTCAGATACAAAGGGGAAGGGGAAATCACCAAACAGGTGCACAAAACACAGACCTTCTGTCCAGAAAACAGGTCGAAATGTACTAAAGCAATGCAAGAATTAGTGCGAATTTATTAATTTTTATATAAAACACAAGAGAATATGGGCTTCAAACAACCGCAGGACCCTCTAACTCACCTTCCACCTCATCCTCAGGCAGGTTGACCGGTGCCCGGTACGACAGGATATCAGGAATGGTGCAGATACCCCGGTACATCAAAGTGGAAGTCACCGGATGCATAGGCATTTTTGCAATTTATGTTGACCAGCACGTGTGTATTGATCTTCATATATGAGATTAACTATCCAGACGGCAACTTTTCACCCCACATCAGATGGGACTGAACCCCTCACTGGAAATCACGCGTGGAGTGGATTCCATAGAAAGGTCCGATAGAAGGCTAGGCAACTCTCACAGCGTGCGCAATTACGCAGCCCTCTCTAAGAAACCAGGTGTAGGGATTTGCAAGTCTTCACAGGTCACTGGTGGTCTAGATGTAAGGCTTGTGGGTTCGAATCTTCACAATATAAGCAAACCGCCCGGTCTTTAGTTTGTTGTAAAAATGAAAAAGACAACGAATTACGGCGGCTTCATCGGCGGGGAAACTAGAAGATCCACATAATCCACCAGCTCACACGACGCGCATCAAACAAACGCGCATTTTCATCAATGCGACAAAGTATGTGCGTGTTTGGCGAGGTTACGTGGATCGATTCGATCTCCAGGACGTTAGACAGTGATCTCCATATGATTGTTTTCTCCTCAATCGCTTCTTAAGACACAGCAGTTGAGCCTCGAGCACGCACTTGTTGGACAGCGTGCGCACTGCCAGGAACAATGAGTTAAAAATGCGCTTTACGCGTGTATAGTTGAAGGTTGAAAGAGTCTTTTTCTCTAAAGAAATCCAGTTTGTTTGTTTTTTTCCTGTGGCAAAACAAAATCTAATATTTAAAAAACAAGAAAAGATGTCACCGATATAATCAAAGTTTCCAGCTAATCACAAAATGTGCTGTGCGTGGGGAGACGCAGTGTCCGGGTTCCCTCGCGATGGATTC
The DNA here is from genome assembly GCF_936440315.1 of Barbus barbus. Lineage (NCBI taxonomy): Eukaryota > Metazoa > Chordata > Actinopteri > Cypriniformes > Cyprinidae > Barbus > Barbus barbus. The sequence goes on from NC_136733.1 coordinate 4,990,823, forward strand.
ATATTTAGTCTGAGTGTAAGATGCTGCTCCTCACAAGGTATTCCCAGCCGCAGATGTTGGAAGGCGTTTACACGGCGAGTTCTTGCGTTCAGCAGCTAGACGGAGCGCAACGGATTGGAACACTCTTGACGCGTTTTGAAAAGTTGATCTGCTTGTTTTTAACCTGGCAGGGTGTTTTTTTTTTTTTGCATTCTATTGAGCTTCTCCAGCGAAACAAGCGTGTCAGCATCTTCAGAATATTGTCTTTGAACTTCCGTTTGTGTGGTAGCTCTGTATATTTCTATGGCATCACTGTCTAAGGGTAAGTTTGGTAAAGTGGATTTATGTATTGTAGAGTTAACGGAAGTTATGGTGAGCACTGTAATGTTCATAGCAAATATCTTAACAAATGTCAGTATACCAGTAAGATTTAAAAACTAGCAGTTCATTCTTAAATTCGTGAGTCACTGTGGAAATACAACAGAAAGACAGAAGACAACAAACACACTGCTAAAAAGGGGAGAGGCTACATAAGGTCAGTATAGTATGGAAGTATGCATATTCAGACACAGTGTCTTTCCTGAATGAATAAGCTATTGGAAAGAATAATTTAAACCAATGACTCAGTGACTAATTATTCATAATGACCATCACATTTGTTTCAGCCCCTTACGGATATATGAACAATTCATTGGCATTTTCAAAATTTCTGGCCCTGATATAAACACAATTAAAAAACATGCACAGAAGGGAGACAGGAAGACATCTTGAGTAAAAAATAGCACTAAACGAACACATCCTCCATATGAACGCCCCCTTACACCGAATTCTATGCGCAACACCACACTATCAAGCTCATGAAACTCCTCTCATTCATTCTCGTTCATTTCAGTGCATGTTTTTCAACTGTGATTGACATGATTCACAGACCCCCCTGAAACAAGAGATGTGACTAATGTTTTCGCAGGGCTGGGACAGATCCCATTCCCTTTGATATTTCTTTAATGGAAACTCATCTTCAAAAATTTACATTCGGTTTGATGAGCAGTGAGTTACTGCTTTTGTTAAACTCAAAGGCTTTGTCATATTTGTCCAAACAAGAGACTGAAAGCATCCCAAACTCTAGCGCGAGACAGCATGCCAAAGATGCTTATTATTGTACATGTGCAGGAGCATCCTGGTGGAAATGCATTGACATATTAATCACAAGGTGCTTGGCATGGTGGAAGTCATCCACCGCACACTAATCTATCTCAGCGTAGGTGGATTATCTTTGCTTTTCTGCCCAGATTTCTGACATATTCGCAAGCAGGTGTTCAATTCCCTAGTAGGGATTGTCCGCATGCATTCTTCATCAAATGCACTTAGTAAAAAACATATGCATTCTTACTGAGACATATGAGTCTTATTATGAGTTATCTGGTGCTGTGATGGATTTGGGTGGTGTAATGACACCATTGTCTCCTCCAGCTGTGGACCAGAGCTCCTGCGACAGGACCCAGGTGCACATATCAAGACCTGATGGTCTATTACGACCGGTGGACTCTCAACCTCCAACGCCCAAATTTTGAGGCATTTTCTAGCCCCTCCACATAGTGACAGGTGTCCCGTGTTTTGCACACACACATACTCACACATCTCATTCGGAGAGCATAAACTTTTCACAGTGTCACCCACATCTTACGCTGAGTGACAAGAAGAGAAAGGGGCTTCTTTCCGTCTCTCTTCACTGCTCCTGACGCCCTCCTGGGTGCATCACCTGGTTTGACAGAGAAACACTCCTCCTTCCGGCCCATTGGCAGGAAGCATCAGCTGTGAGCTTAATGTCAGAGGTTAAGAGGTACCCATAATGCTTTTCATTTTCAATAATATTTTTATGTATTATTAATAATTATATTTTTAAAATTTAATAAATAATTTTAATTAAAATAATATCAAAATATATCAACACTTTATTATTATTATTATTATTAATAATAATAATAATAATTACTTTAGAAATAAGCATTTATTTTTATTTTAGGGAAAAATATAACCCAGACACATCTGGCTTCCAGAAAATTCACCCTAATAAACTTTTGTTGCATAAGCCTATAATGCATTTTGTCCAAGTAAGCACACAATGCCTTCAAGGAGAGCCGGACGAGTCCCTGCATGGGTTCCCTTTCACTCCGGTCTGTATTGATCCCTGTATTGGCAGTGCCCACTAAATACAAAAAGCAAATGGAACCTCTTAGTAAACTCTATTCAGACATCTGCACAAAACCTCCACAGCACGGGGCAGCATCCAAAAGGTCACTCAATAGATTCCACTGGACTTTATTATTAGAACACACACCGAAGGGTCTATTGTTCACAGGACATGTTTCATTCATGTATAGTGCACAGAATCGAATGGCCCTCCAGAGGGACTGTCTGGAAGGTTTCACAGTGCATCATTGCTCTTAGTTTATATGTCGGTCTCTAGAGGGCAATGTGGAGAGACCGTGGCTCCTGTCTTGCTGGTGGGCTCCTGCAGTGGCAGACATTGGATTCTGGCTTCAGAACATTTCTGTGTACACTGAGACAAATTAGAAAAACAGCATGAAGTGCCTGTTCACATATTTTATTCATTACCTCAAGTTTTCAGTATGCTCTCTGGAAGTTAATAAATATGTAAGTAGTTAAAGAGTGTATTTTGTGGATGGTTTTCATCCGTGACACGGTCAATCCCTCAGAGGCAACCGCAATGCTAATGCTTTCCTAGACACTTCAAAGTTATAAAGATTGTGACCTCTGAATTTTTCTTGTTCTTGAGTAAGTACGACTTGAGAGCTCACCAGATTCTTCACCATTGTTCTATTCTATTCTATTCTATTCTAGGCTGTGCTTGGGGTACATGATTTTTTTTAATTGTATTAATAATAAAAAAAAAAAAATACACTTTGTGTATTATTATTTTCTTATTAAAATTATAATGAGTATTTTTAAAGCACCAAACTACTTATCCTATGTATGAACTTCAGCTCATATCTTGTATTGCTACATTTTTGTTCAAAAATCTGAAAAAAAAAATTGATTAAAAGCAGAACAAACTGAGACAGACTAAATCCAGAAGAGCTGTGGCAACATCTCCAAAATGCTTCAAGAAACCTACCTGCAAAGCTACCTGAAAAACTATGCACAAGTGCACCTAGGGCAAAAGCTGCTTTAAACGCAAAGGATGGTCACAACACATGTTGATTTAATTTAGTTAAAAGAAGTATATTGATAAAGAAAATCTATTAATGACTATTTTTGACAGCATCCTGTTACAGAAGGAGACTCAGACAGAGGATTAGAAAACAAGCAGGTAGTTTATTTCACAGCAACAGTGGCAGATGATAATGGCAGGTAAGTATCAAGGGCAATAGAACAGTTCTTGGATCGATGGAGATGGTAACCTTGTTTCGCAGGAGATCGTGGGATGGAGACTGGAGATAGCACACACCTCAGATGATGAGCAGTGACAAGGATTCACGATGGCAAGGCACCTGGAGGAGACAATGGTGCGATGAGCAGAGACACACACACACACTGGAGGAGATATCCTTCTTCTGGCCCATATCCTTCCCAGTCCACAAGATATTCCAGAAGACCACCACGGTGCCGTCCTCCTGGATTAGTGGGAGAGGGGGTTCCTCTGTCGGGCCAGGCTCTGTGGAGACAGAAACGGGAGGATGATAAGGTTTAAGTAGAGAGACATGGAATGAAGAGTGAATCTTGTACTGTGATGGAAGCTGAAGTTGATACGTGACTGGATTAATCTGCCGGATGATGGTGAAGAGGCCAACGTATCTGGGACTGAGCATCAGGCGCATCCTGATGTCTCGGCTGGACAGCCAGACCTTCTGACCAGGTTGGTAAGATGGAGTTTCAGCCTTTACGTAGGTCTGCTGCCGTCTTGGTTCTGCGCACTGCCCGCTGCAGCTGATGATGTGCTGCGTCCCAGACCCTCTCGCTCTCTTGGAACCAATAATCAACAGAAGGGACATCAGATGGTTCCCCTGACCAGGGAAATAGTGGCTGCTGTACGCACTGGAAGGGACTGAGTCTAGTGGATGGTTGGCGAAGCGAGTTCTGTGCGTACTCGGCCCAGCCCAGGAACTGGTTCCAGGAGTTCTGGTGGCTATGGCATAAGGTTCGCAGGAAACGTCCAATTTCCTGAATCTTCCTCTCCATCTACCAGTTAGACTGAGGATGGTATCCTGACGAGAGGCTTATGGTCACACCTAGAAGCGAGAAAAAGGCCCTCCATACCCTGGAAATAAACTGTGGGCCACGGTCTGAAACAATGTCTTCTGGAATCCCGTAATATCTGAAGATGATTTTAAACAATCTCATCGGTTTCCATAGCCGTAGGCAGGCCCTTGAGGGGGAGAAGTCAGCAGGACTTAGATTAATGACTACTAGATTAATAATCGATTAATGACTACTAGGACAAGTGTTACTCTCCGAGGCAGGCAGATCCGTAATGAAGTCAACTCCTATGTGTGACCAGGGGCGGTTGGGAATGGGCAGAGGAAAAAGTTTGCCCGACGGAAGATGGCATGGACTCTTGGAGATGGCATAGTCAGAACAGCCTTGGACGAATCTTCTCACATCCCTAGCCATATTAGGCCACCAGAAGTGATCCTTCAGCAGCAAGAGGGTGCTGTTGGCCTCTGGGTGGCCAGTGCCCAGAGAAGTGTGGATGGAGTGAATCAGGGGAGTGCGTTGTGCTCTGGTGACATACTGCAACCCCTGCGGACAGCCCAGCGGAGTGGCCGTGGGAGCATTGGAGGAGGTAGCGGGATTGGAGGTCCATTGGATGGGGCTTACGAAGATTTTCTTGGAGATAATGGGTTCAGGTTCCTCACTGACTTGTTCAGGAGCATGAAGGCGAGAGAGGGCATCTGCTTTCACATTCTTGGGAAATTTCACATTCACATTCAGTGGCAGATGATAATGGCAGGTGAGTATCAAGGGCATTAGAGCAGTTATTGGATCGATGGGGATGGTAACCTTGTATCTTGTTTTGCAGGAGATTGTGGGATGGAGACTGGAGATAGCACACACCTCAGATGATGAGCAGTGACAAGGATTCACGATGGCAAGGCACCTGGAGGAGACGATGGGGCAAGGAGCAGAGACACACACACACTGGAGGTGATACAAAGGATAAGTAACAAGGTAAGTATTTCTCAGTAGCGCTTGAATGGGAGTAGAGTGAGTCCACTTTGTATAAACGAGATAGGACACTGAGGCCCCGTCCACACGAAGACGGGTTTCTCTGTATACGCATACATTTTTTACCGTATAGGCGTTTCGTCCACACGAAACCGGCGTTTTCGAAGAGTGAAACCGATCATTTTTGAAACCGGGTCTCAGGGTGGATAAATTTGAAAACGCCGGTTTCATGTTTTCGTGTGGACGGCGAATCCGTATATTTTCTGAATCAATGACGTCATCAGCCCACGTCTCGCCCCTAATCAGACACCGCTACGTCACATAACAGCGACAACAACAACAACAATGTCAGACTACGTGCCTGTGTTCGTGCTGCAGAACCTACTGAGCTCAATAGTTTTATTAAAGCAAAATCTTCTGCTTTGTGTGTTAGTTTATATTCAGCGCGCAAGGTTTACGCACATGGTCCAAGTCTTCTTCTCTGTTTTTTTGTGTATCTCTGTGGCACAATTACAGCGCGACATATTGGTCTGGCATGTGTACTACATCGTTTTCAGTCGGTTTCAGTGATTCCGTGTGGACGCAGATATTTCCTGAGACGACTCCGTGTTTATGGAATTTGAGGCAAAAAAAAAAAGATTGGATACGGAGAAACCCGTCTTCGTGTGGACGTAGCCTGAGAGAAGTGAGGTGTGTGTTTATGAAGGGGTTCTGATGAGCGCGATGATTCCAAACAGGTGCGTGCAGTTAATACTCAGGTGACGGTGTGCGCTGTGATTGGGTGGTTGATGAGCCTGGCTGATCTGTGACACATCCTCAATTTACAGCATTTTTACACCAGTGCCTAAAACTTTTCTTTGCAGGTTTAGGTTTCTTGAAGCATCTTGAAGACATTGTCACATTTCTTCTAGATTTAGTCTCAGTTTCTTGTGTTTCTTCATATCATTCCAAACAGACTGGAGGATGATGAGATCCGGGGCCTCATATATGAAACTCTCCGTAGATTTCATCATAAAAGTGTACGTACGCACAAAAGCTAGATTTTGCATACTCACAAAAGTTTTCAGATTTATAAAAGCATGCATACGCCAGAACATGCGCAGAAATCCCTTTATAAATCCCAGTCAGGGGAAGATTGTGCGTACGTGCATCTCCACTCCGTCTCCTCTTAGAAATTACCAGAAATGGAGCTTACAACGCCTAGTTTTACGATGCATATCCTCATCTACATATCATTTCCATGCATATTCCCATCCACGTGACACCATGTTTTACACCATCAAAGGTACAAGACATTAAGGAAATATGAGATACGGACTAAATGCCATTTGTACCACATTCATTTTTATTACCAAAATCATCCAGAATGTTTTAGAATATATCAAAATATCCATAGAAACAAAACTGTATAGTTCTCAGATAAATAGCCTATTTTAGAATATATTTGACCTCATTCTTTCCACTGGCCAAATAGTTTTTCAATTGTTTTAAACAACTCAAATCAAATAAAATGCATGTAGTTTTGCTGAAAAGATGAACATCTTTTAGCTATTTTTAGTGGAAACAGGTAAGACATTTATTGCAGTGTAGATACAGTTGTCTGACTCGTGCGTCACTGACAAAGTATTTTAAAAAGGAAACAGGCAAATTTTATCCTTCAAATACAGTGGTATTTTTCATAATGTTGTGGAGATGCCTTCACACGACATCAACACCTCTATGCAGCAGCGGTTTTACAGTAGCTATTATTCAAACCGGACCGTTCGACCACCGAATCCAGCAGTGTCCGCCATAATATCGAAATAAGAGCATGATTGATCATTGTTCTTGCTAAAAAAAAAAATTATAATAACATGAGATCCGCAGTTTAGTTTAAATATATTAATTATTATAGCACTCATCGCTGTCATTAAAACATTACATGCCACAGGAAAAGTGATTAAGAATATCAACTACAAATATGTCTAAATTCATATAATTTTGGTTTAACTTCTGTGTAATGACTTTATGTAATTTCAATGATTATCTCAATTGATGAGAGTGGAATATTTAATGTAAATGTGTATATCGAAATGAAAACAGTTTAAAATCATTGTTTAGATCATTACTCCAGGAAAAAAGAGTGCGTACGCACAGTCAAGAGCATCCGTACGGTGCACACATATTTACACCAAGTTTATTTTTTATAAAGCCAGATATGTGCTTGGAAAACATCGTACGAACATTTCTATGCCCATTTTGTGCATATGCAACGTTTATACATGAGGCCCCAGATCTCTGTGTGGAGCACTGGCTGTTGTCAGACAAAAATCTCACTGGATTATTACAATTAATGGCAAAATGAATGTTTGGAAATGTAAACTGATATTTCCTACTGACACACTACAGCAAAAGATAGAAATAACTGACTTAAATCATTTTTTACCTGGTGTTACCTAGTATTCTAATCATTTTGGCCACCACTGCTTTATTGTAAATTTTTCCACATGTACAGCGCATACATACAGAGAATTGAAATTGCGTTACTCTCAGACCCTTGGTGCATACAGCTAACATTAAACACTGACAGTAGACGTTCAAATACAGATAAATACAGTTTAAATATATGTACATACAACTATATAGATATTCAAATGAGGACATTGTAGAAAAATAAAGAAAGAGATAGATAAAGTGGCATAAGGCAGAATAGATAGAGTGCAAACCAGTTAAATAAAACAAAACTGTGCAGATATATGTGTAGTGCAAGAAGAGCTTATCAGTCTGTTAAAGTGACAAGAGAACAGTCTTTTTATCAAACTATCCGAAGAGGTAGTTTGCAGGCAATGCTGGATGAGGTAGTGATCAGTTAGGCCTAAATATTTGGAATTGCGCCAGAAAGTAACTCCCCAGAATACCATAGCAATCATCTAGGAATGTCCTAGCAACCACCCAATAATCACTCTTAACATCTTAGCACCCACTCGCAGTTTAGGCAAGCAGCCTATAAGAAGCTAAGAAGCTTGTTTGAAGTGCTGTGTGTGGATGATGGTGTGATGCTCTGGGCTGTTTCTGCCTGCAGGCTGCGTGCAGGGATCCAGGGAATGTTCAAAGTCAATAATATCACTGATGTCTCTGTAGAGAGAAAATAAAAAAAATCTCTCCTGCATTTGCCGGCCACTCTTCTAATAGACTGTATAAATGAGAATGGACTACATGGCAAAGCTGCCATCTTGTTTACATGCTTCCTGCCCTTGTAGACATCATCAATTAAAGCAGTTATTTTTCTATATGCTATATATAGTATATGCACACTCAAAAATAATAAAACAGGTCTTTATCTCAGTAGTTGACAGAATATTCTCTGTAACAGTTCAGCAACTTCAGAGAACACATGCAAATAGAAAAAGCACCAGTAAATCAAGAAAACTTCTTCATCAATTTGACAGCAGGAGCTGCAAATGCTCACAGCACAAACAAGTAAAGAAACGCACGGCAAATGCTCACAACCAAATAAAGAATTGTATTTGCAGCGCGTTTCTTTGTTTGGTTGTGTTGTGAGTATTTGCAGTGCGTTTCTTTGTTTGGTTGTGTTGTGAGTATTTGCAGTGCGTTTCTTTGTTTGTGTTGTGAGCATTTGCAGCGTATGTGTTGTACAATTTACGAAGTTTTTTTCTTAATTTGCAGGTGTTTTTTTCTATTTGCAGTGCGTTTCTTTATTTGTGTTGTGAGCATTTGCAGCGCATGTGTTGTCAAATTGATGAAGTTCTTTTCTTAATTTGCAGGTGGGTTTTTTTTCTATTTGCAGCATGTTGAGCTCTCTCGACCACCGTAGGGAAGGAAGAAAATAATCAACAAAATAAAGCACAACCTATATTTGGACATTTATGACAGAATAATAAATAAAATTAATAATCATAATTTATTATTATTAATAATAATAATTATTATTATTTTTATTTTTTATGAAGTGACATTGTCCAACAGTGACACCAGCAGATTAATTTCAGAAGAAGGCTCTTTTGTCTTTTGTCTCTAAGAGGAGACAATGTGGTGCTCATAATAGGTGCATAAATCTGCCCAAAAATCTACATAAAACTGCTGAAATATACAGACAACATCACTTCTGGTTATGTCACAATCACCTTTTTTAAATGATCTAAATAAGTGTTAAGAAATCAAAGCAAATAGCAAACTGAATTATTAATATTCTGCTATGAAACAATTGTAGTTGTATAATATATATATATATATATATATATATATACACACACACACACACAAAACCCATTCCTTACCTTTATTAGTAAAACTGTATATTGATATAAAATAATATATAATTAAAATCTCTCTCTCTGTTTGTAATAAAAAAGTATATAAGTATTATTTTATATGTATTAGTTATTTATTATTGTTATTGTTTTTCTAGACTGATGGACGGACAGATGGACAGATGGACAGATAGATAGATAGATAGATAGATAGATAGATAGATAGATAGATAGATAGATAGATAGATAGATAGATAGATAGATAGATAGATAGATAGATAGATAGATAGATAGATAGATAGATAGATAGATAGATATTAGAATGTTTTGATCCAATAAATGAGCTGTTGAAAAGTTTGTTTTTGAAGTCCTTGAAAAGAAAACAAAAAACTTAAAAAACGGCATCATTTACAAAAACCCATTTTAGAAACGTGTGTGTTTGAACAGACAGAGGTCCAACAGCAGTGACCTGCTCAACAAGATTTAGATTATGCCGCCAAACCACTCAGATGTATAATGTTTACAGAGGGAGAAGTACCCTTGGTGTGTCTTAAGGAGAAGAAACAGGCTTTTTTATTTTTTTAGATCAATAGCCAGAGGAACAAGGCACGTCCAGGGGTGAGGTTGTGTGCTTGAGGCTTTCTTTACAAACTTTCTGAAAACAGCCGAGCTTGTTCGTAAGCATCTCTGCTTCCTACATCCTGGCCTCGCCACCAGCCGGCACGGCCATGCGCTCAGGAGGGACGCGGGGAGATAAAACACATGAAAGCGCTGCCTACTGAAGACGCATGGAGCTGCCAAACGGTGCTGGACTGGGCTGAGAGCCTGCGCAATCCACTGGCATCCACGCATCTCCTCCCAAACACTTCCAAACTTCCGCTTTTTTATCTTAACGTGGTCCTCCTGTCTCAGAGAGAATGAGTGTGCTGTTGGCTGGCGTTAAGCTCTTTTTGAAGTGTTGCTCGGCTGTTATGGGACCTCAGCAGAGAGAGGAAGAAAGTAAGAGACGGGAGGAAGGGAGCAACGACATAAAGGCAGAAGGTCGTAAAAACTAAAGAGATTTGGTGCGGAAGCAGAATGGCCTCTTTTCAGCATGTAAGATGAACAGAAACGGCGATGATCAAAAGGAGATTCCCTTATGAAGACAACTTCAGCTGCTCATCTAAGATAAAGCTACCTTTGAGATATTTACGCTCAACAAACAGGAATCCGTGTGCCAGTTTTGTCGTTCTTCACAGCTTAGTCATTAAAACAGAAACTAAGACTTCAAAATCTGTTCTTATTGTTTAACATCCACTATATAATTAAAGGAGCTCTCAGTAATGTTTATCTCATTAAAGATGTTTCACGCAAGCAATGAATAGTACTTTTAATAGTAAAATGTGTTTAAAAAATAATGTCAGCTCGCATGAGACATGACTCCAGTCATATCAACGGCCTAGAATAAGCTGTTTTATTCTACATGGTTTATGTGGCCTCATGGGGGCCGAACGAGGAGGTCTATAATACCAGGAGAAAGCATTAGCATTCGCATTCATCTCGCTGGCAGTTGCTTGGCAGGGCGCAGGACCTTTGTTAATGGGACCAGAATGTCTTGAGCCAATCATCTGAGCTATAAATGCCATTCTGAAAAATGGGATTCATGTGGGAAAACCTGTACTATGATACAGCAAAATGATTATATGGTCAATTTATTTAATTAATAAGCTAAAGCAACACAGTTGCTAAACATTTTGTTGAAATAAACTGTTATTTTTATGCATTTTTTTGTAAAAGGAAAGATATGTTAGTTAAATGCACAACACAAGAGGACACTAAGAAGTCTTTCCATTTACTCAAAAACACAGACTTAAATACTGGAATCTATTCAGTATTAACTGAGTGATATAACTAAAAATACTGACTAAGTTACACAAAAAAAATCTATTTCTAAAATTAAGATAAATTCATTTAGTGTAACTACTTTCCTTAAACAATATAGCAATGTAGTAAAACAAAAAAAACAAAAAATCAGTGTAGTGGAGTTAAGTGTTTTTTTTCCTAGGAAAGAAGCATTAAATTATTAATAAGTGACAGTAAACACATTTATAATGTTTACAAAACATTTATATTTCAAATAAATGCTGTTCTTTTGAACTTTCTATGCATCAAAGAATCCTGACGAAAATATATCAGAGTTTCCATAAAAATGCAACACAACAGTTTTCAACACTGATAACTATATGAAAAGTTACTTGAGCAGCAAATCAGCATATTAGAATGATTTCTGAAGGATCATGTGACACTGAAGACTGGAGTAATGATGCTGAAAATTCAGCTTTGCATCACAGGAATAAATTACATTTTAAATTGTATTATTTATTAATTATTATATTATTTATTATTAAATAATATATGTAATATAATTTCTGTTATTATTACTATTTTACTGCATTTTGAACATAAGGGGGGAAAAAACATTCTAAAAATTACTGAACCCCAGGGTTGCCAGGTCTGTGAAAAAAACCAGCCCAATTGCTAATTAAAACTAGGCCCAAAAAATTGCCCAATCATATATAACGTTTGAATGCTAGTATACATAAAATGTTGTAGAGTTTTTTTTTTTGTTTTTTTTTTACTATGCTAACTTGTGATACTAGCTTTTTGTGATAAAGATCCAACTAAACATTGTGCTGCATTCTCCGCATCAACACAAGGCGCAGTACAATAGACATTAATGTAAACTGTTTTTGGTTTGTTTTTTATTGTTTTGTTTTTTACCATTGTTTTCTATTTTAGGTCAACCACTGTCACCACTAATAATGAATGATTACAAAACTTTACCTCCAAATGATGTGATTATCTATATCATTCAAACATTTAACATAATCTATTGTTGACAGCAAATAAGGCCCATTTCAGTTCTAAATAATAAAATTTATGGCTCTGTAAAGTGCTTCTAAAACTTGCAGCAAATAATCAGGGCGAATATGATGCTTTGCAGAACTGCCATTAGCAACAACTGGCTATGAATCCGAGTTTTATCCTCATCATAAATCTATGCACAGTCCATCAAGCCTTAAACCTGTCACCAAGCCAATGACCAATAATTGAGAGCGAACTCAAAGCTTTGCAGCTCTAATGGGATTCTGATACTAGAGATCAATCTCTATCTCTTCCCACAGCTCATTAATGCTCATCTTCCCACATTTGGAATGCAGTAAGTGTCTTCTCTCCGCTCTCCTCTCACCTGCAGGCCATTTCCAGCCCTGCCTCCGCATCTATCAGCCCACCGTCGAGATGATACGTGCCTCACGTTTGCTGCGCTCTTGCTGTGTAATGATGTAGTCAAGCTGTGCACTTTTAAATATATTAACCATCTGCCCCGGGGATCTCACCCCTCCGGCAGGGAATGCCAGCCTGACCGTTATGCACGGCAGCTGGCTCACAAGGCTTGGATGGAGAGCCAGGCTGCATTAATAGGATGGCAGCGCTAGATCAAGAGAGCGTCGAACACGGAGCAATCTGTGTGTTTGTAAATATAACCTGTGTATCTGCACTCCTGGGCATCGGCAGCAGAAAGCTGCACTTGTTCCAGAATATGAATCGTGCGAGGGGACGAAAAAGGCTCCTTTACATCAAAGTGGGAGAAAAAAAGGACAAGACAGGATGGCTGTGTCATGCACCCATACACCCTCACTCTCTCTCCATCTCACTGCATCTCGGCTTTCATCCATCCACCCGCTTCAGTCTGTTTTTGGATGTTTTTAGGGCAAGTGCTTATGACACATCAAATTTGAAAACTGATTTTTTTCTAATTTTTCTTATCCAGGAAACGTTAAGGCAAGTGGTACATTGAAATAAAAATTGAATTCTTTATTTAAAATCGGAAACTACATACAGTAGGGTTAAAAAGTCTGAGACCCCCAGTGCAAATGCATCTATTTTGCCTTCTTTATTTAGTATATATCATCAGAAATTATATTATCAGCATAACAATTTGAGAGAAAATATAGTATAATATAGTATTTAGTTATTTCTAGACTCCATTATTTAAAAATGGAAACTACAGTAGGATTCAAAAGTCTACATTCAATGATCATGTGATTATTTGGAACTGAAAAATTATATTTTTTCATATCTTTTTTTTTTTTAAGCCGTTAATGTAATTTATACTGATACTTTTTGTACTCAATTGCAGAAAAAAAGCATTTGGACTCCAGTTGTGTAAATAACTACATTGTAAAAAGTATAAAAGTACAGTTGTTATGCCTTAAAGAGCTTAGTCCACCTGATCTCACTCTTAAAATGACTGTATTCTAAGATACAATCAATGGCCAAGTGTTCAGAACTGAGGTTTTTTGGTAAGAAATGATGGCTTCCATGAAAATATCAATACAATGCAGCTTTGATTTTTTTCTAAGGGCAAAACTCTACAAAACATTGCCACTTAAGCCTTGCAAAGCAACTTGCATTGATTCAAATCTATTTTCCTCATGTATTCAGAGCATGAATAGACTTTCTTTCAGTCTACAGACAGTAAGTCAATGTGCTCCAGACAAACATCTGTAAGACCAATTCTATTGCATCACACAAGAGTGCCCAATCATTTTAAAAGGAAATATTATGTCATGTGAAGTATCATGAATGGAGGACAGAAAACTACAGCAATTGGAAATTCACATCATTCATCCACTACATAACATGTTTGGGCTTTTTAGGTGGATGCTACAAGCTTATTAGAAAGTTGTTAAACCATCAAATACACCACAAATGATGATTGTTTGGGCATAACAGCATATAATATAGCATGCACTGTAAAACCGAACAGTGAAATGAATGAAAAGAAATGAGTTCATTTCACTCAAATAATAATGAAAGTTCATTGGACTTAATAGAAGTTCTGTAAACTCAAAATGTCATTGTAGTACGGTGAACTTAAAATTATTGTGTTTTCTAGTTCCCAGCATGCTTTGCATCAGACAACAAAGAAAATAAATGTAGAAATAAAGTGTTATTTTGTGTGTTTTTGAACAAGATTAACATAGAGAGACATAAGTTAGTACTTAAATGTTGTGTTATGTTAGGATTAACATAGGTTTCTGTTATGTTGGTTTTGTAGTGTTACCGTTAGAGCCTGTGGTTAGTTTAAGGATGGACAGCAAACTTTCAAGATTATATATACTGCATGTTTTTTGACTATTTACATGCAAGTGTTGTTGTGAGTCTTGTAGACAACTACATTTGCATGTGCCAGTGTGCTGTTGCTAACTAGTACTAAACTATACAGATGAATGTGCTGTTGATGGAAGCAAGTTGTATATAATTATCATTGTGATAAGTGGGGTGGGACAGTGGAAGCGAGGCTTGGCTTGGCCCCCATTGCTCTCAGCCTACTTGTAATAAAAATGTTAAGCTTTTTCTAACTTAAAAAATTGAGTTTGTTTCCTCAAATGTTTTGAGTATTCTAAATTTATCAGCTTTAACAGTGCAGCTCTTTTCACTCTAAACATGTCATTCTTTTCATAATACGTGATCCTGGCCTGGACCACAAAACCAGTCTTAAGTGTAAATTTTCAAAATTGAAAGCTGAATAAATAAGCTTTCCGTTCACGTATGGTTTGTTAGGATAGGACAATATTTGGTCGACATACAACTATTTGAATTTGTGGAATCTGAGGATGCAAAAAAATCCAAATATTGAGAAAATCACCTTTAAAGTTGTCCAAATTAAGTTCTTAGCAATGCATTTACTAATCAAAAATGAAGTTTTGATATATTTACCATAAGAAAATTACAAAATATATTCATGGAACATGATCTTTACTTAATATCCTAATGATTTTTGGCATAAAATTTTTTTTTTATCATTTTTACCCATACAATTTATTTTTGGCTATTGCTACAAATATACCCCAGTGACTTAAGACTGGTTTTGTGGTCTAGGGTCACATATGTGAAAAGAAGACACCCGGCTATAATTCAAATTTCAGTTTGGACACTCATTCTGACGGCACCCATTCACTGCAGAGGATCCATTGGAGAGCAA
Organism: Barbus barbus; assembly: GCF_936440315.1. Lineage (NCBI taxonomy): Eukaryota > Metazoa > Chordata > Actinopteri > Cypriniformes > Cyprinidae > Barbus > Barbus barbus. Next base: position 5,006,267 of record NC_136733.1, read on the forward strand.
GTGATGTGCTTTAATGCAAAATTTTAAGGTGAGTAAATTTTTAGTAAATTTTCCTTTTTGGGTAAACTATTCCTTTAATCTAGCATTGCATCCTTGAATAAACATTGCAATAAGCATTGCAACAGAGATTAAGAGAATAATGAATCTTTTGAGGAAGAAAAGTTAATTAAACAAAAGTAAATTTTTAACTTGTGAAAGTAAAACGATATTAAAATTTCGCACATGAAACCAATAATCTTTTTTTTCTTCCTTTTATCTTCTTTAATTCAGTGTAGCTTACGATCAAATACATTAACATTTCTACCATTTGGCCAGTTAAGAAGATATCTAGTAATTTTTTCCTTTGCTTTAAAACAGTGATTCAAAACCAGGTGGTACTCTAAAAGATTCTGATTTACTTTGTTCAACCTGTAAGTCTTTGTATCTTAAATTTGTAACTTTTCATTCAAATCTGTACTGACTTGTTCGTGGCTCATTTCATGCTTGTTGAGTTTGCTTTATTTAAATTCCACTATACAAAGAATGAAAACGACTCCCACCTGAATTTCATTTGTAAATAAATTCACCATTAGGCCTTTCTCAGAGAAGGTTTCTCTATGATTGCACCCAGAACTGTCAAGATGTGTGACAGATAAACAAGCTCAGGTGTCTCATTAAAGCAAGCGGAAGATACTTCGGCCTGTTTTTTTTTTTTTTTTTTTTTTTTTTCAGCCACAGTAACAATAGTTTTTTTGTCTAAAAGTGAGCAATTGTAATAACAGCTGCTCTAATAATATTAATGATATCATTAAATGAGTCAACATGGGGTGGAAAACATTGACCTTGGTGTCGATGAACCTTACAGCTCATGCAAAAATGAGAATTTGCTGAAAATTTACTCACCCTAAGGCCAAGATGTAGATGAGTTTGTTCATCAGAACAAATTTGGACACATTTAGCATTACAGTAAATGGGTGCCATCAGAATGAGAGTCCAAACAGCTGATCATCACAATAATGCACAAGTACTCCAGGAGTCACATCAAAAATTCACATCAAAATCCACCGGCATTTTTATTTAGAACTGTTTTCAGTCTTTGTAAACGGTGCTTGATCTGGGCATATTTCTCTCTTGATTCAGATGAGAAAGCAATACTATGGATAGAGGACTTATTTTAGTCAAGAAACTATTTGTTTAAGTTATAAAACCTTTATTACAGCTTTTCACTTTACTAGAGTCATGTGGATTACTTGTGGATTATTGTGATGTTTTTATCAGATGTTTGGACTCTCATTCTGACGGCACCCATTCACTGCAGAGGATCCATTAGTGAGCAAGTGATGTAATGCTACATTTCCTCAAATCTGTTTCCATGAAGAAACAAACACATCTACATCATGGATGGCCTGAGGGTGAATACATTTTCAGCTAATTTAAATTTTTGGGTGAACTATTCCTTTAATGCACCTTATATATGGCATCCATCCTTACATTCTATAGCACAGCGCTGGTCAGAAGGTTTCAGGTTTAGTAGCCACAAGGGTTTTTAGGATATAGCCCGACCATTCAATCACCAGGACACAATGCCATCTAATATCACATCACTCTGCCAATGACTGAGTATGATGGACTTCTACAGTGCCACATCCGGACGCTCACATCTGAAGAATGTCTGTTCAGGCAGATATGTGTGCTGGTGCTCTTGATGGTGAGTAATAAGTACAAGGTGTACTACAAGGAACTAGCATGGGAAAACACTATCACTATAATACTATCTTCAGGTCAAGATCCATCTGGTTTTTGACATATTTGTCACTACAGGGAGAAAGCATGAGCTCTAGGTAAGAATTATCAGGGAAAGAAATGCTCTGTGATTGGATGTCTGAAATTGCTCTCTAAAGTTCTGCGACAAGAATGATTTGGTTTAATTGGGTTTGGTTTGAATGGAGCTCATCAGCAGCATCAACAACACTGTAAACCATAATAAGCTACATTTTCAAAATATTCTTCCCAATTTAATTAACTGCCATGAAGTTTTTCTAACGTGGTCTTCTGAAACAGGGAACTGAACCATAAAAGTAAAGTTAACTAACTCATAATATTTTTTTTAAATACCATATTTATATGATAGCACATGAAGGGGAATTATAACTGGAATCAGGTCAGGCACTTAATATTATTCTCCACAGAACATAAAACTGTATGATTTACAATATTTACAAAGAATTCAAGAGGTTCAACAGAGGAATGCGACAACTTAAATGGTTAGTTCACCCAAAATTGAAAATTAGCCCATACTCACCCTCAAAGCATCCTAGGTGTATATGACTTCCTTCTTTCAGACAAATTCAATCAGAGTTATATTAAAAATTATCCTTGCTCTTCCAAGCTTAAGAATGGCACTGGGTGGGTGGGGGGTTTTTTAACAGTCCAAAAGTAGTCAAATAAAGAGCATCCATCCATAATAAAACGTGCCTCACACAGCTCCGGAATAAAGGCCTCCTGTAGCGAATTGATGCATTTTTGTAAGAAAAATATGAATATTTAAAATGTTATAAATAGTTTTCTTTCACTTCCGCTAACTGTTCTATGCAGCAGCCATTCCAGGCGGATGGCATAGGACGTAGGCATAGCGTACGCGCCGGTGATTAGTGACGAATGCGGAAGCGTGGAGGAGAGACAGCAAAACAAAACACCGGTCACGAATTAGAATCACAAAACGAGGATTTGTAAAGAAAAAATGCCGGAGGATTTCAATATAAGCCAAGAAGAGACTGGTTTTCTTTTGCTAAAGTAAGGTAACTTTGCTTCCTTTGCTCCTGTAAACAAACTTGCGAGACTAGGCAAGGTTTATTTATATAGCACATTTCAAACACAGTGGTAATTCAAAGTGCTTTACATAAAAGGAAGTGAAATAGTCATTAAAAATAATAATCATAGCAATACAAACAAGGAATTTAAAACAAACATTAAAACTCTTCCGCACTAAGTGAAAGAACTAACTATTCTACTTCACCCCCTACGTACTTTGCCCATCATAAACCAAACAAATAGAACTCAGAGGTCCTACTTTCAACTGATTAACCAAACACACTTGTCTTTCTTTGCCCATATTCTCTTTATCATCACAGCACTTACTTTAACCTTCTGTTTAAACTTTTAAAATGAATTTAATACAGTTAAGGACAGAAAATGATTATACATAAAATATAGTGCAATCGGTTGGGACGTAGCACAGTGCTCATTCAACAAATGCACAGCTAAACAGATGAGTTTTGAGTCTGGATTTAAATGTGGCTAATGTTTTTAGCACATCTGATCTCTCTTCCAACTGCGGGTGGCATAATACTAAGATCTAGTAGTACCAGCACTGATATTTTGCCAGAATCCGAATTAAAGCGAATATCATTTATCTTAATGAGCGCTGTCTCTGTGCTGCGATGCGCTCGGAAACCAGATTGAAAATTGTACAGATATCCATTTGAGTTTAAGTAGTTGGTCAGCTGATTAAAAAGTACCTTTTCAAAAATCTTACTTATGAAAGGAAGATTTGATATTGTTCTATAGTTTCTCAATATGGTGTTATCAAGATTGCGCTTTTTCAGAAAGGGCTTAACAACTTCATGGGGTTTGGAAAAGTCCCAGAAAGAAGTGAGGTGTTCACCACTTCTAAAAGATCAGCGTCCAAACAGTTAAGCACACTTTTGAAAAAAGATGTGGGAAGTGTGTCAAGATAGCAGGTTGACGATTTAAGGTGCTGTACTATTTCTTCCAAAATTTTGCTATCAATTGCTTCAAAAACATACATATTTACTTCTTTTTGAAATTGCGGTCGAACCTGTGTGACCTCTGCATAACTGGAAGATGTGCCAATCGCCTTTCTGATATTATTGATCTTCTCAGAAAAGAAGGAAGCAAACTCATTGCATTTGCTGAAAGCATTTGGAGAGCATTTCACTGGGAATCTGACTTGGGGGTTTGTTAGTCTCTCAACAGTAGCAAAAAGAGTGCGAGTGTTGTTTGTTACTGTTTATAAGGTTTGAGAAGAAGGTCTGTCTAGCAGTGGCTAGTTCCACATTGAAAGCATGAAGGCTGTTTTTATAGATGCTATAGTGAATTTCTAGTTTTGTCTTCCGCCACATCCACTCAGCTTTTCTGCACTGTCTTTTCATACTCTGAACTGCTGTTGAATTTCTCCATGGTGTTTTTTTTTTTCTGCCATTCTTCTTGCAGACTTTCACGGGAGCAATATTATCAATAACATTCTTAACTTTTGAGTTAAAGGAATCAAGGAGAAGATCAACAGAGTCTGCAGAAATGCTTGGTGTTGAAGATATAGCCTCCATAAATAGCACACTAGTGTTTTCGTTAATGCATCTCTTTCTGACAGAGACAGATCTAGATTCAGTGGTAACAGAGATCAATATATCAAAGAAAACACAGAAGTGATCAGATAGTGCTACATCGTTAATAACATTGGATAAAATGTTTAGACCTCTACTGATGAGTAAATCTAGAGTGTGTCCACGATTGTGTGAGGGTCTATGCACATGCTGAATCAGGTCAAAAATGTTTAAAGCAGTTATAATTGTTTTAGTAGCTTTGATTTTGGCATTATCTATGTGAATATTAAAATCCCCTGCAATAGCAAAACAGTCAAACTGTACGTGAGGCGAGCGGATACAAGTGCAAGCTTTTTTTTCATAGACATGATCATAACACAGGCAGGGTCGAACAACAGCAAACAGGTATGACACAGGCAAGACACAAAAGTAATCCTAGGGCAAGCGTGGGTCTTTGATCGGCGAACAAGATCCAGAGGGCTTGACAAGAGGGGTAATCCGATAACGTGAGCAATAATCCAGACGAGGAACAAACAGAGTCCGAGCGGCAAGACAAGGGTTAATCCAAGGTACACGGGCAGGAAACAGGAAACAAGGCAACATGAAAAGACAAGACAAACTAGAACTAGAAATAGGCTCGGTAAAGCAGCTATCACACAGTGAGTGATAAACGCAGAACAATACTAGAGACTAGACAGAAAACAAACATGGAATGGCTTGGTACAGTCGCTAACACTAGGAGAGTGCTTAACGCTAGACAATACTCGGCACTCTGGAAGCGAAAGTCTAACGCTTATAAAGCATGTATGATTGTGTGATAGTTCTCAGGTGTGAGCGGGTGATTAGTGAAATGGCTGCTGGGAAATGTAGTCCAGGGTAATATGTAACAGTCTGTGTGGTGTGAAAGTCCATGTGATGGAGAAGTGACCTCTTGTGGCAGTCAGACGGAAGGTCACGAACCAGATTCATTGCACAAACTCTGAGGAAATCATTGATAACAGTTCTGTGAACTCTTCAACAAAGGCTGGAGAGTATTTTGAAGGCCTGTAAGTAATGATAAACAGAATATGAGGAGCATCTTTCAGCACAATACCTAGATATTCAAAAGACAAGTACTGACCAAATGACACTTGCTTGCATTGATAGACATCTTTAAAAAGAGCAGCTACACCTCCACCTCTCCTAACAGTCCTACAGACACTAAAATTAAAGTTAGGAGGGGCTGTTTCATTTAGGACTGTTGCACTGCAGCTGACTTCTAGCCATGTTTCGGTTAGAAACATAAAATCCAGGTTGTTTGTGGTTATTAAGCCATTGATCAGAAATTATTTATTTTTAGTGAGTGAATGTTTAAAAATGCTAACTTGATGGCATTATTTTGTGTCTCAGCAATCTTAGTTTGATGCATAATAGGCCGCAGATTAGATGGGTCAGCCGTACGGCTTGAGAAGGCCTTAGACTTTTTATTACGTGATAGAACAGAGATAGAGAAGACTAGCATATCTCACAGGTGCGCACGACGAATATGGCTTGTATGTATGACAGTTAGCGGAAGTGAGTCAAAAGTGAGAAAAAAAATATTTATAACGTTTTAAATACTGATATTTTTCTTACAAAAACGCATTAATTCACTACAGGAGGCCTTTATTCACCATGTGAGGCACATTTTATTATGGCTGGATGCGCTTTATTTAACTAATTTTGGACTGTTTAAAAAAATTTAAAAACACCCACCCAGTGCCATTCTAACGCTTGGAAGGGCAAGGATAATTTTTAATATAACTCCCATTGGATTCGTCTGAAAGAAAAAAATCATATACACCTAGGATGCCTTGAGGGTGAGTAAAACATGGGCTAATTTTCATTTTTGGGTCAACTAACCCTTTAAAACAAAACACAACTAAGAAACACAACAAAACTATAACAAGAGTCAAAAACCTGTTGTCTAAACCTATAAAAAATATTGCGCTGCCATTCTAAAGTTTGAGGGTCAGTAAAAAAAATTGAATGTATTTGAAAGCAGTCTCTTATGCTCAGCAAGGATGTGTTTATTTAATTGCAAAAATAAATATTGTGAAACATTACAAGTTACATAACAGTTTTTTTATTCATATATTTCAAAATGTAATTTATTTCTGTGATGGCAAAGCTGAATTTTTAGCAGCCATTACTTTTATGTATACTATTTTACTATTGAAATTCAACATAAGAGCGAAACACTAAAAGTGATAAAAAATATATATATATTTGAAAAGCAGCAATCAATAATTGACATGGTAAGAGTTCCAAAAATAAAATAAAAATAATAAAAACATATTTATATTATTATTATACTTTCATATAATAAAAAAGTTGTAATCGGTTGTTTTAATAAATAAAAAAATAATAATTTTACAAATTTTGTAACTTTCAGGTTAAAACAGTGCAGACTGGAGCTTGTGTATAATTAGCGATCTTACTCGTGTTCAGTGAATGTGATGAGACTTGCTGGTGTTTGTCTAATCGATGTTCTGTTTATGTTTGCATATTAAGTCCTTTGGGCCCTGACCTCAGCCAATGATCCATGATGCAGCCAGCTGGAGAGAAACTGCTGTTGTTCACTGCACAATCATTCCTGTATGCATCAATCCAGTTTGACATTGCAAAATGTATATGGATAAAAGTATCTTGGAAACTTTTTACCATGTTGTCTTCATCACATAAATTACAAAACATAAGAACCATAAAAGTATCAAAAGTTCCCTGCCAAAGATCCTAGATATCATTTGTACATTGGTATATTCAAAATGACTTCGGCTTGAGGCCAGATTTATTAACAGTGCAAACCCTCTTTTGGTGTATTGTCAGGACAGTAAAAAAATTAGCAATGAAAAGGCGTAGACAGTGGATTATCTTATTGCATAAGAATTTGTAGCTTCCTTTTCTGATGCAAAATTTATTGGAGGAGAGTATTTAAATTAATTGTGCAACATAATTTACTAAGATTTGCAGTAGTGGATGCCATATTTTAGATAGACTGATGCAACATCCTGAAAAACTATGAACGAAACAAAAGGTTAAAAAAAAAAAAAGGGTAAAGCACCAAGACAATGTTAAATATGGGTCAACAATATGCAATAAAGATAAACATGGTTTGTGCCAGCAATGATTTTTCTGCTGTGATTTATTGATAGCTGAGATCGATATTATTTGAACTGTTTTCAATATTAAAATATGAATATCCATCAGAATTATAATTATGGTAATCTAAACATTGTATATAATCATTTCAATAAGAGGAAATTATTTTTAAAAAGTATATATATATCCATCTATGTATTTTTCCAAACAGTTTGTCCTATGATTGTTTTTTTTTACTATTTATTAAATTAATTTTTTTATCTAAACCTCTTACTTATAGAGAGAGGGAGAGAGAAAGAGAGAGTGACAGATATTTATATTTATATATTTGAAAACTTCAGATGCAAAAACCTTCTGAGATTTTTCTTTTAAACAAGCATTTTTCTTTTTTCAGCCTCCTATGAAAATAAACATTGGAAATTTTAGAAAATAAGGCATTCGTTAACTGAATATAAACCTTTGCATATCCATTAAAGTGAAATTACTGAATATATTCAGTAATTCAGTAATATATATATATATATAAGAGTTCAGATGCAAAAGCCTCTAAGTGCCATTTGAAATTTTCTTCAAATATTAGCATTTTTATCAGGCTCCTATGTGTAGGTTCAGTAATTTCACTTTAAAGCCAATGAATAGGTTATTTTCGTTGGCATTAAAGTTAAATAACTGAACATAAACATTGCAGCCTGATAAAAAAAAGAAGAAAATTTCAGATGGCACATATATATATATCTTTTCAAAATTTGGTCAGAAAATTCTAATCAGGACTGTATTTTGATCTTGCAGTGCATCTCTCCTCTGCACCTTTCCAGCAGTGCGGTGGGATGTTTTCAGAAAATGATGCATGTATATACACCACTCAGTTTGCTCTTCAATCAGTTGCCCATCACACTGGAACGCCCTCGAAAGGATGTGGCTGTGCTTTTGGGTGCAGTTTGGCTTGAATTAAGCTCAGTGAAGCATGAAAAGAGAGAGGAAAGACATGCATTGCTGAAAAAGAGAGAGAGGGAGAGAGAGAGACCCATAAATGTTTTACCTCAGCCTGTGGAAATAGAACTAAACACACCCTGTTCTCTGGTTGTGGGTATGTATAACAATGCATTTGTCTGTACACACACACACAAACACACAATCACATTTTAAGTGAAGTGAAGTGAAGTGAAGTGAAGTGAAGTGAAGTGAAGTGAAGTGACATTCGGCCAAGTATGGTGACCCATACTCGGAATTCGTGCTCTGCATTTAATCCATCCAACGTGCACACACACAGCAGTGAACACACACACCGTGAACACACACCCAGAGCCATGTGTGTTTACACGCACACCCACTTTTGAATTACTTTGAGATGAAGACTTCCATTTTAAATTTGCCTGAAGTGTAGAAGCACTTAAGTGGAAAACTAATCATAAAATCATTGTCTGTGCAGATTGACATCATTATAAAGAGTTCTCAAACTCAAGCGTGAATTATAATGTTTCGTTTTCTTGTAAGAAAGAGCAAGCTGAAGAATATTAAACATATGATTTATGCTGGCCCAGACTATATGCGCAAATGAGAATTACTTGTCAGTATAAACATTCAAATACAACTGCAAGTGCATTAACATATTCTATACCACAGCAGTTTATTTTCTCCTGAAGTCCACCAAAAACAGGATATTTTACACACTCTCTCTGACCCTGAATTGAAAAGGCTGTTTTTGCAGCAGTGCCTTTCTATGATTCTACGTGAAAATGACCATGATCCATAAAATGAAAATAAAAGGATTCAAATATCAAGAAGTAAGAGCCATAGAAGCACGATAAAAGCAGCCCGTTGTGGCTCCTTCTACATTTCTTCAGTACATCCACTTACTGTACTCACTTACTGACATTTGACTTTTGTCAAATACTGTGATCAAATCAAACACTGACAGATTTTCAGATGGACTGATGCCACATACACCCTCGTCCTGAAAAACCATGAACAAAACAAAAAGTACAAGAAAACTGCACTAAGACAACATTAATTATGAATAAAGTCTTGCTGCAGCAAGGACCTCAATAATTTTAATGCTATGAATAATTGACTGCTGAGATTTGTACTATTTTAATTATTTAAAATGTATTATTTTAGTTTAAAAAAAGATGCAATTTAATACAAATAACTAGAAATAATTACTAAATAATATTAAGTTCCAGTGATCAATCTAAAGAAATTTAAAGTTAATATTAGAAGAGTAAATCACTAAAATCAATTTGAAAAGCAGCAGCAATGCAGTATATATATATATATATATATATATATATATAGTACATTTTTTGCTCAATTTAATAAAATTATTTAATTAATATTTTTATGATGGATTCCCTTAACACTGAAAGTCATTATTTCAAACGCACACGCAAACCAAAACTAAAATTGCTACATAAAATTTGAAAAGCAGTGCAAAAAAAAAGTTCTGAGAATTATTGACAGTTGAGATTGATTTAATTATTATTATATGTTTATTTATATTATTATTATTATTATTATTATTATTATTATTATTATTATTATTATTAGGCCAATTGTCACAATTTCTGATTAAATAATATTGATACATTTCATTTTCAAATTAAAAGTTTTAATAAAAGTTTTCAAATTAAAATGTAGTATTTTATATGATGGATTTCCAAATTTTTACATTTAAAAAGTATTAGGCATTGAAAAGTAGTTAACTTAAAAAAAAAAAAAAAAAAAAAAAACAATGTTCTGTGAATTACTGAGATTGATATATTAATTATTGATTTATAATTAATTGAATTATATTTTATTTAAAAATATATTTTTAATAATCATTAAATAAAAACAACTATCACAATTATTAATAATTAAATAATATTAATACATTTTGGTGCTCAAATTAAGGAAACTATGTAGTTAATATTTATGATCAATGTCAATATGACAAAAAATAAAAAGACTAAAACTGATACATAAAAGGGGAAAAAATATCAATGTTTGTTTGCCGAGACTGATAATATTTTAGATATTTAATTATGATTTACTTTTATTTAAAAATATATTTCTATTTATAATTCATCACAATTAAATAATATTAATACATTTTAACATTTAAATGAAGAATATTTTCAAGAACTGCTGCACTTTTCAAAACCTCGTTTTCCCGCACACATCACTAAAACCATTCCATTTACACCCGCACATCGCACAGGTGCCTGTTAACACCGCTTTCAATACAGACAACTGATGGAGGCAAGAGCCACATCTGCAGCAAAAGAGTGCTGTGAATGGTGCTAATCTATCAGGAGCAGAGATACGGCAGTGGGATGGAGATGTACATTAAATGAAGGTAAAACACAGTCAACGCAGCCAAGCAGTTGAGGATGTGATTTATAGATATTCACCAGACGGTGTGGGAGATGATGATCTATGAATGAAAGATTTATGGTAAGTAGAAAGAAACACATCCAAGATTACTTTCCCCTCCTCAAACTAAAGCTGCATTCAAGTCATGTCAGAATGATGGTATTTAGGAGATGAATGCACAACAATGTCAAAATTACCAGTGGAATGCAAGAATGTTTTATTGAGCCCAGACTTTCTGAATCGGGGGATTGTCAATTAAAGACAAATCATGCCAGAAGTTAATTGTTATTAGTCATAATTGAGTTGTAATTGTGAATGTTGACTGCACAATTTAGCTGCATTCTGACTACATCTAATGTGCTTCATTTGTTCTTTATTTTATTGCTGTCTTAGTCGGCAGGTGAAAAGAGAATTACAAATATATTCCAATACATCTTATTCACAACCAAAATGACTTGAATGCATATTTTAATTATGACTTAAGCACAGACTTCCCAGGAGGAACTGAAATCAGCAACATCTGTCAATCAAGAAGGATAATGATGCATTCCATCCAAAGCTGTATGAGGAATATTCTTACTAGATATTGTTTTTTACACAATACCATTCAAAGGTCTGGGGACAGTATTTGTATTTTTGTTTTTTCAACAATGATGCATTAAATTGAGATTGCTTTTTAATGTTACAAAAGATATCAATGTCAAATAAACGCTGTTCTTCCAAACTTCTGATTTATAAAAGAATCCTTAAAATCAAAATGTATCTCAGTTTCCACAAAAATAGAAGCAGCACAGCTGCTTTCAACATTGATAATAATAATAGATGTATCTTGAGCGGCAAATTAGCATATTAGAATTATTTCTGGAGGATCTTGTGACACTGAAGACTGGAGAAATGATGCTGAAAATTCAACATTGCATCACAGGAATAAATTACATTTTAAAATACATTCAAATAGAAAACAGCTATTTGGAATTATATAGACAAAATACTTCCAAGGCACTCACGTGGTAAGATAAAAAGTCTGTAATGTACTGGGCTTAAATCATAACAAAATGGTTAAAAGTAGATCTACGCGTTTTGGCAAAAACAGCCTTCTTCAAGACACACATCAAATGCTCAAACAGGTATTCTTAAACTGGTGTTAATTAATGAATCATCAAAAACAGCTGGTTAATATGTGGGTGTGGCTAAGACTAGCTTCTTAGTGCAAAAAAAAAACAAACACACACAACAGTGTAGGAATACAATTACACATCATCAATGGTGCAAATTACAAAAAAAAATCAATTTCTTCATTAACTCCTGGGGACTTAGTCGCCTGGAGCATGTGAATCTAAAACGTCTCTCGTTGTAGAAGCTGTTTCTGTCTATTTCCACCTCTCATAGAACAAGGGATAGATTCAATTCCAATCACTTTAAGGGAACTCTCAGTGACATGACCCACCTCATTATAATGCCTCGCCATTGGATACAACATATTTTTCACACAAATAGCATATTTGTGTTCAGCCACTCTTAAACGCAATTTCCTCTTTTTTTGACCTACATAAAAATGTCCACACTCGCATTCTAGCCTATAGACTACATACGAGGAATTGCAATTGATAAAAGACTTAATAGGATATATTTTCCCAGAGGACACATCAGTAAAACTATTAGTTCTCACCATATTATCACAATGGTTACATCGCCCACGTCTAAAATTCCCTGCTAAAGATCCCAGCCACGTTATCTTTACAGCAGGAAGATAGCTGCGTACTACCTTATTTCTTATAACGTCTAAAACTGACCATTGGTTTTTCTCGAAAAAATTGCCCTAAGGGTGCTGTCACTTTCAATAATGTTCCAATTGGAATATATTATACGCTTAATTTGTGATCATAATCATTGAAGTCTTGTTGCACTTTTTTCTTCTTACACAATAGTTGTTTCCTGTCTCTGTAGCCCTAGTTAAAACTCTGGAATCATAACCCCTCTGTCGGAATCTGCTGGTCATGTCCTGTAATTGAATTTCATAACCGTCCTCTCGATCGCAAATACGTTTCAATCTTTGAAATTGGCCATGAGGTATGTTTTCAATCAGCCAGGGAGGATGAAAACTATTAGCTCCAAGAATCGTATTTCGATCAGTTGGTTTCCTAAAGATGGAAGTATGTAGCACACCATTTGCCTGCTTAGTTATTTTCAGATCTAGAAAATTAATTTCAGACACTGAATATTCAAGGCTCAATTTCAAATTTCTATTTATGCCATTAATATACTGGTGAAACCTATGCAATTCGATTCTGAACCAGACCAAATAATTAGGACATCGTCAATGTATCTTCCCCACATAACGATAGTATCCAAAAAGTAATTATGAGTCGAATAGATATATCTTTCTTCCCACAATCCTAAAAATAGATTGGCATAATTGGGAGCGAAACAAGCACCCATCTGTTTGTAGAAGACAGTCTACTCCATCAATTGCAAATTAGTAGGTGGTACACTTTCTGGAGATCTATCACTCAAAAAATGTTCAACAGCTTCAGGTCCCTCCACATGATCAATATTAGTGTACAGGGATTCAACGTCCATGGTTACTGACAAAGATTCACCTGCATTTTTATATATCATTAATCTTATTGAGCACATACTATCTTGAATATAAGACGGAAGCGTACATACATAAGGTTTTATAAAAAAAGTCAACATACTGTGATGCAGGTTGTGTCAATGATCTATTCCCACTGATTATGGGCCTACCTGACGGAGACTCTAAGTTCTTATGAATCTTAGGCAACATGTAAAACGATGGAACAAGAGGATCTTAGGTATTCTTAAACTGGTGTTAATTGATTATGATGATTTCTGGAGGATCATGTGACACTGAAGACTGGAGTAATGATGCTGAAAATTCAACATTGCATCACAGGAATAAATTACATTTTAAAACACATTCAAATAGAAAACAGCTATTTGGAATTGGAATAATATTTCACAATATTTCTGTTTTTACTGTATATTTAATCAAATAAATGGAGCCTTGGTGAGCATAACAGTCTTCCTTCAAAAACATTTTTAAAAGGTCTTAAGGACCGCAAACGTTTGAACAGTAGTGTATTTTATCTCAGCTTGGTTTTATAGATGTATGACAGTCAGCAGAAATCTTTTACCATGTTGTACATGTTTCTCTGCAAATGGCTTAACAAACTCGTGTTTTTTTTTAAGTCTGACATCCAGTAATTCGATGTTTACGAGTTAAATGAAGCTTCTTTAAAATGTTGCTTGCTCATGATTAAGCTACTAATTCAACTTTATTTAGCTGCTCTCCAACACTTATACATTAGGAATGGCATTAATCATTATTTTTTAATAAAAGATTAACTAAATTTAAGATGCTAACTCAAATGCTGGGTTATGAAGTAAAGACATTTAAGATAATAAATGTGATATATGAAAAGAGGGGTGTCCAGGATGCACTGCAGCATGAACTTAAATGCACTGCAGGAGAAATTTACAGTCTGAAAGTCATAAAAGGAGACAAAACTCCGTCTGACTTTTGATGGAAATATATCTGTGTGTATTGAAGTAGTGAAGGGTACCCAGGTGTCACAGTACTGCTGCAATCTGCAGACCCTGCCACAGACACAGCCATCAGCACCAGCATCCTCCCCTCCCTTTCCTTCTACAGGTTCCCCACCCTCTGATGGTGCTATCTCATAAATTCATTGATTAATAAGAGCTGTGATCTAGCTGTTTCTCTCTCTAATCTATTGAAGTGACCTGCCTGTTGGCGTTTCTTTTCTTTTTTTTTTTGATCCCGCAAAGTTTTTTAGAGTCGGATCTGTTCTGAGCCTTCAGGGAGGACAAAGCCGGAAAAAAACACAATGTTCCGTCTCCAGGATCTTGGGTTTGATTTGATGCGATACCAGGCTCAGGTCAAGCATCCTCAGAAATACAGCTGGCCATGTTTCAGGCTGGATGAGCAAATTGCAGGTAGCCTTCTCTTGAGCCGCCGGAGGTCCCAGGGGGGTGCAGATAGTTTACAGGGTGAAATGCCTTCATGAGCATTACCAAACCTTGCTTATGTCTGTACAGAATACATGGATCGAGGAATACGGCTGATTTCAAAGGCTTTGGAGGTTGCGTGAGCATCTTTGACTTTGATTTGACCTCCATATACTGCAGTTCTTGGGCATAAAACTTTTAAAGCTCGGTCAAAAAAATAACAGTTAGACTCAGGCTGTCTAATTTCTACCATCCTGATGATCCCATGATCAGAGCTGGAATACCATGGCAGATTTGTTGTTAGATTAATGTACAGTAAAGGCAGTACATCTTTGTCACAGAAATAACACACACCTGGAATTGAATTGAAATAACACACAGCATTGAATTGAGTATGCAAATTAAATGACAGCTTTTGAATTTGTATTGAATTCAAATTCAGGAAGCAAACAGGATGCAGAATTTTAATTCAAATCTCAGTGTTTTTAATTAGCAAAAGTTGGTCAAGACAAACTATTGTTACTATCATTAACTCTAAAAAATATGTAAAAAAATTGTTTTTGGACATTTAAATAAATCGCAAATAAAATCAAATTACATTTTTTTTTATTTGTTACTAAAGTATATTTAAATATATAAAATATATTACTAAAACTAAAATAAGGGAAGTGGTGTGTGGCCAAGTATGGTACTCTGAATTTGTGCTCTGCCATTATTAATAATATTATTATTATTATTATTAATAATAATAATAATTATTATTATTGTTGTTATTATAAATCAATAAAACCAAAATAATAATAATACAATATTTTCTGTGATTGAAAAATTGGAATAAAATAAAATAGATGAAAATTAGATTTAAAAAAAAAACAACTTGAAAAAAAATACAAATGTTGCCTTGACAACTAATTGAAATAAATGTTTAAGTTGAAGCACTAAAATGACTACTACTGAAATACAACTGAATTAAAACTAAATAGAAATGTAAAAAATTATAAATTAAAGCAAATAAAAACACCAAAACAAACTAAAATTAAATGAAAACTGAAAATAAATAAGCTAAATTCAAAATATTTAGAAATACTATAACAGTACTGTATAAATAATTCTAAAATAACTCTAAAATAGATATAGACAGACAAATATATTTCAGACCTTTCTCTACAATGTCTACCAATGAAATAATACGAAGAAATACGATCTGCTGCAGGATCAGTTCCAGATGTGTGTTTTAAGTGTATAGTGAATTAATCTGAAAGCACAGAAAATAAGTGCTGCTGGGAGTCTTGTCAAAGCTTCCTTTAAATCTCCCTCTCTGGCTGATTTCAATGCTCTCTGGTGTTTATCTGCTCTGTTGATCTCTGTGATGGACGGAAGAGCCGACTGCCAGTTGTCCAGACACTCAGAGTTGCTCAGTCTCAGATGGAGGTGCGAGGTTAAGTTGTCCTTGTATTCCAAGCCTCATCTTTGCCTGCTTTGCTTCAGCCCAGCAGATAAGAGGAAGACAGTCGAGCCGATAGAATCAAGGTTACATGATGGACAGTTTCAGGCTCCTGTCTCAACAGGCATCTGATGAAGGTGTTAATGTGTTTGGGTCTGCTAATCTGGGAAATAATTGCTGCATCTTATAACGCTATCACTCTATTCCAGAGGGATTTCTGCAATAATAACTTATTCGCACTACCTATTTCATGTAATGAACAATTCAATCGCCATCAGTAATATGAATGATATTGTGAAAATAGCAATCAAGAGACTGAATCTAGTTTAATTTTAATGTGTTCTTTTTTTTTGGTACTCCACAATGTAATATTATTTTTCCCTCATGTTTTATAATGATATTTTACTCAGATTCTGTCTTGTTTAAACATCATAATGTAATTCCTGTTCAATTTCCATTTCCAGTCGTTCAATCCAATTCTGATTTCTGAGTGAATTTTGTATTATTATTATTATTATATTATTATTTATTTACATAAAGCAATCAAATGATTCCAGAAGACTTGGAATAACATGCCATTTCTTTTATTTTGCAATAATACAATAATATTTTGGGGTATTATTGAAAACTAAAATGAAAAGAATACTAAAATAAAACAAATGCTAATTGAAATAAATGTGAAATAAAATTAAATATAAATGTTAGATGAAAAACAAAAAATGAGAAACATTGCACTGGCAACTAACTAAAAAAAAAGTTTTAGTCTAACTGGGAAAAAAAAACTGAACCTCAAATTAAAAAATAATGTTTCTCATTTTTTGTTTAATTTAATTAATTAATTGCAAATATACTGGGGAAGTTGGTATAGAATATTTTCACTCAGAAATTGCTGGTAAATTTCACAATTTCAAAGAAACAACAGGTGACGATTGATTTAAACATGCAGTTGTTAAAGGCAGGGTAAGCAATTTCTGGAAGCCAATGTTGATATTTGAAATCACCAAATCAAACACGTCACTACTCCAAAAGGGTCTCGCCCCTATTTTGATAGATCCGCCCCACATATATGTAGACAAAATATATCAAACACCACTGCCTCTTTTCGTTTTCATTTAAACATATTAATAAAACAATAGAATAAAGACCAATGATTACCTGTTAGATTTACCCAAAACGAATTATATCTTATGTTTATCCACTACAGAGACATCAGAGCCAGCGGCAAATGTCAGAAGAACTAGCCGAGGTTATGTTCCTCTCTTCGGGATACATGCGCACGAGCGCCCCGTGATAGTCTGGAGCTCACGGCTCCGAAATTGGCGAAGCACATTTTCAAATAGGCGCTGTTTTTATAAATAAACCACAGATTTGAGTTTTAAACTACATTCTTGGCTGAAATACACGCGTCCAGTGTAGCCAGACTTTAGCTGATGGCAAGGTGTCAGGTGTAGACACAGTGTTACTCACCTATCGAGAAGAAACAAAGCAACGTCTGCGTCCAATCGCAGGCCTTCTGCTCCTTGAGTTCTCTAAAGCGCTGGAAAGCTGATCCGATATTTACACGGGTCCTAATCGTTCCGCAGTCGTTTTCCTCTTTTTATTTTTTTATCCACCATCTCTATCTTTCGGCTGGGCTGTTCACTGAACGCTCTCTCCTCCATATCATGAGTAGACACACCCCTTACTGCTGATTGGCTACACATTTGTTTTGGTACTCGGCCCCGAGTTTTCTAAAACGTTTTTGAAAAATTACATACCCTGCCTTTAAGTGGCCAAATAAATAAATATAATAGTATTTTTTTGTAAAATGTACTCAAATAATGTTTAATTGACAATTTAGAAAAAAAACATGTAATATAAAAAAAGCTACTAAAATGACAGAAGCATATAAACTGTGACAATAACAAAAGCACAGACGTATTAAAAATTAAAAGAAAATATGAAAACTTCAGCTAAACTGCTAAATAAAAGCTAGCTTTTGGAAATCGAGTCATATGGATTCGATACTGATATGATTAACTGATATTAATCAAAACGTCCAACTTATACCTTATTAACGATTGTCCCGCGAATCGTTAAAAATATCCTCCCAATCCTGTTACTTCCGTGGCCACGATAATACAGAATTGATTAGGTAATTTTAAGCATAGGTAACGCGATCTTTGGCAAATAGTTTCAGACTTGAAAATCACATAGCACCAGACAAAAGATTTCTTTATAAATCAAAGTTTATTTGCTACTCTACAATACTACTAAGCTAAATAACACAAAACAGAATACATACACACACAAACACACACATTGCAGGCAATGAACTTGAAGAAAGCTTAAAACTAGCACTCTTTTGCCAGTTGCTGAAACTTTCCCTGAGGAAGTTTCAAGCAGAGAACTTGTCTATCTTTACTCTTAAAATTACTTCAACCAGTTTCCAGCAGAATTATGGAGAATTGTTTGATAACTCATTGAGTCAAAAGTAAGCAACACAAGCTAAAGCTGGGTGTCTGTCTTTATCGGGCTGATTTCAGTCCGCCCCTTTTGCTGTTTAAGAGAGACCCAAAAGATCTGCCTCTTGTAGAGAGTGTTCTTATAATAACACCACAAAACAACCAAAAAGTAGGTACTGTTTATTTATAAATCTGCTGTAAAACAGGGCGAGAGTAACTATGTGCATGCAAGACACTGTAAACACACTGTGAGACCACTGGGAACACTGTTATCTGGGGTCTAGAGATACAGTCGTATCTGTGTGGCTTCATCAATAACACCAGCACTTATTTACTCCAATCCGCTGGATTGCATTCAAATAATGGCATGCATTAAACAGGTTTGTTAACAAATGAGCTATTTGAACTGTGATTAAATCCACATTTGTCATAATGTGATCTCTTCTTAAATTGATGACACAGGCTTTGTTTGCGTTCACATTGATCACTGTGTTCTGTCATTAATGCCAATTGATTGCCTCCATGACACACATTCTGAGCAGACTCAAGGTAACATTTTCTTGTCAATGTCTAATTGATTGTTTTACTGCTATTGACAGGAGAAATTCAGTTCTGGTGTTTCATTTGATTTAAGAGTTGCACATTATTTCATATCACATTTGCCCTCAGTTTTAGAGCTTAAAGTCTGTTCCAAATCCTAGTAAGATGCCTACATAGACAGCCCATTTGGCACCATAAACAAATTCCCAAAAAATAATTTTAGCCTAATTTTAACACTGTAAAAAAAATCTGTCAAATTCACGGTAAAATACTGGAAGCTGTGGTTGCCAGAATTCTACCGTATAAAATACAGTAGCAACGTTTTAGGTTTTACGGTTTTAACTTAAATTTACAGTTAAATACCGTAATTTCTTTAACTGATATAATCTTAATATACCAACCTATTAAAGTACTGAAATCTGTTTTGTTCTTTTGAAATACACTGATAACCACCAAATGCAGGTGATGATGAGAAAGTCACATGATGAGCCAAAGCCCATCACAAGCAACTTTTAAACAATAGCATTTACAGAAGGTGCAGATGCAGTGTCATTCATACAAGCACTAAACACCATCATGGTGAGACTCCTTAAAATGAAATATGCTATAAACATTAATTTAACAACATTAGATGTAACATACAACCCTAATAAACATAACTGATAAGAAAAAACTAAGAAGAAACATAGTTATTTCAAAGAAAAAACGTCAAATTCAAACAGAATTTGAAATGGAACGCAGGGAATTCTGGGAACATCAGTTTACGGTTTTTCCCTGTAAATTTTACAGGAAGTTTCCGTTAACCATGTAACAGGTTTTTACCGTAGCATTTTCACAGTTTTTTACCGTTAAATCACGATCATTTTTTACAGTGCAGGATATCTTTCACAGTTTGAAATGTCATCAATAGGTATATTATATTTATTACAGAAAAAAATTAATGCAGTCATGACTTATTAAATTTTGAGTATTAATAATGATTATTTTATTACATTTTAAAATGTTTATTGAATGTAAAACAAATGCAATGAAATTTTAAAGAATTGACAAATTGGTCCCACTTTATATTAGGTGGCCTTAACTACTATTTACTTACATTTAAATTAATAATTTGATACAATGTACTTATTGTGTACATACATGTTTTTACATTGTACTTATATTTAAAAAAAATGCCTACAGTGCCCTCCAAAAGTATTGGAACAGTAAAGACAAAGCTCTGCTGGCTGTGGAGCCAAGACATTTATAACTATTAAAAGATGAATATGAGACAAAACTACAGAATGTCACATTTTATTATTGGGTGATTCAGCACTTTTAGAGTTTCATCCCTCTATCTGATGTGAGCATAAGTATTGGAACAGTTGCCACACAGGCCTTTCTAAGTGATCAGCTGTCTCCTGTTGCATTAATTCTTCAGATATTAAAAGCAGGGAATGTGTCGTATCAGTTATATCCATTACTTCTGTATTCTGAATCTTGCATTCGATGATGACACACACAAACCAGGATGAAGACGAGGGAGCTGACTTTGAGAGAAAAGCAAGCAATTTGGATGCTAAAAGAAAAGAGGAAGTCAATTAGATCTATAGTAAAAACAAAGGGCATGGAGAAATCAAGAGTTTGGAAACCACCAGCATCACCAGCAACCAACAACGACCTGAACGGCTGAGAAAACAACAGTAGTTGATGACAGACAAATCATAAAAGCTGTGAAAATGAATCCAAAAAGACATGTCTGTAAAATCACCAACAACTTCCAGAAAGCTGGGGTGATGCTCTGACAATCTACTGTCCTCAGGAGACTTTGACACAGAATTACAGATGCTACACAGCAAGATGCAAACCTCTGACCAGCACCAAAAATAGAAAGGCAAGATTAGAGTTTGCAAAAAAAACACAAAGGTGAGCCAGAAGAGTTTTGGAACTGTTTTATGGACCGATGAGACAAAGATGAACCTTTATCTAAGTGATGGGAAAGCAAAAATGTGAAGAAAAAAGGGAACTGCAAATGATCCCAAGAATACAGCCTCATCTGTAAAGCATGGTGGAGGTGGTGTCATGGCATGGGCATGCATGGCTGCCTCTGGAACAGGCCCTCTCAACTTTACTGATGACTTAATGTATGATGACAGTAGCAGAATGAATTTGGAAGGCTACAAAACCATCTTGCCTACCAATATTCAAGAAAATGCCACCAGATTAATTGGGAAGTGCTTCATATTGCATCAGGACAATGACCCAAAATACCCTGCCAGGGCTTGAAAAAAAAAAAAAGTCAATCGGTTCACTCCGAGCAGAATCGATATTTTAACGTTTCCATTCCTGCGTTCCTCTGTATTATTACCGTTCCGGAATCGGTTCGAGTAGAAAAAATAACGGTTAATACCGTTATTTTTAAAATTGTCTTTGCCTATAATAATAATAAAGTACAGTGTTTTCTTTACACAAAAAGAAAAAGAAAGAAAAAAATATATAGAAAGAGATGGTCTCTTAACCTGCTGCGCTTAGTCCCAGCCAACACAGCATCATCTTTTCTAGATTTTTAAATTTCTAAATGTATGCTACTAAACAAAAGAACAAAAAAATCTATTAATTCTTTAAAAAACATTAAAGTATTTTATTAAGATATTTAAAAAAATTTGCTGCAAATTGTTTAAAAAAAAAGCTACTTGTATAAAATCGCGTTTTGAGGAAAAAAAAAACAAAGGCTAAGCCACGTCTCATTTTATTAGGCTATTATTCAGAAATGATGTAAGCTAAAATGCTGGTAAATTAAAAATGTTTACAAGCATTATAAACACAGTTATTAGTTTCTCTCCACAACAAATCCTCTAAACTTAAGGCTGCTATAAAAGGCTATAAAAGCGTCAATCTAAAAACAAATTAAAGGTGAAACTGATGCCTACCTCTCTCCCTTGGCACGAATCCAAATGTGTCCATATTCTCAATGTATACTAAAATATTATTTATTGGCTTTTACTTTCACCGACATAAAACATCATCCTTCACATCGGCAATAACAGCACAGTGAGGCAGTGGTCACGCTGATAACGCAACAGATTGGACAACGGAGCACTGTAACTTTTTACACGTTCCTTTAACTGTATTTTATTTTGATAATAAACTGGCTGCAATGTTGCAAAAATATGTCTTTGTGCGCGTGAGGCGCCAGCGCGATATGGCCATACCAACGCTGGTTGGTTATACAGATGCAAGACATCATTCAAAACTGTCAAGCTATTGCAAAACAAATAAAACTGTAAAGCTTTGGCAAAATAAAGAAAACTACTTTCTGCCATCTCGTTTTCCTTTCCGAGAACGTTGGAATGCGTCACAATGAACCGTAGGCCTAACTCAGCATATTTTTGTTCTTTCGTTTTGTTAATCTGTCAATGATTTACGTGAAATATATTTAGTGTATAGGCATATATATTCCCTTTTGTGTAAGCCTATAGTTTTATTGTGTTTTCTCCGTTCACAGAAGTGCCGCAGGTGCGTAAGATCTGTTGAATCCATCTTACACTGTCCTCGGATAAACTCTAACGCCGGTGTTCTGACGATTTGTGCTACCCTGTCAGATTTTGCTAACTCCCATTAAAACAGATTGTAGCAGAATTCATTGCCATTGCGACTAGAGTTCACAGCTGAGCGCGGGCGGGCATTTCACTCGCTGGATGCGTCAGCATCACATTTGCAGTCTGTACTACTTGAATTTCTGATTGGTTGACAGCAAATTTTAAATATTAAATGGAACGATAAAATAACGTTATTAACCGGTTAATGGCCATTTCAAATGTTCAATTCTGTTCGGAACTATAAAATTTGATTTCGTTTCTGTTTCCGGTTCTGTTCCAGTCAAAATTTTGTTCGTTTCCGGTTTTCGTTTTCGTTCCTTGAACCGGTTCAGAGCCCTGCACCCTGCCAGTTCAGTCAAGGAATTTAAAAGGGCATAGAAATGGAAAGTCTTAGATTGCCCAAGTCAATCTCCAGATTTAAATTCGATTGAACATGAATTTCACCAGCTGAAGAGGAGAGTAAAGGCAGAAACTCCCCAAAACAAGCAACAATTGGAATTGGCTGCATTAAAGGCTGGGAAAAGCATTTCAAAGGATGAGACCAAGAGTCTGGTGATGTCTATGGGTCACAGACTCACTGCTGTGATTGTGTGCAAGGGATCTGCTAAATAATAGTTTTTAATCTTTTATATCTGCCTTATGTTCAACTGTCCCAATACTTATGCTCACATCAATGAGTGGGATTAACTCTAAAAGTGCTGTTCTTTTTATTTGGTAAAACATATATGTTAAGGCATTGGCTTGGTGAAGAGCTCACAATTTATTATTAGATGTTTCAACACATACAGCACCCTAGCAACCGTAAAAGGACATTAATACTCAATTTTTCAGCACCAAAACCTTGTAGAAACATGGCGTTGGGCTCTGTTGATTCAGACGGTCAAATAGTCTTTAAATACCATCCCATAAACTGTATAGCCACACCATAGCAACCATTTAGAGTACCTTAGCAACTGAACAAACACATGAATAAGCAATTTCTCAGCACCAGAAAGTGGTATAGATATGGGGGTGGCCTCTTTTGTTTGGGCTGAAAAACCAGTCTGTAAGTATCACCATGGCGACTGTGCAACAACACCCTAGCAACCATATAGAGCACCCTAGCAACCGTATAGCAACATAAAGAAGCCATATCTCAGCTCCACAACATCATACAGACATGGCTCTCTATAATCATGCTGAAGGCTCTACTGATGGCCTAGTGCCGAGTTTTGCCACGGCAAGCACCACTCACATTTTCTTCAGGAAATGTACATTCTAGTTACATTTATAATTACACTGTTGCCCCATCCCTTACACCTTAACCCACCCTTACACCTACCCATACCACCCTAACCTGTCCCTAACCTTACCCGTATCACACCTCAATAGCAACAAAAGTGTTTTGCAATATAATATGACCACAATAAGTACATTGTACCTATTTTTTGATGTAAGTACATAGTAGTTGTCAAGAATCCGGTCTATGAACTTCCGTTCACTCACCACCAGAGTTCACTCGCTCACCATATGGACTCTTGCACTACACTAACTGTTGCATTTCACCACGGACTACAGTTCCCATCATCCATTGCACTGATGAAACACACAAAGCTGATTGCACTGATTACACAGCTGATTCCCATCACAGATTGCCGAGTACTGTTCTAGCGTTTAGCACTCTTCTAGTGTTAGCTGCCTTACCGGGCCATTCTGTGTTTCTGTTTAGTCTCAAGTATCGTTCTGCGTTGATCACTCACCTAGTGATAGCTGCTTTACTGTGTCTAGTTTCCAGTTCTAGTTAATCTTGTCATTTAATGTTGCCTTGTTTCCCGATTCCTGCCTATGTATCTTGGATTAACCCTTGTCTCGCCATTCGGACTCTGTTTGTACCTCATTTGAATTATTGCTCATGTTATTGGACTACCCCTCTTCTCAAGCCCTCTGGATATTGTTAGGCGCTCAAAGACCCACGCTTGCCCTAGGATTACTCTTTGTCTTGCCTGTGTTATACCTGTTTCCTGATGTTCTGACCCTGCCTGTATATTTGACCACGTCTTGGAATAAAGCTTGCAAATGGATCCGCACGTCTCACGCCTCGTTCGCCCCGTAACAGTAGTTAAGGCCACCTAATATAAAGTGTGACGACAAATTTGACCGATTTCACAATTTGACAAATACTTTTCTTTATTAATCAATCCATACGTAAATGGTTGAACTCAACTAGCACATTTTTATTTTTAATGCCTTTTTAGCATTAAATAAAATAACAAACAATAAAAATAATAAAACAATAGGGTAACACTTTATTTTAAGGTGTCAATGATACAGAGTAATTACCCAGTTAAGTACTTAGTAGTAGCCGTACTTACCATGTAACTAAGTTATGGAACAGCCTGTATTTACAGTTTGTAATTATGTAGAAGTAATAGGCAGCTATTGTTACACATATGTAACAGACCGAGATTGTTACATATGTGCTGCAGACGTTATACAACGTAATTACAAATGTAAGTACACAGACATAAGCTACTTAAAATAAAGTGTATCAAGATTGTACTTAAGTGTACTTCATGTGTATCTATACTGTTCACCGTATCCAGCTGCACCTTGGTTTGATTTAACCCACCAGTACACAGCTTAAATACATGTTATACCTTTCTAATTACATTAGTTACAGCATATTACACAGTCATAAGCTATTTAAAACAAAGTGTATCAAGATTGTAAGTGTACAAGTAGCTGTGTAACAGTCTCAGCCCGTTACATGTGTAACAGTAGCTGCCTATTATATCTACATAATTACAAGTACAGGCTGTGCCATAACTTAGTTACATGGTAAATACATTTTATTTAATGTAAGTACAATGCCTACTACTAAGTACTTAATTAGGTAATTACTCTGTAATATGACACCTTAAAATAAAGTGTTAGCAACAATAGATATAAATAAATGTTTATTTTTACTTTTTTTCATTTTTATTCAACTTTTTTTCTATTTAATTTCTATTTATACATTATTTTATTGTTACATTTAACTACATGGAATGTCTACATTTGTAGAATTAAATTATTTAAATGAACTATTTATTTAACTTCAATAGTGATGTATGTTTATTTACAATAATACTTATGATTTAAAACATTTCTAATTCGGTATTGAGTATTAAGCTATTATGATTTTTAAAAGAAATTAATAAATTAATAATTTATTCAGCAAGGATGCATTAAATGTTCTTTTGAATTTTCTATTCATAAAAGGTAAATGAAAAAAATATATCACAGTTTCTACAAACATGTAAAGCAGCACAACTGTTTTCAATATTGATAATAATAAGAAATGTTTCCTAAGCAGCAAATCAGTATATTAGAATGATTTCTGAAGGATCATGCGACACTGAAGACTGAGTAATGATGCTGAAAATTCAGCTTTGCATCACAGGAATAAATTACATTTTAAAATATATTCAAATAGAAAACAGTTATTTTAAATCATAATAATATTTCACAATATTACTGGTTTCACTGTATTTTTGATCAAATAAATGCAGCCTTGATGAGCATAGAGACTTCTTTCAAAAACATTTGACCAAACCCAATCTTTTGAACGATAGTATACCAAAACTTGTTGAATTGTGAAAGCAAAGCCTCATTTTTAGGCAACAGCGTCACTAGTTTAATCCTCCCAGCAGAACCATAAAGATATAATTGTTACTATAAATGACTCTAAATGTTTAGGTTTATTGCTGCATACATTTGCTAACGGAGCAATCAACATTTAAAGGAAAAACTCTCATCTCTCTTTCACTGATGTCTTAGCAGTTTAACGCCCACTGCGTGAGCCTATCAAAGGTAAAGGGCTGTAGAGAGTTTGTCTTTACACCCACAATGAAATTCACTGGTACTCTAATCCTCATATATGGAGTGACTGTAGATTTGTAGATGTAATTCATAATGGTGTAATTTCTCCAGAACAAATTGCCAACGAATAATCTCAACTCAACAACCTCTATGAAAGAGAAAAGCGCTAAACCTCTTGATGTAACTGATAGTTCCGACAAAAATTAGAAATGATAATTGTATAAACTCCGCCCTCTTTACTGTCACTAACTCAGACCAGATTAAAAGCACATCCCAAAAAAATGCCATTTCAGTCTTTCTACTTAATTTTTTTTTTACAATTTATTCAATTTGTTATGGAAGCTTTATTCCGCCACAGGTAATTGTGACTTTTTATCTCAATTCTGACTTATTTTCCTCAAAATTCTGATTTTATATCTCACAATTCTGATATTTTTTTTTCAGTATTTTTTTTTTTTGTAGTTAATTTTTAAATTTACAAGCAATTTCAGAGGGAAAATTGCAATTACATCTGATAACATTATAGTTTGAGACAACAGAACTGTTTCTAACGTTTATACAACATATTCGCAACGCTACTGTAACCTCTTTAGTTTCTATCGACACCACAGTGACCTGAATAAATGAATGCAAATAATCAAATAATGTTGAGCTAGTGTCAGTTATTAATCCTGAAGCAAATGTTACAGATTCACATGGGAATGAGGGCGACACATAATTCAATACTACTAGCTAGTAGCTAAGAGGACAATAACTACAGAGCCTGTTTCGTTTCTGTCATTACAGTGTCCAAGTCAGTAAACGTGAATGTTTGACCCTGAGGCCAGAACATTCTGTATTTTACACTCCACCATGGTCCAAAGAGACAGTAGTATGACAGACACTTCAACAGTTTCCTTATCTTGAAGTTTCTAAGAAGTCTTGAAACTTTTAGGGGTCATTTTTTCCTTCATTCTTGATATCTGGGGAAAAAAGAATGGCAAGACTGCAAAAACATCCATCTAACAGAGCTAAAGGAGATAGAAGAGAGAGCCAGAGACTGAACAAAAGTGCTGCGTTAATTTGTAAAGGTGTCATGACTGTGTGTTTAGAGAGAACTGTAAAAGGAGAAAAGCACAGAAAAATAAACCATCAAAGGAGAACCTTTGACGTGCCATTTTCTCTTGCAGACACACAAAACATGAGTGTTTTTTCAGCATCCAAATCCAGATAATTGAAAGCTAAATCTGCTGTCTGCAACAAAACATCCTCTATCAATATAAAAATGACATGGGGCTTGTCGTCAAAACAGTGCTTATTTTCTCTAGCAATGGTTTTTATGTTGGTTTCAGATGCCTAGAACAAGATTGTAGTAATTAGGATCATTTTTATAAGAAAACGCTAGCCTATGTTAGACGAAGAATGTCATGAAATGAAAGAAACACAATGAAATATTGACTGGAGTAAGAAATATGACAACATTTTAAAATGTAATTTTTGCATGTGATGCCAAGCTGAATTTTCAGCATCGTTACGCCAGTCTTCAGTGTCACATGATCCTTCAAAAATCATTCTAATATGCTGATTTGCTGCTCAAGTAATATTTCTTACTATTGTCAATGTTGAAAACAGTACTGCTGCTTGATATTTTTGTGGAAACTGTGATACTTTCCCCCCCCAGAATTCTTTGATAAATAGAAAGTTCAAAAGAACAGCATTTTGTAACGGAAAAGTTTTTACTGTATTTTTATTAATGCATTCTTGTTGAAAAGAGTATTTATTAAAAAAAAAAAAAAAAAAACTTGACCCCACACTTTTGAACATTAGTGTGTATATAAATGGCTTATTTAAACCACATAGGTCTATCTCATACAATTGCACTACATCAAAAGCTGATTGTTCCTCTAAAGATTTCCGCACATTCTCTTGAAATCTCATTATCTATTTGAATGCTCCGGTATCCAAATATCCTTGAGTGTGTTTGACTAACAGCAAGTGAAGGATTCCAATTGGATCTGAAGTCAATTTGAAAAAAGAATTCTACTCATCAAGCGGCAATGAATTACCATTTAATGATGACTTCACAAAGAGAGGAACTGTCTCACGCTTTTCAAAGGAGCATCCCTGATTCTCTGAGAAAGAAAATGTAAAAAAAGAAGAAGAGACAATATGTGTGGCAGTGTGTGTGAGAGAGATGTGAGAGGATTGTTAAAACAGTCTAGTATGTTTGTGTGAAGATATTCAAATATTATCTGAGATCTTGCATTCTTTTTCTTTAACCAAGGGAAGTTAATGTGATTAATCAGTGATGGATGAAACGGATCTAAATGAGTGGGCGTCTCAGTGTATTCAGAGCTGTGTGGATGCATTGGCACGTGCAGTTGCTGCTCTTTAAGGTGCACGTGTGAAAACCTGAGAACGTGCTGAAGACTCGTTGAAGCTGTTAAAATCAGGAGTCAGACATTCACAGAACTGCGTGACTTATCTAGAGGTGACAAAAGTGATTGTTAGATAAAGTAGCAGTCAGTGTTGGCTATTTGAACAATTAAGCACAACTGAAATGTCTCACTGTCACCGCATTAGATAACCAAATATCAAGTGGCATGTTTTTTTTTTAAAGGGGTCCTATTATGCTCTTTTACAAAGTCTTGATTTTGTCTTGGGGGTGTACTAGAACATGCTATCATGCTTAGTGGTTTGAAAAACGCATTATTTTTCACATAATTTACATTATTACAATACCTCTCTCCCTAGCCTGGCACAAATCACTCGATTAGTTCCGGGTTTGATGAAGGCCCGCCTTCCGAAAATCAAAATGTGTTGTGATTGGTTAGCTGTCCCAGTGCGTTGTGATTGGCGAACAGCTTAGATGGTGTTTCAGTATTGCCCCACGCCTTGCCAAAGCAGCAAGTTCATGAATATTGCCATATCAATTCAGACCCCGAGAATATTGAAGAAGAGGATCGCACAGAACCTTTGCACGCACGGATAGTGCAAGACATATTAAAGTGGTAACGTTATTGTTGTTGTTTTTTGGCTAAATCGCGTTTTAGATCGGATGTCAGCAATAGATTAAAAGTAACTGCATTTACTATGTATGGATAAGTGCAACGGTAATGTGTATTCCTGAGCTTCGTTTTCAGCCTTATATTTCTGGCTCGCCAGACATGCCTGAACATTGCAAAGGCCTGATTTGATTTTCTAATCCGTGCAGCAATGTCCTCTTCTGTATAGAGTCTGGGAATGTGTCGTCACAGTGGCAATTCATTCTGGAAATTTAGGTAACGGGAGCTACCGCGGAGACTGGATAATATAGTGAATATAGACGTTGATGTTATTTAATGTTTCTATTATTCTACTTAAGATCGCGTTGGAGTGGTTAAGGCTCACTTTACATCATTTGCAAAGGGTTATGGCAAATGATGTGGAAATCAAGCTTTTTTCAGCCGGTGTGGAAAACAAGCTTTTTTCAGCCTTAGAAAGCTGAAATAGCAGAGGTATTTCCTGCAGACATTAATAGATGCCATAAGTTAGCCCTTATCAGTGTCTGCATGATATACCTCTGCTTTTGATTAACGCTGTTGATTCAGTAAGCGTTAATCATTCAACGCGATCTTAAGTTGAATCACATAAACATAAAATAATAGCCTTTAAAATGTCAACATTCACACTCGGATGAAAGTTAAACTGAAACTCGGTAACAACTCAAATAAGATATGGCTTAATAATTGATCTCTGTAGATTTAATATACAGTGATTTGCAATAAATCTCTACAAAATATTATTACTTGCCTATAAGGCCCTAAATGGTTTAGCACCTGCGTACCTAACTTGTCTTCTACCACGCTACAATCCAACCCGCTCCCTAAGGTTCCAAAACTCTGGACTTTTGGTAGTACCTAGGATAGCAAAGTCCACTAAAGGAGGTAGAGCTTTTTCACATTTGGCTCCCAAACTCTGGAATAGCCTTCCTGATAACGTTCGGGGTTCAGATACACTTTCTCTGTTTAAATCTAGATTAAAGACACATCTCTTTAGCCAAGCATTCACATAATGCATTTTATAATCTTGTACTGCAGTTATATCTGATCAAATGTACATTATTATTATTCTTTAGCTTGGGTTGAACAAATCATTTTTGCTTAGATGGAACAGCAGCTACGCTAATTATGTCTCTATTTGTTTCTCTGTTTCTGCCACGGGATTAACATCCCATGGTAACTAGGAATTACAACCTTCAGTCTGGATCCAACCCTTAAATGATCTGACATGACCGAACACCTGAGAAAACATAATGTCAACCCCTCAGAGGACCTCAGAGCATGCCAATGCTCAGACAACATACAGAATTACCACATTTTGCCATAAGTTAAATATATTAAGGTTCTGCGATATATGTAAATATATTGTGGAAACGTAATTTCCTGTAGAGCTGCTTTGCAATGATTTGTATTGTAAAAAGCGCTATACAAAAGCTTGAACTTGAAACTGTGGAGAAGGACGCAGCAAGGACCAATATAGAAGGACATCAGAAGAAGGAAATGGGGATGGATTGGACACACCCTGAGAAAGGACGCAGAGAGCGTTACCAGAAAAGCTCTCGACTGGAATCCTCAGGGGCACAGAAGAAAAGGCCATCCGAGGAGAATGTGGAGGCGGACAGTGACAGAAGCCAACCTGACATGGGCGGAAGCCAAAATAACGGCCCCAATAGGGTCAGATGGAGGATGGTCATTGATTCCCTATGTCTTGCTAGAGGCGAAGAGGACTAAGTAATATGTATTATGTTTATTGTTCTTTAATTCTAACATTATATCATGAATTGCAGTGAAACTGTTATACAGTTGAATTTACTTATACCATAGTCCCACAGAGTTACACTATTTGTAGTCTCGCGTAGCCAGACCTTCAGACTGATGGCTGTGAACTTTGGCCGCTTTGAATGGCCAAGGCCATTCATAAGAGGCCATATGACTGACAGGTAAAGCAACCAATCACGTTTTGTGCCACGTCACTTTTTGGGGTGTGGAAATGTCGCCACAAATGTCACCACAACAACAGACAGAGTAAAACTCTCTGACATATTTTAAAGATTCAATGCCGCGAAATTAAAAATTTTCACATACTTTTGAAAATTCAGCATTTAGTTGATCCTGACAAGTGCTCATCGTCAGTTGTAAAGACGACAGCTTTCTTCTTTCGTGAGGGGGTTTGGCGCCACAGCATTTTTGCTTCCAGGCAGAACGTTAAAGAACGCGACACACACATCTCCCAGAAATCCTGTATAATCTAACCAATCCGACGACGACTTCGAAACTCCTGAAGTGTTTCCAGATAACGGTTCCATATCAAAGTCTCTTTAAGACCAGTCATGTCACTCGGCGGCAATCTTTGAAATGCCTCTCGGGCATGCAAGTGCAGCTCCTATCTCTTTGAATGAGGAAACATCAAATTCTCCAAAACTGTTCACTAAGTTTACGATTAAATTTTAAATCACCAAAGAAATCTGACAACAACTGTATCATAAATGTTGTTTCTTTTGCTCAAATAGCGTTATAAAGAGCTTATTTTTTAGGCTAGATTAGCCAATGTGCATGTTCAGTCCTGAATGCACGTCTCAGAACGCTGACTGTTTCTATAGCAACCGAGACTTCTAACGGCAGTTACAGTGACGTGCTGACTTTGCCGATTAGCGATAGGCCCTTTCATTCAGAGGGTGTGACTTCCTGTGGTTGAGCAGCCATATTGAGCATTGCATTTTTCCCCATTCAAAACTATACAAGTGACACGTCTTGGGTATTCTATAGTCTTTGGCCATATGCATCAGACCAGGGACGGCGTTTCCATATGGCAGAGTATGGCATTCGCCATACCCTAGCCCAGTCAGGTGTGCCATGGAAAATTATCCAAACTTCATATCTCTATAATATTTCGTTATTATCCTTTTAAATCAGTGCTATTGGTCTTCCTTATGTCTGCACCTTAAAATGTAATAAAACCAGTCCAATATTTACTTTTTAAGCCATAAAGCTTTGTGTGCTATATGGCAGACCAGTGCTTTATAGACTTTATGATGATTTAAATTTATTGCAATTGCTTGGAAAAGAGAGAAATTCTTCATAATTTCCTCTTTTGGATCCAGGTATGAAATAATGGCTCATTTCCACTGAGCGGTACGGGTCAGTACTGCATGGTACGGTACAGTTCGGGACCGAACACCCTGATCCAGCTTGCGTTTCCACCACCAACAGTACCCTTACTTGATAGGCGTGGTGTATGCCGGAAAGTAGCGATCGAAAATAAAGCGCGACATAAGCACAACTCTGCCTCTTTTATGTCAGTTTTAATGAAGTGACAGTGACAGTGATGTGACATACGGCCAAGTATGGTGACCCATACTCGGAATTTGTGCTCTGCATTTAACCCATCCAAAGTGCACACAAACAGCAGTGAACACACACCATAAACACACACCCGGAGCATTTGGCAGCCATTTATGCTGCAGCACCCGGGGAGCAGTTGGGGGTTCAGTCAAGGGCACCTCAGTTGTGGTATTGAGGGTGGAGAGAGCACTCCCCCCACCTACAATTCCTGTCGGACCTGAGACTCGAACTCGCAACCGAATCCGACTCTCTAACCATTAGGCCACGACTTCCCCACAGGAATTTAATGAACAATAATAGCCATTATAAAAGTATAAGTACAAAGTATAAGAGGCTTATATAAGAGTAAATAAAGACAAAAGCAAACAATTCAGTCAAACATATGCTACAAAGTCAGCGCTGTACTACGGTAAAGTTCAAAATAAATATATAAAGTTAAACATAACTTTGTGCTCAGCCAAAACTATATGACCAGGAACATAGATTCATGAGACCACAAATACCTGTTAAATTCTCACAAAACAAATTTAATCTCATGTTTAATCACTACAGAGACATTCAGAGCCAGCGGCAAATGTGGGAAGGACTAGCCGAGCGTAAGGCTGCTCTATGCGGATACATGAGCACTGAGCGCCCGGTGATCGCCTGGAGCTCCGAAATCGGCATAACAAATCTTCAAATAGGCGCTATATCTTTATAAATAAACCGCAGATTTGAGTTTTAAACTCTTAAAACTACATTTCATGACACAATAACAGTAATATTTTGAAAATGACGCAGGTTTTTGGGCAATGACGTTTCACAAGTCCACAAGAACGCATATTGAGAAACGGCTATTATCTGTGTGAAAATATTAAATTATAAAATACACTGTTATATTTTTTTGTGTGTTTGCGCACAACGAGTGAAGGAAAAGCTTTATCCCCTTGTATCATGCAAAAGTGATGATTATAGTCGTTATATACTTGTGAGTTTAGCTCCACCCTTTTGGTACCCTTTGCTGTGCTAGGTACCCCAACGAAAGGGTACCAAAAAAATGGTACGGTACGGTTCGCTATTTTGGTACCATTCACAACTTCTGATAATGGAAACGGACATAATTGCATACCGTACTGTACTGTACCGTACCGTACCGCTCAGTGGAAACAAGCCATTAAGTCATACAGGTTTGGAACGGCATGAGGGTGAATAAATGACGACAGATTTTTTATTATTGGGTGAACTTATCCTTTTAAGTGTGTCTTAAGCATCCAAATATATCGGGGGCCACAATGGTTCATGAACTACAGGACAAAAGGCACAAGCATCTTATTTTCTCTGAAGTGAATGTCACAACTTTTCACCACAGTGCAAAACGCCCTTCATAACCTACACTTTCCATCTGAAATCAATAGCTTATAGACACAAAGAACAGCTCGTCTGTAGTTAATTTGGGAACTGTACCTGTGGATCCCGCATTTGATCGTCTATCTATAGACCACAGCTCAACATTGCCACGCTATTTCATAATCCTATAGTGCTGTAATGAGAAGATATCAAATATAAACGATGTGATTCTCAGCCTCGTTTTCTAGCGCGACCGGTAATCAGCTCTGCCTTTTTTCTTCTTTAAGCGGCAGAGAATCCTGATGCATCAACCTGGATCCCTCATTAAGAGAGTGTCTTTATCCTATCCGGAACACAGCTGGAATATAAAGAGACTTCAGAGAGGAATGAGCACTTCCTTCAATCTCAAACTGCCTGCTAAACCCTTCACATTGATCTGTTGAGCGTGGAGAGGCTAGATAGGCTTATCAAACAGGTCGCCGTAAAGGCAGTATGGGGGTGTCACAAAATCCCACCTGTCCAGGTGTAGTCAGATCTGTTATCTTCAAGATGCCTGATACAAAACTGCAGTTCTGCTAAGCCCATCAAAGCCTGCAGCTGTATTTATAAACCGATGGCAACAGACGCTGCAAGGGAAGAGGCACGGTGCCAACGAGGGCATTGGATTGGGCATCGCCAGGTGAGACGGGTTGAATGACAGATGGCATTTTGACCCACCACTAATGAGACACTTCACAGGCCGGCTGCAGTGTCACTACTGATGAGAGCCGTGTCAGGGTGATGTGGCGACGCCCCCAACAGGTGCTGCGCGTGCTCATTAACAGCTGCTCACATGCTCAATGTGGCGCTCATGCTCAGTGACTTTGAGAAAGAGACTTCGAAAGTAAGACAGAGAGGCATAATTAAGATACTGTACGGACACTGAGGCCAGGCTGCTTTTAAAAGGTCATAAAACAGAAAAAAATTATTGCACTTGCCGTTTTAAAAATAAGAGACATAAACAGTCCATCCAGGCTAATTATGGAAATTAAACTGGGAAAATGGGTAATAAAAATAATATTTTTCTAAAAGCTTTTTTAATATCATTATTTATTTGCAGTGATGGCATAGAAAAACTAATTTGGGTGCCCAAAAGATCCTTTTAGTGGATTCAAGGACCTTTCCCGATCCCACCCCCTGTCTCTCTCCCACTTTGCTTCCTGTCAGCTCTGATCTGTCCAATCATAATAATGAAAATAATGAAAATGCCAACCATAAGAATCATCCCATAAGACCCATTTGTTCAGGAATCAGTTAAATTGCACTGGTCATGCTGTTTGGGTTTGATTTACTAAACTAAACAGACTCACTACCTGACTCGTGTTATAAAGAACCAACTCGTTTTTAGCTCTTACAATTAAACAGCTGGTTTAATTAGAAAATGAAATGTTCATGCAATTTTAAAAGAACAAGAAACTGTGACTAATATTATAAGTGAACTTCAGTGTTGGAAAGAATTCTGAATGTAAAATATGAAACATTAAAAAGGATGTCATTAAATGAAGGTACAAAGATACCTGGACTATACAATAAAAATAATGCATCAGTGTGCCAGAGAGAATCAACGTCCAAATCTAGATGGAAATGAACTAGAGAGAAATAGAGAGACAGAAGAGAGGACAATGAGAGCGGCAATTTAAAAATTGTCACTGCAGACATTGCGTCTGTCATTGCTTTAGTGAAATGCTATGATTTTAAAGCCAATTTACCACCAAGATCACGCCACACACCACCAATACATGCTCAGTCTGTTTTGAAGACCACAACCATGAATTCAGTGTCTCATACGCAGTAGGACTATCAGTCTCATTCTAAAAGCTTCTAATCACACCAGTCGTGCCACAAGGAATCACTTCTATAAAAGTTCTGAAATTCAATTTAAAGCATAAGTCATAGCCATATTCCAATGGGGACTCCAGGGAATGTGATTTGAATAGTAATATTTTTGAAGTCAACCCTGCAAAATTCACCCACCGAATCACTTTGACAGTCTGCGCTGCTGAAGCACCGAGACAATTTAGCCACCGTCACATTTAATGTGGTCCAGGGCTTCCGAGCACATTGTTTAGGACAGTCAGAACCATGTGCTTCTGCAGAGGCGAGAAGAATCGCTAGAGATCTCACTGAAGAGTCTTATGGCTTACTGAAGAACTGCACCCATGGCATCTCTCAAGGGCGTATGGACCGTTTGGGAAGAATTTGCAAAACATGAGAGAGACCTCCATTAACCTTCAGAAAGTCTTGTAAAATATTAAAGTCTCCGAGGAAATCAGTCCTTATTATATTTCTGACTTCTATCATTTCTTTCCAGACGTTTGAGGGAAAATCCACCTGTGATAATTTATTCATCATTCACTGTTATTTTTTTATTGAGAACATTACTAAATGTGAAACTGACAAAAGAGTGAAGCACTTTATATTGATGTCATCTGATGCCAGCCTATTATCTTGTGATAATTTAAAAACTGCACTCACTATTACTAGCATCAGATGTTGAAAACTGCAACAACAACAAATTGTGAAATAGTATGGCCATTCAAAATAAATGTTTTCTATTGCTATATATTTTAAAATGTAATTGATTCCTGTGATCATTACTCCCGTCTTCAGTGTCACATGATCCTTCAGAATATTATTGTCAATGTGAGAAACAGTTGTGCTGCTTAATATTTTTGTGAGAAAAGTAATATGTTTTAGCATTCAGGAAGTTTAACAGAATATAACATACATACACTCACACACAGGTTATAAATATGCTTCATCATATTACCCATTCATAGAGGGAAACAAATAGATTTTAAGCTTCCTATTAAGTGGACATTTACAAAATAAAGATTTAACTCGGTTTAAAAAAAACGTTCCTTCCTTGCTGACTGAAGAAAAAGAAAACTATAACTAAAATGGATTTGAGACTTGACTTGGATTCAAGGCAGGTTTAAGCTGCGGTCACACAAGGCTTTGAGCATGCAGAATTACTTCAGACCACACAACACTGCAAAGCATGCAGCCTTCCGGTTCCCCGTGTCAACATGATGAGTAAGAACGAGTGTGAAGTGTGACCACAGCTTAAGACTTGGCCTCTCAGTCTCCACACCAGAAAACGGTCATGCATTAATCACTTCAATCACATCTATACCCAAAGTCTTTATCAGGTTGCTATTGGGTTTCAAAAAACCCTTCCAATTAACATCCATATTAAAAACGTGATCTCCCAAACTAACAGTGTTCATTTGCATATAACATTTATGAACGAGTAGTTAAGCAAACCCGTATCAGCGAAGCCTACCAGTTACGTGATACGCCAGCAGATCTTGTGCTGTTCTCTAATTAGGATTCAATGAGTGTTCCTTTAGAGGTGCTGCTGCAGATTTCATCTTTAACCTGGTGTTGAATTGCCAGAAACAGCCAGGGTCTGATGTTTATTTAGTTGTCCATGCGATTGTGCAGCAGTGTCTGTCATGTCTCAGGTTTATCCTATTTATTTTCATCTACTATGTTCAAATATTTTGACATGATAGCCTAGGAATGCATGGTTTGTTTATTTATTTATTCATGCAGTTTACCCCAAAATGGAAATGTACTGTTAATTTACTCACCCTGAGGCCATTCAAGATTACTTTTTTTCTTCAGAAGAACTGTAAAAAAGATTTTTAGCTGAAACCATGGTGTGTGGTTATTCATAAAATGCAAGTCAACAGCTACCAGCACTTGAGAATCAAAAAAAGCATAACGACAAAATTAATGTCTGCAGCTCCTGTCGATATATTGAGGTCTTATGAAGCAAAATGTTCAGTCTGTGCAAGAAACTGAACATTATTTGCACCATTTTTATCTGTAATCCGTGGCTTCAGGACATGGGAAAATCTGATTATTTTTCATAAAATGGTCCTTTCAGATACTTTTCTTATTATCAATGTGGAAAACAGTTGTTCTACTTAGTATTTTTTTGTGGAAAAAGTAATATTTTTTTTAGCATTTACAATGTGTTCCTTTAGCCGTGCTGCTGCAGATTTCATCTTTGCAGATTTTTAGTGTCCTGAAGCTATGGATTACAGATTGTTTTACAGTAAATAATGTTCAGTTTCTTGCACAGATAAATCTTTTTAGCATATTAAGGAGCCACGAGTATTAATTTTGTCTTGCCTGTATATACCTTTTTTGACTCTCAAGTGACGGTAGCCATTGTGTTGTATTTAATGAATCACTAAGGCCCACAGTTTAATCTAAAACAAAAAAAAATATTTTTTTGTACTTTTTAAAAGTCACCTACATCTGGCCTTAGGGTATGCAAATTTTCATTTTTGGTGAACTATCCCTTTAACTAGTGATCCATTTGCAAATATAAATACAGTGACATACCATACAATGAATATTTCATCACTTACAATGGCTGTCATTTCATGGCGTGAAAGGCCTTTGAATGGCAAATGTAATTCAATCTGTAAATAAATTCCTCTTCTGGGTTTATGTACTACACAATATTCCTGTCAATCAACGACTTGAAAATCAACGTTCAAAGTTGTTTATTCACCTCGAAGGCGTTTAATCCGAACTGTTATCTCCTCCTGAGCAAGCATATTTGTGCTTTTGTATTCTCTCGCATACCGCTGCCGCTTAGGCTGAATGAAATTGTGTCTCTCCCATATGCCGTTTACGAGGAGCTCCCTTGGTTGTAATTTCTGTGGGTGTGTTTGTTTGTTTGTGTGCTAGCTCTCCTGTCAGGCGGCTCTCTCAGGGGTTGAGTGGAAAATCCCTGCAACGGAGCTGCTGTCCCATTAACATTCTCCACCACAGTCAGCCTAAGCCTTCACACGCTGCCGCAGCAGAAGCATTTCTTTATCGCTATCGCTCTGCCTTTACCTCGCCACGTCTTTCTCTATCGCATTGTCCACCTTCTTATGCCTTTTCCCTCTCGCTCCATCTCTGTGACCCTCTCCTCCTGTCTGTATTTCTCAATCTTTGTTCATTGTCCTGTCGATTTACCTCAGAGAGGCGGCAGAAACTTGCAGTGCAGTGCCAGGCGCATTAAACAGTCCTCACCGTTTGACCGTTCTGCCAGGGGCAAGATTAAATCACCTCAATCTGACATCAAGAAAATGAGGTGTGATCCCTGCACCGCTACACATATGCACTAATAAAGTGGCTTAAAAGGTTACATCGAACAACTTTTTACTTTTTAAAGGGATGGTTCACCTAAAAACACTAAATTCGATAAGCCTCTTTTTCTATGGGACACAAATTTTACATTTTTGAAGGGTAAATACAGTTAAGGGAACTTTTTACAAATAAACAAAAAAAAACACATTTGGTCACAAAAACATGAGAGCCATGGCGTTTTTTTGTAGTCCATTCTTTGACCTTGTTGAACCAAAGTCATTGTTTTTTATGTATCTTGATTGATCACATCACCGCATTGAAACAAAATGCATTATCTTTATTCTTTCATTAAATTAATCTAACTAAAAACTGTAACAAAGGCCATGCAGGTGGAGAACAGTGTTATTTTAGTATTATTTATACACTTTTTATATACTATATTATAAGCCTACTAGTTTCTGAACAGATTTTTTATTTTTTCAAATTTCATTTTAATTTAGTTTAAGTTTTAATAATTCTATTACAGGCTTTTGTCATTTGGATTTTTTTTTTTTTTTTATATTTATATTTATTTTATTTCAGTTTTAGTAATTTTAATACTTCAACATTATTTCAACTCAAATTGTGAACACTAAAAATGTAAAAACTTAAATAAATAAAATAACTTAAACTTTGTTGAGATAACTTAAATAGCCATCTTAACTCAATTAAAGCTAACTAAACTTAATAGCACAGGCACAGATTTTTTTTTAAAGTTGATAACATATTATTACTTATTCTAATGTTAAATTTTAAGTTGTAATAACTAATTGCAGCAAATAATTTTTCCATCTAATATTTATATTTTATTTCAAATATATATTTCAATAATTTTAGTTAAAATAGTTTTAGTTAACAATAACCACACTGGTGGGAAATAATAATGTCACTGACAGTGATGAAAAATAATAACTGCCTGACACTGATGAATAAAATAAATATCCACTCAACATTATTCCATCTGAATACTGCATTTCACAAGAAAATATTACATTATGTTTGCAAAGTGTCAGTTGATTTCTACATAGTCAGCAGTACTGAAGTAAAAATGTGCAAAAAGTATTTTAATATCCAGCCTTATGCATAATATCCATCAATTATAAAAACCCACGCTAACACTTTAAACACATTAAACTACATCCTAAAGGAGTCTGCTTTGATCATTCTTCCGTTGGGAAATACACTTCGGCCTGCCACAGACTAACCTCAAGCGAAGCGAGGCCAAAGCAAACTATTTACCACAGGAACCTATCTAATAAATTCCTGTGATGGTAATTTTGATATATGTGGCTCTAGAGGACATATACGCTTTATCTGAAGAATCATAACTGAATCTGAAGTGCACCAAATCATCAAAAACTCCTCGTGTGTGATACTCAGCTATTAAACCACAGGCAAAAGCATGCTAAACACAAAATGTTTTAAAAAATATTTCAGGCTAGTTTTCTTCAACATCCTTGATAACACATATTATAAAACTGACAAAGATTCTTATATTTTGTATTCATACTAATATACATCTAAATGGTGCAAGGCTTAAAATAATGCATTTAAAATAGTTGTTACGGGATGTGTGGTTGTAGATCAACTAAATAATAGATAAGGAAATGACGAGGCATCAACGCACTATTCCATTTATTTTAACGTTCAGACAGGACATAAAACTCAGGGAACAGAAGGTATATAAAGCATACGGAAACTGAGGAGCAAACGAGATGATTAATTAAACACAGGTGAAGAGAATGATAAACTAACAAGGAACTGATGAGGAAAACCGGAACAAAACCAAATAAGGGCAAACAGGAAACTAAACAGAAACCAAACCATGACAATAGTCAAGTCACCTTTATTTATATAGTGCTTTTAACAATACAGATTGTGTCAAAACAATTTTCCAATATCAAAATAGGAAAATAGTGTCAATAATGTAAAATGACAAGATTAAACACTAAATTTTCAGTTAAAGGCATTTCATTATTGAATTCAATGATGTCATCATCCAGCTCAGTTCAGTTTAAATAGTATCTGTGAAATCAAGTTGACGATATCGCTGGAAATTAAGTGTCTCCAACTAAGCAAGCCAGAGGAGACAGCGGCAAGGAACCAAAACTCCATCAGTGACAGAATGGAGAAACCAGGCTCAGTCAGGGGGCCAGTTCTCCTCTGGCCAGACGAACCAGCAGTTTGTTCCAACTGCAGCAAAGTTAGATTGTGTAGAGGACTCATCTGGTTCCCGAGGTCTTGTACCGATGGCTGTCTATAGGTGACAAGGTCTTCAATGGGGATCTGTCTCTGGGGCTCATCTAGGTGTCCTGATCTCCGCTGACGTTCAGGGCTGTAGATGTCGTCTCTAGGTGCTGATCCACCATTTGATCTGGATACGGACAGGATCGGGTAGCTACGGCGATCTCGGAATAAGAAAAAAAACAGACTAATACTAGCGTAGATGCCATTCTTCTTACAATGTAACAAGTACATTGGGTGTTATGGAAGTGTCCCCGGTTCTGGTTGACCTAATTAATGCAGCCTAACAATCCTTTAACGGATTTGAATATTAGAAGCTTATTAGTGTATTATGTGTAAGCCAGGTTAAAGAGATGGGTCTTTAATCTAGATTTAAACTGAAAGAGTGTATCTACCTCCCGAACAGTGTTAGGTAGATTGTTCCAGAGTTTTGGCGCTAAATAGGAAAAGGATCTGCGTCCGCAGCTGATTTTGATATTCTAGGTATTATCAAATTGCCAGAGTTTTGAGAACGTAGTGGGCGTGGAGGACTATAATGCGATAAGAGCTCGTTCAAGTACTGAGGAGCTAAACCATTCAGGGCTTTATAAGTAATTAACAAGATTTTAAAATCTATACGATGTTTAATAGGGAGCCAGTGCAGTGTTGACAGAACCGGGCTTATGTGGTCATACTTCCTGGTACTAGTAAGAACTCTAGCTGCTGCATTTTGGACCATCTGGAGTTTGGTGTGTTTTGCCGGGCGGCGAAGAAATATAGAGCTGAGTGTCATCAGCATAACAGCGAAAGCTAACACTGTGTTTCCTGATGGTATTTCCTAAGGGTAACATGTAAAGCGTGAAAAGTAACGGCCCTGGAAGAACTGAACCTTG
Organism: Barbus barbus; assembly: GCF_936440315.1. Taxonomy (NCBI): domain Eukaryota; kingdom Metazoa; phylum Chordata; class Actinopteri; order Cypriniformes; family Cyprinidae; genus Barbus; species Barbus barbus. Next base: position 5,048,881 of record NC_136733.1, read on the forward strand.
AGGTACTCCATACTGCACTTGTGATCGATATGATACCTCTTTATTCACTGCTACAAATTGATGGCGGTCAGATAAGTACGATTTGAACCATGCTAATGCACTTCCACTAATGCCAACAAAGTTTTCTAGTCTATTCAAAAGAATGCTGTGGTCGATAGTGTCGAAAGCAGTGCTAAGATCTAGTAGCACTAACAGAAAGATACAACCACAACCAGATGATAAGAGCAGGTCATTTGTAACTCAAATGAGAGCAGTCTCAGTACTATGAAACGTTCTAAATCCTGACTGGAAATCCTCACAGATACCATTTTTTTTTAAGAAGGAATATAATTGTGAGGATACTACCTGTTCTAGTATCTTTGACAGAAAAGGGATATTCGTGATCGGTCTGTAATTAACTACATCTTTGAGGTCAAGTTGTGGTTTTTTAATGAGAGTCTTAATAACAGCTAATTTGAAGGTTTTGGGAACATATCCTAATGACAATAACAAATTAATAATAGCCAAAAGAGGATCTATGACTTCTGGAAGCACCTCTTTTAGTAGTTTAGATGGGTTTAACATACATGTTGTTGGTTTAGATGATTTAACAAGTTTATACAATTCTTCCTCTAATATAGTAGAGAATGAGTGGAATTGTTCCTCAGGGGATCTATAGTGCACAATCTGATGCGATACTGTAGCTGACGGCTGCATGGATACAATTTTATCTCTAATATTATCGATCTTGAAAGTAAAATAGTTCATGAAGTCATTACTGCTGTGCTGTTGGGAAATGTCAACACCTGCTGATACTTTATTTTTTGTTAATTTAGCCACTGTATTGAATAAATACCTGGGGTTGTGTTTGTTTTCTTCTAAAAGAGTCGAAAAGTAATCAGATCTAGCAGTTTTTAATGCTTTTCTGTAGGATAGGGTACTTTCCCGCCAAGCAATACGAAATACATTTTCCGGGCTGCTCTCTTTAGTGAGCGAGTGTGCTCATTATACCACGGAGTTGGACTTTTTTCCTTAATCTCCCTTACGCATAAAGGAGCAACCGTATCTAAAGTGCTAGAAAAGAGAGAGTCCACAGTTTATGTTACATCAAGTTTTTTTTGTGCTGAGGAATTGAGATAGATCAGGAAGATTATTTACAAAGCAGTCTTTTGTGTAACAAGGAGTAGAATTTACAGTTTTAGTTTATATGGAGTTATCTACAAGACTAGATAATGATCTGAGATATCATCACTTTGCTGCAGAGTCCAAGTGACTCGTGAGTCCAAGCTATAAAGAGACCCGAGAAGTATCTGGGGTCTGCTTGTCATAAGCCTTACCCACCCGAAGGGAGAAAGTAGCCCTAAGCAGATAGCACCCGTGCTTGCAGGGCAGGGACTTCCAAACTATAGAATCTGATGAAGGTAGACGGCGACGACCAGCCGGCGGCCGCACAAATCTCCCCAATAGAGATTCCACTGGACCAGGCCCAGGAGTAAGCCATTCCTCTGGTGGAATGGGCCCTCACACCTATAGGGCATTGCACGCACGCTGAGGCCCTGTTAGGTCCCTGTTCACCATCCGCAACGGGGAGGGCTAGAAGGGAGATAACCTGGGCTCTAAACGGAGTTGAGAGCACCTTCGGTACATAGCCACTGCACGGCCGAAGAACGACTTACAGTCATTGGGTCCAAACTCAAGACAGGAAGCACTGACAGACAGGGCTTGCAAGTCACCTACTCGCTTGACGGACACTAGAGCTAAAAGCAGAGCAGTTCTGAGAGTCATGACCCTTAAGCCGGCTGTTGAAGCGGCACAAAGGGAGGGCCCTTGAGGGCCCCAAGGACTATGGACAAGTCCCAAATTGGCATAGTCTTAGGGCGAGGAGGATTCAACCGCCGAGCACATCTAAGGAACTTAGGCCTATAGTCCAGCCAGCCTCGAGAGAATGATTCGCCGCGATGGCTGCCACATAGACCTTGAGCGTGGAAGGGGTGCGCCCCTTATCCAGCAGCTCTTGCAGAAGGGTTAGCACGTGGGACACATCACATGAAACTGGATCCTGATTACGTGCTGAACACCAGTCACTGAAGACTGACCACTTGAGGGCGTAGAGGCGTCGTGTAGATGGAGCTCTAAAATCCTCTTAAATGGTATTAGCGACTCTCGCTGGAAGTTGACTAGACTCCATGTGGCCAGACATGAAGGCTCCACAGTTCCGGCTGGGGATGCCAAATCTTGCCCTGCGCTTGCGAGAGAAGATCTCTCCTCAGTGGCCTTGATCATGGTGCTGCAGATAGCAGCTGGATCATCTCTGGGAACCAGGCTTGGATCCTCCATTGGGGGGCCACGAGGAGGAGAGAGCATTTTGTTTCCCTGATTCACCTGATAACCTGGGGTAGCAGGGAGATCGGAGGGAAGGCATACAGATGGGTGTTGGGCCAATCGTGGGCCAGAGCATCTCTGCCTTGCCGAAAACTGACCAAATCATCCGAACCATCTGGGGATGTAGATTCCATTCCCCTGGAGCTACATTGTTCTTTGACAGCATATCCGCTCCTTGGTTCAGTCTGCCCAGCACATGAACCACTCGTAGTGAGAGGAGTTCTTTTTGTGCCCCAAGCAGGAGACGTCGAGTCATCCTATGAAGGGGACATGACCTGCTGACAGGAAGGTCTTTAGGGCCAGACAAACAGCCATCATTTCGAGGCAGTTGATATGCAGGCATCGCTTCTGGGTCGACCAGGAGCCATACACCGGGTTGCCCTCGTATCAGCCTGAGCTGGAGGCATCTGTCGTGATCACCTTCCTTCTGGAGGTCATCACCAACTGTACGCCTGATTGAAACAGGCGAGGAGTTGTCCAAGGGGCCACAGCTTTGAGGCAGCGATGGGTTAACTTGATATAAGCACGGCCCAGGCACCATGCGTGGGATGAAACGCAGGCTTTTAGCCAATATTGAAGGGGCCTCCTGTGTAGTAGGCCCAGGGGAATAACTGAGGAGGCTGCAGCCATGATTTCACAGTTGATATGCAAGCGTCGCTCGTGGGTCGACCAGGAGCCTTACACCGGGATGCCCTCATACAGAGCGCCCCAGCCTGAGCTGGAGGCAGCCATGAGGCCGAGCATCCTCTAAAATGCTTTGAGGGGACGCAAAGCCTCCAGCTTGAAAAACGCCGCCGCTCGTTGGATAGTCAGGGAGCATTCTGGTGTTATCCAAGCTCGCATTTCAACCCCAAACGCTCTAGGTGGTTGAGCAACAACGACCTGTGAGCGATCAATTGCTGTTCTGAGTCGGCTAGCATTAGCCAGTCGTCGAGGTAGTTCAGTATGCGGATTCCCATCCCCACTTCGTAAAAGTGCGTGGGCCAGAGACAGTCCAGTGGAAGGACCATGTATTGATAGGCCACTCCCTCGAAAGCGAATCTCAAAAACGGTCTGTGAAGGGGCATTGGCATTATTCAGATATGAAAGTAAGTGTCCTTCAGATCCACAGACAGAAACCAGTCCTCGGGCTGAATTTGTGCGAGGATCTGTTTCAAAGTTAACATTCTGAACGGCCATCACATGAGAGCCCGATTCAGACGTCTCAGATTGGGAACAAGGAAGTATCGGCTGTAAAAGTCTGACTCGCTGTTCACTAAGGGGACCGTTTCCACGGCACCTTTGCAAGCAATGTATGTACTCCGGACCACGCGAAGAACATGCATTGTCCGTTACCGAATTGTGAATAATACCTCTGAAGCAAAGTGACCTGCGAGCGAACTGGAGCGGGTAACCTCGTTCCATGGATTTTTTAGAATCCATCTAGACACGCCGGGGATGGCTTTCCAACTAATGGCAGTTCACGGCACGGAGCGGGGAACTGGCATTCACAGTGTGAGGAGAATTGCTCTAGTGGGTCCACTATCACAGTGGTAGTTTGCTTGAGCGCGCGCTGAATGAGAAGGACATACCCGGCTTGAATAGAATTTCCATCCACTCAGTGTTGAACGGAGGGATGGAGAGCGAGCGTGAACTTACTTCGATGAAGTTCCGGCCTCAGCGAGAACTTGTCCTTTCCTTTCCTCTCAAAAGTTTGCTTCGCTAAACTCAGTGCTCTCTCAGTGCGAGCAGCCAGCCCCCGTGTGCGCAGATGCATCTAATCTGAAGCCGTCAGTATTCTCTTTTAATCCAAAATATCAAACCGCTCTAAAATGAGATGTGTTGATGATCCTCACATGTAAACACACCGGCAGATCAAAGTGCTGTGCGCATCCGCCTTTAAGGATAAAACCACTTGTGCAACAAGGGGTTAATCCCCACGTGTAAAACACACTGGTGGATCAAAACGCCGAGGGGAGATTGGGTCACGCGGGAGCTATGCCGGCACGAGACGCACACTCTCATGATCTGTCTCAGTGAGTGCAGCCTCAGCGTGGGGGTTACCCAGGCGAGTGGCACACTCAAATCCAAGGCTGTCAGCGATGTGAAATCACTAGTGACAACCCTTACTTCGATCCGCCTAGAAGGACAGAGCTGCTCGATGAAGAGAGGGGCGCTGATCCTCACGTATAAAATACACTGGCAGATCAAAGTGTAAGAGTAAAACACGCAGGAACTGTGCTGACAAATCACTCATGCCTGATCTCCCAAAACTCACAAGTTTCGCCATTTTTTTCTCCAAGGTAGAGGAGACACGTGAGAGTTGCGGGGCCATCTTCATTGAAGAAGGGGATCCGTAAGCGATGCAGGGACAAACTTGTGCTTTTTCTGTGAAAGCGGCCTGTCTCAGTGAGCGCAGCCTCAGCGACGCACACACAAATGTCTGCGATCTGATATTGGTGACAGCATTCTTATTCTGATCCGTCTAGAGAGATTGAGCCGCACACCGGCGGATAAATGTGTCAGGGGAGAATAAGCACGTGGGCTCTTGCCGGCGTGGGATCATTCAAACCCGGTTGTTCAGGTCTGTGACTGCACCGTTCCTTTCTCCAAGCTCGCTGAGAGAGGAGAAACGGGAGAGCGGGTCTGTTTTTCTTTGTTTGTTTTTTTTATGTGATTCGCGAGCGGAGAAGAACGAGACTCATACCCTCTGTGAGAGCATTCCGTCTCAATGAGCATACAGTCTCTGCATGGGGGCTGTCCAGACAGGTGACGCAATCACTGCCCTTCTGCATCGTGCAGGATTCTCAAATCTCAAAACCAAAGAGATATTCTTTATCAAAGTTAAGACTCTGCCACGCCCCACTAAAACAGCTCATTCAAACAAGCCCCCACATGTCTACATCATGATGTGGAAATATTTGCGTAATGCCATCCAAATGTGCATGCAAAGAAAGAAGGCGTGGTTTCAGTAACCGCTGTAGTGTTGATGCAGACATGACAGGGAGACGCTGTGTGCTTCTGTGCGAAAGCAAAAGCACTTTATTTGACCTTCAGAAAGTAGATGCATTTAGTAATCATTAAGATTACTTACAACAGAACAGCACAACCCAGATGTTGTCACAACGCATTTTATAGACGACTGTTTCGTGAACCTAGGAGAGGAGGTAAATCTGACTTTGCTATGACAATCTGGAACTTCTGAATCAGCGACTGTTATTTTGTTATTAGTTTAAGTATTTGCTATTGACTGTTCAAATGCGGAGTTTTGTGCGTCGTGTGTGTGTGTGAGAGAGAGAGAGAGAGAGAGAGACAGGGTCACATCACAGTGGAGTCAGCTGTCTTAATCGCGGCTTGTGTGCACATACATATACGAGCATCATCACTGTGTCTTTCACGTGACTCTGTTCCCCTTTCGGGCTTGAACTGATGGTACAACTAAGGACATTATTAACTGTCTTAACTTTTATCAGAATCAGAATCAGAATGAGCTTTATTGGCCAAGTATGTTTACACATACAAGGAATTTGTTATAGTGACAGTAGCTCCACAGTGCAACAGAAAGACAGTAGCAGGACAGGACACAGGTAATAAAACAAAATAACAAGAAATAGCCAATAACCAATGTACAAAGCAGCAAAAAAATAAAAAATAAAAAATACACAATATATAATATATAATATAGGCGACTTTTGAAAGAATATAATTATTCTTAAAATATAATTAAAATATAATTATTTTGAAAGCTGAAGCTTGTGATTATGTTAAGGGCCGTTACATTTCCGACGAGTGCTTGCGGTGTTCGGCCAATGACAATGCACTGTGCCAGTTGAGTATCAAAGGCCAATCAGAGCAGACTGCGCTTGTCAGAAGGAGGGACTTTGTAGAAAATGACGCTTTTGAGAGAGGCGGGGCATAGAGGACTTACAATAATGTACAGTATTTGAATAATAATGTGTTTTTTGAACATTAAAGCATGTCAACATATTCTGTTACACCAAATACACAAAATAATGAGCTTTAAAAAAAAAAGCATCATGACCCCTTTAAGAACAACAGAAATCCAATCATTTAAAAACAAATACAAAATAACAAATATAATCTTCCTCTCTCTATAAAATAAATAAAAACTCAGGATGTCCTCTTTAAATAAATACATAATAAAGGTAAATAAATAAAATTATTTTTGATCTTTCCTGATGGTCTTTCCTTCATAATTTAACAGATTAATAATAATAAATAAACATAAAATAGATTTTGTTGTACAAAATGTGGTGAAACTCCCATTCTGTTGGAAAAACACAGGGAGATATACACAGAAAGAGAGAACTGTATTGTTTTTCTTGTTTGTTTCATTCCCATTATGTTTCTCTAGGAAAAAGCGGTTTGATTTTACAAGGCTGACCTTTATAGAGATGACAGTTTCCTGCATTGTGCACCGCAATTTATTTATGTTTATACAGCCGTAGGAGGAAGCCAAAGGGAATGTTACACAAAGAGAGAGACAGAAAGCACATTATAACATGCAATTCCTAAACACTGACAGATGCGCTTTGGAGGAGAATAGTAATGTGACCTGAACGCCACAGACAGGGATTTCCTCATGATGTGCTTCGCTTCCACATTTCAGTCAATAACATCCTCTGACAAAACCCATCACAACAGCCCCACCACCCGCTGCAACTTAGACAAGATGACATTTCAGATGTCATAACTCACGATTCACACCTAACTCTATCCTTGACACGACTAAATTCCGACCCTTTCTTTGACCCTGAACACCATCGACCAAAATCACTTCCTCACCGTGCCTCAAAAAAGGCTCATTACCTACATTGGGTTTACAACAGCGGCAGCATGACATCACACATAAGAGGTCATCAGCTTTAAGAACGCTCGAGAAGAGCCGGACGATAAATAAAGCTGCTCACAATGGACTTCATTACATTCCCGCTTGTGTGGGATGCATCGGGTCTCTTGCTGATGGATCATTGAGAGGTTAATGCAGTTCAGGCCCATTGTGTTCGAGAGGCAAGCAGGTAGATGTTTGGGCTTCAGATCACCCCCGTTACATTATGCAGATAGATATAATTTGTTATTAAGTGGCAATTAACCCCTCTTTGCAAATTCTGAACTACTACAAACACAGGTTTGGGTAAGTGTCCAATACGGCTTACATAATATACCATCACAACCATTATAGCCCACTTGGTTTTTTGGCTTCAGCAATGCAGGGTAATTATATACTTGGCAAATGTTGAAAACGGCAGTTATTTTGATTGCAGTTATGGAATTAATTGGCCTTTCTGTTCTGATGGATCAACGTTTAACTTTCAGCAATATCAGGCAATAACATTTTAAAACATTACTGCATTACACAATTAACAGGTAGTAAACATTCAGAGTATGATTGCTAGATTTTCAGATCCATATTTGGATTTACATAACCTACTGACCTGTCACAAAAAAAATCTAAATTAAATGGCATAGCAATGTCTAGCAGCCATTCAAAACACTCCAGCACTGATTTTTAAACGTACAAATCTTAACCAGTAATAATCACAGCCATTTAATTTTCATGATCCAGTCAGTGCATTCAGAAAGTATTCAGACCCCCTTCACTTTTTCTCAATTTTGTTATGTTGCAACCTGATACTACAACTGTTTAAATTCATTTTTTCTCATTAATCTACACTCTGTACCTCATAATGACAAAGTGAAAACAATCTGAGAAATGTCTGTAAATTTAATAAAAAGAAAAACTGAATACTTATGTAATATTTCAGTTTTTCTTTTTATTAAATTTACAGACATTTCTCAGATTGTTTTCGCTTTGTCATTATGAGGTACAGAGTGTAGATTAATGAGAAAAAATGATTTTAAACAGTTGTAGTATCAGGCTTTGCACACCTGGATTGGGGGATTTTCTGCCATTCTTTGCAAATCCTCTCAAACTCGGTCAGGTTGGATGGGGACCATCGGTGGACAGCCATTTTCAGGTCTCTTCAGTGATGCTCGACAGGGTTCAAGTCAGGGCTCTGGCTGGGCCACTCTAGGACATTCACAGAGTTGTCCCTAAGCCACTCCTGTGTTGCCTTGTCTGTGTGCTTGGGGACATTGTCATGTTGGAAGGTCAACCTTCAGCCCAGTCTGAGGTCCTGAGTGCTGGTTTCCTTCAAACATGATGCTTAGAACTGAGGTTCATCAGACCAGATAATCTTGTTTCTCAGAGTCTGAAGGTCCTTTAGGTGCCGTTTTGCAAATTCCAAGTGTGTTTTCATGTGTCTTCAGTGAGAAGAGGATTTAGTTTGGCCACACCGCCATAAAGCCCAGATCGGTGAAGTGTTGCAGTGATGTTTGTCCTTCTGTAGGTTTCTCCCATCTGCATACATGATCATGGAGCTCAACTAGAGTGACCATCAGGTTCTTGGCCACCAGTCTAGACAAGTCCCTTCTCCATCAATTGCTCCGTTTGGCTGGGTGACCAGCTCTTGGAAGAGTCCTGGTTGTGCCAAATGTCTTCCAATTGATAATTATGGAAGCCACTGTGCTCTTGGAAACCTTCAGTGCAGCAGAATTCCCCAAATCTGTTCCTCAATACAATCCTGTCTCTGAGCTCTGCATGCAGTTCTTTTAACCTCATGGCTTGGTTTTCACTCTGATATGCATTGTCAGCAGTGAGGTGTGTTTCTTTCCAAATCATGTCCAATCAATTTAATTTACCACAGGTGGACTCCAATCAAGGGTTAGAAACATCTCAGCAGCAATGACAAGAGAAATGGGAGGCACCTGAGCTAAATTTCAAGTGCTGAATACTTATGTAAATGTGATATTTCAGTTTTTTCTTTTTAATAAATTTACAGACATTTCTAAAATTGTTTTAACTTTGTCATTATGAGGTACGGAGTGTAGATTGAGAAAAAACTGTAGTATCAGGCTGCAACATAAGTGAAGGGGGTCTGAATACTTTCTGAACAGACGGTATGTTGCAAATTTTGTTTGTTTTTGCTCCGGGTGCATAAAAAGCTAGTAATATAAGTAATATGAAAATAAAATGTAATATATCTAACTAATAGTCAAAAGTTTTTAAAAAAATATATATACTCACTCTTTATTATTGAAGAATAATAGTCAAATTATCAACAAATAGTTAAAGGAAAGAATGGTAATTATGCAGTAAAAAATTTGAGTGATGATGCTGAAAATTTAGATTTGATCACAGGAATAAATTACATTTTAAAATATATTCAAATAGAAAGCAATTATTTTAAATAGTATAAATATTTCACAATATTATTGCTGCTGCATAAGAGAATTCTTTAAAAACATTAAAAATCTTACTTCACTGCGTCTAGCTGTGTCTGAGGCCTGTATTGGAATGAAAATGAAAAAGTGAATCAAGAAATAGAGTAAGTTTTGGTGAACTAGCAAAATAAGCCCTGGGTCCAGTTACAGTCATTGAAATGGCAGGGGAGGACCTCTCCACAAGCTCCCCAGAAACATTACAAGTAATATATTCCAATTAGTATGGGAGGATGTTCAACTAGGCTACATTTGCATTTGATTTCGCGCCTACATTTGTGGATAAGAGTATGTGTGTGTGTGGGTAAAGAGAGAGCTCACATAATAATTCTTCTTCAAACAAGAAAAGAAACCGAAACTGTGGATAAGAACATAAATTAGAGTGTAGCGCTTTGAATTACTCTTAAAATGTTTCATTGAAGAATATAATAAAGACACAACATATTTAAAAAAGAATGGTGTTTTTCCAAAACAAATATTAGATTTGGACAGCTGAATATACAAACTAATAATTCAAGAGAGTTCAGCTCTAGTGGTACTATGTTGCATAATTCACAATCACAGCGGTTTGATTGCAGGTTTAGAGCACAAACTCTATTGCTACATTCTGCAGCGGGTGATTAAGTGTCAACTGAATTACAGCCTTAATTGCAAACCACACTGAAGTTTTACCTGCCAGGCTAGAAGCTAGAGAGCATGAAATGCGTTTTTTCAGAGCCCACATCGTCCTTCTCTCACAAAGTTTAGCAAAACAATGCAAAACTTTTCTTTCATTTGAAAAGCAATGAAAGTAATTTCAATGGCCAAAGAGAATAAATCAGCAGAGTTTTCAACCTAATTCAGGCTGGTGCTTTGTTTGAAATTAACTTCATATTGTATTTTAGTTTAACACATTTTCCAAGAATATAAGTATGCTATATCTTAAACTAATTTGCTCAATTACTTTAAGAGCAAACACTGATAGACAGACCCCCTGTTGGGGACCCTTCACCACAATGTTCATGTTACTGTTCATTAAAATGAGTAAGGACTTAAGCTAGATGTCATGTTTTTAGTTGATATTTAGTCTGTTCAATGAGTTATACTGTTGTGTACTTTGGTGCTGATCATTTACATATATATATATATATATATATATATGTAACTATACATCGATTGAGAACATAAGGCATGACCAAAGAAATAAGAAAGTACAAACTATTGTACTTCTATGTCTCACACTATTATTTTCATGTGCACCAATTTAGATTTGCAATTTATTCTTCATAGATAGAATGATAGAAGGGTAGAAAGGTAGACAAATGGACGAAAAGACAATGGTAGACTGATGGACAGAAGGATTAATATAATGATCAATAGATAGAACAATAGAACGACAGATAGAAAGATACATAGAATGATAAAACAATAGTAAGATAGAACGAAAGAGATAGAACAAAATATAAATAGAACGAAAGATAGAAAGATGGAACAATACAACGATAGATAGATAGATAGATAGATAGATAGATAGATAGATAGATAGATAGATAGATAGATAGATAGATAGATAGATAGATAGATAGATAGATAGATAGATAGATAGATAGACAGACCTAGATATCCTACAATAACCATAGCTTTAGAGGATTCTCCAAAAATGAGGTCTGAGCAAAGTTTTGGTGGTGCGCTGGCAGAGAAACACTGCCTTACAAGAGCGTGTAAATCATGCCGGTTTGAAGCTCAGCCTGACTAGGCTTGCCACTGATAGGCCCTGATGAAATGCCGTTATAATTAAAACCACTCATGTGTTCAAAATAAATGTCGGCCCATGTCCCTCGCCAGGGCACCGACACCACTGGGAGACGCTGGCAATTACAGTCAATATTTCTCATTTCCACTAAGCTGTAGTGGAGGAATAGTCTTCTCTATGGCTCCCAATGGACTATTGGCAGAACGAAATTCATTTGTCAAGACAGTGGCATCACTGTTTTTAGCAATGCATCGACTGATATAAAGGATAAAAAGCATCACAGACTTCCAAGGAGTTCGATGCCAGCTGAGCAACCGCCAATGAGATTAATGGAAATGCTAATGAATAGCTTTCTTCAGGTAGACTTCTTTGGCCTATTACCAACTCAGCTAATTAATATTCATGAGCCAAACTTACGCATTGTACAATGCGTCCTGCCCACACAGCTAGAAAAGGCTGCATTGATGGGTTCATAAACATGCTTCTCTTTAAAATCCAGATAAACAAGAAGCAGAATCAGGGCAGACATAATAATCCCCCATGGCACACGTTGACTCTGTGATCGTCTAATTAGGCCTTAATACATGATGAGGAGAGGTACTAATAACAGCACACTTATGCATATTCTGCGCTTTGGCTCACCATCCTTAGCCTCGGGAGTCTCTGCAGAGGATGTTCTGTGAGGACAGAGGGAATGTAGGTGAATTATGAAATCCTTTGCCTTTCATGTGTTTATTTAATATTAATTGCGGAGGTTTTTATTCGTTTTCTCAATGGATACGGCACAGTTAATAAAACAAGAGTCCAGACAGACGCAGACACAATGAGGAAGAGAGAGAGAGCGAGACTCTATCTGATGATTCTCTGAGTCGTGAAACTCATGGCTCTTGTGCAGAATCCAGGTCAAAGCTGCAGAGTTCCCTGACTGGCACACGGAAAAGTGGGGCAAACTCAAACTTTTTTTTTCCAGTGAGTAAGCAGTATGATACACTCCCTCACAGAAAACATCACCAGTGATCATACCAAAACAAGACGGAGGGAAGGAAGAAAAGATTTAAGAGAGAAATAAACAGGAAAAAGACGCTAATGAGGGAAGGATGGAAAGCAGGGAAGGAAGGAATAAATGATGAAGCTGAGGAATGAAAGAATTGGAGAAACAGAAAAGAGAATACATGTAAATGTAGGAATATAATTTTTTTTTTTTTTTTTTTATCAGATTTAAGGCTATATAGGCCTTACAGAAACATACAGGTTGTTAAACATTTCTAGGGCAACGCTAGGTAGTAGCTGGGGTGTCCTGAGTGGTTGCTAGGCAGTTGTGAGGTTGTTCTACATGTTTATAGGGCACTGGTATGTGAGCCCTGTCTCGACTGGCAGAATAGATAAAAAAATAGACAGAATAATATTTAGAACAATACATAGATAGAATGATAGGGTGATAAAACAACAAAGAGAATAACAGAATGATAGAAGAATAGAATGTTAGAGCAAGAGACCATAGAACAATAGACAGAACGATAGACAGAATAATGGATGGATAGATAGATAGGAGACAGAACAAAAGATAGGTAGAAAGATTAATTAAAAAAAATGATACATATAAAGAACGACAGAAAGATATAATAGAATAACAGAAGCCTTGCAAAAGTTTTTTTTTTCACGTTTTATGTTGCAGCCTTATGTTAAACTGCTTTAAATTACTTTTTTTCCCAGATCAATCTACACTCCATACACCATAATGACATAACTTTACAAATTTATTAAAAACAAAACACTGAAATAAGTACATTGCATAAGCATTCAAACCCTTACCTCAGTACTAAGTTGAAGCCTTTTTGGGTATGATACGACAAGCTTTGCACATCTACATTTGGTAACTATCTGTAATTCTTCACCTCACCTGTTCACCTCTCAAGCTCTGTCAACTTAGAGGGGGGCTGGCAGACATTTTCAGGTTTTTCCAGAAATGTTTGATTGGGTCCAAGCCCAGGCTGTTGCTGGGCCTCTCAAGGACATTCACAGAGTTGTCTATAAGCCACTCTTGCTGTGTTCTTGGCGTCATTGTCCTGTTGGAAGGTGAACATTCTGCCCAGCCTGAGGTTCTGAATGCTCTGGACTGGGTTTTCATTAAGGCTATCTCTATATTTTGCTGTGTTGAGCTTTTCTTCTACTCAGTTCCTCAGTCCCTGCTGCTGAAAAACAGCCCCACAGCATGAGGCTGCTACCAGCACACTTTACTTTTGGCATGGTACTCTGCAGGTGATGAGCAGTGCCTGCTTTCCTCCAAACATGATGCCTGGATTTGAGCTTCATCAGACCAGATAATCTTGTTTCTTACAGTCTGAGGGTTCTTTAGGTGCTTTGTTGCAAATTCCAAGTGTGTTTTGATGTGTCTTCACTGAGGAGAGGATGGAGTTTGGCCACACCGCCATAAAGCCCAGATCGGTGAAGGGTTGCAGTGATGTTTGTCCTTCTGTAGATTTCTCCTGTCTCCATACATGATCATGGAGCTCAACTAGAGTGACCATCAAGTTTCTTGGTCACCACTCTAGCCAAGGCCCTTCATCAATTGCTCAGTTTGGCCAGGAGGCCAGCTCTAAGAAGAGTTCTAGTTGTTCCAAACATCTTCTATTATGGATATTGGAGGCTACATTCTTCTGTGAACCTTCAATGCTGCAGAATGTTTTTCTAAACTCTTCCCCAGTTGTGTGGCTTGATGCAGTCCTGTCTCTAAGCTCTACAGGCAGTTCTTTTGACATCAGGGCTTGGTTTTTGCTCTGCTATGCATTTTCAGCCTTTTTTCTCCTGAACTGAAACCTTATTCAATCACGCAGTGAAACTACACGACTATTGGTTCGTGCAGTGTGTAAAAAACGAACCAATTGGTTGGCAGCAGAGCTGCACGAGCCTATGCGACAAAGCCGTCTTGCTATACAAGCGCCCGTTTCTCCATAGGATCCTCAGATTTCTTCTCCTTCAGCGACGACGACTTCGTCGCCACTGATCCCAGAAGAGCAGTGAGCCAAGATGGAATGCTCGCTCAGAGTATGAGTCTCGCTCTTCCGCTCTCCCATATCTCCTCTCTCAGCAGAGCTCGGAGAAAGAAACATCAGAGCCACGGAGCTTCCCGCAGCGCTCTGATCCGCCAGTGTTCACACGTGAGAATCAGAGCTCCTCATTCATTGAGCGGCTCTATCCTCTTGGGCAGATCGGAGTGGAAAGCTATGCGTGTGCATCGCTGAAGCTGCACTCACACAGGCAGCCTGCTTTCACCGAAAACCGGACTCCGTCCTGATTCGCTCGCGGTCCTCTACGTAGCAGGCCGCTCCTACTCCGCTCTCATGTTTCTCTTCTCCCAGTCACCTCGGAGACAAGAACGGCGAGCTCGCGAGGCCGAGCGATCAGACTTGAGTGGTCTGCATGCCAGCATATCCCGCGTGCTCACTTTGATCTGCCAGCGCGTGTATTAACACGTGAGGATTAGCAACCCTCATTACATAGAGTGGCTCAGTCCTTCGGCGCGGATCGTAGAATGCTGCGCTGGGCGGCCTCGCCTCTCACGTTTCTCTTCTCCTAGTCACCTCGGAGAAAGAGATGTAAAATCGCAGGGCTGGGCGTTCAGGCTTGAGTGATTTTTCGCGCCGGCATAGCCCCTGGTGTTTCACTCTGCACACAGCGCTTTGATCGGCCAGTGTATTACACTAAGGATTAGCGCCTCTTGCAGCTCTTTGATCTGCCAGCGATGCTTTCATTATGAAAGCGTCAGTCTGTCCCTGCCGCGCTCACGGTCCCCCTTCTTCAATGAAGGTGGCCCCGCCTCCCCTGCTCTTGTGTTTCTCCCCTCCCAGTTTTCTCGGAGAAGAAACAGCAAGCTCGAGGTTTGAGCGATCAAGTTTGAGTGAATTTATGCCGGCGCAGCCCCGCGTTTCACTCTCCACTCAGCTCTTTGATCTACCGGCACGAGAGTTTGTGAACACTGGGCCTGTTCAAATAGCGCCCACACAACTGGCCCAGTCGGAGGTGGAGCTACTATCACACAGAACTCTCTTCCTCAGCCACCTAGAGCGCCTGGGACTCAGGGTCAATTTCGTCAAGAGCACGCTGTCCCCCATCCACCGAATATCGTTCCTGGGAACAGTTCTCGACTCAGCTCAGATGAGAGCAGTGGTCGCACCAGAATGCGCTCTGGCCATACAGAAACTCGTGGCCTCCTTCAAGAGCGGCACCACTCGCCCCATCAAAGCGTTTCAGAGGATGCTGGGCCTCATGGCCGTAGCATCGCCGGTGCTACAGCTGGGCCTGCTTCGCATGCGGCCCCTTCAACGCTGGTTGAAACCACGGGTTCCACCCCACGCATGGTGTCACGGACGCCTACATATATCAGGGTGAGCCAGGCCTGTGTAACAGCCTTGGCCCCCTGGAAGAACCCCCGCTGGATGGAGAAGGGCGTGGCCATGGGAATGGTCTGCAGCAGGAAGGTTGTCACAATAGATGCCTCCAACACAGGTTGGGGGGCATTGTGCGAAGGCAAACCGAATTTCAGCCATTGGTCGAAAGCGGAGAAAGGCTTCCACATCAACTGCTTGGAGATGCTAGCAGTATGTCGAGCCTGCCAGTTCTTCCTGCCAGACCTAATAGGACGCCATGTGCTGATCCGCTCAGACAACATATCCGTGGTGTCCTATATAAATCACCAAGGAGGTCTCTCCTTGAAGCGCCTCTTCATTCTGGTAGAGTGCCTTCTAGAGTGGGCTCAGCTCAACCTGCGCTAGCTGAGAGCAGCACACTTACCGGGCAAATTGAACCAGGAAGCGGATATGTTATCTCGGAGCAATGTCCCCTCAGAGGAGTGGATGCTCCATCCGCAGACAGTCCATATGATTTGGAAGATCTTTGGCAGGGCCGAAGTAGATCTCTTTGCCTCCAAAGACAGCTCTCACTGCCCAACATATTATTCGATCCACGATTGGCCCAACCTCCTCCTTTATGCATTCCCCCCCAATCGCCCTGATTCCACAGGTCATCAGGCGAATCAGGGAACAAGGACACAAGGTTCTCTTGGTGGCCCCCCTTTGGGAAAGCCAACCTTGGTTGTCAGAGCTCACTCAGATGCTGACAGCAGCCCCCTGGCCCTTGCCCCTGAGACGGGATCTCCTTTCTCAAGCGAACGGGACAATATAACAACTAGATGGGTGCACATATACTACGTTATAGGAACAATTCTGACGCGCTCAAGCTCTCTGGTTAGTTGTTTGCATACTTTCGGTCCAGGAAGTACAGAATATGTAAGAGTCACCCAGGCCGGGCGTAACCTCTATGAGTTTAGCCCGCTTTAGCCCTGGAGTATACTATTGTGCTTCCCTATGGGCAATTGAATGCTTATGGAGGCATATTATGCAGTCGTTCCTCTACCATAGCATGGCGTAATTGAATTGAGTTCCCATATGCGTCTTTATCAAGATGCAGTACTAGTGGAGTATCCACAGGGAACGTACTCGGTTACTATCGCAACCTCGGTTCCCTGAGATACGGAACAAGTACTGCGTACTTTGCCGTGCTAAGTAGCTGCAAGGCTCAGTCGTCGCTTCAGTCGAAGTAACCTGAGGATCCTATGGCGAAACGGCCACTTATATAGACAGAACAATGGATAGAACAAAATAATTATAGATAGAACAATGAATAGAGCCATAAATTGAGCAATATAATGCAAAGAACGGCAGATAGAACGACAGAACGATAGAACAATAGATTGATAGTCATAGTTCTATAGTACAAAAGAATAACAGTATAATAGTACGAAAGAACAATAGAATGATAGATTGAACGACAGAATAACAGAACAATAGAATTATAGACAGACAGACAGACAGACAGACAGACAGACAGACAGACAGACAGACAGACAGACAGACAGACAGACAGATAGATAGATAGATAGATAGATAGATAGATAGATAGATAGATAGATAGATAGATAGATAGATAGATACTGAATTAAGTGATCAGAGGTTTAATTGCAGCATGTACAATAACAGAATGTTGTATTTGTCAAGCCAAACATAATGACATGACTGCCAGAACACAGTCTGAAGGAAGTCAAGGAATCGTGCTCAACACAGACAGACAAAAGGAGGGTGGGAGAAGAGAGGGGGAACACAAGGGATGAAAGGTAGACAGTGTGACAGAAAAGCAAGTTAGCTGAGGATGAAAGGATGAGAAGAGGAGGACTGAGAGAGAGAGAGGGGGGGGGGGGCTTTTGAAGAAAACAAGGCCGACAAAAAAAGCAAGAGAGGCTCTCAGTGGTTTTTATATGTCGTTCGTTTCTCTAAAAATAGAGAGGTGAAAATACTGACAACCAGTGACACCGTGAGCACTGTTTCCTGCATTGATGAGACAAGTGCATATGTGGCAGGAAAACCACTGCGTTGAGGGGTTAAAAAGAGAGAAAGATACTTTTTTTAGGAAGAAGCAAAATGCTTCCGATTCTGATTACCCATCTTCTCTCTATGCTATTGATCACAGCTGTGATAGAGCATGCGTATGAGTTTTGAAAGTCAAAAGACCACAATAAACTGACAGAAAAATCACATACGAGTCTTTCGATGTCCTACTTTTTGCACAGAGCAACAACACTGCATCAATGTATATGAAAAATCATCTGATGTTAAAACCAGTTTTGTTTAGATCAGTGTTTCCCATTAAATATACCATACAAAACGCCAAATTAAAACAGTATAGACAGTAATATTGTGAATTATTATTAAAATTTCAAATAACTGTTTTCTATTGTAATATATTTTAAATTGTAATTTATTTCTGTGATGCAAAGCTGAATTTCCAGCATCATTACTCCAGTCTTCAGTGTCACATGATCCTTAAGAAATCATTCTAATAAGCTGATTTGCTGCTCAAGAAACATTTCTTCTTATTATCAATGTTGAAAACTGCTGCTGACAGACAGACTGAGCATCTGTCTTTAAATCAGCTCAATGGATACATATGACCTTTACAGTGACCCATGGCCCAGTGCAATAGTTTGCTCTGTTTCAGATTTGGATGGGTTATCCAGATCCTAAGGTATTACCGAGTGCACAGTCTACCACGGAGAAGGGTTCATGGTTAAATTGAATTACTGAAACTCATGTTAAAATGAGAACAGTGTAATAATGATGCAGACTTCTCTGTTCGTTTAGTGGCAGCAAATGGCAGAAAGGCTAATACATTTATCATAGACATGCTCACACACATAACTGAATGGTGGGTGTTTCACTAATACATTAATCAACACAGAGCAGGACCAGAGCAGTAAAAAACAAAAAACAAAAAAAAAACAGCTACAGAATTCCTAAATTAAATGTAGATAAATACTGTGCATATAAAAATAAAGCTGTGGCAGCTTGATATTAACCACCACTGACATAAAAAATGCAGTAAATGAAAGAAGCGTTTGAATGCTGGCTTAACATTGCACTGTCTGAAAGTTTAAAAAATACCATAAGTTACGGTTTGATATTACAGTGTTACATATACCAGAACAACAGATGGACTGATCAAAGAAGCATGGAAAGAGAGATCAAATAAATAACAGATGGGCAACTGAACAGAGACAGATCAATCAGATGGCAATATTACTTAAAGTCATATCAATAAAGCCGTTTGAATAGAAAACTGAATTTAATTGATCTGCCTGACCTCATAAGTATTAAAGTGAAGTGAAAAAAGTGAAGTGACATACAGCCAAGTATGGTGACCCATACTCGGAATTTGTGCTCTGCATTTAACCCATCCAACGTGCACACACACAGCAGTGAACACACACACACCGCGAACACACACCCGGAGCAGTGGGCAGCCATTTGTGCTGCGGCGCCCGGGGAGCAGTTGGGGGTTCGGTGCCTTGCTCAAGGGCACCTCAGTCGTGGTATTGAGGGTGGAGAGAGCGCTGGACATTCACTCCCCCCACCTACAATCCCTGCCGGCCCGAGACTCGAACCCGCAACCTTTGGATTACGAGTCCGACTCTAACCATTAGGCCACAACTTCCCCATAAATTATTCATAAGTAGTCAAGTGTGACATTACATTAAAGTTCATCAAATTATATAAAAATGATATTAAAATATAAGTATTAATACATCAACATCATATTTAGAAATATAAAAGATTTACACTTTATATAATAGATATATTCATAGCTAGATTTTATTTTACACATACTGAGTCAAATAATATAAAATTAAAGGACCAAATTAAATGAAACGACAGAATTGGTTGTTATTAACAATTATTGTTATTAATTTTAACATGTAAATTAATGATAACATTTTTGAAACAAGTGAAAAATGGCACCAGAAATTACAGATCAGACTAATCTGAATGCAAAAATCTATTAATTTCATAATTTTAGAACTCTGAATCTATAAGGATTGAAAAGAAGCACTATTCATATGCAAAACTCTTAGATTTTTTATTTAATTTTAATTTATCTTTTCAAAATGTAAAAAATTGCTTTTCTTGTTAAAAACTACAGTGACACGAAGTCCTTTGAATTTTAATTCATTAATTCTACTTTCTTATAGACCACTGGAACCTAGAAAGCATTTTCAAATCAATTCTGATTTGGCACATAACCGTTAGTCAAACCTGCTATGTCAGAACTGATCTTTTATCTACCAAAGATCCTGTAAACCCAACATGAACTTTTATTGGTTGCAATGCACACCAGTCAGACGGTCTTGTACTGTACAATGAACTACTGTATCGATCAGATGTCAGCAGTGTCACTGCTGATCAACTTCCTTGGTCTATAAAGATGATCATGATCATGAAAGGAAGTTAGGTAAAGATAAAAAGCAATTAAAATATGGTGAGATTGAGTCTATTGCATAAAGGGCAAGACTCAGTTAACCATTACTAGAATTAACTATTTAGAAAAAAATTATAGTGCATTAATGGACATGGAAATAACTGAGAAGATTTAAAATACTGAAATTCAGAAAAACTTCTCTGCTAATTGCAGTTTATATAAATAATTTCAAAACTCTGCAGGAGTCTTACTGTGCTAAATACTGAGCTGCATATTAAATCTCATTTGCCTCATGAAAATCTCATGAATTAATTTTCTCTGCTGATAAATTGACAGATCAACATAACTCCAATAAAACTGTTGGTTTTATTGGGGGTTTCTAATGCGCGACTGTTCAGATCTTAGGAAAAGAGTCAGCGTGGACCACGTCTGTTTTTGATTGATGGGCTGAAATGCAAAACGGCGGGCTAAAAATATACTGATTGGCCACCCTGCAGTGATTGGACAGCCTAATGAGCGCAGAGTGATTTTGCTCAGGTAATACTTCCCCTGGTCCACCACCCATCGGCGGACAAACACCGCACTAGATGAGCAAAATGTGAGATAATACAATGCCAGACAGGAACAAAGAGACAGTGAGTCAGAGCATGAATGATTTGATGCTGTCATGGTTTCAAAGACTCTCTAATTCATTCTCAAACTCGTTTAAACACACACAGTTAAATATGGCTGTCACTCGTCATCTGAGTGCTTAAAAAAACACCCGGACTCTGATTTAATCATTCTCTGGGATTTTAATAAAGCAAATCTCTCCCGTGAACTGGCAAAATACAGACAGCACATCACATGTCCCACCAGAGACAGTAATATACTGGATCACTGTTACACAACAAAGGACGCATATCACTCGGTTCCATGAGCAGCTTTAGGACTCTCTGATCAATGTTTGATTCATCTTATTTCGTCCTACAGGCAGAAACTTAAATCTGCAAAGCCTGTATTAAGAACTGTTAAAAAATGGACTAATGAAACTAAAGAGCGGGATCTACAAGCCTGTTTCTCTCTCACTGATTGGACTGTTTTTGAAGCCTCTTCCTCTTTGAAGCCTCTGCATTGAGCTCACAGAGACTGTAACTTCATATATCAGTTTCTGTGAGGATATGTGCATTCCTAACAGGACTCATCTAATCTACAACAATGACAAACCATGGTTCACCACAAAACTCAGACAGCTCCGTCAGGCCAAAGAAGATGCTTACAGAAAGGGGTATAAAGTCTTGTATAAACAGGCCAAATACACACTGGAAAAGGAGATCAGAGTGGCAAAGAGGAATTATTCTGACAAGCTGAGGAAAAAATGATCTTCCAGTGATCCTGCTTCAGTGTGGATAGGAATGATGGATATCACCAGTTACAAGACACCATCCCCCAGCATGCTGGAGAATCAACACCTGGCAGACGACTTGAACGAGTTTTATTGTCGTTTTGAAAAATCACCCCACACCCGCCCTGAACACCTCTCCACACAACCATTAACACCTCCAGCAACCCTCCTCTCCCCCACACCTACAATTCAAATCAGCGAAGATGATGTGTGCCAGGTCTTCAGGAAGAACAAACGAAGGAAAGCACCAGGCCCAGACGGTGTGTCACCAGCCTGCCTAAAAATCTGTGCTGACCAGCTGGCCACCATCTTCACACAGAACTTCAACAGATCACTGGAGCTGTGTGAAGACCCCTCTTGCTTCAAACGCTCCACCATCATCCCCATCCTAAAGAAACCCAAAATTACTGGACTTAATGACTACAGACCTGTGGCCCTAATGTCTGTAGCCATGAAATCATTTGAAAGACTGGTTTTGGCTAATCTGAAGGACATCACCAGACCCTTACTGGACCCCCTGCAGTTTTCCTACAGAGCAAACAGGTCTGTGGATGATGCAGTCAACATGGGACTGCACTTCATCCTGCAGCATCTGGACAGACCAGGGACTTATGTGAGGATCCTGTTTGTGGACTTCAGCTCCGCTTTTAACACCATCATCACGGAAACCCTTCAGAATAAACTAACCCAACTCTCCGTCCCCACCTCCGTCTGTCAGTGGATCACCAGCTTCCTGACAGACAGACAGCAGTTAGTAAAGCTTGGTAAATCCACATCCAGCACTCGTACCATCAGCACTGGAGCTCCTCAGGGCTGCGTACTGTCCCCACTGCTCTTCTCCCTCTACACCAACGACTGCACTTCTAAAAGACCCCTCTGTCAAGCTCCTGAAGTTTGCGGATGACACCACACTGATCGGCCTCATCCAGGACGGTGACGAGTCTGCTTACAGACAGGAGGTTAAGGAGCTGGCTCTCTGGTGCAGTCTTAACAACCTGGAGCTTAACACGCTCAAAACTGTGGCAATGATTGTAGACTTCAGGAGAAACCCCCCTGCTCTCCCCCCACTCACCATCATGACTGCAGTGGAGTCATTCAGATTCCTGGGCACCACCATCTCCCAGGACCTGAAGTGGGATATTCCCCCAAATAATACAATGACATGATGATATTATTGTTTTACATGCTTACCAAAACTGAGTTTTTAAGAAACATCACAATTTAAAACAATTTTCTATTTTAATATATTTTAAAATCTAATGTATTCCTGACAAAAAAAAGCTGAATTTTCAGCATCATTACTCCAGTCTTCAGCGTTACATGATCCTTTCGAAATCATTCAAATATGATAATTTGTTGCTCAATAATATTACATATTATTATTATTGAAAACAATTGTGCTGCTTAATATTTTTGTGGAAACTGTGATACTTTTTTTCAGAATTCTTTGATGAATAGAAAGTTCAGCATTTATTTTAAATAGAAATTTTGTAACATTATAAATGTCTGTACGGTCTCTTCTGATCAACTTAATGTGTCTTTGCTATGCTATTAATTAAAAAAATATTAATTTCTTTTTAAAAAATTAGACCCAAACTTTTAACAGTAGTGCATATAGTTATACGTATATGATTTCTTGCAATAATTATGTATTTAATAGCATTTTATGATACTATTAAATGATTATTTAATCAACTATAAACTATAAATGTAAAATACATGTAATACACAATAACACCAGCTACCATAAAGATGCACAACACAACAAATGATACAAGAAGGATAATCAGTTACAGCGTGTTTTATTGCGGTGTTTTTGATAAATACTTGACAAATAATTAATCCGTACTCCAAGTGGAATGAGGCACACCCATCATGATCACCACTCCACACACACAGAAACTTCTGCAAATAAATACAGTATATGAGTGTCACTCCTAAACCTTGCTAGTGTGTTTGCGACCAATGATCAAGTCTTAGCTGATCAGATACAGATCACATTCAGGTGTCTCATGACTTCACACTGAAGAAACAAGAGGACAGCCAATATAAGAAAAGACATCAGCTGACAACAGAATGTTAAAATATTGAAAATTAATGCACACGCAGAGGTGGTAATGTGTCCTTGATGTGAGTCACGTATCAAGAGTGCATTAATTTTCAATAATTCACAGGTCTGGATTCAGTAATTCTGCTTATATTACAGTTTCTGCATTCCACTGATGATATTATTAATTTCAAGAATTTTTCATTTCCCTAAAACCGCCTTCTTACACCACAGACAAAATGTACAGCTTAACTAGTTTTCTGAAATGTCAAGAAAAAAAATGTATAGATTTATAAATGTACATTTTTTAAAACTGAAAATATAAATAACTCCTAGATTGAGGAAATGCATCATGACAGTCTGTGAAATGGGTCCATTAGTAGTTTAAAAGCGTTGCTTGGATTTTAACGTTTAAGTATTGATCAACTCATTTCATTCCAAACTTGAATGACAAATAGAGTCCAAACAATACTGTATCCTCCCAATTTTTCAAAAATGTTTTTTGTTCCACAGAAAAAAGTAAACTATACAAGTTGAACAGTCATTTCCAAGTAAACAGTCATACTCTTTCCTAATTGAAGTCTTGTTAATTCACAAAGAATGCAGCAATGTGATACAGAACTATAATTTAGTCAGTAAATATAGCATTACAGAACATTTTCAGAGCACTAACCAAGACCCTGGAATGTCTGTCAGCCAATCAGAATCAAGCATTCAACCCTAGTTTGGTATAATGGTTCAATAAACCGAAAGCAAGCGAAAACAAAAGAGTTAAACTGATTATACACCCCCTGACATTTCAACATACTCCACATTCAAACATATTCTGTCGCATGGATATGATTTGCATAAATTTATGGAGTGTGTGAGTATACGCGCTCAGGCTTGATGCTCCCCATTGATCATCATCTCAAAGGCTGGTAGTGATTTTTTGCAGGCAGCCCTTTGAGATAACAGTTATGTCCTACTGTTATTTCCAATGACGCAAATACAAAACAAAGCAGGCGTTGCATGGATGTGAGGGCAAAGCATAATTACACACACACACACAGACACTCTTCCACTGCTTTCTTCCATCCTGTCAAGGGTATTTGTAAGTCACCTGAAGCATATTAAAACAATTTAAGCAGAGAAGCGAATCACTGAACTCAATGTCATTCATTAGCGTCTCAGGTAACATGGAGAACCAGCTCTGTGAAAAACAAGGGCTGACATTCAATCAGCAATCCAGTCAGCCTACAGTACCTCAATGACGAAGGGTGAAGTATATTTTATACAATGTTTTATGAAGATTAAAGGTGAAGGGTGTAATTTCTGCACTCCTAGCAGCACCAGAAAGAATTACTATAAAAGTGAAGTTGGAGTGCTGGCTTGACAAAGCCTTGGAAGTTTAAAATAGTTTCAAGAAAGATTTGAAGTTTCATGGTTATACAAGCCTTGAGAAATCTGAATACAGTAACTTGTGCCTTTCTATTCGGTTGCTAATAAGATGTGGTTAGTTAGCTGCTAACTGGTTACTAAAGCTGAAAGAACAAGTTCAAGTTAAGCTGAAACAACAGAATTTGTGGCATAATATTGATTATCACACAAAAAAAGTGAATTTCCACTCGTCTCTCTTTTTTTTTTTTTAAATGTGGGTTACAGTGAAATTCATAAATGTTAAAATAGGTAAAGCCACAAAATATATGTTTGGTAACATATGCGTGTTTACATTATTCAATATAAACAACTTTACAGCACAAATATTTCACAATTTTCAACAGAAGAATCGATGCAAGTGATTTTATAAAATTATAAGCAGTGTTGTCGTTTTAACAAACTGTTAAAACTAGTTTTCTGGTAACTGAAATATAGCTAGAATAAAAATACAAATATTTAATTATGACTTAATATATGAAAAAATATAATTCAAAACATTAATAAATACTATGGTAGTATTTAAATCATATTAAATTAAGACTGATAATGGCCTTTGCATTTATTGGCTCCATTTACCTCCATTCTAAGTGTCTCACTGGAAACCAGATTTTTCTGAGAAACCACACTATACGAAGTGAACCAATTTTTTTATGCCAATCAACATTACAGCACACATGCTGTTGATTTAGCTTAACTTGTATTAAACCAGGACTATCCCTTTAAGAATTAGTCAAAGAAGGTGGAAAATGCCAATAAAGCAACAGAAGATGAAGTTGGAAACAACAACACATTTCATCTTTAAAGCCAGGGTATCTTGAGATCAGAAACCAAGCTTGCCCTTAGAGAACAGTCTGGGCAATCAAATTGCATGTTGTGTAATCCAAGTAAACTACAATCAAAAACTATAATAAATTCCCAAGGCAAAAAGCCACCATTGATTATCACTGCCTCTGATTTTCTCACCATCAGTAAAGATATTCTTCTTTTCACCTTGGTACCACCTACAGATGCAGTTTTACCTTCCAGTGCCTCCATCTACCACCCCAAGGACTGATGGGACGCGACACGGTCACCTCCTAAGGAACATCCCTCTCTCGACCGCGACAGCCTGTCAATATGGCTCGAACCAGCTGTCAATCAAGCTGTCACTCGTCCAGACATACAGACATTGTATCGAGGAAGGCCAGAAACTGATGAGTGATGAGGAGTTTGTGTCTCAGGCCGTGATAATGAGGATTATGGGAAGTATGATACATGAAGCAAACAGCTTAGACTTTTAGTTACTGTCTTGATTGGTAACAAATAATACAAATACAGCAGTTAGGGAAAAAACTACAAGAGATAAAAATGCATAAACTGTGCGTATTTCCACAATATTTAGTGCTTTGAGTTTAATGAGCTATTAAACTAATGAATTAATCGTAATACTGAATTCTAATTTACTGACTAATCCTTCATGCTATAATTGAGATAGTTGCAGCTTTCATGTAACAAATACAAATTGTAAATTTTTAGGCTGATTATATTGATTTACCTTGTGTAACATACTCCCAGGAAGATGAAAATCCAACGGCCTGCTGTTTGATCTCCGCTCTCAATACATTTCTGTACTTTCAAACATCCACACACAAACACAACCACATAAGACACATACAAAAACATCCCAAAACACAGCGAAGCTTAACAGTTCTGGGAGTAAACATTTCATTCAGTTTCTCCATACAGAAATTGATCTAACACACATAAACCTTTCAAGATAGATGTACAATGTTAAGTGATGAAATATGCATTTGTAGAAGTCACTTCAGATTACAATATAATTTCTAAAACAGGAATTTCTGAAGTTATTAGCATATAAATGACAACATCCAGCAAACACCCACTCCCATGAACCTCAGCAAAACACTCAAATCTATCTTGGAAAATCTATTTTGAAATAAATACAATCACATCTTTCATAATACTTAATGCACTATGTTGTTCAATCCAAAAAGAAAAGCCTTTAAGTATGGTCCTTTTGTCTTTTTCTTAGATTTAGTTTGTGCCTCAATTTAAATTTATTTCAATTTTATACTGAATACGTGTTTCACAATCCCAATGGAGAAAATGAATGCGAAAAACATTTCTGGAACCAAGTCTGCTGATAATGTGAGCAGTCGCTGTAGCGTTTTATCCTGAACCATGCTTATGGTCATAATACAGGGGGGTTTTGCCCGTTTTATCGCCCGCCAGGTGAAAATAGTCCATCAGGGCCCGTATTCACAAAACATCTTAAGGCTAAAAGCAGCTCATAACTCGCTGATTTAGGAGAAAATCTTAAAAAATAATGGGCGTGTCAGTCCTAAATTTAGGACTCTATTGCCTGGTTTCACAGACAGGGCTTAGACTAAACCAGGATTAGATCATTGTTCAATTAGGACATTTAAGTAATTTTTATAAACATGCTTAGATAAAAAATATTACTGGTGTGCATCTTGAGACAAAACAAAGGCACCGATATATTTTAAGACCAGTCAGTGCAAGTTTATTTCAGTTCAAACAGCTCAGACTTACACTTTAGTCTAGGACTAGGCTTAAGCCTTGTCTGTGAAACCGGGGGTAAGAGTATTTCACAAAGCATTGTAGTGCTAAAACTTGCTCCCAAATCTGTGAAATGTTAGGAGTACTGAAGAGGGCTCCCGAGTCACTAAGACCAAACCACAAACTATTCCTAAAATGTCTGTTGCTAGCAATCTGCCTCTGAATGTAAACATTTTAGAAACATTTGATGATAATGACGTTTTAAAAAGGTATCACCTTTGGTTTTGGGGGTTATCCCAACTCCAAATGTTCCTTTGATTATATCCTTTTCATTAACCAGTTGGGCAAGACGTAACAGCTTCCATCCAGTTTTTTGTTTTGTTTACGTTTGCATGTATTACTATCAGCTATGATTATTCTACTCCATTAATTAAAAGGCTGTTTATATGCATATCCACTAATTGTTTTTGAGAAGCATACATGTCAGAGGCTGAAGATATACTTGTTTAATTAGTGACACTTATCCTGCATTTTAAACCTTTAGTTGAATACGGCAACATAATATTGCGCTCTACAATATTTCTATGAATAAATCTCTGACAGAGACTATCAGCCAATCACTGTGTGCATAATAAGCATGCTGACATCATCCATAGCAACGAGGTCAACCCCACCCTTATTCTGAGCTTAAGACTTCTCTCTATTCCTCAGTACAAGTTTGTCTCAGCAGCTTTGTGAATAGGTTTTAAGAGAACACTCTTAGCTTAAAAACTTTTACTGCTATTTAGGAGAACTCTTAGATAAAATGTTGTGAATACGGGCCCTGATCACTGAAAAATAGTCACGATTCGAGGTATCAATCATGCTTGTGGCACAGTCGGTGTGGGCTGGGTTGCACACTAAAATGCAATACTAGAGAGATGTCTCAAAGGGCTAGAAAGATGTTCAAAGCAAAGTGTGAACATCAGTAACTCATCCAAAAAAAGGACAGTCAAATTATATTTAAGATAATTTCCATTCATTTATTCCTCTGCACAAAAAACATTTTCAAAAATATATTCAAATTCTTTAACATTGTAAAAAATTCCAAACATTTCATGTAATAGTCTTCCAAACAGTGTGATCACAGAGGGGTTTCTTTCCCTAAAATACCGTGCTAAACTATCCTCTGAGAGGAAGTAAACTCTTTTATACTGTAACAATTAGGTTTAATACAACCTTTATGAACGACCAGACAGCTCCATATTGGACCCAAAAAACAGCACAAGGGTGCAATACCACTGCTTTAGCCAATTATTCTGACACATATTGATCGAGAAATACCAAGATATCTGCTGTGCAACTGGAGAGATGAATTTAGGATGCAGTGCAGAGATATATATATAGTCAGTGTGTGTACACTGCTTAACCGTAGTGTCTTCATAATGGGATTTTGACCTCCTGCAGACAAAAGGATATTGAGAAATAGCATGTAGTGCATCTCTGTATGTGAATGTGTTTATGTTAATGTATGTGTGGCGGTTTGAAAAGCTCCTTTCTCTCTGTAGTTCTGTTTACATGAGAGTTTGGTCCTCTTAGTGTAATGTAAACTTTAACCACATATATTCTTCATCACCAGAATGTGCTAGGATCATACAGGAATGGGTCACAGCCTGTCAGGAATGTGAAACAAACAACAAGACATTGTTCACACATTCAAACACTAGTCCAATGTGTCTGGATGGCTACAGCTCCTGGAAGGCGGCCACTCTGGATTTGGTGCTCTGTAGAGTGAGCTGTGGAGACAGATTGAAGATTGAGAGGTGTAAACAATTGTGCTCAGCTCCAAACTGATGATCTTCATGTATATCAAGTGACAATTACAGTAAATAAAATACACACATTGCTGTTTCAAATGTTTGGGGTCAGTAACTTTTTTTTTTAAATAAAGAAATCATTACTTTTATTCAGCAAGAATCAATTAAATTGACAAAGTGACAGCAAAGACATTTGTAATATAACTAACTTTCTATTTATCAAAGAATCCTAAAAGGAAATTTATTACGATTTCCCCTATATATATATTCTATATATTACCGTTTTAACTTTGCCACCTATAGTTTTTAATTATTTATGCTCATGCCATGAGAAGCACTGGACATGTATGATATGTGCAATACCTCGGAGTCATGAAGAATTCATAGCGAGAGAGTGAAATAGAGAGAGAGCAGAGGGAGCATGTGTGTCTCTGATCAGCTGTCACTAGTCTGTGTGAACTCACTGACAGTGATGTTAAAAGACACTTTAAGACAGAATCCCTCATGAAAAACTGGTGTAAACAAACAAGAAGAGACAGTGATGGGAAAATTATTAAATTAATGCTATAAGATGATGGTACATTTCTGCTTTATTAAGGAATCATTCTGCAGGGATTTAAGGCACGTGGACTCTCACCTTGAAATACCCTAAACTGCTCAGTGGTTATCAGACATGAGTTATAAATGTCACTATAAATATACTGTTCGAAATAAAGACATAAGTATTTGGAATCTGTGGTTTTAAAGCATTAGTGGATCAGGTTCATGGTTAATGTGATGAATACACCGGTGGGTCCTCTGCTAGGGCAACTGTGTGAACTTAAGGAGAACTGACTTCCAACATCCACCAAAAACACCAAGACCAGCTGGTTAGAAGTAATTGCAAAAATGGCTGAGAGAAGTGCAATAGGAGTGCAAACAGCGAAGCTCATGTAATCCACCACTGATAACAGCCGGAGTATGAACGTCTTCTGGCAATCGAAAGTACAGAAACATTACATTTATGCATTTAGCAGACGCTTTTATCCAAAGCGACTTACATTGCATTCAAGTTACAGTTTTTACATTTTATCAGCTCTTGCTTTCCCTGGGAATCGAACCCATGACCTTGGCGTTGCTAGCGCCATGCTCTACTATTTGAGCTACAGGAAAGCATGGTGGCCTACAGCAAGTTAATCACTGTTGGTATGAACGCTGTGAATTGCATTTCCTATTAATTTTTTAGGAGACACTTTTTATCCAAAGCAACTACCAACACACTATCTACAGGAGCAATCAATCGGCTTGGTCACTGTTGGAGAAACCAATTCATACAGCTTCCCTACCAGAGTTTGAATCTGAGATCTTTAGTTCATATCAGAATCAGAAAAGTGATGTAGAATCCTTTTTGGTTTTTGGAGGCCATTTGGTTTGACATTTTGCATAAAATCAAAAGCAATGACATTTATCCATATTTAGTTGTAGCTTAGTCCAATACGTTTTCAGAAATCTTTCTAATAGTGCTCAAGAAACATTTCTTATTATCAACATTGAAAACTGTGCTGCTTAACATTTTTGTGGAAACCATGATAATGCAAAGTTCAAAAGAACAGTATTTATTTTGTTATGAAATCTTTTGCAACATGTCTTTACTAAATATATATCAATTTTGATAAAGTTTTAATGCATCTTTGCTGAAAAGTATTAATGTATTTCTTTCAAAAAAAAAAATACAAAATTTTAAATGGTAGTTTAATGTGTGAAATTTTGTAACATTTAAAAGCTATTTGCATCACAATTTTGCACTCTCTTTTCAAAATCACTCTCCCAAATCAGTAAAAATGTTTTTAGAACCAGATGCTTCCTAAAAAAAATACTTTCAAGGAGAGAAAAATACATCAATATCAATGCTCGGGGTCTCTGCAGGTTAATCAAATTTTAACTTCTACTTATCCATAATTCAGTACAATTAACAATGGAACGGATGGACATTTACGTGCCGCCGCTCGCTGGGGATTTTGATAGATTACCGCATAAACAACTGAGGGAACAGGTGAGCCTGTCAGTGCATTAAGACACTCTCACTACATCGCTCTCCCTCAGGCTATAGAGCAGCGGGACGCACCGGGCTACGGAGAAAGCACAGCCACAGCCATTAATCATTCCACCGTTGTGACCTGGAAATTCAGCGACCCTTGTCACTTTGCTCCAAGGTCCAGTGCTCAAACTACCTGACCAATGGTGATTTACAACGAGTCGGACAGTGTCCCGATACAGGCTTCTAATGCAGGCTCAACATCGGCTAAGAAAACAACAGCTGTCAAAGGGTGTAAAACAGAGCTGGATTTTCTAGCTGCTGTAAGCGCGAGAGCTGTGAAGCAGTTCCCCCAAAGTGTCCGGCTCGATTTACTCAAGCTCCGCTTCAATTAGAAAATCACATCAAGGCAGACTGACTGAACACACGGAGGGCACTCCATCCATCCAAACGACCGATCACAACACAGGAATCAATTAGCGTAGCGCTAATGAGACAATTTCACACGCTGCAGGAAAAGATTCTATGGCTAAAATGGAGCTTTTAATCTACCGTTTCATAAGGCTTGATGAAAACGTAGCTGAACCTTTCAGAAAGATGAATAAATTCTTTTTGGACTACTGGTGCTCCGTAGCATGACTAACTGTATGATTAAGAGCATATTCATAGGAACTAGCCCTTCTTATAAATGGCGCTACAAAACAGAGTTTAGTGAACCTGTATGTCAATTTACAAAATCTCACACACAGACAAATACAAATGTTTCAGGACTATGAATATGGAATCATTCAAACACTGTAGAGCAACCTGCAGAAACAACGACACTCCTGTATGTTGTAAAAATCTGTGACTTAAAGGGGAGGTCTAATGCTATTGCATACATTCTGAGTTATTTACACTGTTAAAGAGTTGAATTGTCATGCTAAACATGGCCCAAGTTTCAAAAAACTATTTAGATGAATAATAAAAATATAAAATACGCTCCCTCCGGGTTAGTATACATTTCGGGAAGTTGTTTTTCGAGCATGGCTCTTCATGACGTCAACATCACATCTCTCGGAAGAGCAGGAGTGATAGCGGGCCGTAGTTTGGACACCCCTGAACTAGAGCTTCGTCTTCGGGATTTTTTAAAATGATACGAATCTGCAGAGGTGGGCAAACTACGGGTGTTTTCATCCAGTCTGTGAGGCAGTTGTTCCAAAATGCAATATCAGTAAAATCCAATAGATAGCCTGAAGTGCAGCATATAACCCCTGATTTACACCATCCCGCCGCGCCGACGCGGCCACTCCAGTCAATCTGCAGCACGTTTCAGAAGCAGCTCTCCGCGCAGCTTCACTAAAGATAGGTGCCTAGTCTATTTTTGACGGACGCCGCGTTCAAGCCGCACAGCGAATACAAAATAAAAAGTCAAAATAGCTATATACACTACAAAACTGGCACAATAGTAAATAAGTTACATGTTTTAAAAATGTGAAAGTGTTCACTTGTTTTGAAAAATGCCTTGTATTGGAATGTTTTAAAAATGATTAAAAGACTTTCCAGTATCAAAACAAATGCCAGTGTTATCCTCCTGCTCACGGGTGCTGTCATTTTGTGGGGAAAACATGGAAATTAGTCGTTTTATCTTGCAAAGATATGATTTCTTCTGTTTTCCAAACACATTTTTATGAAAATGGATATAGTAGCCTACTGTTTACATATTATAAATGTATTTATTTTTTCATCTGAAACGTGGTGTGATTTCCAAGGCGACTTATATAAAGCAATCAAGGTCAAGATTGTTAACAATTTTGTTCATTAAACAACAATTATAAAACAAAATTCAAAAACAAAACTCTTTGGAGATCTGAAGGATGCAATACTACTCTACAGGTACTAAAGATTAATATGAGATTGGATGAAATTGTGTGTCTCCTTTAAGTTCTGACTATATTTAAGTGTCGGACTACAATGTATTTAACTATCAAAACATGAAGGAGCAATAATACCGAGTGTCTTTGCTGATATATGATGATTTTAAGATATTTAATATTTAAGTGACTTTCTCCACAGCATGTGACAAACTCAAAATCTCCAGGCCCAGTTTTCTTTCCTGAGTTTAAAATGAGTGTATTTCAGTTAACAGCCCAGGGCCCAAACATTCATGAAATATTTTTAAGAATAAAACTCTTATTAACTGCTATTTTCTTCTTATTTTCTAACTTAAGAATAAAATTAAGAATACTTTGTATTTCCAAAACATTTAAGAATGTCCTTTTCTTAAGGTTGTTCTAAATACAATACTGAAGAATTCAATTCAAATTCCTGAAGATAGTTCATAATTATTGTGAATAGTCCTCTAAAGTTATATATTTTTGATCCTTTATATCTTTACTGCATATGAAGATTTTCATGAATCCAGCCACAGATGTGTAACTGCTACCCCATCATACATCGAAAACAAATATAAAAACTACGCAGTCTTAATACAGCTCAGTGACTTTGAAGCCAGCAACTGTTGTGGGCGAAGAAGGTTCTAACACAGCTTGCAACATTTCCTGATGCGATTTCCCACTACTTTCTTTTCATCTCTCAACTATTATTAAAAAAAATGCAAGAAAAAAGAAAAAATAAATAGAGCTCAATGGCATTTTTAGGTACAGTAGAGCTTTAGCATGAATTTTAATGGTCTAAAACCATGTACCACACTATGTCTGGATTTGTGTAAGATGCATTTAACCCACCTTTTTAAAGTTGCTCTGCTTGCTGGTGCCTTTCTCAGTGTTCTCATTATGTAGGATATCTAGAGGCGTTTCGCGCTCCTTTAGCTTTAATGACTCAATCTCGGTCTTCAGTTCATTTAGCTGCTCCTGAAGGTGTTTGCTCTTCTCCATATACTCAACCCTGCCACACAGGACAGACACATTATGTAACAGAGCTGCTCTCTTGGTCTCTATCTGTTTTAAGGCCTATTCACACCATTTTTGTCATTCTGTCACCTCCTTGTTTAGGTGTGAACAGGCATTTGTTGGAAACTAAAACTACTGTTCAAAAGCTGGGGGTTGGTAAGATAAATGTCAGTCTCTTGCTCATCAAAATTCAGTAAAAACTCCTATTATATTATAAAATATAATACTCTAGTTTAATATATTTTCAAATGTAATATATTCCTGGGATATTTCCTTAATATAATTTTAATTCCTGATTCCTGTGGCAAAGCTGAATTTTCCGCATCATTACAGTCTTTAGCGCCACATGACCCTTCAGAAATCATTTAAATATGCTGATTTGCTGCTCAAGAAACATTTCTTATTATTATCAATGTTGAAAACAGATGTGTTGTGTTTAATATTTCTGTGGAAACTGACATTCTTTGATGAACAGAAAGTTCAAAAGTAAATCAATGATTGAATTAGAAAGCTTTTGTAACATTGTGCATGTCATTACTGCCATTTTCAAGCAATTTAATGCAACCTTGCTTACTCCAATTTCCCCGAAGTTTTGAACAGTAATGCATTTTATAAACTGAAAATGGGCATAGATTTTTAGCAAAAAGAACTTTAGGATTATGATTAATTGGACAATCTATTATTTAATAACCACAGCATCTCATTAGTTTCATTTTATCATTGTGTTCTTTGTTTTTCACAATATTGTATTGTATTTGGCCAAGCTGAAAGTGGTCATTCCAGTGGAACTGTCTAAACAAACAAGGTGTCAGGGAGTTTTAGTACTTAAAAACAAATCCCGTTACTCAGTTGAGTATCAGCAGAGAGGACAAACTCCGGCTCAGTTGATGTAACTGGTTCAAAAGGTGTGGACAGACGTGACAGAGACTGTGATCAGGACGGACTGATGCCTGAAATGGGCTGAACTCACTTCTCCTTCTCGATCTCCATGGACAGACGTTTCATGTCTGTGTCTTTGAAGTCAAAACTCAGGTTCTCCATGCTGAAGTTGAAGTTCGTGCCATCAGGAGGAAGAGCATTGGCAGACAATGGCACAGGCTATGGCGTGAAAGAGAGAGAAGGAAAGAGGAAAAACAAGATGAAATGATCTGACTGAGCTAAATAAAGATCAATGTACAAAAATAGGCTAATTAAGCAATATCACAAAAGCAAGAGTGCTGTACCAAACATCCCAGTATTAAAATTAGTGCTGTCAAATTATTAATTGCATACAAAAAAAAGTGCATATTTATTATATTTATTTGTTTATTTGGATCCCCATTAGCCACTACCAAGGTAATGGCTATTCTTCCTGGGGTCCAACAAGTAAAAAACTAAATTACATTAATCCATAACAATAAAAAGCAATACAAATAAAACCTCCAAACCCAAAATTCATTCACAACATCAAGATCAATAATTTACTGAGTACTGTACCATTAAATATTTCTTAAACTATTTTTTAAACCTCATTTTACTTAAAAAACGTGTAATGTCTGATGGCAATTCATTCCATATTTTCATTCCTCTATACATTACAGTCCGTTGCTTTGCATTAGTTTTTGAAACAGGAAGCAAAAAAGAAGTCTAATTGCCTCTACCTGTTCAATAGGCACACTCTTTACAGACTAATTTAATTGTGGTTTAAGTTTAGAATTTGATCCAAACACAATTTTGTTTTTTGTCAAATTTAGAACTATATTATTCCGTACCCACTTTACCACTAGTTGTAACTCCTCATCTAAATCAGCAGCTAATTTTATAATTGATGTTGCAGGTAGATATAATGTTGTATCATCTGCATACATAACTGCCATTGCATGCTTTAAAACAAAAAGAAGATCATTGGTAAAAATAGAAAATAACAATGGTCCTAGACACCTTCCTTGAGGCACACCAGATTGCAACTCTTTCAGTTCCGAATAACCTCCATTATAAAATAGACATTGCCTCCTATTAGTCAGATAACTTTTAAACCAATGCACAGTTTGACAAGTAAATTTATAACATTTCAATTTTTCCAGCAATAATTTAATGATCCAGTACATCAACAGCAGAGCTAAAATTCAACAATACTGCTCCTACTAAATTATTATCATCAATCTGTACTAAACAATCATCTGTTATCTGTGTTAATGCTGTTCCTGTTGAATGTTCCTCGATATGTAAATATAAATACAGACACATGCATGTATACATTTAAGAAAAATACGTTATGTTTATATATTAAATTTATATATAAATTATATGAATATAAATATATGCATGTAAATGTTCAAAATCAAATTAGATCACCAGATCTGTTATATTGCAATAATGCTATTATTATGTTATGTTACTTAGACACTATTTCTTAGATTTCTAAAGGAAACAAAGTTACTTTAAAAAGGTACTGTATTTAACCACCTCTGAACAAAATGACTATACGTAGGACAAAACAAATTAATTTAAACTCAACATGACATTTTACTTCTGTAACATAGC
Organism: Barbus barbus; assembly: GCF_936440315.1. Classification (NCBI taxonomy): domain Eukaryota; kingdom Metazoa; phylum Chordata; class Actinopteri; order Cypriniformes; family Cyprinidae; genus Barbus; species Barbus barbus. The sequence goes on from NC_136733.1 coordinate 5,085,654, forward strand.
AAATGTTCAAGCGAAACAGGCATTTTTTTAATTTGATTAAGATGTTCACTAACTAGAAGAATTAGACAAAGAACATGTATTAAGAAAGTAAAAGGTGACCCCAATTTTGATTTCATGTAAGCCTAACATGTTAAGTCACCTTTATTTCGATAGCAATTTATACAATAGAGATTGTTTCAAAGCAGCTTCACAGAATTAAACATTGTACTAAAAAAATGAATAATGCAAACTTCAAAAATGAGGCACAACCAAAACTCTGCTACAAAGCAGCTGTAAAAAGACATTTGACTGTAGCATTTGACCAGTCAACCTGACGATCAGTATAGCGACTAGGAATTCAAGCACCTAGCATAAGCTTCAGAAAAACTGGCTTAATTTGCCTCGGGCAGGATGACTTATCTAAACAAAGTCAAGCTCCGGTTTGCCTTAGCCACCCTTAGTTGGATTTTGTCAAAAGACCAAAAGGAAGCTTCAGGGTATATATATATATAAAAAAAAATTCTCTGTAAGACATCAATACCCGCAGACACAGACAATGCTTTGAAATGCCTTCAGGATTTTTAAGTGGTTGAACAGATCTAACATTAGCCACCTATCGAGAGAACTAATATCTGAAATGATACACTGACCCCCAATCACCCCTAACTTACCGTGCATGTAAAATGTGCGGATGAGCCGCCAGTTGGATTTTCAAGAGTATCCACAAAGCTTTAAAAGAGCTCAGCTCCCAAGTACTTAGGCTAATAATTAGGGAACTCATTGTAATGGCACTGAAATGTGGTTTCCAGGTAGAAAAATGTCCTCTCCGGGAACATTTATGTAAAAAAAAAAAAAGAATTTTCTGACCTCAATTATATCTATTATCCATATACAAGGCTTAGGACAATCCCTTAATAGTCGTCCATTTGAATCAGATATGAAGTGCACTCAGTCATCATGTGTATTCATAACCTGGCGGATATTCACAATGCATTTAACGGAGGTATCCAAGTTAACTGCGGTCTCTCGCTAGCAGTTTCTGAACCCATTTGTAATCCAATTCTGAAAAGCATTACAACCATGTCATGCAATTCCTGGGACCCTAGAGGGCTACCTAACCATTTTTTAAGTTGGACAGCTTAATATGAATATAAATATTCCTTCTAGATTGCATTAAGGTGGTTATTGCGAGGCTAAAACACTCTCGAAGGTTTCCCTGGACAACAGGGGAAAGTTTTCTTGCGAGTAATGGAATGGTTGTCTGATGCAACTTTTGTTTAAATAAATTATCTTGACATTGACAAATGGCCAAGAGGCTAAATCAGACTAGTGTAAAAACCCATAGTCATGCAGAGTTTAAAACCTTTTTCTCCAAGAGATAAAATTGGACTGGATTCGGACACCAGCCCGATTAAGAATGACAAGCGTTGATGTAACGTCATCTGTGGAGATATTCCAGAATGCCCCGTGGGGGAGCGTTTTTGTAAGGGGGTGATTACCGAGTACGCCGATTTGCTGGTGATCTCCAGTAGTTTGTTTTTGGCTTTGCGCTCCGATTCTCTTGCCTCCTGCAGGTTCTGTTTCAGCTGGTCGGCCTCTTTCGCCCTGAGGAGAATAGATACATGGGTTACTCACTCAAGGTTTGAACCCTTTGAAGTGGACACAGTGCTGGGATCTCCAAAGCACAAATTCAGCTGGAAATGGAAAAATGGATGCTCAGATCAGCAGAAAATTTCATAGGCACCAAATCAAACAGCTATCCCAGCATGCATGTCAACAGAGTGCCACATACTAAGTAAAGGCCCAGCAGATGGATTTGAGAAGGGCCACCAGCATATATCCAGCTGTGAGAGGAAAATCTGGGACGTCTTTTATGATGTGCGTTCACATACAGAGTTTTGAATAATACATCATAGATGTTGCTTGTTTTCATCCAATGCTTTTAATCCAAACTGCTTTTTAATAGACAAAAAAAACAAAAAATAAATAAAAAAGTATTTTAAAAAATCTAAATAAATAATATTAAGTGAGTAGTGATCAAAAGTCACTGCCATGCTGCTATGCTGTCATGTCATTGTTAAGGTCTTCTAGGTGGTCGCTTAGGTTAGGCCCGAGTATTAGTATAATTTCTATAATATTATAGTATTTATTAATATAAGTTTTCATTTTAATTATTTTTTCATTAAGTTTCATTTTATGTGCTTTTGTCATTTGTATTAGTTTTTAGCTTCAATTTACTTTTAGTAAGAGTTATTTTAGTGTTTCAACTTATATCAGTTACATTTCAAATTGTTATTTCAGGTTTTTTAATAATGTTTTTACATTTTTCATATATATAGAGAGAAACGTAAAAACATCAGCCTTATTTCAAATAATTAAACTGATTTTTAATACTTTTAAATGTGAAAAAGTTATAGTATAACTATGTATTTTTATACAGAATTTTATATTTTCAGAAAAGAATGAAATAGTACTCATTAGGCCATTCAAAAGACAACATAAGGGTTTCAAAAATATGACAATCAAAATAATAACTTTTCAAACAAGTTTTATCCATTAACCATCGATACAAAACTAAATATTATTTAAACACTAAATATGTTATTTAACATTATCACCATGTCAAGCAGCCATCTGATGAAAGTACATCCATATAAATAGGCAGAGTGTGTGTGTGTCAGAGATGTTACCTCCTTTCAGACTCTTCTGCCATCTTGAGTGCAAGCATCTCAGCCTCTAGCATCTTCTGTTCCATGAGTCTCTTCTCCTCCTCAGTGCGAATGGCTGTCACCTTTATAAAGAGTAATTCAGAGCATGATCAGTCCTCAAAGCTCCTAAAGGATCTTCTACAAGCAGCTGGTGTGGGCAAATGCCCACTAACCTTAATACGCTGTATCTCCTGTTCAGCCTCGGCCGCTTTCTGAGCCAACAGCTTGGCCTCCTCCTCAGCGATTTGTGCCTTCTCTGCCAAAAGATCTGCAGTCTCCTCCGAGCGTAACTGAGAACAGAGACCACACGCTTTGCACAGATTCACATCGGCCATTTGCTTCACTTGATGCCCTTGTTGATTAACAGCATTAGATGGCAAACGTTCAGAATACTACACCACTGCAGCATTATTAATAAAGTAATTGAATTATTCTATATAGATTTACTTTTTGCTGTTTTACTCGTTTCCACACCATTTGTGTAACACCTCACAAAAAACGTTACATAAAGCTCAGTCTAACATTTACGTCATTTGCATCACAGAAATCGTGTCACTAGATCAGTCTTTTCTTCCCAAATATATCTTTCAAAACAAATCTACTTTTGGGAAGGAAAGTGAAAAAACCTCAAATATTTGAGAGAGCGAGAGAAAGAGACATAAGACTGGCAAGGATATGAAACTCCCTGATTAAAAATAATAAGACCTCTGCTAGTCAGAGCTCTGCCAGAAGATTATTTGAATTAGCATTATCCTGAGCACAGAGGGTGAACTATAAGGAGAAATGCATTTATCAGTTGTACTCCCACTTATATCAGTTTAAAAGCCGAATTTCTTTTGTTTGCAAGAGCCAAAACACCCTCAGAATGTGCACTAAATACTAAGTATTTAAATAGCATGTGAAAGTGAAGAGATAAAACAGAAATAAAGCCTTAGAAATATTATTATATGCAATAATAAAGTACATTTAGTAATATTTAGGTCGATTAGGTCCCCCCCTCCCCCTAAAACTGCAATAAGTTTGACTTCGAACAAAGTGATTTCTTTTTTTTTTTATGCTGTGGCAGGTAAATTATGACTGGCTGATCAGTGATAATCAAAATATGTTACTAAGACGAGTATAGATTAGGGCTGGACCAGAATATTTGATTATTCGAATATTCGTTCAGTGGGTTGGCATTCGATTTTCAAATTTTTTAAATTTTTCGAACACCTGGCATCCCCCGCGAAACGGTTCTCATTCGCGCTTGAATATCACCCACGAGTGAACGTCATGATTCAGTTCATCTGGAAGAGAAGACAAATGCCAAAGACCTCAGCTGTGTGGGAGCTCTTTAAATTGAGTGAGGACAAGACAAAGGCAGTGTGCCAAATATGCGATTTGAAACTGGCCTACAACAACAGCACATCGAGTTTGAAAAATCACCTGAGTTCTGTAAGTAGTACGCCTATTTGTTGGTGTAAAAACGAGCTGCTTTTATCCTCCATGTTAATTAGAAATTTTACACATGATAAAAGCGTGCACTTAATTTGCTTGGAAAATACTTGCTAATATGGCAGTCATACAAATAATTTAAATTTTATTTAAACTGTTCATTAATTAAAATGTGTGTTGCTGTTATCACCCGCCACGCGTGAAGTCGATTGGATGAACGGTTCTCGACATAATAAAAACGCAGACTGACCGACAGAGATTCCTGCCTTTATTAGAGAGAAGATTATGTTCAGCCCCCTTCCCCCGAAGCTTTGAATATTCAGTGTTGATTACTAATGGTATTCGGACCAGCCCTATTATAGATACCCATGTGCTCTAGCAAGCACTAAAACGATTAGGGTAAATATATTTAGTGTGGGTGACGCTTTAGTTTCTCACCAGTGCTTCATTGGCCATGTGAGCTTCGTCCTGTAACTGAATCAGTCTCCTCTTCAGTTCATCACGAGCTCTTTCTGCTTCCTCACGCAACTGTCTCTCCCTCTCCAGCCTCTGCCGCTCCATCTACAGAGAGGTGCAAAAAGCTCATTCATATTTCACCAGGATTGCAGCGCTGCTAAATGGGTTTATTGGATCACAAATCCAGCACCTGGTTAAAGGTGCCTGGAGCTGCAACAGGAAAATCAATGCATATTGTGACCATGAAGTCTTAAAATTTAGTAGAGAGGGAGGGAGGATTTGCCTGACACTTCTCAAGCTCTCCAAAGCAACATGATAGTTTCCCAAAACTGCAATCAGTTTTTGGAATAGGTCTATACATAAACTACTGTTCAAAGGTTTAGGATCCATAAGAATTCATCACAGCTAATATGGATGCTTGTTTTTCAGCTATATTGAACATTGTGTGAACTGGCTACATAGCCAGAAAAAAAAAAAAAATCAGTGATTTATATATTTATAATTTTTTTTCTCTTCTTATCTTTATTGCTTTTATTTTTTAGATATTTCTCTACTTGCTTTTTTTATTCTTTTCTTTTGATCCTGTAAGGCAAGATCTAATTGAAAAACAGAGCCCAGAAACAGTTTGTTTTCATTTATTTGTTTAGCATAAACAATCTCTCTATGATGCTGTTAATCCGAAATCATTCCTGACCTGTTTGCGAGCTTTCTCTTCTCTAGCCTGCATCTTCATCTGCTGGACTTCCAGCGAATCAACTCTGCGTCTCCTCATGAACAGATCATGGTTCCCGATACACAGCTGAAGAATCTTCAAACACACGAAAATTGCTTCATCAAAAACTTATTTACCCTTCACAAAAAATGAAAATTCAGTCAATCATTCATCATGTCGTTCTATACCTATACGACTTTTTAATGACTGAAACTTCAGTCCGCGTCTCACAAATGCTATCAGAAGACATGGCATATAGGTTGAAGGGACCATTTTATGATGGGTTTATGGACTTATATGGCCATTATTTGGAAAAGAGCACTCTAGACAATCAGCTAAAGTAAATGAGGACAATTTTTAATTCTGGGTACCTTTAACTAACAAATGACAGCATCTCTCGATTAATAGCATAAAGATTTATTAAACCTACGATCTTCTGGGAAACAGCCCAAATCTTAAAGCACCATACCACACCACAGTGGAATTGTGAAGAACAGTTTGAAATTGATCACTGCATTACATCACAAAATACTCACAAGTTTATTGACTCTGAGTTTTGAGGAGTTGAATTTGAAGACATCTGCCCTCTTATCCAAGGGTTTAATGGCAAACTGAAGACACAATGGCAAAAATTAGTGCACCAGCAACATCACCACACTTAGTGTATAGCAGTTTGTGTACAAGTATGAAATGTTCATAAAATGAGTACCTCTTTATCACTGTACGAGATGTTTCTGATCTCATTCCAGGGAAAAGAGATTTTGGGATTCAGTTTGTTACTCGGGTCATAAATGTGGAGGCCCAAAGCGTCAACACCCAGCAGTAAGCTGGTTCCCTTTTTATTCTTGAAAAATAAAAAGATATTAAAAAGACCTTCAGTCTAATTTATTTTACTATCATGATCACACTATAATGGCTATTCAGAGTGAAACAGACATCACATGGCTGGCAAAAAGGAAGAAATAATTAAGTTTCAAGCAGGGTGGACAGTACTGAAGGAAGTGTGAGATGATTTAAGCTAAAGGTGACTAGGTAACCAATAATAAAAGGTTTGATTACATACAATAATAAAGGTACACAATAATAAAAGCATTTGGCTGTACGTAGTTCTAGCTCAGATTGTTACTGCTGTACAGCAGCGGAGGCATTTCTTACCCTAATGGAAAAGTAATTGACCCCATACATCTCCAGATCCTGAGCTATTTTTAAATACTCCATCTCAGCTTCATCTCTGCAGCACACAATAACAAACAAAAATGTGGGAGGGAGGAAAGGAGGGAGACAAAAAAATCTATTTCACCGCAGGGCTTTAATGAGACTCAACTAACTTGAAGTGCAGAATCTAAAGGTCATGCAGCATGTCTTACAGTAACACACACATACTGACCAATTAAAAATAATCATACTAAAAGCAACTAGATTAGTACCACCTTCATGTTCATAAAAATAGATTGTTTTAAATATAAAAAAAAATAATAATAATTTAAATGAATAAATTATGTAAAATAAACAAACAGATGAAATGTAAGAACATGTTCTGTGCGAAGGGTCCCATTAGACCACCTTGGACATAAAAGATTAAAAAAAGCATAAATAAATATAAAATAAAAACAGTAAAACAGATCAAATTAAATAAAATGACATTTTTTTTTTAAACTATTTATTTATAAAAAATGTAGAATGTATAGAAAAAAAGTCAATTCAATTTAAATGCATCAGTTGACACGTCCAATTTGCTAATTTTCTAAAAAGAATGAAAGAAGTCACTCATTTCACATGTGAAAAAATTTAGCCAATTATCAAAGTAGTAATTTACATAGTTTTATTACATTTACAAGTCCTAAAGATGGCCTGGAGGACTGAAAATGGCACATGAAACCATATTACAACTGCTTTAGTACAAAAACCTTGACAAACACTGGACTTCAAGGAAAAAAAAAAAGAATTGCTATAAAATGCTATGGTGTGATATCAAATTAAGCTGAGTGTATGTATGAAAGACAGAGCTAAAGATGTGCAGACTGTGTTTGTGAGTGTGTTTTATGAATACACACCGGAGTGCTGTCCCATGTAAGGAGAAAGTGTAGAATAAAAAAGCACCCTACATGCATCTAAATAGGCTCAGAAGTTACGCAGGAAGTCGCATTCATCTTCACAGTAGACAAATTTGGCCTTTTTTGAGCAGGGCTATGCCCGGTTCTGGATAAAGAAGCAGGCCAGTTTTTCCATTTTGTGAGTGTTTTGACTTTCCAAAGTGCACATAACACAGAGTGAAGCTGCACCTGTGCAACAGTGTGCGTTTATAGCATCACAGAGCCAGACTGTTGACAAAGTCTGCTCAATTTTGCAGCTGATTCTGACCGACATGCAAAGCATCCAGCACAGTTTACTTGCTGCACTTGATTTAGAAGGTGTGCAACATGATTTATGTGAAAAAAAACCATGGGCAAGCTGTCTTGAGAGTGAGACTAGAGGGTACAATACCTGGTTCTGCCCCTGTGCTCAGTGTAGCAGACCGTGATTCTCTCCTCCCACATCTCTGCAGTCATCTGGTACAGATTAATAACCTGCACAAGAGAAAGACACATGAAGATCAGTCATCAACTTGAATAAAGTCTTTAACTGTCTCATCTGGGCGTTTTCATAACGGAGCTCTTGGTGCGCACCAGACTCTGTTTGACATCAGTATTCATTTTGTTTGTTGGAAAGAAAGCTGCTTTCCATCTAAAAAAAAAAGACGTGAACAACTGTGGATGACATACACTACAATGTCAAAAGACTTTTTTGAAAGAAAATGAAACTTTTGTTCAGCAAAGATGCCTTAAGAAATAGCTCACATTCTTTGCATTATCTGTGGGCCAGATAGAGTTGAGTTGAGTTTTGGACTGGTGGTGAAAGTTTTTCTTCTCCCGAGACACTTTAGCTAAGGTGCTAAACGGCTGCTGCTAGTATTCATTTTGGTAAACATATTGATTTCACAAATATTTTGAGCAAAATCAAAATGTATAACAGGGATGGAAAGGAAATCAGTTTCAGCACAATCAACCAAACCAAGAGTTAACACAATGGTTAATGGCTCTGAAGGACATTTCCTAATTAAGTGGGACTATTTAAATTCTTCAGACGATACTGAATGCCAGTGGAGTAAACAAACGCTCTTTCTCAGTACTTACTGACATGCGAGTGAATGCTTCCAGCTGAGAGCTTTCACTACATCTAACGCCCTACGGGAAGCCCGCCGAAACCTTACAGGCTCGTTATAGAGCTCTGCGAACATAATCGGCATAATTAGCATGGAGCGACGCCCATCTCAACAAACACACTCACTCTCTTTGGTAGCAGCTCCTCTTGGGACAGGAAGCCCGGCTTGTGGACATTAGGGTCATAATCACCATACTGCAGAAACAAGATGAGAAATCAAAATGAGCTCAATTATGAATACTGAGAGAGGGGAAAAAAAAATAGACTCACACAGTCATAAAGAAACAGCCATTATATTCACCTGCTCTCACTTAAAGTGAATTGAGTAATACGCTGTAGCGTAAAACATAAAAGCCCTTTCAAATCAAAATAAGCTGAGTTTTTATGAGAGGCATTATGGGTAAGATAAGTAGAGAGTAATAAAGGTGCTGCTGAGAGAGAAAGATAATTGCAATCACATTTTACATAGATGTTGCAACAGCAAAATGGTTGGTTTGTACATTGACTATGGGACTTGAATGCTGCAGAATGCCTTATGAGAAATATATATATATAAACAAAAAAACAATTACACTACCATTCATATGTTTGGGGTCAATAAGATGTTTAATGTCTCTGAAAGAAGAGCATTATGCTCACCAAGGCTGCATATTTTTGATCAAAAATACAGTAAAAATAATAATATTGTGAAGTATTACCATTTAAAAATTTAAAACATTTTAAAATTTACATTTATAAAATTTATTAATGTATTAATTAAATAAATTGTAATTCTGTGATGGCAAAACTGAATATTCAACAGCCATTTCCCCAGTCCTCAGACTCGCATAATCCAACTGAAATTGTTCCAATATGCCGATTTGTTTATTTATCATCAATATTTTTGTGGAAACTGAAATTCAAAAGAAAAGTATTCTTTTGAAATAGAAATATTTTGTAATAATGTAAAAGTCTTTACTGCTGCTTTCGATCAATTTTATGCATGCTTGTGTAAAAAAGTATTAATTTCTTTAAAAAAAAAATATATCTTAGTAACCTCAAAATTTTGTGTTCATCCACGTCCCATTCTGGTACCAGCACAAATATACAGGTTTTCTATTTATTTTGTTTTTTTTGCTGGTCAGAGTTGAGAGAAAAAAATAACCCAGAGTTGTCAGAGATGAGAGAGTGGCTATAACACATAAAAATAGCTCAGAATACTCCTGTAAGACGAGGAATATGAATGTCACTATTCCAAAATAAACTTTATTACAGATTGCGGACTGCTTGCAGGAACTGAAGAACAAGCATATATGCAGAATCAGAAAGGCAAGACAGTAATACTCCATCAGTGTCACGCTGGCTTGTCATTTTGAGCTCTAAGGACAGATCCACGCTGCTCGGCTGTGATGAGACTGGCATGTGAAAGCATCCCCATTGGAAAGTGTGTGTGAATGGTTGCCGTCTAAAGCTTCGCTCCTGCATTAAGAACAGGTTTTCACAGTAAGGGAGAAACTGCTACCATCTCAGCCCATCCTCTCTTTTTTATTTCTTACTTGTGTATATCTGCCTCTGCCTCTTTTTTTATTCTTGCTCTCTTTACATCTCTTCGTACTCTTTTCTCATGCCTTCTTTAACTTCCTGTCTTGAATAACTCCAAACCTGCAGCTGGTGGTTTTAAATGGAGACAGAAATCTGTCATGCAACTATTCTCATTTGAAAATCATCAGATAAATGTTTGTGGATAAGCTGCATTCAAAGCCAAATAATTGTATATCTGTAACTGCACATCAATAGAAGTCATAGTAATGGGCCAAGTAGTGTTTGGCAGAATGAACAAAAATTACAATACAAGATATTTTATATAATGGTAACACAATGTAAATGTACTTGATTTTTGTAGAGTTTGCGGTCGCTAAGATTTAAAAAGATATTTTTAAAATAGTCTCTTATGCTCACTAAGGCTGCATTTATTAGTTTAAAATACAATAAAAACAGTAATATTGTGGAATATTATAACAATTACAAATAATTATCTCTCAGCTACGAGTGAAACACGAGACCGCGGTCTAAAGTTCGCAGTTCTCCGCGAACAGCAGCTCTTCACCGGCTCAGATTTCAGCGAAACACCGGCACGAGAATTAGCACTATTTCGGTAAAATGCAATTATAGAGAACGCTTTTTTATTTCTAAAATGCTTGTTAAATGAGTTTAAATGCATGTAATATTGTAAACTATGCTGTATCACCCAAATAAATTCAATTTGTCTTATATTTTGTCCATGGGTGTTCTTGCTTAATAATAAATGTTCATCTTTTGATGATTTCTGTTGCTTAGTAATTATGTGTGATTTTTAATTTCCAGCCCATTTTAAGCCAGCAATATAATACATTTTAAATAACATATTAAACAACCCAGCATGGTGGGTAAAAACATTGACCCTAACCAGCTGGGTCAAAATAACCCAGCATGTGTTCTGTCCAATATTTATCCAGCGCTGGGTTGCCAAATACCCCAAGTTGGGTTGTTTTTAACCCAGCATTTTTTTTGGGTGTATAAATGTTAATATTTTTTGTGGCAAAGAACAGCATTTAACTGAAATAGAAAACCTTTGTAACATTATAAATATCTGTCAAAGACTGGGAAACGAAAACAAAAACTTTAAATGATACAAAAAATCATTAGATCAATAATACCGGTACTATGTAATAATGACAAGTTTTTCTTTGTTTTGATATATCTTCAATATCAAAGCAAAAAAAAAAAAAAAAAGATCAGTTGTGCGCAAATCATATATATGACAACTTAGAAATCAAAATGGCAGGTCTCCCAAAGCTGCTGTAAAAAGCCTTGAGAAGCCATCAAAAGACCTAAGCAGACCAGCACAAGGCTCAAACACCAGCTAAACAAACAGCTTTGCCATGTGAAGCTTACAAATTGCTTTAACAAAGCAAACAAAAGCTTTAGCTGACTCCAATCCTGTTTTAGAGCCATCTAGTGTTGCTCCGTGTCTGACGTGAGTCAGAGAGAAACGGAGTGCGATTTCTAAATTGGCACAAGGTGAGCTGTGTGCAGTTAGCCAAGGCTTTTGGATAAATCGCATGTTCTTGTTGCCCCTGAGCTGTCAATCAAACTGACACCTGCTTAATAAAATGTGCTTCTTCCTGTGGGAAGAATGTAATGGGATAGATGCCGACCTTGAAGGACATCCATAGGAGGTTAAGGTTTTGCTCTGACACCTTTCTATGTGTCTATCAAAGAACGAAGGGTTTAAAAAACAGGTGTGTTAGAAAGAGCACTGACCTTAGCGTGGACGGCGTAAGAGGCTAAGAGCACCGAAGCCTCGGGTGGACAGTATATCTCCTCCTCCAAAATACTCTTCTTCACCTGCGGGATATCAGAAGAGAGGAGAGCAAGATTAACAGCATTTCATTATTATTATCGCTACATATTTAGGGGAATGTGTTTACCGAGAATTTTATGCAATGCCATCATGATAAATTACAGTGATATTTGCCTGGATTTACCTTGCTAAAGGGCAAAGTGGTGGTAGGGCACATTCCTTCACAGTGATTGTATCTGCATTCTTTCGCTTACTTGTCCAGATATTTAAGTACTATTAACTACTAGCAAAAGATAATAGTAGACAGCATGTTAAACCCTTTTTTTTTTTTTTATATAAATGTAATTTATTCCTATGATGGCAAAGCTGACTCACTCCAGTCTTCAGCGTCATATGAACCTTCAGAAATTATTCTAATAAGCTGATTTAATGCTTAAAAAACATTTCATTTTATTACCAATCTTGATCACAGTTGTGCTGCTTCATATTTTTGCGGAAACTATATTGTTTTTTTTCCCCAGGATTTTCTGATGAATACAAAGCTGAAAATAAAATAGTTTATTTTAAATCTATTGTAATCTATTTAAGTCTATTGTAAATGCATTTGTCATTTGTTATCAGTTTAATGCGTCCTTGAATGGAATTATTAATTTCTTTAAAAAATAAAAATAAATTAATAAATACAGCAAACCATAGGTTATTTTCAATTTAGGCATTCAAGCATAAAATTATGTAAAATAATACTAATAGGTCAATTTAGCTAGATGCTAACTGTTACATGGAAACAGAAAGAGCATAAAACCAAGTAGTCTTTGATATAAAAAAAATAAAAAATTACGTGCTACTGACTGTAGTTTTAGTATGCAAACCACAATGTCAGAAACAGATCTCTTACTAGTTAAACTTCTATAGTCTGAGTCTAAAGAACTTTAATGCTTCATAGCAGGGGTCGGCAAGTAAGTTTGGCATCGGGCCAAAAAAAATAAAAAAAATGCCACTAGATGGTGGGCCAGAAGAGTCAAAGGACAATTTAATAAATTAATTGATGAAAAATGCAACTAGAAGTGCCTGTGACATACTGTTACAGTGTCTTTTGTAACTGTGAGCTGTTACTCGGTGTTATTTTTTTTTTTTGATGAAAATATCAGTACGTTTTCGTCAGTTATTTTACCTACGGATCGATGCATTTCTTGCAGATTTCTGCGGATTCGAAATCGGATCCAGATGAAAGATTAAGTGTTGTAGGTAAGGGATAATCAACGGCTAGCCGTGCATTTAATGCACGACGTGCGGAGGGTGGTTGCCTCCGCGAAGTGTATTAAAATCCTTTAAAGCACAGCTAGCCGTTGATCATCCCGCTTATTCCATGGTCATTTGCCAAGTTATAGACAAGGTAAAACTTGTATTGCTCTTTGCAGCGCAATATTTGACCGAATGGGTAAAAATGACGGTTATTTTCGTCAGTTGAGGCTCGTTAGCGCAGCATTCTGCCTGCTTCAAATCAGACACAGAGATGAAATAGTGTAGTAAGATCACATTTATTTGAATGAATTACAGCATGTATTTCAATTAATTATCGATCGATTGAGAGAGAGAGAGAGAGAGAGATGACAGTTGTGTGTACCTGCTTGCTGCGGTCTAGTATCTATCTCTTATTTTAGCAATAAAAATCGCAGGGAAGCGCTGACAAGTTTGTGTACGTGTGCAGCACAATCTGCGATCTCCGACCTCTCTCTCTGTGTGTGTGTGTGCGCGAGCGAGTGATGCGTGTTGGTTAAGCAGCGCATTAATATGGAACGGTGATTAAACTGACCTGGAACTACCTGTGCATTAAACGAATTTGATCATCACCTGCCAGCCAATCAGAATAGAGTATTCAGACAGACCATGGAATAATAGTGGTTTAAATCTTTCAGCTCAAAATATTCAGTATATTTAACTATTATAACTTCCTGCTCATGCCCATTGCCGTCATTCACATGCTTTCTGATTTGAGTGATCCTTCTCTATCAAGCTAGCTAAATATTTTAAACTTGTGAATTCTTGCTAAATATGCAGTTACATTACAGCCGTGTTGTTGGCATGAATAGTACTTGTGATGGAGCGAGTGAAAACCACGGCGCTCCGACTTTTAAAAAATCCGCTCCTCGCTCTATTCAAAATCACACCGCTCCACTCGCGCTCCTCTCACATAGCCTACTGTGGTTGTGAGTAACTGTTGCTGTCATGACAGATCTATTTCAGAACCAACCGCTATCAAAATAGCTAGATATTATTGCTGGGGGGCCACTTTTGGCCCACGGGCCGCCTGTTGCCGACCACTGCTTTATAGAGAACTAGATATTTTACTGGGTCCTTTCTGAAAAAACAGAACAAACAACACCGTGTTTTTGTTTTTTTCTTATTATTTTTTAGCTATCCTAGTCACGACTATCCATTAGTAAGCCGGGAGAGGTTGTCTCCTTTCGGCTCGATGGACTGCAAAGCCCAGACGTCATTTATGGCTGCAAATACAAAGCAAAGGCAGAATATTTCAGGGTCAGTTTTAAGAACTCTAGAAGCAGCAGATGGCTCACAGGTTACACATTCACTGTTGCAGGGCGGTTGAAATGAATTCCAAGTGGGGCTGTAGGGAGAAAACAGGCGACCTGGCAAAGGACTGCTAGTGCAGACTCCTAAGCCTGGCAGAAATCACTGCATATCGGTTTGTAACAATGTAATTTGTGTCCATCATCTAGATTTTAATTGCATGCATGAATAAATAAATCTAGACTTGCATTTCCTGGATCTAGCAATGCCTGCAAACAAGCAAAATGTTAAAAGTTTTCAGTAGGTTTAAGATTTCAGCATCTGAGCTAAAATAAAATAGTGTTGTAAATAAGAAACACGTGGTTAAAAAAAGATTGCATGGACGCTAACCTGTTTATAAAATAAAAATATAAAATGTAGACATAAAAAAAGCCACATTCAAGGCTGTATTATCTACAACATGTTTGAATGGAGTCTGTATGTTAAACACTCAAGCTGAACTAATTCCAGAAACCTGTGGAAAAGAAAAGGAAAAAGAAAAAGAATTTCAATGCAGAGCTATCTTGCAAGCACTGTAACAACTAATTGATAGACTTATGAATGAATCAAAGAATCAAATTAATTCCTGACTTCATGCTTCATCAAAAGAGAAAATTAATAAAGGATGGAGGAATAGAACCCTGACCTTTATGAACAAAAGAAGTGGTTAACAAAACAAAAGGTTGTTTATGTACACAGCTTATAAATGCATAAATGTTTGTTCACACTGAAAGGTTAGTATTTAATAGTCAACAATGAACTAGTGCCAAATTACGACTAAAATATCGCTGCCTTACCAAATGAGCTGTTGCTAAATGCACAACCACATGGGAGACGTCTAGTCACTGTGCCGACCATTAGCTGCTTGGCAAAAAGAAAAATGATCTCTCTTAATGATAACGAGAATATGGAAGCCAAAAAAAAGTTTAATGACATGGCTACAATGAGCACAAGGTCAAACTTATTAAAAAACAATAACAAAACATCCAAATACTCATCGATACAGGAATAGTTTGCTCAAAAATTACATTTCAAGTCCGCATGACTCTCTTCAACCATTACAATAATAAACAGACTATAGTTTAAAATTTTGAGGTCATAAGACTTTTTTTAAAGAAATTCATACTATTATTCAGCAAGGATGCATTAAATTTATCAAAAGTGAGAGGAAAGACATTTATAATCTTACAAAATCAATTTCTAAAAAATAAATAAATAAATAAATTTTAAGAAATCTCAAAAACACAGCACAACTGTTTTCACCATAATAATAAATGTTTCTGGGCAGCAAATCGGCATATTAGAATGATTTTTTTATGGATCATGTGACACTGAAGACTAACATTATGGCTGCTGAAAATTTTATTTAAAATGTTAAAAAGACAAGTTATTTGTTACAATATAGTTACTTTAAATTGTGATAATATTTAACAGTATAACAGATTTTACTGTATTTTGACCAAATAAATGCAACCTTGAGCATCAGAGAATTCTTTAAAAAATATATATATATTTTACAAAAAATGTACTAAACCCTAAAATGGTATTAAACGGTAGTGTATCAGTATGATTGTGAATATAGTGCATGAGTCGCATATACTTCTACTGTAAAAGCATACATAATACACATAACCCTGCCATCATAATAAAGGCTTACATTCAATGCCATCTTATTCTATAATATTCTTTTCATTTTGTATTTTCACACTCCCCATTCACCATACTGAAAAGAGTGGCCAGGATATTCTTAAAAAAAAAATTGTGTTCCATGAATGCAAGAAAGTGGAACAACTTGTGTAGGCTAAAAAAAAGACAGGATTTATATTTCCAGGTAAGTTAAGGCTTGCTCCCCAGTCATCTCTTTCAAATATTAAAAAAAAAAAAAAAAAAAAAAAAAAAAAAAAAAATCACCATGCTTGCTCTTTTATCCATCACCCGACTATCAGCCTGAAAACAGTCACAAAAGTAGCATCCAATGTGTCAATAACTGGTCAAAAAGATTCTGGCTATTACGGTCGTCTTTTCAATCTGCTTTACAAATGTGACAGCACTTTAAGAGCGCAGTCTGGAAAGAGTGGCCATTCCTGATAAGAGCCCATCCAGGCGAGCGTTTTTAAACAGGATCTGCACATCCAAACACGCGGCTCTATCCCAAGCCAACATATGAGCAGAGGGCAGAGGCTATAAGAGAACAGACTCACCGTTCTCTCATCTCTTCCCAGAATTCATGATCATCTTTTGAGAATTCATTACATTCGTTTTCAGAGTGCATTGCCATTCTGAAGCGGCGCGGTTCTACCTCCCATTACGAGGTGGAGATAAGCTACTTACGTTCTCTAAGAATGTTCATATCTTCATCTTGTGCCCTTTACAATGCATTAAATCTACCAGATTGGTACAAGCACTGTAAAGTGAAGGGCAAATTGCCATAGCTTAACATTAGATAACAAATGTTGTCGCAACATTGCTGGAAAACTGTACTGAAAGCTAATGCATGCAAAACAGGTGCTTATTTACCTCCCATGCCGAGCAACCAGCTCGCTCAATGAAATGATTGATAATGTGCTCATAATCAAGGTGTTATTGCTTAATGGTTTCTGATCGCCCCGAACGAACCTTGGCAGGAAGCCGTATTACGGTGGGAGGTGTTCCCCAGGGCTTATAGAATCAGAGACAGGAGCCCTGATGTGAAGCACACCGATTCCACATGGCTGAACACAATCACACCAAACAATAAAAGAGAGCGCTGAACCCGCAGACAGCACAGCCCACAACCCTCTCACACAGAGAACTGTACCTAGAAACCAAATACAGGAGCTCAGTTCTGCTGCCGAGCCCATTGAAATGAAATGGCTTCCAAGTTTGGGTCAATGACACATCCTCACCTGCTGTTGTGTAAATACAATACTTACAGTCCAGACAGATTAATTATGCACAACACTATGCAGTTAAGGAAAACCAAAAACAAAAAAACTAAATGAAAACTTTGTTTCATTATAACTGGGAAAAACTAAACCTTAACTAAAACAGGTTCCAAAAGCAACTTAAAAATAAACTTTTAAAATAAAAATTGATACAATTAATTTTATTTTTCAATATATAGTGCATTATAAAACCTGAAACCTATAGAAACTTATACAACATATGTACACTGCCCTCAAAAAGTTTGGAAACGCCCTAGAAAATTGGGGTTTTGGACAATATTGGCATGAATCCTTTTTAATTTGTGACAATTTTGCACTGATAAGGGACAACACAAACTATGAAACATATTTTATTACATAAAAAGTTTATACATAGAAAAAACTTAAATTTTCGATTCATCAAAATATCCACCATTAGCCGCTATTACAGCTCTGCATAATCTGGGCATCCGAGCTGTCAGTTTATTCAAACATTGACTTTGAATTGGCAATCAATTGCTAAAGCTACAGTATTAAAGTGTGCTGACCCAAAAATCTTTTAAAAACCTGGGCCAAGTTCAAACCAGTAACCAGGCATCACAGCTGGCAAAGGGGCATGTCTGACTTTGACATGCATACATTGCCATTATTATGTTTTATGCTGGTCTTCAATGATAATGTCAAGTTTCTTTAATGTATTTGCACCAAGAAAATGATAAGGATTTATGCTAATATCATCCAAAACCACACTTTGCCAGGGGTTTCCAAACTTTTGGAGGGCAGTGTATATTACACATGAAAATGGCACTAAAACTCAATAGCATTGGACTGTGCTAAGAAATTTATCAAGAAATTCTTGGGGTGAAACTAAATAAATATTTTAACAAAAATAATATTAAATCAATAAATCAGTCAATACTAAAATTAAACTAAATGATAATGAGAAAAACTCAAATTTAACAAGACCAATTAAAAATAAAATGAACATAAAAACTAAATTCAACATTCAAAACTATGACAACCCAGTTGCCACATACACACAATTCAATAAAAATTGGCAACATGCCAAAAAAGTTCCATTTAATTTGAGCTGTAGTCCAGTTAAATGCACACGAGCCAATGACTCACCTGCAGGAAGAAGAGGTGCTGTGTTATGTCTTGCACCAGCTCTTCTTCAACATTCTCTGGGTAAAACTTGGCCAGGAAATGAAACACTATGGGCTCTTCTTTGGGCATATCATGATCCAAAACCTATTACAAAGATAAGTCATGACAAATGTTGTGCTGCGCCTTGTATACTTGATATACACTGACAATAAATTACTAAAAAATAAAATACCAAGACAATACCACATTTTTGGACTGGATAAAAATGGTAATACCATGACCTCTTTGGACACCAAAATAGTACTATAGCTCATTTGAAGTACCATGAAAAAAACATGAATCAAGCCTTCAATATCATCATAATTACCATGGTGATACCGCAGTACTTATTTGAGAGGGTAATGAGTTTGGTTTTCATGACAGTCTGTTTGTTTTTACACTACCTTTGAAAGGTTTGGTCTTATTAAGATTTTTTTATGTTTCTGAAATAAGTCTTTTATGCTCACCAAGAGTGCATTTATTTGATCAAAAATACAGTAAAATCAGTAATATTGTGAAATTATTACAATTTAAATGAACTGTTCTGATATAGTTGAAAATAGCTGTGCTGCTTAATATTTTTTTCCTGGAAAATTTTCTAAAATTCATGGCAAATACAAAGCTGAAAACAGCTTTTATTTGTAATAAAAAAAATGACCATTAAATATATTTCTATCAATTTAATACATCTGCTGAATAAAGCTATTGAAAAAAAATCATCTTACTGACCTCAGTTTTTTGAAAGGTAATGTATATCAATACAAAATATGATTTTATATGATCTGTAAAAAAAATGTAAAAGTCTAAATGAAGTATATTAGAATTTAGTGATATCCTAATCTATTATAAATGGTAGAGGAATAATGTTTCCAAATCATTTCCTCAAGCATTTATCAGACTGACACTATTTTGAAGAACAAGAAAGTTTAAGATGAACATTTTACCTTCTTGTCCATTTTCAGCCATGCCACAGTGTCTTTGACGTCATACCGCAGACCAAAAAACCAGGTCTCCCTGAGTCCCAGTGTCCGGCACACAAGTTCAAACAGATCCTTTCCTTTCCACTTCAGCTGCCCAAACAAGATTACAAAAAAAGGTTAGTGACATGAAGCTTTAAAGAACTGCTTTCTGAACCATAGGCTGAATTTTAAACTATTTTAAGATCCATTCCTGTCGGTGTCATAGTTCCTTTTGAAACAACAAGTTGATGCCAGGACAAAAAAAAAACAATTTTAATTTCAAGAAGCCCTTAAAGGAAACCACCCAAAAACTCTCTAGGGATTGCGGCAGACTAATCGAATTCAGACTGACCACAAATCTGAACAGCTCCAGTATAATGAACAGCGACAGTCCCTGAATAACCTCATTTCCACAGACCATGTGGACACAAGGCAGAGAAATGAATCTGAGCGTCATTACAAAGTCACTGCTGTCAGCAAACGCATTCACTCGTTTTCAGACATATCAGTTCATCTTTTATCAGGAGGACTACTGTCATATTCAATTGGAGAAGAACTGTGGACGCATATCAGTTGCGTATTTCTCATTAAAACCACTTTAATTGTCTTGTGCATACTGCGTACTTGAACAGAATCAATAAAGCAGCAACAAAACAGTATTACACCAAAAGCACCAGCATAAGGCATCTTTATCATTCATTTTATTGGTTGACGAATTCGCCAGAAAACAAGGTCAAACTATTTTCCAACATCGAGTAGATTACTTACAAATTGCAGTCCGTTACAGATTACAAATCACATGAGATTACACTTTAGGTAATGTATTCTTATTAAGAATATTATGCAGCACAACTACTTCCAACATTGACTATAAATCAGAATATTAGAATGATTAGAATGAAGGATCATGTGACACCGACGACTGGAGTAATGATGCTGAAAATTCAGCTTTGCTTCACAGAAATAAATTATATTTTAAAGTATACTAAAATAGACAACTTATTTTAAATTGAAATAGTATTTCACAATTTTGTTTTTCTGTATTTTTGATCAAATAAATACAGCCTTGATTTTTTATTTTCAACAACATTAAGTGCCCTAAATGTTTCTCATTCTGGGGTTTGTGAAAGAATTTGACTATGTAATCTATATTACATGTAATCAGTTACTACCCAGCACTGTCCATTTATTAACATCAAAAAACAGAATTTGCAATCTGCAGGAGTATAGAAGCAGAATAACAATTAGACTCATAAAAATGACTCACTAACTCATGTTGTGAGAATAATTCACTTGTGTAGACATCTGTGCCTGATTAGCCTTGTCATTAGTAGGATTCAAGTGTACTAGGCATCATCTGAACCCAGCTGAGCTAGATGCTACTGTCTTGTGAGCAATATACATGTCACATGTCACCTTGAATGATTAAATTTTATGACACAGAGGACAGAACCTTGCTGTTATAAGTACTGACAACTTCCAGAGAGTATTTCAAACATCATCAACACGGCAAACTGTATTAGCATAACAGGGACAGGTGCTTTTCAAGGTGTGGTTTCATCTTGCCTAATGTTTATGTATGAGAACATATGACAATATGCTGCCATCCAGAGTCCAACCAGTTAAATATGCTGATGCTTCCTCTCTAGAAAGCTGACGGCTGCCTTCAAGAACGACTGTCAGCTGGTGCAAACATTTACAGAGAAATTAAGTGTTCACTCACTGTCCGAAATAAATAGCGGTGAATTTATGTGGCTTTTTAGGAAGAAAAAAAAAATTAAGTACTGAAAACTTGACAGCATAACAGCACAAGAAAGAAAGAAAGAACAAAAGCAGAAACCTCAAAGTCAAATTCCTGTCTTTATCCACTATTGAAGCCCCGGCTTTTACCCCAAATCAGATTATATTGACTGAGCTACACCAAGACTGTCTTTCTTGTTACACAGCACAAGATTAGATGAGGTCAATACCACACACAATAACTTCAGGAAAAAAAAGATGGCTTAAACTAAATTTTAGCCTATAGCGCAAATAAAAATACAATTGTTTTGAATATTGAATAGAAAATATGCACTGTACTTCTAATAAATTGCACCTGCCAATGCTTAAACTGAAGCACAAGAAAATATATGAAACACTTTATTTTAAGTGACAATCTGTATGGAATCTGTGCATTCCAACAACCATCTTCTGAGGTCCATTTTCACTTTAATAGCATGCTAAGAAAATATTTAGGAGCTAAAATAAATAAAACTCTCTTTATGGTTTTTCCTCTAGTTTCAGAATCTTGGTGATGTTATTCATAACTGTTTAGGGACCATTTTCTGTCATTGTGAAATAATATCTATCACTATATACCCAAGGCTTCTGGAATATAATATGAATATTCAATGGTAGGCAATAAAATCATAATGACTGCAGAGGGAGAAATGGGTTTTGTTTTACAAATCCATGCTGCCACCAAGCGGTGGTGCTTGGGAAATACGAAGATGCACCAAAATATAATCAAAGTGATGCTGAAATAAAATGCAATGCTTTTAAATGGTCCAGATGCAAAGAGATATCTACGTTAAATATTACTGCGTAAACTCTGCATCTCTTACATGCTGTCAATTAGAACAAAAAAAACTGACCCCTTAGTTTATAAAATCTGTAATATAATGCACTCAAATAATATTTTTGTTAAAAAGAAAAAGTTTTAAAGTTAAAGCTGCATATTTCAGAAATATTGTTTATGGAAATCAACAGTATGTCACAGATGTTGATTACCATCAACATTTCAGAAAGAGCAAGAACCTGGAGCATTGCTTTAATATTTATTGGAGATCAATATCTCCAAAAAAAAAGTCTCAGGAAAATGCAACCAGAACAGCTATACCTTCCTCCCTCAATTCTAAATATCCAAAACCACATGAGACACCTTATTGGTACATTATATAACAACAGAATCATGATCCCTGAGAACCTGATTACTAGGAAATACTGTTAATGAGTGTGCAAGATCAAAGAGTGAGAGACAGGCAAACAGACAGGCAGGCACAGGGTCTTGTGGAGTGGACCACCGTGCCTCATGGGACATTAACTCATGGTCCCCGTCTGTCACGCCGTTCTCTTACCACCATCTGTTTTCCCTTCATTCAAAACACTCCCTGAGATGGTTTTTGTGTAAAAATAGGACATCTTCCTTCAAGAAACTCAGTGGATGTTATGTGCAAATGAAGTACCGCTCCACAGAGTCCTCTGTATGCCTGCAGAACTCCCACCGGATTCATAGTTTGTACAAAACACCTTTATACGTGGGAATGATGATTATTGCCATACAGGATGCTGCTTGCTTTGTAGATTTTTATGTTTTAGTTTTTCCCCACAAGCACTCATGAGCGTTTTTTGAAAACCTTTTGGGATTATTTTTAAGGAAAAATTATTTTCTCCAATATTCTAAACAAAAAGGAGATGTTAGGCAGAATGTCCAAGCTTCTGTTTTCCACACAAAAAAAGTGAATGGTGATTTATACTGCCAAATAAAAGTAGTCCATAACTATATTTCTAGCCTTCTGAAGTCATGTGATAGCTTTGTTTGAGGAATAGAACCAAATTAAGTTAGTGTTTATTGTTGATATTAAC
Organism: Barbus barbus; assembly: GCF_936440315.1. Lineage (NCBI taxonomy): Eukaryota > Metazoa > Chordata > Actinopteri > Cypriniformes > Cyprinidae > Barbus > Barbus barbus. The sequence goes on from NC_136733.1 coordinate 5,108,666, forward strand.
CTGAAAGAAATTCTTATTTTACCTATTTCCATTTTTTCTTTTTTAGGCAGATGCTTTTAATCAGTCTCGACTTGCACACTGCATTTAAGGAACACATTTTATCAGTTCATGCATTCTCTGAGAATCGAACTCGTGACTTTGGCGTTGCTAACAGTATGATCTACTGTTGACATTTTAATTTTAATAACATTTTAACCCTATAAAGCCTACTGTATCATCTTTCATATACATCTTTAAGGCCTCTAAATTGTCAACTATCAAAATTTGTTGAAAAAAATTACTTTTGTACACTGTCATACGCCGCCTTTTGTCTGATGGTTTATATGCTTTTATCAAGTAAAAGGCCTTTGAGTATAATTCTAAAAACATTGTTATTTACACATCTGTTGCAAAATCATTTTCATAAAGTAGATATTTGATATTTTTTTACTTAATTTTTTCTTATATGATACATCAGGCTTTTGAGGAATGTGTATTTGTTCATCTGCCAATCAGCATTGCATTGCACTGCAATATAATAAAAACTACAGAGCTTTGATGATCTTGCCAAGACATTTATTGGGAGATATTTACTCAAAACTGATATTTATAAGCATGTTATGCAAGTAGTCTCACTATGTCATACCATATGAGCCATAAATATGACACTCAAAAAACATATGATTACATATTTATGACTATCATTTCATATTTCAAGCTTTACGGGGTTAACTTATTGAAAATTAAATTTTATCTAATTGAAATATCGCTTTGTCAGAAGACGCGGACCACTTTTATAGGACTTTTCTAATAGCTTGGTAATATAAATCATCATCCACTTTCGCTGCATGCAAGCTGTAACTTGTACTCACTTTGTGTTTAACTGTGGAAAAAAATTAATACAGGATCGGAATGACATGAGGGGAATAAACAATTTCCATTTTCTGGAAGAGCTGTTCCTTAAGGCCACTGAACTGCCTCTGTTCAAACATTAAAGCAGCTCGAGGCGACAGGGATGTCTTGACGCAGCTCCCCTGGAGAAACAGGTCAGGCTGAGTGACTTGCTCAAGGGCACAACAACAGTGAGCGGGGACGTTAAAATGTCGACAGTCTGGTGCCTTCTCCAAGTTAAGCTTACATGCCCTCTGGTTACTAATGAGAAGCACTGATCACTGCCAGCGCAGGTTTGGTTGTAGGCTACAACAGGTTTACTCCCATAAAATAATGTAAAGGTGATATTATGTACGCATTCAGAGACAGTTTTAAAGGGGTCATCGAATGCCCATTTTACACAAGTTGATATGATTCTTTAGGGTCTAAATGAAAAGTCTATAACATACTTTGGTTAAAATTTCTCAATGGTAGTGTAAAAGACACCTTCTTTACCCTGTAAAATACAGAACTACATCATTCTGACAGGAACCTCACAACAGCCTGATTTGAGAAAGGGAATTTAAAAAAAACCCACTGGGTGGATTTTTATCATTATAGGTGTACACACTTCCAACACACATTTATGTTCAAACAACTTGTAAAGTGAATTTTGCATCCGATGACCCCTTCAAGTTAATTCACCTCATAAAAACAAAGCACTTGCTACTCACCTCGCAGCTGAACTTCAAGTATGCATCCATTGTAACAACTGTGACGTTGAAGGTTTTGGCTTGTTTCCTCCGAAGGGAGTTGAGACCCATTTTTGTTGCAAGGACACTTGCCATAATAGCTGCTAATGGGAAACCTTCCTCCTCTTTAGAAACAACATAAACCTGTCTACTAACTCTCTATCTGAAGCATAGCTTATCATGAAACACAACAGAGCTGAACTCTGGTTAAAAGCTACAATTTAGCATTACTGGCCAGTGTGACAAAAATGTGATTAAAGTGCACATCTAAAGGCAGGACGTTGTCAGACCACCTGCGTTAACTGGTAACTAGTAGTTGGACACATATTATCCCCATTTACTTCCTCTAAAGCTTCATTAAGCCTGTAAGAAGATAAAGGGAAAAGAGCACACGTTTATTAGCTGGTAATGTTAACTGAGTGCATGTACAATAACAACAGACAAAAGAAGTTGCTTTTAAACAAGTATAAGCGTAAATACCTATTAAGTGACAGATAACAAACATTAACCTATTACGTAACACTTAAGTATACATTCCTGTAACAAAATACGAACTTTTATACGACTTCATAACATTTTAGGTGCTCATATACGCTTGTTTAGGCTAATCTACGGTTTCATGCCTCATTGGTTTCTTTTGTTGTGAGGTTTGACGGACAGTTTGTAAACTGGTTGCTAACTCACCTGTCGAGCTGTAAAAACAGCTGAGTTCCCGCAGTGTGTGTGATTCACGCTCGCTTAAACACCTGACACACTAACACAGCTGCTGGTTTGACTCTTTCAGGCCCACAAACAAAACTGCAACTGAAACCTTGCGTGCGCGTGCACGAGGAGCCGGGAGGACATGCGCAATAGCACGCGTCATTCAGCTGGAGTTAAAAGCCCGTTTTTTCAGGGATAATACATTGCAAATAATTAAATAAATTAATAAATAAATACCTTCCAATGAACTATTTCCGAAAAAAAAAATATATATATATATATATATATATATATATAAGTTAAGTTAACAACTTTATTAATCCCACAAGGGGCAATTCAAGTAGGGTAGCAGAATCACACAGCAAACACAAGACATCACATAGAAGATACAAAAAAATAAATAGAAAGAAAATATATATATATAAATGTTCTTCTCAATATTTTCTACTCGTTTTAAATTTATTTTTAAAAAGTAAAATTTTATTTTCAAATATGTTTTAGATTGTAATCTATATTGAATATATACATTCTTTATAGTAAATGTTCAATATATTTATATAAATTGAATTATGTATATTCGCATCATTTCAAGCGCAAAGTACAGCCCTTTGCACCAGAGAGAGGGGCGTGTTTTCGCTGACAACTGGGCGGGGCTTAGATGATGTCATCGGAGTAAACAGAAAAGATGGCGACGCCATACACGGGAGAACGGGTTTTAGGGACAAACGCTGTTATTTCAGAGAGTTTCGCCAAACAGTTAACCGATTTACCAGCGGAATTATTAGAGCATATATTGTGCTTCCCCGTTTTAAACCATATCGACATTTGCAACGTTTCCTGCACGTGCAAGAGGCTGCATGACGTGTGCCATGGCAGGGGGAAGGTCTGGGCGCATCAGTACAAACTCAGGTGGCATAAATTAAAAACGTTTCTAAAGCTTGATACCTCCATCAAGCTCCATAAGAAATGTGTTTGATCCCTGATAGGTGGTTTAAGACGTGCATTCAGCGCGTGAGTTGAGAGCCGTCAGATCGTGTTCTCGTTCTGCTGATGCACCGAATTTGTTCTGTGTGCACGTGCAGAGAGATGCATGTGATGCTTCATTTTTATAGGCTCGCCTCCTATATGTTGGGGGAAAATGCACTTATAATTGTCGATAATGTTAAGTGACCTTGAACACAGAAATGCATGATATTCTGATCTGCTCATAATAAATCATAAATTAAAAACAAATTATCATGAGCTTCTTTAAATAGAAGTATTATTACATTTAGAGTTATTATAGTATCAATAACTACTCACTATTGTGTTTTAGCAGATACTTGTAAATATCAGCCTTTTAGGTAGATTTTGCATAAAGCTGAATTGACAAAATGTACCTTCTACTAAAAGTATTTATGTATTTTACTTCAGGAGATATATTAGCACAAATATAATTTTTAATAAGACACACAACATTACACGAGCCCCGTTTAAGGAATAGGTTTAATATATTTGCCATCCCCCTTTTTCAAGGTCAAACACTGTTGTGTCATTAATATTTTAGGTGGCCCAGGCTGCAGAGATTTTATCAGCAAAATGAGTCACACGATTGGCTGAAAGAATTCAAAACCCGGCACATGGTTGGTCGCCAGATAAGAAGAACAGTAGAGTCCATTTCCAAGAGGTTCTTCACAGAAGTTGTAAGTGGCTTTAAAAGAGACTAAATTACAAAGCAGTTTATCATTTTCTCAGAAATTGTTATCTTTTTGGTATGGTCATTACGCTACGGTTGGACAGATATATTTGTACGGTTACTTGGATTGAATAATTTGCTTTAGTCACTAACCCAGAGACCTGTAACTCAGCCTTGCGTTGGTCAGGTTCTTGGAGACAGCTTTTTAGAAATCGAGTCTCTTGGTGCTCCAGAACACTTCTGTGAGGATGAGCTGCTTGGCATTTTGAACTCGGACAAAAGGTTAGAAAGGAGCTCACAATTATGTTATTTTAATTTCTTCTTAACACTTAATGATACAATAAATGTATTTCCTTTTTTCCCAGGAAATGTTTGACGCTTAAGTACTATGCAAAGAAAATCCTGTACTTCCTCCGGCAGCAGAACATTCTGAGGAGTTTGAAGGTTTTCCTTGAGAGACCACCAGAACAACAATTCGCCCTTGAAGGTAAGCTGATGTCTCTCAAATGAAGTATTGTTTTATTTCTTATTAAAGGAATAATTCACCCAAAAATTTAGCAGATTTGGAGAAATGTAGCATTACATCACTTGCTCACCAGTGGATCCTCTGCAGTGAATGGGTGCCGTCAGAATGAGAGTCCAAACAGCTGATAAAAACATCACAATGATCCACAAGTAATCCAGTCCATCAATTAACATCTTGTGAAGTGAAAAGCTGCATGTTTGTAAGAAACAACTTTTGGGTGAACTATTCCTTTAATGGAAAAATATAAAATAATTACTTTATAATGCTTTATCTTACTAGCTACAGGGCAAAATGATAATATCTGTTGTGCTGTAACTGTTATCATATATAATAATCATAGTTCAAATACGTGCATGATGAACTTGAAATATGCATGGTGCATACTGAGCTGTGTAATATCAAACATTTTCTAGCGAAGACATACACATCACAATATTCGCAATGAAATTAGGCAGTGTGCACTGAAAAGGTCGACTCCTCACTATATTATTATGGATGATTGAGGTTCAACAATATTTTGATCAGTAATTTACATCAAATAACACACGTCCATTTGTTTGATCTCCAATTCCAGGCGCTGTTTTGGTCGATCAGTATTGCAACCCTCTGGCTGAAATCTCTCTTGAGAGCATATCTGCGCAGATAGAAGAAATCACTGACAAGGTGAAGAAGTGTCTGCGAGTAAAAAATGCCACGCATCCAAGTCTACGAGCCAGTCAAGGTCAGTCCGCAAGGAGATATCCGGAAAATTCTATTTACTATTCTCATGAGGTCTATTAGTCAGACCTGTGTAGCCAGGCTCATGTTCTCCCTGTTGTCTGATAAAAGCTTTCAGCTTAATGTCGATAAAAGAAATATCTTGGAGGTTCAACATTTTTTAATCTACTTTGGACTGCATTGGGCAACCACAATAGCATTGTTGTTCTTAAAGCTGTAGCGTCCAATATGTGTCTTTACTGGAGTGTTTTTCCAGGTGACTGCTTTGTTCTGGAAAACCTGGAGTGTCAAAGGCAAGTCATATGTGCTCTGAATGCTGTGCTGTATGACCAGCTACAGTACAAGGGCAATGAGCGAGACTACTACAATCCACTCAACTCATACATACATCAGGTATAATATCATATCATAGGTATCATAGGTTAGGCAGGTCTGGATAACAAGTGTTAGTGTAATTTAACATGTTAACACATATTTAAATGTGTCCATACAATTGTGCTAAAAAAAACAACCACCTTGTTTTGAATGTGTACATTTTAAGTTTTAAAATTAATAAGACAGAAATATACTTTATTTCTCACAATGTGCCCCCTTGTGGTCAGGTGCTGCTCCGTCGGACAGGCATTCCCATCAGCCTCTCTGTGCTTTACATGACTCTGGCCAGGAAATTAGGAGTTCCTCTGGAGCCTGTCAACTTCCCCAACCATTTTCTGCTCCGCTGGTGCCAAAATCAAAGGAGGTGGGCGTTTAACACATTCTATTGCAGACTGTCAGAATGAAATAACATAGCAAACACCAGTCAGTTTCAAGTCAAATTTATTGTTATAGCTCTGTTTACAATGCACATTGTTACAAAAATCATGATGTTATTGTTTATGATATCTTCACATCTCATTGCCACATTTAGAGCTGTGAGATAATACAGTTTACATTTTGTAATGATACAAGCAATCAAGCAGTTGAGATTTGCTTTATAGTAGCCTATATATTGCCCTGTGTGAGTATATGCAGATAAAGTTTGCATCCAAGATTTGCTACATAGTATACGTGAACATACTGTTAAGTAGGTAAAGTAGGATGTACTATATATCCAACTTATCGCTGAGCAATAATAGTTTACATTTTCCGACAATATAGCTGTAATCTCAATATGCGTTCAAAAAAATTGTGCTGTGCTTGCATTAAAAATACAGTGTAAGTACATGTAATTGGGTTGTTTTGCAGGAGTGATGACATCTACGACTATGTATACATTGACACATTTGGTAAAGGAAAGCAGCTGGCTGCTAAAGAGTGTGAGAATCTGATCCGACACCAGGTGGGAGCAGATTACTACAGCGCTATAAGCACCAGCGAGCTGCTGCTGCGGATGGTGGGAAACCTGCTTAACATCGGCAAAAGAGGGTGAGAATCACACATGGATTTAGATTACTTTAGATGAGTCAATGTGTTGTGAAATGTTGTTTATATTCATATTGTTGTGCTGTTGTCTAATGATCGTTTCCTTAAATCTCTGCACTTAAAGTTGTGGTGTTTAAAGGACTTGTTTTATGGTGCTTGTATGCTCATTAGTAAGCCACTCTGCAGTTATAGACAGTGTTTTATGTAAATTAAATCCATTTTCTTGGCTGTCAGCTGAATTTGTGAAGTTGTCAAACCCACGTTTGTTACAAAATGTACTTGCATTTGTGTTTTGTCTAGGGAAGGGAATGAGAAATCATATCAGCTCCTGCGGGACTCGCTGGATCTCTACCTCACTATCAACCCTGATAATGTGCAGTATCTTCTGCTTCAGGCCCGTCTCTACTTCCACCTGGGCATCTGGCCTGAGAAAGTGAGTTCAATCACACAGATGAGACTTGAATGTCAGTAACAGTCCATAAGTCTCCCATTTGTTTATTAAAAGAATAGTCAAAAAGATAGCATATCTCTGGCACAGTGGTTGGCACATATGCACTCTCATAAGGATGTTTTAGATTGAATTTGTCCAATGTTATTTTAGTATCATTGAGATACTATTGTAGTTTTTTAAAATATTTTGAATGATTTTAGTCATTTTTAGTAGTTTGTTTTTTATTTCAGCTTTAGTTATTTTAATAATCAAGCTAAACTAGCTCCAATCAATTTTTTATATTTTATTTTATTTCAATTAATTAATAATTTAAGTTAGTAATGAGTGGTTCTAATTCAATTTTAGTTTTAGAAAATCCCTAATCCCATTCCTGCTTTCTGTTCCAGTACTTTCCCATCACTCTCCGTTCCGTGCTATTCCATAAAAAAGGCCTTTAAATATAAAGGTGGTGACTTCTTACACTAGTAACACAAGTATAAAATAATATAATTGCTATTTTGAAGGTAGATACTGTTTGCTCCATGTATAACTGGTACTAAATAGCACCCTGGTACTATTCACAAAGAGTGCAAACAAAAGTAATATGCTATTTTTGCTATATTACTCCGCCCTGTATCATATTTGCTGAATGACATCCGATACTTGTTTTTTACTAACTTTGGGATGCTGATTGCAAAAATAGTGCCTGTTTAGCTCTGGCATGTCACTTTATTTCACAAAATGACTAGAATTGACTATGCAAACAAAATAAAAAGGGAAGGCGAATATTGAACATGGGGTCTCTATATGGGTTTTAAACTTTTTGTCACATAGAACACTTTCACACCTAACAGCAACGGACTCATAAGGGAGTGTATATGTTGCATTTGCATTGAAAACCTGGTGAATATTGCAGTTAAACCACAAAATACGAAGTGTATAATCAAGACTAATAAGTGAATTTATCATCATGTCTATGTAAATATTTTCATGGGAGAAAAGTATAACCACTGTGTTTGTTTGATTTCTCTCTCTCTCTCTATCTCAGGTGTTGGATATTCTACAGCATATCCAGGCTCTGGACCCGTCTCAGCATGGAGCGGTCGGGTATCTGGTGCAGCATACGCTCGAGCACATCCAGCATAAGAGGCATCCGGTAGAGCCGGAGGTGAAGAGACGCAGCGCACCTGAGCACAGAGATGTACAGTACTCTGTAGGCCTCATCATGAAACATAAGAGGTGGGTTTCTGCTTGTGCGAGCAGTAACTTTATGAACTACGTGGAATATGAAACATCGTTTAATCTGAAATTTGAGAATAGCAAGGGAAACATGAACTTCTATCTATAAAAAGAAGTTATGCTAATTTGTAACTCGTTAATAAACACCTGTCGTTACTACATTTCTCCAGGTGGACCTCATATTGATGATGTAAACATACTACAGTTCTGGGCCAAAAATACAATGTAAAATGAGACTTTTATTGGCACAGGTTGGCAATGCAATCTTGATTTCAAACCAAAAAGGCTTAATATTTTGCATAACTTTAGGTAGACTGTAGATGAAACGTGTTTATATTTAATATTTGTGACCCTGGACCACTCAATTTTTAAATTGAGATTTTTACATAATCTGAAAGCTGGATACATAAACTTTCCAATGATGTATGGTTTGTTAGGATAGGACAATATTTGGTACAGTATTTGAAAATCTGAAATCTGAGGGTGCAAAAAAAATCTAAATATTGAGAAAATCGCCTTTAAAGTTGTCCAAATTAAGTTCTTGGCAATGAATATTACTAATCAACAATTAAGTTTTGATATTTACGGTAGGAAATTTACAAAATATCTTCATGGAACATGATCTTAATATCCTAATGATTTTTGGCGCAAAAGAAAAATCGATAATTTTGACCCATACAATGTATTGTTGGCTATTGCTATAAATATACCCGTGCTACTTATGACTGGTTTTGTGCTCCAGGATCACATTTAAAATTCACAAGCCGATGTCTCTCATAGGTCAGGCTACAACTGCGTTATCTACGGTTGGGACCCTAAATGCACCATGAGTCAGGAGTGGATTAACACTATGAGGGTCCATCAGCTGTCTAAGGGGGCTGATCAGCCATTCTACAACGTCCTAGTGCAGGATGGGACATGTAGATATGCTGCGCAAGGTGAGTTTTTCCATTGATCCAAGATTTAAGCAACATGGTTTTAGGTTGGGCACATACTTTTGGAGACTCGTTTATTATCTCGTTCTGGCATCTGAAAACTAGGTCTTTGTCCTAATTGCTCTCAATTTCATCAGCATCAGTGAATCATTTCTTTTGGGGCAAATGGGTGAGGTCGTAATTGATTTGAGACAATTGCAGTCTTAAAATAAAAAAAGAAACCCTCACTTTCTCTTTTCGTTTGTAGAGAATCTGGAGCCTCACTCCGACCCGCTGGAGATTGCTCACCCTGAAGTCGGCCGCTACTTCACCGAGTTCTCTGACACGCACTACATTGCTAACGAAGAGCTCCAGGCGCGTTACCCAGAGGACATGTGCAAGACCCACAGGACTGTAGAGGAGCTCTACCACGGTCTCAATCCCAACTCAGGGCTGACGCCGGAGCCCATCGCCAACTTCCAGGACCACGATTTGTTAGATCCGTAGACAGGAATGCCACCTCCTTCCCCTCTATAGATGTGTAACGCCATTCACTTTCTCCTGAACTGTTACAACTGTTAAGGGACTGAATTTGAAGTTTGAAGAACTAGTTAAAGGAACAGTTCACCCAAAAATGAAAATTTGCTAAACATTTACTCAATCTCAGGCCTTCCAACGTGTAGATGAGTTTGTTTCTTCATCAGAACAGATTTGGAGAAATGTAGCATTACATCTCTTGCTCACCAGTGGATCCTCTGCAGTGAATGGGTGCCGTCAGAATGAGAGTCCAAACAGCTGATAAAAACATCACAATGAAATGAAAAGCTGCAAGTTTGTAAGAAACAAATGCATCATTAAGGCTTTTAAACCATCACTTCTAGGCAAATTACAAATCCATAATCCAAAATCATGCATTGTCCAGTGGAAAAAGTCCATCCTTGTTTTGAACTGTTTTCCCTGGAAAACGGTGCTTGATCTGTGCATATTTCTCTCCAGATTTCATTGGAGACAGCAATGTTATAGATAAAAAAAACATCTTGATGCATTTGTTTCTTACAAACATGCAGCTTTTCACTTCACATGGCATTAATTGACAGACTGGAGATGTGTGGATTGCTTGTGGATTACTGTAATGTTTTTATCAGCTGTTTAGACTCTCATTCTGACGGCACCCATTCACTGCAGAGGATCCATTGCTGAGCAAGAGATACTTAATTTCTCCAAATCTGTTCTGATGAAGAAACAAACATTGGATGGCCTGATAATGAGTACATTTTCATTTTTGTGTGAACAATTCCTTTAAGGCAAAACCAGTCTAAGATCAGTAGTTTTTCTCTAATTCATTTCAACTGTACAACATCCTGGTCCTAGATTAGTTTTAAACGCAACTTTGACCCAGAGCTGCAAATGTAGTCTAAGCTGAAAGAAACTACATGTGTTGTATTTGAGTGGTTGAGTATAAATTATGTGGTTGAGTTAAAGTATTTGTGCAGATACAAAATATACTCTTGATAGTATGTATAGACTATGTGAACTTACACTACAGAGGGTCTGAATATCTGTATATGTGTTGATGATCAGCTTCAAGCCCGTTCCTTATGCCATCAGTCATAACACATCTCACTGAACTAATGCACTAATGTCACATATGTTAATATGTTCACTAACATGCACTTGACATGAGGTCAAATGTCTAATGCTGTCACCTTAAAATATTTTGTAATGTTTATTTCAAAGTTATAAAAAAAGAAAGAAAAAACCTAGAGAACAAGGGTTCAAGGAATTCTTGGCTCATAGTGGTTGTAAATACAAAAGTATTGAGAATATAAGAGAATGAATCACAATAAAAGAATAAGCTCTACTTTGCTTGTCTGGTTATTTATTGATTATTAATTTTTTTTATGACGTATCTGCTTGTTTTGTAAGTGTAGAGAAGTTATAACTAAATATTTAAATGTGTTCATCTAACTATGATTCCCTTCCAGTGTAAATTTGAGAATATCAATATTTTTTAATTATGCTGCATATTATGTTGATTAGAAAAGAAGGCTAAATTTAAGCATTTTCACTAGTCGCCTCTGATTATTGTTTGCTTGTTATGTTTTATCATGCACTGAACACCTTAAAGTGAAAGTTTGATCATGAATGGCAAACATGTCAGGGTGGTGTCCGTCTTGTATCCAAAGCAGAGTGTGTTTGCATTAACTTAATACTCATCCAAAGTCACACAACATCAAATATTTATAATGCAAATATAAGCATCTACTGTACCACACTATACCTTAAGCCTTTCTCTAGCTGCAGAAGACACAAAAACATTATTTGAACTGTGATAATTTCATGAATATTAAGAACAAACTATTTTAAGGTACTTTAATCATACAAATTAATATTTTTGTTGATTTATTTGAATAATCATAAAATAATTTTATTTTAGTTTAAATATTATTTTAATTTATTAATGTACATTATATATTTATATAAGTATTATTCCATTTATTTACGAATTATCTTTTTGACAGCGACCCCAAACATCTGCTATGACAAAAAAGCGAAGATTTGTTCTTTTAGAAAGCATGGAGATTATACCCAAATGTCAATTTCTGGGTCTCAAAAGAATATTCATATCCCGCGCTCATGAGACTCAGGTGTGTCACTGATTTGCATATTTCATAAGTGGGCGGAGCTTTGCTATCGAAGTCTGAGGGCACGTTGTGAAAGTTCTGACCATTCTTCACACGACTTTCTTTCTGATCTCTTTAACATGGGAGCTTCTCAGTCTGGACGAGTGCATATGTTCCATGATCTGGCTGATAAAACCGGCTGTGAGTATCCATAAAACTTTTCAATATGTAGACAGCGACATTTTCTCAGGACTTCCAGACAAAGTAACATGATGATATCAGAAGGTTGTATCATGGTAGTACTTCACAGAATGCCATAGTACCAAAAAAACATGTAGCTTAATACCAAGGTGCGTTTTTCTGACAATTTCAAGTTGTCCAAAAGTTGCTGTATACAGCATACAGTTTACAGAAATGAATGTGTTTTGCGTTCATTTTATGAGGTAATGACATTTTTAAAAAATCTCATAAAACATGACTCATTATACAACAGAATATTTAGTTGTTTGAATTCATTTTGATTAAAGTAAAACACAAATTTGTATAGGCTATACATTGATTTAATATATAACTAAATGTCCATTAACTACTCAAGTGACGTGTTAAGCATTATGTTTATAACATAAAAGCTATTATTAAGTTCCAACTGTAATGAACAAATATATATTAAAAATGTGTCTAAAGTTTGCATTTCATATATTATACAGTGTGCTGTACATAGGCTCAAAAGTGACACACACAACAACAGCCTAAATCTAATGAACCCAAAGTGTTACCAGTATAACTCTATTGTGTTCAGATGGCTGTAGGATAGTATACATGTACAATACAGACAGCTTTCACTGCTATGTTCAACATGAGTTTTTATGTCTTTTTCCTTTCACGCGCGCGCGCGCGTGTGTGTGTGTTGTGTGTTGTGTGTGTGTGTGTAGTAACCTATAATTTACTCCTTTCCACATTCTCAGAAAAAAGTACAAATCTGTCACTGGTCCGGCATCCTTTCAAAATATGTACTTTTAAAGAACTAATATGTACCTTTAACATAGCTAATATGTCAAATTTAGGGGTAAATAAGGTACAAATGTTCCTTTTAGTTTTTGTACCTTAGGATAATGGCCCAGCGATCCAGTCTCGTTACCGGAAGAAAACACTGGTCTATAAGTATGGTAGGGGGTCGTAAAGGAAACTCTATGGGGGGTTGTAATAAATGAAATAATACACATTTTTAAATAATTAATTTTAAAATAAAGAGTCAGTGAAATTACACTATAAAACCTACTGGAAAAAAAAAACGCTTACTAAAAAAATATGTATATATATATGTATATGTCACCTTTAACCAAACAGAAGAGAATTGTGAATATGTGCATGTGTTGCTAAATTATTGAAATATTAATTAGAAATTTCAGTGGGTATTTGAAATAGATCTTTTAGGTCAAAGGGGATCATCTGAGAAAGAAAGAAAGATAAAAATTATTTATAAAATGATTTATAAAATATTTTTAAAAGTTATATAAAATAAATAGATTATATATATATATATATATAAATCTGATTTACACTAAAAACAAAAAAAAAAACAGGTGTAGGATGTACTTTTAAACAATTTTCACACGAATGTGAAATTCTGAAGTAGAAAGTTTGGCACAGTATTTTCTTCTAAAACATACTCCATTATTTGTATTTACTTTTAAAGTACGCCGTTTGCACATACTGAACACGAGCGATGCTAGTATAGTGACAGATAGCAGAGTGTTCTGGTTTGGTGACAGCTGTCATCTATTTTGGTCGACTATAAATACAGTTTGTATTGTTGTGAGTGTATCTGTGCACCTCCTCTCCTCATGTTGTGTAATCTGAGGCATTGGAGTTTCTGATGGTTACCCCCACTAAACATGCATTCCTTGCACGAGAATTTATTCATTATCAGCTCGTCTTGCGCTTCACACACACACACACACATATTCTGTCTCCATCACTCCTTCAGAACAACTGTGACGGTCACCACAGCAACCTTCTTCATCTGTGAAGTTCTCTGAATTTGCTGTCTTTTTCTCACTTTAGTTTCCATAGAGCAGATAAATAACCTCCATAACAGATTTATGTACCTGACTCAAGATGAAGACACTTTAAGGTAGCGTACAAATGACTTACTCTGCAGTCACCTGCCACACTCATTTTCCATCTGTCTTTATTTTTATGCTTGTTTTATTATTTTAAATCAAGTTCTGCGTTACAGAATAGGACACATGTATTATTGAATTGTGTGTTTTGAAAAGGATGTCAGCTGAGATTCATTTTCTTCTGCACAGCATAAACATTTCTTCTCATTTCAGACGTGAACACCTTGAGAATATTACCAACTTGGCCCTCAACCCAATCCGAAGACAGATCATTGAGGCTTTCTTTGATAAAAGGTGTGCTCAGAAAAATAAAAAATAAAAAAACTCTTATATCTCAGTTTTGAGAGGAACGTCCAATGCTTTTCCCATTTTTTTGTTTTGTTTTATAGTTCTTTTTTCGCCATTTTGCTGAATAGCAAATAAGTGTCATATAATAAATTTTAAATATAGACCCATTGAGGAGGATGGCATATTAAATTATTTTTTTATAAAAAAATTTTTTTTTATTATTATTTAAATACATTTAAATTACTACATTTATTTAAAATTATTTAGAAATGTATTTTGTTTAGCAAATAAGTGTCATATAATACATTTTAAATATAGACCCATTGAGGAGGATGGCATATTAAATTATTTTTTTATAAAAAAAAAGTTTTTATTATTATTTAAATACATTTAAATTACTACATTTATTTAAAATTATTTAGAAATGTATTTTGTTTAGCAAATAAGTGTCATATAATACATTTTAAATATAGACCCATTGAGGAGGATGGCATATTAAATTATTTTTTTATAAAAAAAAAGTTTTTATTATTATTTAAATACATTTAAATTACTACATTTATTTTAAATTATTTAGAAATTTATTTTGTTTTTATATTTCACAATAAGGTATTCTTCTCAAAAATGTTGTTTTAGCTGAAAAGCTATTGTGTCCTATAATACATTTTAAAAACAGATGTGTTGAGGAAGATGGCATATTTATGACAACATATTTAAAATAAATGTATAATAAATTATTATACATATTTTAAATTTACTTAGTATCCTGTGTTTTATTTCACAAGAATGTCTTCTTCTCAAAACCATAAGTTCCAGCTGTCAAAATGTACCCCTTATGCCTTTAATGAATGTCCCTCATGAATAATAATGCATTTATTTAGCCGAAAGGTATAGTTATTATTGAACAAACATGAATTAACATGAACTAGAAACATTTCTTGCAGTCTTTGCGCAAAAAGCTGAGACACTAGAAAGTGTTTCGCACACAAGTGCTTATACAGAAACTGACTTTCAGAAATAAACCTACCTTAGTGAGTAGTTTACTGCAGTATTTCCCAACTCAGTTTCTGGCACATTTTGTCTGTCAAACAGCTGATTCAAATCGCCCTCTTGTTAGTAGAGACACATTCAAAATGTTTACAGGAATACCTGACGAATTCAAATCAAGTCAAATTTAGTTGTATAGCACCTTTTACAATACACAATGTTTCAAAGCAGCTTGACAGAAAAGCATGATGTTACTGTTTATAATATTTTTTATATATTCATGCCCTATAGCAGGGGTGTCAATCTCAGTTCCTGGAGGGCTTAGATGCAACCCTAATTAAACACACCTGATCCAGCTAATCAAGTCCTTCAGGCTTATTTGAAAACTAGATGGTTTGTGTGTTGGAGCAGGGTTGGAACAAAACTCTGCAGGGCTGCGGCCCTCCAGGAACCGAGTTTGACACCCTTGTCTTATCGTCACATGTAGCAGAGCTGGGTGATAATCTAGTTTACATTTTGCGATGTTACAAGCAATCAAGCGGCTGAGATACACTATGTAGTATATGCGAGTATACTGTATGCAGATAAAGTTGGACTTCAATGAACCATTAACATCCATGGAACCTTTCTATTCCACAAAATGTCCTTTATAGAGGAAAAAAGATCTTTAAATTAAAATGTTTTTCACACTAAGAAACAAAAATGGCTATAAGAGTTGACTGAAAGGTTCTGTGGGGAACCTTTTATGGCATTGCAGTGAAAACCCCTTTTTCAGATCTTTATTTTGAAGAGTGTATCCAACTTTAAAATCATTCTGGCTTGCTTCTAAACATGCTGAATGATAATGTCTGTGTGCTTTCATCAAGGAACTTGGGTGAAAAAGAGAAGGGCTGTCTACAGGAGATCGGTTTTGAGGAATTTGTTACTGTCCTGTCCTTCTTCAGACCACCCAAACCCCGCACTGCTGACGAAGAGGTGAAAAACGTCAAGAAGGAGAAACTACGCTGTGAGAATACAGATGTTTTTTCTACTGCGGCTCTTCTTTTTTCAGATATCAGTGTTATTTAAATATCATTGATGTACTATTATAATTATTATTTTTTTGTGTTTGTTTTTTAATACAGTATATAGCTACACAGTTTTTATTCAAATATATGTGTAAATACTATATCTATCTATATATATATATATATATATATATAGTTTATTTTTAGTTATTGTAGTATTTATCTAAGTTTATTTATCTAATAGTGTTATAGCTATTTGCCAAGGCAACATTTTTCATTTCTGTTTAGTTTAAGTACTAGTGTTGTCAAATCAATTAATCGCATCCAAAATAAACATTTGTGTTTATATAATATGTGTGTATATTTATATGTATATATATATAAATACGTACACATACATGTATAAGAAACTTAAGAAATATTTGCATGTATATATTTATATATGTGACCCTGGACCACAAAACCAGTGTTAAGTGTTAATTTTTCGAAATTGAGATTTATACACCATCTGCAAGCTGAATAAATAAGCTTTCCATTGATGTATGGTTTGTTAGGATCGGACAGTTTTTGGCCGAGATACAACTATTTGAAAATCTGGAATCTGAGGGTGCAAAAAAAATCTAAATATTGAGAAAATCTCCTTTAAAGTTGTCCAAATGAAGTTCTTAGCAATCCATATTACTAATCAAAAATGAAGTTTTTATACATTTACGGTAAGAAATTTACAAAATATCTTCATGGAACATGATCTTTACTTAATATCCTAAAGATTTTTGCCATAAAAGAAAAATCAATAATTTTGACCCATACAATGCGTTTTTGGCTATTGCTACAAATATACCCCAGCGACTTAAGACTGGTTTTGTGCTCCAGGGTCCTATATATATATATATATATATATATATATATATATATTTGTCATCAAAAATATCGGCACCCTTGGTAAATATGATCAAAGGCGGCTCAGTGAAAATTAATCTGCATTGTTAATCCTTTTGATCTTTTATTTAAAAAATTCACAAAATTTAGCCTTTCATTGGATAATAAGAATTTAAAATGGGAGGAAATATCATTATGAAATAAATGTTTTTCTCTAATACGCCACAATTAACGGCACCGTTTTATTCAATACTCTTTGAAACTTCCATTTGTCAGTTTAACAGCTCTAAATTTTCTCCTATAATGCCTGATGAGGTTAGAGAACACCTGACAAGAGATCAGAGACCATTCCTTCATCCAGAATCTCTCCAGATCCTTCAGATTCCCAGCTCCATGCTGGTGCTTCTTCTCTTCAGTTCACCTCACTCATTTTCTATAGGGTTCAGGTCAGAGGACTGGAATGGTCATAGCAGAAGCTTGGTTTTGTGCCCAGTGACCTATTTTTGTGTTGTTTTTGAGGTTTGTATTTGGATTATTGTCCGGTTGGAAGATCCAAACATGGCCCATTATAAGATTTCTAACAGAGTCAGTCACTTATTGATTTTTTATCTGTTGGTGTTTGATAGAATCCATGATGCCATGTGTCTAAACAAGATGTCCAGGACCTCCAGCAGAAATATAGGCCCACAACATCACAAATACAGCAGTATATTTCATTGTACACATGGGGTACTCTTTATCCCTGTGTTCACCAAACCCATCTTGAGTGTTTGAATTGTTCTTGAAACCCTCCCAAACAACATGTGGTGATGTAGGGGCTGTTTGACAATTATTTTTAAGGTTTTCTGACTCCGAGACTCAACTATTTTCTGCAATTCTCCAGCTGTGGTCCTTGGAAAGTCTTTGGCCACTCAAACTCTCCTTCTCACCGTGCATTAGGACGATATAGACACACGTCCTCTTCCGGGCAGTTTCGTAACATTTTATGTTGATTGGAAATTCTTAATTATTGCCCTGATGGTGGAAATGGGAATTTTCACTGCTCTAGCTGTTTTCTTAAAGCCACTTCACTAATTTGTGAAGCTCAATTATCTTTTGCTGCACATCAGAAATATATTCTTTGTTTTTTCTCATTGTGATGGATGATTAAGGGAATTTGGGCTTTGTTTTCCCTCCTATTTATATTTCTGTGAAACAGGAAGCCATGGCTGGATAATTTCATGTTCATAATCACCCTGGAGTGCTCAAAAATGTGAATATGAATGGGAATATACTTCAGAGACATTTTACTCATAAGAATTTCTAGGAGTGCCAATAATTGTGTCCAACGTGTATTTGAGAAAAACATTTATTTCATAATGATATTTAAATTCTTATTAACCAATGAAAGGGTTTTTTACCAAGGGTGCCGATATTTTTGGCCATGACTGTATATATTATATAAAATAGCAATAGCCAATGATGTTCATTTTCAATTCAATTTCATGTTCCATGAAGATATTTTGTAAATGTCCTACCCTACATAGATCAAAACTTAATTTTTGTTTAGTAATATGCATGGATTAAACCTCACGGTGTGCCTTTTAACATTTATACTTTTGAAAGCTTATTTTTGGCAACTTTCAGCATCAATATAGTTTTGAGGTTTACATTTTGATTTTGATAAACTTCTTGGTAAAAGCATATCTTCTTCTCTGTAGTTCTATTCAACATGCATGACACTGACAATGATGGCGTCATCACGCTGGACGAATACAGACGTGTAAGATTCATTTCTTAATTTATATAAAACTATAAGCACATGTATGGCTTGTTTGACCTTAGTGTGATTGATTGTAGGTGGTGGAGGAGCTGCTGTCCAGCTATGAAACCATAGGAGCAGAAACCGCCAAAGCCATTTCAGATGCTGCAATGCTGGAGGTGGCGAGTGTCACAGTGGGTGAGATGGTACGCTGGCAATCCATGATGGGCTTTAAAGTTCTAATGTGATTTTCTAATTAAAACCTGTTGATCTGGTACTTTTTGCGTTTCAGAGTCCTGATGAATTTTACGAGGGAATCACCTTTGAACAGTTCATTCAGGTTTGCACTTTTATAATATGAATTATAATGAAATATAATGGTAAAACATGCACGCTGCTCATACCTCGCACTTGAACGTCTCTCCCACAGATACTGAAAAATTTAGAGATCGAGACCAAGATGAATATTCACTTCTGGAACTTGGACACCAGGACGATGCCATGTGGGAAATGAGTCATTTCCGCTTCACAGCAGCACTTTTTAGTCTTTATTTTAGACTTAAACATGTCAAATATGTCTCATAGAGTCAACTCTTAGTATCGAGTTGACTTTCTCTGAAATATCTTAAATGCTTTAGATATGGAGGAAGTGAACATGAACATGACTATATTTCAGAGTCAGGAGCAAACCAAAAGGGCAAAGTATTTATATATATTTGGAAGACATTTATAAACCCCATGAAGCCCGGCTATTTTTGTGACTTCGTACATTGACGTATGTACAATGCAAGGCATTTTGATTGATACATACTTTCAGATGCTATGTATACTGGATTTTTAACAGTGGAATTGAGCCGTGTGATTATAAACTTCTCTTCTGAGCAAAGTGCTCATTTTATAATGGAGGAAGTCTTTACAAAATCAACAATCAAACCAATGCTGAAACACTCCACACCCAAAGTTAATGAATCCACAAATCTTATCATTCAGTGATTGTTGTTTTGCCCTTGTGCATTTGTTCTCTTATTACAATAATATGTAATCCATCTGGCTTCCTTCCACCAAAGTTATATATTAATATTTATTACAGGGGTGTGTATAGTTCTTACAGCAACAGCATTTACTGTAGGATATTGAAGTATGATCATTTTGTATATTATTGTTAATTGAAAATCTTAGCACAAACACTAATATGTTTCTTTATACTGAAATGAATAAAAATAGTTTTAAAAGCATTTTTTCCTTTTGTGCATTTTGTGAAAGCGCTCTGTCGGAAATCATGAATCTATGCACGGTTATAAAACGCATTCCATACCATATTTAGTCAAAGGTTGTGGGTTCAGTCGAACTGTGGTATTTTGGTGCAAATTCATCTTTTATACTTGGTTGATGCCAAATTAGGTCAATGCAATACAAGGGGAAAAAGGAACAAGACCAGATTAAATACAGTTTCACTTGCAACAGTAAACATGGTATGTGTTGACTACAATGTACACTATTGTTCAAAAGTGTTTTTATTTTTTAAGAAAATACTTTTTTTCAGCAAGGAAGCAATAAATTGATTTAAAAAGTGACATTAATAACATTTATCATGTTCTAAAAATGTTAAAATTTCCAATAAATGCTGTTCTTTTGAACTTCCTATTTACCAAAGCATTATGAATAAAATATATAATCACTGCTTCACCAAAAAATATTAAGCTGCGCAACTGTTTTCATCATAGATAATAATAAGTAATGTTTCTTGAGCAGAAAATTAGCATATTCTAATGATTTCTGAAGGATCATGTGAAGACTGGAGTAATGATGCTGAAAATTCAGCTTTGCATGATATGAATAAATTGTATTATACGATAAAAAAAAGCATTGAAATAAAATATTGTGCTATAGATCATATAAATAAATAAATCAAGCTACCTTTGTGTGAATTACTGACCGCAGAGAGTATGAAACCACCAAAACTTCATTTTGTATCATTTGGATTTCATCTTCTCAGATGGTGATTTAATATTATATTGCATACTAAATAATATGATAACAACACATGAAAAAACAAAGATCTACAACCAATAAGCAAAAATGTATACGATTCTAGTCCATATAATCCATACATCTTAATGGGTCATCCAAAGCACAGTTTTGAAATTACACAATTTATGATTGAATTATTGATTAGTTTTAAGGAATATGACCCCAGATCAACTTAAAATAGCAAATTCAATGCCAATCTTTCCAGTGCAACTGCTCCTAAAAGAACAGAGTATCTAATGCCAATCTAAGGGTCATTCAGTATGTCATACCGCATCACCAAGCCAATGTTATAGTTGTATCCAGAGGACTCTGTGTAGTTGGACCTGCAGATGGGCAGAACGTGATCCGGGGTAGATGAGTCCACTGAGAAGTCATAGTGACAGATCAGCCCACTGTATCTAAAGAAATAATAAAAGTACAGAATAAGCAGGTGGAAACATAGTAGCGACGACAGCACAGCATAATGTAATATATGTTTTTACCTGCGGTGAGGTCATCGTCTGTGATACAAGCCCCGCGAGGGCTCTTCTCATCAGGGACGTTGGCCGTCACCTGGGTGCTGGTGTTGAATTGTATGTGGCGAACCGGGTGTCTGTTCACACACACAGAATGAGTATGTGTCGTCAAGATGCTCTTAACCCCATGAAGCCTGAAATGCCTTATCTTTTTGATGACAGAACTGTCACTCATTCAATAGTTAAAAACGTTACTAAAATGAACGTTCTAACCTGTTTCCATTTCCCAGAGTTTGGCTCCTATCCTCATCTCCCACACACTGACCAATCCCTCGCCACCGCCGCTCACGATCTTCCAATCATCTGCCTGGACGGTGGTCATGCCCATGTGATATAAAGAGACCACCGACGAGCCCGTACGCAAGTCAAACACTCTCACTCTGAAATAGAGAAGCAACTCAGTGTCATTATCACTACACCTATGATCCACTGAAAGTGACAGCAGTTCAAGCACAGACCGTCTAATTGGGCTGCATGATTAATCTAATAATATCACAATATGGCTTAGTGCAATAATCAAATTGCAAGGGCTGTGTTTAAATAAACGTCAAAATAAAAGTTTGATGGTTTAACATTTGAAAATGAAGAAAATAAGAATAGAAATAGGAATATAATAGAAATGTTATTTGACAGTAGTAATGTAAAATAATATATTTTTTTCTAAAATGCTTAATTTTTCATATTTTATGGTGAAATATTAAATTTTTTTAAATAATTTTTTTATTTTTTTAATGTAGTATTTTTTTAAATATTTGTATTTACTACAAAAACGACTAATTATTATTATTATTTTATAGCCATATTGATATATAATCACAAAATTGTACAGCTACAAAGCACAGCAAACCTGGAACTTGTTCAATCACATTTTAAATATATTAATACACAAAGTATTGCAATTATGATTGTTATTATAGTTAACTAAACTAAAACCATAAAATACATTTTCATTACTGGAAATAAAAATATTTTACCTGAAATATATTAAAATATAAAACGTTAAACTTATTTTATTTCAGGTAGTTGCCAAGGTAAAATGTCTCATTTTCATTTAGTTTAATGTGATGTACTAAAACTGAATTTAAAAATTAATAGAAACCATACAGACATATTGAAAAATAAAAACGACAAACACAAATTGATAAATCATGAAATATAAAAACTATTTCCAAATATTAATACAAAATAGTATTAGTAAACTAGTAATAGTGTCTCAATGATTCTAAAATAACACTAAGTGTAATAACCAATTTCAAATATATTGACCCCAAAACTGTGGTTGGTCAGTCTCTAAATGGTCAAATCTTGGGCAGAATAAAGTGTAAAATGGACCATACTTTAGTCAAAAGTCAGACTACACAAGACTAATGTGTTATAGGAACTGCAGTATACAGAGCAGCACTGTGGGATGACATTAGTAGCTGGTATAAAGAAATTAATTTTACAGGCCCAAAGGAGCTCAATTCCATCTGTCCACTTTAATCGTACTGGAGGCAGCCAAAGGATGACTCTATGCTGGTGCTTTCCAAAAGATAATCGACAAAATTAAATTTAGCTTGGACCAAAATAAAACCAACACTTGGAGGACAAAAGATATTAGTCAGAATGAATGGTTAATGCATAGGCAAGCAGGATTTAATGCTGCGAGTAATTATGTGGATGTGCCTATCTATTGTCCTGTTTTAATTTCATCGAAGCATTTGTTCTTGTAAGAGGCTGTAATATATTTACTGGCAGTGGTCATAAATCTAATGCTAAAACAAGATCTAGTTTCACTGAGCTGTCAGCAGACAGGCTTCCTTCGATTAATCAAGAATATTGTTCACAGGCTCTTCCAGTGCCACCAACCGTGAGCAAAAACACCACAGGAAACACGGGCATGAAAAGCACATGTACACGGATAGCACACATGGACCCATCATCAAATAAATTTTGTTTTTTAAAACCTTTATTAAACTCAAATAACAGGCATTATCATTGTTAAAAACACCCACAATAAATCCCCCATGCATTAAGATCCAGGGGGTGAAAACTTTTTGAATTTGAAGATCAGGGTAAATTTAACTTATTTTGTCTTCTGACAAACACGTTACTATCTTCTGTAGCCTCTGAAAGGCAGTACTAAATGGAAAAAAAAATATTATACTTAGGCAAAATAAAAATGTACATACTGTCATGGCCAAAAATATTGGCACTCTTGGTAAATATGATCAAAGGTGGCTGTGAAAATTAATCTGCATTGTTAATCCTTTTGATCTTTTATTTAAAAAATTCACAAAAATCTAACCTTTCATTGGATAATAAAAATGTAAAATGGGGGGGAAATATCATTATGAAATAAATGTTTTTCTCTAATACACGTTGGACACAATTATTGGCACCCCTTAGAAATTCTTATGAGTAAAATATCTCTGAAGTATATTCCCATTCATATTCACAATTTTGAGCACTCCAGGGTGATTATGAATATGAAATTATCCCGCCATGTCTTCCTGTTTCACAGAAATATAAATAGGAGGGAAAACAAAGCAAAACAAAAAACCTTATTCAGTTGGAAGATATCTCCAGTACTGCCCGGCGAGCGCGAGGTCTCTCTCCCGGCGCAGTGTCGCCTCTCTCGGCGTCTGTTCTGAGCAGCGAGCGGCAGAGAAGCACGCTTTCAGTTTGCCTTAAAGCAGCAGACTCATCAATAAATAATTTACAAAACAGCGTTTACAAGCACTTGTCGCTTACTGACTGTTTGGACTTTTAAATATGAACATAATTTGTCTGTTAATATGCGCAGTTTATTACTCAGACGCAAAACAATGCTTCGCTCGTTTGCAAGCCATGATGTCTCTAGAGGAAAAAAAACATATTGCGCTCGCCTCGCACGGTCGTAGCTCATTTTCTCATGGGCGGGCAAAGCAGAGAAAAGGGAGGTAACCTTTCCCCGTATGACGACATAAGGGGAAGATTCCAGATCGGGCCATCTGAGGCGAAACAGGATACCCAGGGCTCGGTTTACACCTATCGCCATTTCTAGCCACTGGGGGACCATAGGCAGGCTAGGGGAACTCATATTAATGTTAAAAAACCTCATAAAGTGAAATTTTCATGCCATGGGACCTTTAAGAATTTCCAATCAACAGAAAATGTTACGAAACTGCCTGGAAGAGGACGTGTGTCTATATCGTCCTAATGCACGGTGAGAAGGAGAGTTTGAGTGGCCATAGACTCTCTAAGGACCACAGCTGGAGAATTGCAGAAAATAGTTGAGTCTCGGGGTCAGAAAACCTTAAACAAAAATTGTCAAACAGCCCCTACATCACCACATGTTGTTTGGGAGGATTTCAAGAACAATTCTCCTCACTCATCCAAAAACAAACTCCAGCATATTCAGTTATCAGACACGACTGGAACTTCAAATGGGGCTTCTATGGTCAGATGAAACTAAAAAATTAGCTTTTTAGCAGCAAACACTCAAGATGGGTTTGGTGAACACAGGGATAAAAAGTACCCCATGTGTACAATGAAATATACTGCTGTATTTTTAATGTTGTGGGCCTATATTTCTGCTGGAGGTCCTGGACATCTTGTTCAGACACATGGCATCATGGATCTATCAAATACCAACAGATAAAAAATCAATAAGTGACTGACTCTGTTAGAAATCTTATAATGGACCATGTTTGGATCTTCCAACCGGACAATAATCCAAACACAAACCTCAAAAACAACACAAAAATGGGTCACTGAGCACAAAACCAAGTTTCTGCTATGGCCATCCCAGTCCTCTGACCTGAACCCTGTAGAAAATGAGTGAGGTGAACTGAAGAGAAGAAGCACCATCATGGAGCTGTGAATCTGAAGGATCTGGAGAGATTCTGGATGAATTTCATAATGATATTTCCCCCCGTTTTAAATTCTTATTATCCAATGAAAGGTTAGATTTTTGTTAATTTTTAAAATAAAAGATCAAAAGGATTAACAATGCAGATTAATTTTCACAGAGCTGCCTTTGATCATATTTACCAAGGGTGCCGATATTTTTGGCAATGACTGTATCTCCATTCTGTTCAAAAGTTTTCAAACAAGGGACCCATGAACAACTATCACGAAACAACAAACAAAAAAAAAAACACAGCTGTGGATATTAAGGATCAAGGGGATGCAACATTTTGAACGGGGTCATTTTTTATAAATTCAATTATTATTTTTTCTCTTGTGGGCTATATGTAAAAACTTTTAAGTGAAATATCTTATTCAGGTCAGTACAAAATAACATGCATTTTGTATGATCCCTCTTATTTTGGTAAAACAATGAACAATTTGCAGATTTTGAAATGGGGATGTAAACTTTTGACCTCAACTGTATATACAAATTATACATAAATTAAACTTTACGTTAATCAGTATATAATAAAAGCAATAAAGAGAGTTTTAAGGCGTTCCTTTTTTTAACTGTTTTAACAATTGAAATAAAATTTGTAGCAATTTAAACAAATGCTATTTTCTTGTTTTATAAAGCAGCTCTGCAGAAAAAAAGATCTGGTCAAAGTTGGTTTCCAGGCTGGTTTTAGAGGGGGTTTGACCACTTCTTTAACAGGCCAAGATAGGAACTAGCTAACAAACCGCTCAAATCAGCTGAACAGCAGCTTGGCCAGACTGGGAGACCAGCTACTTCCATCTTAGCCTGGTGTAAGCTGTTTTTAGCCGGGAGGGTTCTTAAATGACTAATAAAATCAGAAGCAATGTTAGTGACAATCATCATAAATGCCTCAGTTTCTAAAGAAGCAACAGCAATCCTCGTTCTGTTCTCAATTTTCATCCCTGGAGCTGAACATACCAATCATTTATGGCTCCTTCTCACTTCCTGCCAGATCCAATCAGGCACAACAACACAAACACAGATTCCTTTCTCTCCACAGCAAACGAGGCTGAACAAATTAGAGAGCAGAAGCGATGCATTAGGTCCTGGCCTTTGGCCACGCTAATAAAGGGCAGGACCTGGGCCCTCATTTCCTCTGGGCTGCTTGGTGTTTTGCCCGCAGATTAATCAGATGGGGTCAAATCATTACAGCCAAAATGACACTCCAAGGAGTGTTTCGCTTCGTTCATTCATCAAAGACGAACAAAAGGTGAGAGCATTTGCTTTGTCGGAACCGTGGAAAGACGGACAAAGAAAGAGGGATGTTTTAAAAGAGAGCGCAGCTGGCCAGAGAGACATCATGTCCTCCCTCTTGGCACTATATATAGTGTCTGAGCGAAGATGCAGTTGGAATTTATTTACAAAGACCTGCCAAGCATCTCTCCACCTGCCAAAATAGCGCTCCCGCTGTCACAAGTGTCAATGAAATGGCTCTTTATTCGGTGAAGACTAATTGAGACGCAAGCATCAGATGTGGACCGTGCTCAGGATTCTGTATCGAGTCCGCTGGGCAGATGTACCGCATCTCTCCTCGTCTCCAACATCTCTTTGTCCACTAAATCAATAGCCCTCAGTGATGCACCGCTGACAATAACACCATCCTTTCAAACCGAGAGCTTTCATTATTCCCATTCCCACTTCTATAAGTGCCTGAGCTTTTCAGATGCTTTCCGTAAAATGATTTTCAAGGTAAGCCAAAAATATTCAAGAGCAAGCCCGAGTGCTTGTCACGCTTTGAAAGGACGACAGCTGTGGTGGGGGGGGGGGGAGAGTTTTTCCGCTTTGGACATGATTAGGTGTATTTTATTCTAAGTGCTTTAATCTTGGATATCTAATGCAAATCTTTTAAACTCTGTCCAAAAGCGATGTATGTAGCCAGTAGACAATGAACAGCCAATTTATCAAAAACTTGTGTTCTCAGAGCTATGGTTTAGCAGTTAACGCACAACCTTCAGATATTGAGCAGTGGTGCACATGTGGAAGGTTCAAATTTGGCTCGTGTCCTGATGAATCTCTGGATGAACCTCAATTAACCTCAATTAAAACATGCCCAGGTCACATTTCCTAACAAAATTCAAAGAGAAAAATAAACAAAATTACATTATGCACGAACAAAATGGAGACTGTGTTTAGGACCATTCAATTTTTTGCAGGTGGATGCTGCACACTGGTGGTGGACGAGGAGATACCCCCCTTACTATGTAAAGCACTTTGAGTGCCTAGAAAAGCGCTATATAAATGTAACGAATTATTATTATTATTATAGTCCAAATCACTGAAATCAAAGTTCAGCATTATAGTGTGAGTATGACACCATATCCACGTGTTCTAGTCTACTAATAATACAATTATAATCAAAAAACACTTTTTAAAGGAGTATTTACCAGAAATATTATTTACCAGAATTTATTTAGGTGAAAAATGTAAATGTGCAGTATTTATGAAAAAATCTTTTGAATTTATGAAAAAATTTTGAAATTTATTTTTTTAATATAAAATCAATTAATTGGAGATGCTTTTTATTATTAAAATTTAATGGAACAATTAAAATGGAATCCAGAAAATAATGGAAAACAGAATTTGGTACAGATAAAACTGTAAAACTGTAAAATTAATTAGACAGGCTTTTTGATTAATAAAATTTTAAAAACTGAATTTGGAAATAAAACGGCCCTATAATTATCATTTTTTTTTGTGTGTGGTAATAAAAATGGATTTAAGTGAACAATAGCTTTTAAAATGACTTAAAGTACATATATAATAGCAATGATGTAATAATAATTAGTTCAAATAAAGTATTAAAAGCAAGAAATCATATGGTTTTATTGAACAAAATCATATATGTATCATAATTATTTAAAATACATAATGTATTATAAACAATAGAGCTAATATAGATTACGCATAACAACCTGCAGGGGCGCCGACGGCCTGATTACTGTTTAATATTGATTGACCAAGCACCATTTAGTTCAAACGTATAAACTTAATTTTTAATATTTGGCTATTTCTTTAGGACAGAAATGCTATAGCTGCTGTAATTAAATGAATATGTGGACATCAAACCGTGTAAACTCAGAGTGAGGGTTTGAGCTTTTATTTTGAAATCGCGATGTATTCTCCTGTTTGTGTAGATTTATAAATGATTTACCTTACAAATCTGATGAAATGGCGCGCGTTGCGTTCCCAGATGAACGTTATAATAAACACAAACTCACAACAACATGCAGAGATGGAGTACGAGTCGCTCCACATGTAAATGACAACCGTTTCTGTGGAGCTACTGTGAACGGAGCCGCTGTGAGACGCACCAACTTAACCTACACGCATGTAAATAATTAAAGAGCATATACTGTGTGAACTGCATCGCATATCATTATTTAATTAAAACATAGCGTTTGTGAATTCACAATTATGCTTAATTATTAATTACATTTTTAAATGGGTTTAATATATCATGCAGCCTTGGAAAATAGTCTAAAAATGTGTTTTATCGATTCTCGTCCGTGAAATGCGTCACTTCCGGTATTTTGCCGATTAGTCGACGCGAGCAAGATGAAGTCGACGATTTTTAAAAATAGACTAGTCGACGAATCGCAACAGCCTTGATTGATATTACTATAAAGCAGCCTTTTTAAGTGAGATTTCCAGAGAAAGCTACAGGGGTATGGAGAATGGTGATAAATTCACCAAGAAAAACTCATTTTGTAATATTTAATATTTAAAGAGAACTAAAACGACTACTACTAAAAGGCAAAACAAATCTCACAATTACCTATTACATTATATGGGAAAAAGAAAAGAATAAGCCAATAAATCTGGAATTTTTTTTATTATTTTTTTTGGACAACTGCAGTGTATATATGCAATTTAAAAAGAACCATCTGTACAATCCCACATTTAAATGTGGCTCTCGTAATTGTATTAAATGTGTTTATTCTCTCTTTAGTCTTTTGTCAGAGACCAGCTATCTAACATTTAAAAAATATATACTGTACAGCAACAAAATCTCATTTATGGAAGAATATTCAGGACAATTTTCAAAGAAATTGCAATTAGTTTTTTCAATTGCGTTTTCCAAATGTGGATGCATAAATTGTGACATAATCCAAATGCAATTCTTGCATTAGCGTTTGCGTTTTCACTTTTAATCCGTAATAGAGAGAGTGTCGCGCCTGCCAGATCTTTTACTGGAATAAAGTTGGCTTGATGTTGAATGTTTGATATTCACAAATTTAGGGACCGTCTCTAAAGTTACATAATACATACGACCAGCGGCGTAATTTTGCTTTGAAAAGTGGTGGGGACACCGCACAACTCGTTTAGCTATTTGTTTATTTAATAATCGAATTTACTTGGGGACTGAGTTCAGAGTTGGAAATGCACTTAATTTTCACTTTGTTGTACACATGCATCACATTCACAAATATGTCTATAAACGTCCGAATAAGCAAAACGTAACATTCACGTGAATGTTACGTT
Organism: Barbus barbus; assembly: GCF_936440315.1. Classification (NCBI taxonomy): domain Eukaryota; kingdom Metazoa; phylum Chordata; class Actinopteri; order Cypriniformes; family Cyprinidae; genus Barbus; species Barbus barbus. The sequence continues at coordinate 5,138,458 of NC_136733.1, forward strand.
TAGCTTATCACAACACATCCAGGGTAGCTAATATCAATCAAAATACGCAAGATAAATATGGTGAGCTTACCATTTCATGGTCAGCTCAGCTGCAGCATATTCATTAATTGCACAATTGTGTGTGTGTGTGTGTGTGTGTGTGTGTGTGTGTATTACGATTCATTCTACTTTGAATTACTTGCATATTTTCTAATCAACATTACGTCAAGGGTCAAGACAAGCCCACAAAATGTTTCCTCATCCAATCAAATAATTTAACCAATCCTGAACTACGCAAAACCTTGTGTAAAACATGAATGAGAGTTAATTTGTTTAAAATGGTTAAACTACCTTTATTAATTAAATAATTATATAAATGAAATTGTTTTAACGAATCTTTTTTTATGACGTTTTTATAAAAGCTCTATTTTTTCCTCCCCCACCCCACATGTAAAGGCTAATTAACGGTAAATGTTGCTACCTATAGCATAAATGTTAAAACATCAACAAAATGTCCAAAAGAAAGTGTGGAAGTGATATAAGAAGCTTTTTAGTGAAGCAGCCACGCACAGTAAGTTACTTTGCTTAACACGAAAACATATTATATTTAACTTACGTGAATATAGACATACTGTCGCTAATCATGTTTTCTGGCGGCCACTGGAGCGCGCTGTGATTTAATACAAAACTGAATTAAAGGACTATGAACTAAAGACTTGTATACTTTTTGTTTTAATTGTGAAAATCCCAGTCATAACATAGAATCTTCTCAAAACTCTCAAATAAAATATTTAAACCTTGAAACAGTATCCAAACAATACGAACATCGTAAAAAGAAAGGTACAGGATCTGCAGACTAATTATAGGGAAAGGAAACTACATATCCCATGACGCATATCGCGTATCTCGCGATAGTTTCACAACGAGACTTAATATTCATCTTTGAGGACGTTGAAAAGCTTCTGATCGGCGGAAAAATGTGTTAAATGAATGAATTAGATTATGAAGAGTGTCGATTTGTTGATGGTGCTTTTCCTTTAATATATACCTTACGCAATCTATTTTTCAGTTACTTTTTAAAAGTGGTGGGGACAATATCGAGCCTGGTAAAAAGTGGTGGGGACATGTCCCACCCGTCCCACCCGTAAATTACGCCTATGCATACGACACTGGAATACACTTTTCTAACTTCAATAGCATTTGAAGAGAATGTATATAAAATGAAAATTATGTCACAATTCAAATGGTCAAAAATAGGCATCATTTTATTTATGCAAACATGCTTTGTGAGTTTCATCCACAGAAAGATAAGAGTAGAGAATGAGTTGAGGATACAAGGCTGTGTGCGTCTCCAGGCTTCATGAGATATACTCATTCAAAACATTCCCACTAATCCGACAAAATAAAACTAGCTGCTCAAGGGAAATGTAAAGCATCCTAAAATAAGAGAATTCACACCACCTGCAGGTGTAAATGAGAGCGCTACTATTCCATCGGAACTCATCAAACTCTCCATGTTTAAGAAACTCAATTCACAGAAGGCTTTAAGTTGCCAGACAGAAGACAGTGTGTGTGTGTGTGAACGTAACAGTGATAGATGAGGTACACATGTTTGCGAGCGTGTCATACCGCCTGTCTTTGTTCCCACACACCAGCAGGTGAGAGTGGCTGTCTCTCAGGTTGACGCAGGTGAAGTCTCCCGCCGAGTTCCCCACGGTCAGCTCGCACTGGCAGGTCTCCAGGCTGTACACCTGAATCTGAGGATTGCTCCTGGTGAGATGGAAGATAGATTGTAAAATTGGCAGGATTGTGCCATAACACCTGCTAAGGTTCAAATGTCAGGCTCACAGCTTGCATCCACAGATGCCAGAAAACACATTTCACAAGTCTTGCACGCCTTCTTATGAACTTCTAACACACTTTTAACATTTCAGGTACACAGTCAGATCAAAACATCAGAAGCAACCTGTTTAACTGGCATTTTAGCATGTAAAAGCTGCTCATTATGCAGATGCTTTTATCTAAAGGGATTTGAAGTTCTCAGTTAAAGGGACCACTGAATTGATAAGTGCACAGATAATTAATAGGTTTGGGGTCAGTAAGATTTGTTTTCTAAATAAATTAATACTTTTATTCAACAAAGATGTATTAAACTCATTAAAAGTGACAGTAAATATTTTTTCATTTCTATTTTTAAAAAAAATGCTGTTCTTTTTACACTTTTAATCATCAAAGAGCCCTGAAAAAAAATTATTATGGTTTCCACAGCTATTTTCATAATGGATAATAATAATAAGAAATGTTTCTTGAGCAGAAAATCAGCTAATTAAAATAATTTCCGGAGGACCATGTGACACTTAAAACTAGAGTAAAATTCAGCTTTGCATCACAGGAATAAATTACAGTTTAAACGCTATTACAGTTTAAAACAGCTCTTTTAACTTGTAATAATATTTCAAAATATTACTGTTTTTACTATATTTTTCATCAAATAACTGCAGCCTTGGAGAGCATAATAGACTTTGTTTGAAAATATTAAAAACTTTTGAACAGTAGTGTACTTCTACTTTAGCCAAAGATGTCATTTACATCAACACTTGGCCAATCAAGTTAATCGTTAGTTCACTGATCAAGTCAAAATAAACAAAATACACCATGCTATTGAAACTGCATTCAGATTTGCCTTGGAAATTAGCAAATACTTGATTACAGGGCTGCAATAAGCTCCCTATTTATCAAAACAGGAAAAGATCATGTAAAATTATTTTTAAATAATCTAATTAATATGCATGAGCATATGGACGCAAAAATATAAATACGATATAAAACATTAAAAGCAAAGTGAAAATATAGTACTTCATATAGCATCTTTCAATTAAATTTTGTTCTTAATTGACGTTTTTCCAAATGTCACAACAGGCACCAATTGGCTCGATTTTATGTTCGTTTAACAAGTTTTTTTATAAACTTATTTAATTATTTTTTCTTTAATTAAATTTCTTTATTAAATTTTATTTTAGTCTATGTCACTAAAACGTCAATGTTTATAACATATTATATAATATATATTATCAAAATTATAATTCTTACAATATTGCATTGATATTTTAGAGCAGTAGCCTACCTTCTAATAACTTTTGTGTGCATTCATATAATTTCCTACAGTTCATTAAGAAGCAGGTCTTCTGACACGCACGTCCACCTCACTTTATCAATCAAACCTTTCTGAAGACACAAAGTATTCAATAATTGATTATGAGCCCATTGTACCCACAATCCAGATGCTTTAAAACATCTGAAGCTCTTGATCAATCCGCTCACATTAAACGCCATCTAAAACAGTGAGCAAAGGAAAGACAACGACACGGGCCAAATTGGACGCTATTTATTGAGGCAACAGATAGAGATGTTAAACAAAAGAGAGAGAAGAGAGAAGAACTGCATGATGTCAGATTTGAGCTCATGCCAGCTGTTTAGTGCCTGCAGTTTGGGCCAGACACACTTAATTGTGAGCCACCGTGCCGCCAGCCAAAATCTTTGAGAGGACCCAAAAATTACAGCCAACCGGAGTTTGTCATCAAGTCACGAGAAAAGCTTCCAATATGTAAAGCTACAATATGTAAAGACTTGAGGAGGAAAGCTGATTAGAATGAAGCGGCGATGAGTGCATATGTCACTGGCGAGAAGACAGACTACTGGGATTATGTTTGGGATTTATTCATCATTACAGGATTCAGGAGGTTATGGAGGCATTTACACAAGTAAACAATGATTTAGCTGCTGTGCTGAGGTTGAGCATATTTCACAAATAGCATTTTCATACACACATCACCGCCTTTGCTTGTATCAAGATGAAACTTTTCCAAGTGAAAATACTTTCAGTTTGTTAAAATGTACATTTCTCAAAACATTTGGGGCCAGGTTTTATTTTTGGAAAGAAATTAATACTTTTCAGCAACGACATATTATATTGATCAAAGGTGAAAGTAAAGACATTTAAAATGTTACAAAAAGATGTTTTCCAATAAATGCTGATCTTTTGAATTTTCTATTAAGTCCTTCTATCAAATAAACCGGAACGTGTCAGATCCGCGTCACGTTCAGCAGTGGCAGCTCTTAAAGAAATAACATCCAAATTAACATGTCTGTTCATAAAGAGTAAAAGAAAAAAGAGGAAATCAATCACTTTTATATAGCTGTAAGTATTTATCGGTATTTAGTTTAGAATTTAGTGTTTGATAACTTTATTCAATTTCTGTACATTTCTGCTAAGGGGCACAGGTAGCCTAGCTAAATATAACATTTATTATAATGGGTTTATGTGAAGATTGTTTTAAGTGCACTTAAATTAGAAGTTATTTTTAAAGTCTAATAAATGTAAAAATTGATAGCTCTTAATTACAATGTAATGTTTAATGGTTCAATGGCTAAATATTAGGGGATTTTGTTTTATAGGGAAATCATTATTACTTGGTATCAGTGATACTGGCCTTCAGTCATAAAAAAGATGCCATTAAACAAATATTAAAAATATGTTGTTTGCATGTTAATTTGAAGATTGAATGTGAAATTATTGCAATATAAAAGTATATTTTAAAACTTTAAATGTTAGGTGGGATTAATCGCGATTTCAGAAAAATGTGCGATTAATTAGTTAATTTTTTGTAATCGACTCACAGCACTAATATACAGTGGGTACGGAAAGTATTCAGACCCCCTTAAATTTTTCACTCTTTGTTAAATTGCACCCATTTGCTAAAATCATTTAAGTTCTTTTTTTTTTTTTCTCAATGTACACACAGCACCCCATATTGACAGAAAAACTTGTTGACATTTTTGGAGATTTATTAAAAAATAAATACTGAAATATCACATGGTCCTAAGTATTCAGACCCTTTGCTCAGTATTTAGTAGAAGCACCCTTTTGATCTAATACAGCCATGAGTCTTTTTGGGAAAGATGCAACAAGTTTTTCACACCTGGATTTGGGGATCCTCTGCCATTCCTCCTTGCAGATCCTCTCCAGTTCGGACAGGTTGGATGGTAAACGTTGGTGGACAGCCATTTTTAGGTCTCTCCAGAGATGCTCAATTGGGTTTAAGTCAGGGCTCTGGCTGGGCCATTCAAGAACAGTCACGGAGTTGTTGTGAAGCCACTCCATTATTTTAGCTGTGTGCTTAGGGTCATTGTCTTGTTGGAAGGTAAACCTTCGGCCCAGTCTGAGGTCCTGAGCACTCTGGAGAAGGTTTTCGTCCAGGGTATCCCTGTACTTGGCCGCATTCATCTTTCCCTCGATTGCAACTAGTCGTCCTGTCCCTGCAGCTGAAAAACACCCCCACAGCATGATGCTGTCACCACCATGCTTCACTGTTGGGACTGTATTGGACAGGTGATGAGCAGTGCCTGGTTTTCTCCACACATACCGCTTAGAATTAAGGCCAAAAAGTTCTATCTTGGTCTCATCAGACCAGAGAATCTTATTTCTCACCATCTTGTGGTCCTTCAGGTGTTTTTTTTGTGTCTTGCACTGAGGAGAGGCTTCCGTCGGGCCACTCTGCCATAAAGCCCCGACTGGTGGAGGGCTGCAGTGATGGTTGACTTTCTACAACTTTCTCCCATCTCCCGACTGCATCTCTGGAGCTCAGCCACAGTGATCTTTGGGTTCTTCTTTACCTCTCTCACCAAGGCTCTTCTCCCCCGATAGCTCAGTTTGGCCAGACGGCCAACTCTAAGAAGGGTTCTGGTCATCCCAAACGTCATCCATTTAAGGATTATGGATGCCACTGTGCTCTTAGGAACCTTAAGTACAGCAGAATTTGTTTTGTAACCTTGGCCAGATCTGTGCCTTGCCACAATTCAGTCTCTGAGCTCTTCAGGCAGTTCCTTTGACCTCATGATTCTCATTTGCTCTGACATGCACTGTGAGCTGTAAGGTCTTATATAGACAGGTGTGTGGCTTTCCTAATCAAATCCAGTCAGTATAATCAAACACAGCTGGACTCAAATGAAGGTGTAGAACCATCTCAAGGATGATCCGAAGAAATGGACAGCACCTGAGTTAAATATATGAGTGTCACAGCAAAGGGTCTGAATACTTAGGACCATGTGATATTTCAGTTTTTCTTTTTTAATAAATCTTCAAAAATGTCAACAATTCTGTGTTTTTCTGTCAATATGGGGTGCTGTGTGTACATTAATGAGGAAAAATGAACTTAAATGATTTTAGCAAATGGCTGCAATATAATGAGGAAAAATGAACTTAAATGATTTTAGCAAATGGCTGCAATATAACAAAGAGTGAACAATTTAAGGGGGTCTGAATACTTTCCGTACCCACTGTGTGTATATATATATATTTTTTTTTTTCTTTCTTTTTTTTTGACCAATAACTTTGTGGTTGGAAATCATCACAGATCTCTGTAAACAGGTTAAAAATGTAATTAATAAAAACCTTTGACAAATAAAAACAAAATCTTGAAAAAAAATCTAAAAATTGTAAATAAATAAATGTAAAAAATGAAATAATAATGATCCCCTAACTAATGTCAAAATCTAAAATAAAATGTTGGTCCCTATGAAGACGCATTTGTCATATGAGCAAAACACTAATTCAAACAAATTTGAGAAATGATAACCGATGCACTTTGTTTACTGGATAAAAGTGATTAATTAAAATAGTGGGCTGTTCAAAAATAGTTGGATATTTTCTGAAATGTTTTTCAGAAAGTTTACTCCGCAGAAACCAAAACTCTCAAATACAACTAAAATCATAATTTACACCTGTAGTGTGTCCCTTTTTATTCTGTATAATTGTAGATTTCCAAGCCCTTATTTCTTGTTAAACAGATTCATCCTGATCTCACGAGACACTACTCTACATCTCTGAATTTCAGCACCTGGAGGTGCAACAGTGTGCCACATTTTCACCAGCCTATCTGGCTGTTAAACATGAAAGTGGTGCCTCAGGCTTTGCCAGCATGATCTGCGCAGTATGTGTGTGTCTGGGTCAGCGCTTCAAACACACACTGTGATGCACATACACAACAGATGCCCAGAGCTTCCAGTCCTCCAACTTAAAAACAAAGACGATGACAACAGAAAGCTGAAATAACACAAATAACTCCCACATACACTAAATAAAGCAGCTAGAGAAAAACAAACCAGATTAAAAGCGTCTAGACACTAGCCATCTTGTTAAAAACTGCTGAGATCCCAATCTCATCCTAATTATTGGATGTAACCACAGATGTGCATTGGTAATAACAGTAATTCCAAGTCCGAATGGTGCTCAAGTTCAAAAATAAACCCCAAAACATGCTATGACTCACTCTGTTACCTCACAGACAGTGAACTCTGTTTTTGACTAGTTTTAATGAGGCATGTGTCTTCTCATTTAATAACCACACAAACACCTTGGATTCACCAGCGTCGGTTCTGGCACGTCTGACTTCCCTCTCGCAGTTTGAAAATCCTGTCAAGATGCACCGTGGCTGACAGACATGACATCACACGGACGAGAAAGGTGCTAATCATGAATTGGTAGAATGGAGACTTGTAGAGTAACTCGCAGCGGAGTGACACAACATGAAAAAAAGAGTATGATTCCTGCAAAATGTGCTGCAAGATACAGTGCCGAGATCCTAGAAAGACTAAAGACAGATGCATCAAATCAAAGTGAGGTTAACAGTTTCACTTTTCAAAGTAAAATGATGATTTTAAAATGCAATGTGATGCAAAGCTGAATATTCAGTAGGCATTACTCCATGATCCTTTACAAATCATTCTGCGTAATATTTTGTATAATTCTGAGTAATATTTCCATATTCTGATTTGCTGCTTAAGAAACACTTATTATTATTACAAATGTTGAAAACAGTTGTGCTGCTTCATATTTTTGTGATTTTATGATTCTTTGTTGAACAGAAAATTCAAAGCAAGAGCATTTATTTGCATAGTGGTCAAGCGGGTCTGTTGGCTGGTTTTACAGACGTTTTGGAGGACACTTTTCAGCTGGCTAGACCAGCTTAAACCAGCAAAGACCAGCAAACCAGTTTAGGCAGGTGCAAACAGTTTTCTCAGCAGGGAGTAACATCCATATACTAAAACATTTATGGTATGGTCTTCTTTCTTTCTACGATTTCATTTTTATTCTTAAAGGGGTCATCGGATGCAAAATTCACTTTTCAAGTTGTTTCAACATAAATTGCTTTCCAAGTGGATGCTGCACACTGGTGGTGGTTTGAGGAGACGTAGTTCTATACAGACCGCTCCCACGATAGATGATTGACAAGGCCGTATTACTTTAGACCGGCCCTGAGTGAGCTGAAAGCTGTAACATTGTGTAACAATAAGCAACAAGAGATATTCTTGAAACAAGACAGTCCAGCAGAACCTGACTTTGACAAACTGTCCAGTCGTTCAAACTCTCAGCAAGTTTCTAAACAGCCGCTCCGGTGCCCGTTTGGTTAACGAGAGTGTTTAAATGAGGGTGATGTCAGTGGAGAAGGAGAGCCAAAGCATTGTGTGATACAACAGGACACCATCTGCATCCATCTATCAAGCACTCATCATTACTGTCAACATCTACGCCTGTCGCTTCACTGAAAAGCTACCAGCCTCCCCTGAGTAAACCCATCCCTCCCCCTCGAACGCTGATCTGCCCCCAGACACGAGCGCAGACTATTTAACCGCTTGCATAAATACGCTGGGGACTTACCGTGAAGGCTAGTGTGATTTGGAGAGGTTTATTTTAAGGTCTATTTCACATGATAGTTGAGCTTTTAATCAGGAGAGTATGAGTACAAGATTGCACCGGCTCAAACTCAAAGCTCTGGAGGAACTTTGCACTAGGGTCGCTATTGTTAAGCAAAACTAAAAACATGTTAATTACCTAATTATTTGTATTAACTCTTATTTATGAATAATTATCATTTATAATCATAATTCTAATCATTAATAACTTGCTATTTATTAGTATTATTTTATTTCAGCCAGTGTTATTTTAGTAACATTGAGATATTACAGTTTGTTAATATTTTGAATTGGATTTTTGTATTTCATGTTTTCGTATTATTTTAGTTATGGTTTTAGTAATTTTCTTGTGCGTTTTTGTCATGTTATAGTTGTTTTTTTGTTATAAGTCTATTTTTTTTTATTGATTTTAAACTTGTTTTACTTATTTTACATTAGACTATACTAAATGAAAATGAGATGTTGCCTTGGAAACTAGCTGAAATAAAATACGTTTATTTTTTTCTATTTAATTTCAGTTATTTATTTTATTTCAAGTAATTAAATTTGTTATGGTTTTAGTTCACTATAATAATAACCCTAATCCCAGCTAGCTGCCAATGAAACATTTCTCATGTGCGTTAAAATTAATAAAATGTAGATATATTTTAATTACAATTTATACATATTTTAATAACAAATCAAATTTAAAACAGAAAATATAAAAATTACATTTAATTCAAAGTATGAACAAAAACTATAATTGTACATACTAAAATAATGCTGATTCGCCCCATCTATGGCCTCTAAATTAATCTCTGAGCGTCGCATGCCAGACTTAGAAACAAACTAGGGACTCTTAGGAGCACTGGGACCCCAGGTTGGGTTAATTAAGTAACAGGTCTATTCCTAAAATAACACCAACTTTTTATCTATGGTGACTTTGGGAATAAAGTAACACTGAACTTCACTGGTGGGCTCAAATTATGTAAACATCAGCGATCGGCCACATGAGATCACCAGACCGCACGTGTTGACATCATGTGGTAGTGTGGCTTTAGTGGTTAAAGATCTCAGCCGATAAGCCAAAAAAAACTGTAGCGACAAAACTCATGAGGGACGAGCCATAAACTGTCACCTCTGTGCCCTTGAGCAACGCTCAAAACCTCAGCTTACTCCCCAGTGACCCTGTAATGATGTACTGTCACGTTAGATAACATCATCTGCAAATACATTATGCAATATAGTTTTGCACAATTAAAAGATGAGATGTGTTATTTCTGTGCCACCAAAAATGGAATTGTGATCTGTTTGTTTGAGCATCCTGACTAGGTTGAATATTACTCAATGGATGGAGTTTAGGAGGTACCTTGTCTAACCAACGGAAAAATGTTTGCAACTTCACAGAAATTTGAAATTAGTCATGATTTCTACTATTCTGTCAGCTTGAAGGTCAAGTACAATCAAAAACAAGTCAACAAAGTGCATATTTCACCGCTATCATTTGCTGAAATGCACCATCACATCTGAAAAGCCTGAAAAGGTAAGCCTCAAAAATGTATTTTATATAAATTTAACAAAATAATAAACTAATTCAATGTTGTTTCAGAGATTAATCTAGTAAGAGACTGCTTTAAATAATCAAATCTTGAAAACCCTAATGTCTATTCTGATGCATAAACTGACCAATCAGATTGGATATGCAAATGATGCAACACAAAAGGCAGCTGAAAACGGGAAATGGAGAAAGAAATGTAATTTGCCTCCTCCTGTATAAATAGCCAATCATTTATCAGAAGTAGTCTCTCTAATCTGTATATGGCACTGCAAGATTTCCTGTATTGAGTAAGATATTCAACAGGAAAAATGCATGGTGGGGCTTGATTTAATTTATTAGATATTCACTGGATTATGAAAAGTGGGCATTGCATACCCGAATGGTTTTGAAAAATATGAGTGCTTGGTGACGTCGGACAACATAATAAAGTCTTTTTGAAATGATGCACAGTTGAGAACAATAAGACAGGAAACATGTATTTAGAAAGTAAATATGGTCAGGTTTCATCTCTGATGAAATGTGTGGGGTGCAGGTAAGATTTGTCCCAGTGGAGCGTGTCCCGCACATCACCAGAGGTGTAGCTGTATAGAACAGATGCACACAATGATTATGTGATACATAGTGTTTGGATAATTGAAAAAATACACCTTTTTAATTATATGTGCCTTAGTAACACATACCCAGCAATTACAAGACCAGCACAGGAACCGACGTCACACAAGACCTTTCCTAACTCATACTGCAGGTGGCGAATGGACCCAACACGATTCTGTTAATTAAAAAGGTGTAAAAATATTATTTTAAGCAAGTAAGTACATTTTATTTATAGAGCACATTTCAAAAATGTGCTCTATAATTAATTCTAAAATACAATAAAATATCAAATCAAATAAAAATAAATCAAAAATCAAAATAACAGTAATAATAAAGTTAATAGTCAGGAAAGGCTATAGAAGGAGCACTCTTAATGTCAGATGGCAATTGATTCCATAACCGTGGATCTGAGCAGAAACTGCAAAGGCTCTGTCACCTTTTAATTTATGATGTGATTGTGGGACATGTAAAAAGCTTTACTGGCAGACCTGAGGGACTTTGGAGCTGAATTCAGATGAATAAAACAAGAAATGTAAGATTTGGCCTGTCCATTAAGACAGATTTTCCCTTCAGTTTTCTCATGGTTAAGTTGGAGAAAATTATTTGCCATCCAGCTTTTAACATCCTCAAGACAGTCCACAAGAGGCTGCAGAGAATCTCTAGATTTGAATGGAAGGTACAGCTGAGAATCATCAGCATAGAAATTAAATGTTGTATTTCCGAATGATATTACGGAGCAGAAGCATGTACAGATTAAAGAGTAACGGCCCCAAAATAGACCCTTGAGGAACCCCACAAGAGAGGGAGAAAGAAGATGGGACTACATTTTTAGATGAGAAATTATTTAATACAAATTAAATTACTTTTGCATCTCAGATTTTTATATTTTGTTATTTTTATTTGTCTTAATTGTATACTTTGTAATTCATAATAAATTAATCGAACATAAAATAAATATTAGTCCTATTGTGATTAATTTAGGAATGATCAAGATTCAAAATAAACATGCTTTTTTTTGGGAGGCGGGGGGTAAAGGCATGGTGCTTACCTTCCAGTTTGACTTCACCACACTCTCAGTGTTGCGGCAGTCTCTGAGTGTGCTCTTCCAGCAGAGGGAGTCAGAGATACTTGCCCTCCAGGCACAATCTATGCCACAGGACCTCATCTTCAGCCAGCACCTTCCAGGATTTAGACACCTGGAAGAAGAAAAAAAGAGACGAGAATATAAATCATTGTACTTCAAGCACTATAAAATAAAAATAGCACCTGGAAATCGCTGTAGAATAGAATAGAATATGCAATTATGCACGCATACATATATACCTGAGCGCATCGTCCTAGATCCGTTCTGCCCAGGAAGTGGAAAATCTTGAGCGCCAGTTCATAAGGCAGCTCCACATCAAAGAATGGGATGTCATTCACCTCATTCTAAACGCATTATATCCGGATTTATTATGAAGACAAGCACAGTTGCACAGAACAGAACAGCTATATAACAGAAGAGTTACCAGATCCTGAAGGAACTGCTCAAGCAGTTTCTGACACTTGTTGACTTTTTTGGGGGGCGCGTCTGTGATGAGCGCGTTTCCTGCGAGAGGACTGCTTCTTCCGTCCAACAAACCCCCGGCGATCGACACGTACTGCGGCAGGTCCTTTGGTGTGGGCTGAGTCTGCTGTGACGAACTGCTCTGTTTCTCCCAAAAGCTCGTGCTTTGATGAAGAGATAAGCTGTCTTTACTGGGATGCCCAAAATATCCCTCTTTGTCTTTATTTGATGTCTCGGTATTTTTCGTTAACTCCTGTTTTCATCGCTCTCGGAAGGCCGACAGCTCGTCTTCTTCCATCCCCATTTAATCACGTTGCGTTTTCATTCATATTTACAGACGTTTTATTCAAACGCAAGTCTTGAGGAACCCCGCTGTTGCCATCAAAACAAACAGCGATCCGACCGCGAAACGGCCTCGGCTGGAACACCGTGTTCCGCGGAAGCGTTCCGCATGTCGCCTGTTCCTCACCCTCCAAACGAACAATTATTAACAACACAAGACAAAGGCTGTGTCTCAGACACTAGTGAGATGTCTACGTAGCATTATGAGATGTATAAATGGTGTACATTTAATATTATTTTAACAATTCACATTTTATTATATAGTGTGTGTATATATTTATATATATTAACTTGTGACATACAGAACACAACTGGTTTCATTACTAGCTACTTATATCGAACTGTCACTACAGTTAAGCAAACACAAATCTAGCTTGTTGACAAAATCTAGGTGAAATTGGGTCAATTAATGTAAAAAGTATCCTTACAGTTTCTGAGAACAAAACTGACATGATTGTGACAGAACATCTAAGCAGAATTACAAAAAAAGAAGTTGCAACAGGTGAAATGCAAAACTAAATTTAAATGTACTTAATATCTAATTATTTTAATTTAAAATATATAAAATATTTTTTAATATTTTAAAAAAAATGCTATATATAAAAAAGTCAATCGTACTGATATTCTAATGCGAGAACCGTAGAATAGAATACATAAAGAATTTGCGTTTATGCAGTTTTTATGCACATTATGCATGTGCTTATATGATGTCTAAAACGTTACATGTATAATAATTCAAATATAATATAAATAATATTAAATGCATGCTATAAAATGTATGAGAAAAAAATATTCAGATTTCAATGTGCACCATAAATGTTGCCTAGTTATGCAGCTCTGCACGGTTTAAGACGCAGCCAGTGTTTTTAACGTTTCCAAATCTCATGAATAGAGTATCTGCTCACATCGGAATGAGCATTACCAACGCAATTCATCTCAGGAATGTCTCGTAAACTGCGCGACCCTTGTTGCATGAAAGACAAAGCGCGTGATGCGAGAGAACAGGACAGTGAAGAGTTAACCATTACCGCTGTCTTTGGGGAGATGGTGATGTAAACCCTAAACCATGTGACACTTTAATAAATCATAGCGCCGACAGAAACAAACACACACTGTTTCATCGACAGCCGAACAAAGCGGCATTCTCCGCATCTAAACGAAGATTGCAGAGGGAAAAGAGTCCAGCTAGAGCGCGCCGAGGAGAGGAGAGGATGTGCTGTCTGCCGGTGGAGCAGACTTCAGGCGCGCTCGGAGATTCCGTTTGCGCGCACGGATGCGCTCCGCTGTCTTTTGCGCACCGACTGCGCTGGATCGGAGACCAGCTGGAGAAGAGATGGGCTGCAAACGACAAAAGCTCCGACGGTGGACGACGAAGCAGCGGGCAAAGCATCTTCAAAAGCTTCCACATAGTGTGCACAGTCATTCAAGTAACGCTTCTGGTGTTTTTAGTCAAAAAGCGACACCTGTAGGTGAGACGAGGCTCTGCTGATCTACAGCAACAGGTACGAATGAGCTCAAGCACAGAAGATAACGGGACTTTTATATTGATATATGCACGGAAATACTTTGTTTATGCGAAATACTTATTACCTTGGAGTAAAACTGATTAAATGTATTAATAGCGATAATAATGTGTATTTTGTAAGTTATCAAACTACATGTAAATTTCATTTTCAGAAATGTACATATTGCATCAGTGATACAGACTCCTTTTGACAGACGTAAACTCATGCAAATGTAAATAAATTAAACAAGAAGTATTTATAAAGATGTTATTTGGCATATTTTATTTTTTATATACTGTGGAAAGCAAAATCTCTCAATCCTTAATAAATCAATTATTTATTAAAACATACACATTAAGTGGAAGGTACTAGAAGTTAAAACTTTGCCTGAGTTTCAATTCAAATGCAACTTTGGAATAACTAAAATGTGTATTTTTAAATAATAATGCCAATGTTATATCTACACAATTGTGTCCATTCCATTATTTTTTTATAATTAATTAATTTTGGTTGATAATAGCATATTCATTAACAAAATACTTTTTGTTATTTAACATAAAATAAAACAGTAAAAAATATATTATTAAATATAAATATTAACAATATATATTATTAAATATTTCTATTACGTTTGCCCATTTTGGTGCATAATGTAATCCCTGATACCCATTTTTTCTCTATTAGATGAATCTTCAGATTCTCCTGGGATGATCTGCTCCAGATTTACCAGAGAGGAGAAGGTGCCGGTCACGTCTGCACTCTGTAGAAACTTGCCATGCAAACAGTGGGTCGATGTTCTCTCATCCGTGTACTGTATATCACAACATTTGCAGTAGTGTTGTAACAGAAACACGCAAACACCAGACGCATCCGTGCTGTACATTACAAGCATGCTGATCACTTTTCATAACGACCAATGCTTCATCCCGAAGTCTGCTCGATTACCGAAGCGCCGATGTCACTAGGTACACGTTTGTTTGGTTAGAAGTTTTAAGGTCAGTGCAGTCAAACCCAACAGTGTGTCTCCTGGGAAACCTTTCAAAATAAAAGGCTGATGTCATTGTCCCTTGGCATTTGCAAGGAAATTTTTCTACCACTATGGCAATAGGAGCCTTGTCTCAACTTTAATGAGCTTACAGTTGAGTTTTTGTCATTATTGGTAAAAGTTGAGAGGGTGCTTTGGATATGCAAAAGCTGTAAATCATTAAAACACGATCAATCAAGACCAGTCTTCAGAGGAGAGCTACCAAAAACACTGCTACCAAAACCTCTCCTCTGCATAATGCACTGTAACATTTAGTTATAAGCTACTGTAAGTGACTATGCCATTCAATATCTGAGCTGTGATTTTGCTTCTTTGTTGTTTTTATGAGATATTTATTACTTCTTTTGTTCTTAACACTGTACTCTTCTCAATGGAAAGCATATTTATACTGTAGAATGATTTGAAGTGTATTTGATGTTTACAAATGAAGACAAATCTTTTTTAGACTTTTTATAAAGGGCTTCTGGCTTGATTGTGTCAGTGTTAATATAGAAATACGACATGAATGAGATTTCATGCGAAATGTGAATCAAAGGGCATGCTACTGATGATTACATAAGCTACAATCTTTTATATTTTACGTTACTACTACGTGTTTTAAACATGTTTTACCTCTGCTATTTTGATATTGTGAATTTTGTCATTTATGAAAATAAAAGGCTTTAAATATATCCACAGAGAAGTCTTTTAAATGGCATTATGAAACAAAGAGTCCTAGAAATGGGATTGCAAAATTCTGTATTATTAATGTAATAATTTATTCAACATCAAATTACTGTTGTCACAATTTTTTAAAGCAATAAACCAATGAGATGATTTTACCACAGTTAACTGGGCTTACCTTACCTATAGTAAATTTTTTGTAAAATTTGTGTCATCTGGTTGTGTCTTTTTGCTTTAATAAACAATTTAGACCTTTACAAAAATGTATAAGACTGACTCCAGATTGAAGAAATGGTTCACCCAAAACTGAAAATTTGCTGAAATTGTACTCACCCTCAGGCCATCCAAGATATAGTTGAGTTTGTTTCTTCATCAGAACAGATTTGGAGAAATGTAGCATTATATCACTACAGCAGTGAATGGGTGCCGTCAGAATGAGAGTCCAAACAGCTGATAAAAACATCACAATAATCCACACCACTCCAGTACATCAATTAACATCTTGTGAAGTGAAAAGCTGCATGTTTGTAAGAAACAAATCCATCATTAAGGCGTTTTAACTTTAAACCACTGCTTCTGGCCCAAGATAAGTCCATAAAAGTAACACTACCTCCAGTAAAAAATAAATTAATTCCCTGTCATCCCCTCAAATCAAAATCCACAAACATTTGTTTTTGCTTGAAAACTGTGCTTGATTTCTTTCCCAATTCAGATGAGATGAAGCAACAGTTTAAAGCTAAAATATCTTTATGATGGAATTTGTTTCAAACTTTCACCCTATGTTAACTGTGGAATGGAGTCGTGTGAATTATTGTGCTGTTTTCATAAGCCGTTTTGACTCTCATTCTGACGGCACCCATACATACACTATTGGTGAGCAAGTGATGCCATGCTAAATTTCTCCAGATCTGTTCTGATGAACTATTTCTTTAAGTTTAACAGCTTGAATAAACAAACAAAAAAGTGTTACAAAACAGTCGATTATCATGCCTACTTAATATTTAAAACCTATGTTTAACGTGTTGAAAAGCAGGTATAAGACGACAAAAAACACTTAATCTCTGTTATCAGACATAATGTAATGGTGCGATTGTACATTACATTCGATGACGTAACATACTGTCACACTTCCCTTTATACAGCATTACAAACAGGAACATTTTATGCATGGTAAACAAGTTTTATCTGATTCAAGTGGACCTGAAAACCTTCATTTTTCAGCTGGGTCTCCATTCAGTAGATCTGAAAGTGTGCCGACGTTGTGCCATCCTTCCAGTTGCGTGGAGTTTCGACCACAGTTGAACGACACAACGGACACGTTCTCTCCCGGTCAAACCACAGGCATAAACACTCCTCACAGAACACATGCTACAGAAAGACAACACATTAAGACACATTTACACACAGCAACAGTTTAAACAGGATGATAAGTTGAGGGTGTGCAAATGTGGGGTGGAATTATTCCTAGAATTCCTTTTGTGTTATTTGATAGTTTTGAACGGCCTTGTACTGTTAGTGGAATCAAATGAATATGTCAACTAAATGACTACGGTGACGATCATCATTAAAATCTGGGTCATTGTGGTCTGAGGCTGATGTGTTGAATCACATCCTGTTTTATTTTAAAATTTAAAAATCTTGTACCTGACAGAGCAGCGCGATTGGCTCTCTGAACTCAGCTTGGCAGATCGCACACACATCCCCGGCCTCACTGCACTGCTGAGCACTGGCTCTCGTACCGTAACTCTGTGAAACACATGCATGTATCATCAAGGATGCATTTATTTGAAATATAGTAAAACCAGTATTATTGTGAAATATTATTACCATTTAAAAGAACTTCTTTTTGAATATATTTTAAAATTTACAAAAAAAATTCCTGTGATGCAAAGCTGAATTTTCAGAATCATTCCAGTCTTCAGTGTCACATGATCCTTCAGAAATCATTTTAATATGCTAATTTGCTGTTCAAGAAACATTTATTACTATTATTAAGGTTGAAAACAGCTTTTTCTGCTTAAGCTGGTTAATTTTTGTAGATTGATGAATGTTATATATACAGTCAGGTCTGGAAGTATTCAGAGTTTTAGTGCTTTTGCCTTTATACGCCCCAACAATGGATTTGAAATAAAACAATCAAGATATGATAGAAGTGCAGACCTAGCTTTATTTTAAGAGGTTCCACAAAAATATGACATTTACCATTTAGGAGTTACAGCCATTTTAAACAAAGTACTCAATAATATTTGGACAGTTGACTAAGAAGAGGTTAATTGACCAGGTGTTTTACATTCCCTCATTACTTCGAGACAAATTAAGCAGATAAAAGATCTGGAGTTGATATGAGGTATCATATTGGCATTTGGAAGCGTTTTGACTGGTGCAATATGAAGTCCAAGGACATCTCGATGAAAGTGAAGGAGGCCATCATTAAGTTGAAAAACAACAACTCTATAAGAGAGATAGCAAAAACCTTGGTTGGCTACATTCTTAAGAAGAAAGCAAGCACCGGTGAGCTCAACAACATCAAAAGGCCTGGAAGACCATGGAAGACCACTAAAGTGGATGATCGCAGAATCCTTTCCTTGGAGAAGAATAACCCCTTCATAACATCAACAGAAATCAAGAATACTCTGGAGATGGTAGGCACATCATTGTCTAAATCTACAATCAAGAGACAAGGTTTACAACAAGGTGCAAACCACTGGTAACATTCAAGAACAGCAAAGCAAGATTAGACTTTGCCAGAAAACATCTAAAAAAGCCTCCTATGCCCTGGGATAAGTTTCTTTGGACTGACGAAACCAAGATTAACTTCTACCAAACTGATGGGAAGAGAAAGGTATGGCAAAAGAAAGGAACAGCTCACAAACCAAAGCACACCACATCAAGTGTCAATCATGGTGGCGGCAGTGTTATGGCATGGGCATGTTTGGATGCCAATGGAATGGGCTCACTGGCGTTTATTGATGATGTAACTGCTGACCGAAGTAGTGGGATGAATTCTGAGGTCTTTAAAGGAATGTCACCCAAAAATGAAAATTTGATGGAGCGGAATTTAATACACAGAGCTTGTCAGTGAACTACGGCTCTGTGTATTAAATGCCGCTCCATTTGAAAGCAGGTGATGGAGATTTACCTCTAATCACGGAACCGGCTTTACTGACAAGATGCGCATGATCATCGCGTTTGATATATCGCCCAGCCCTAGCTAAAACGCTGCACTTCAATCACATCTTGATTGTTTTATTTCAAATCCATTGTAGTGATGTATAAAGGCAAAAGCACAAAAACTCCGTCAGTGTCCGAATACTTCCCGCATATACACAGTGGTGGCCAAAATTCTTAGAACACCAGAAAATTCATAATGTTCATGAAACATGCAGATAGTTGCTCTGAGCACAACAAATATGAGATGAAGTGAGTTGTACTATTTTTATCCACTTTTAACTTTAATATTTGGTATGTCCACCTTTTGTAGCAATTACAGCAGCACATCTCTGGCATAGTGTCAATATATTTCCTGAGAATTCAACACTAATGTTATCCCATGCCTTCTGCAACTCAAGCAAAAGGCTTTCCTTTGAATGTACAATAGATCTGTCCAGTTTATTTTCCAACTTGCCCCAATTTTTGCTTGATGGGGTTGAGGTCTGGACTTTGAGGTGGCCAGTCCATCATTTTCAGTGTTCCAACAGATTCCTTCCATCGCAGGTAGTTCCGGCAATAGTTTATTTTATGGGTATTGTAATGGCCAATTCAACAAAAACAACTGAAACCTCTTATATATGCCAAATGTGCTTATCATTTTGGCCACCACTGTATATATATCTCCTAGGAGAACACAGCACTCACCTGTGAGCTACAGAGAATGACGAATGCTTTCCGAATGCCAGATATTCTTCCAAACAAATCAAATGACTGGAAAAGAACAAAATAGCAAATTTAACGCCACACACACACAAAAGATTAGCTGAATAATGAGCTTTGAAAAATACATTTTGAAAGGATCTGAAGTGCAACGCCACATGAAATGTATCTTGCGTTCATAAAGGCCCTTTTTGAAAAGGTGTAAAAAAATAAATAAAAAAAAAACTAATCATTAATGGAAGAGATACAATCAGATAGGCTACCTTACAAAGACTGTAGATGATAATTAGCATTGCCCCCAGGAAGTAGCTGCTGGATGGATCTTCACCCATGATGTACTTATACCACAGCTGGATGGGAACCAAAGCTCTGAAGAGTTGACTCAGCTCCTCTATAAGCAGATAAAACTTCCCCTGCAAATTCAGACACAGATACAGATCTACATCCAAACCTCTGAAATTAACCGTTGATCAAGGCTCAGAGGCTCCAGCCTGATATGAAAGAATTCTTCTGCAGTGGTAGAGCAGCTCAGACATCCGACGTTCTCCACAAAGTTAAAAAGATTCAAATCAACCAAAAGAGCCATTATAAAGATTAGTTTCTCTATAATTACTATCACTAATCATTGTGAAGTCAAATGCTATACTGTGTATTTCAGCAAAGCAGAAACATTGTTATTAACAATCAGAACTATCAAGACCAGATCTGTTCAATAATTAAATAATAATAATTATTATTATAATAATATTATATGTATTATTATTATTATTATTATTATTATCGAAAAAAAATATTAACTCATACAGGTGGCTTGCCATAATTAAAAATGAGTCATCTGAAACAATACACTTATTATAAAAAAAAAAAAAAAAAAACATAATTCTTGAGGTTTGTGAGCTAAATACGCTACCAGTCAAAAGTTTTTGAACAGTAAGATTTTTAATGTTTCTTAAAGAATCCTCTTCTGCTCACCAAGCCTGCATTTATTTGATCCAAAATACAGCAACCGCAGTAATACTGTGAAATATATCACAAATTACGTTTGTCTGTGAAAATACACCCAAAAGAATTAAAGCTATTTTTGTTAAATGAGAGAGTATTAAGTAGATATTATAAATAGTAGCTTTAGAAAGCAGTAGTAGTAGTAATAGCCCTTTATTGTCACTAGTCACAAGTACCAGCGAAATTAGCCATCAACCTGTCCATACATACACAACATACATACAATATGACAAGGGGGTAGACAGGACAGGAAGACAGGGAATTTAGGAAGATAATACAGCATAAACATGAGGAAGGGAGAGGAGAAAAAAATATGAGAACAGGAAAAAAAACCTCAGCAACAGAAGCACATAATCATAACATAGACACATGACTAGCAATGGGGGGTGGTAATCCAGCTCTGGCAAGCAGCCATCTGGTCCTGCGGCCTTCCAAGGCGCCGGTCACAGACCCGCTTATTCACAGTGGCGGTGCGAAGCGGCGAAGGCGTTGGATGGGGGTTGGGAGGTGAATGCATATCAGTATATGTGATGGAGTTCGTGTGTTCGTTGGCCTGGTGTGTCGTCACGCTGGAATTCAAATCAAGTTGCCTCAGTCCGCAGATTGTAATAGCGACACAGCAGGTTGCCACGGAAACAGCCTTGATCAGGTCCCAGACAGTCGTCAACAGCAGGTGTCTGGAAGGGGGGAGGAACGCGAGAGCGTCTTCACTGCAGTTCTTCTTCCGGGGTTGCTTACACCAGCAGTGACCTTGCCGAGCCAGCTGGTTGAGGGGAGACGAAAGAAGATAAGATTTCGATTGTTTGGTCTTGGGGCGAGTAGCCGCATTCCAATTTGAAAGCTACTCTCTTAGTCCATTACTGGTCTCCAAATCAAATTTTCCTTTGCAAAAGTCGTGAGCTTCTCCGTGATGGTATCCATATTGTGGTTAATAGTCTCAGACAGAGCTGACCGCTCTGCTCACTGCTTCAATCATGACGGGCAGCCTTGTGAGGCTTTGGACAGCTGTTTCCGTCTCCTTAATTCTTTGATAATACAGAGCAAAGCCTAATCCAATCAGCAGTAAACCCGTTATCGTGGTTCCGAATAGGTAGATGTCGGAGCTTCTCGTCGAGAAGATGGTGTCAATTTCGTTGAGAGACCAGTTGATCAAATCAATGATTTTTCAGTTTGGTGAGCATTGCAGAAAGAGTCTCTCAGTGAGATGAGACGAAGAAGCAAAAGCAGGGAAGGCTAGGGCAGGGAGGGAGAGAAAATGCGTCCGCCTTCGCTGAGAGTCAAACGAGAATATAAAGGAATATTTTATTTGATTCAACATAAACTATGAAACATAAAAGAACAGAAGATCATTTGAGTAACATCTCTGTTTTTCGTTCATGCAGTGGAAGTCATTGGTAATCAAAACAGCTTTGTTACCAACAGTCTTTTTATGTTCCACAAAAGAAAGTAAGTCATTCAGGTTTGAGTGCATGATGGCACAATTAAAGATTTTTGGGTGAACTATTTCTAGCAAGGGAAGGAGAGAAAGATTTTTTTAATTTTTTTTTATAAAGTTTAAGATTATTAAAGTTTACTCTAAATAAGAAACTAAAACTGCCAGCTGCTGGTGGTAAATGTCTTTATGAGTCTTTCATTTGATGCGTTCAAATGGCTGATTCATTCAGGAACGGAGTAAATGACTCTCTCTATGAATGGGCTGTGAATCATTGATTCACATGATTCGTTCAAAACGTGGAGTCATTCAGAAACTAAACATCGCTGTGCTGCTCACAGACGCGCAACAGTTCTGCTGTGGCTTTATAGGTAATATTTTTGTTGGCAAAACTTAACAAAAACAAAATATAATAAAGAATACAACACAATATTGACTTCTTATTTACTGAACTGTGTAAAATCACATCTGCACTCGTGCTATTCGGGACAAACAGTACTCGTGTGATATGTATAGGTTTGGGGGCGGGGCCAGTGCATTAACTGCGTTAAAATATTTTAATTGCATTATTTTTTCATTTTAATTAAGTTAACGCGTTAAACTGACAGCCCTAATATATATATGTGCTTGGTGAGCAGAAGACACTTCTTTAAAAAACATAAAAAATCTTACTATTCAAAAACTTGACTTGTAGTTAGAGGTGGGTAGTAACGAGTTACATTTACTTTGTTACATTTCCTTGAGTAAATATTTGGGGTAACTAATACTTTTAGAGTATATTTGAAGATGGGTACTTTTACTCTTACTCAAGTACATTTTTAGAGAAAAAAAAACGGTACTTTTGCTTCGTTACTGTGGGCGACGCTCCTCTCGTTACTTTATCTTAATACAATACAAGTTAAAAATGCTTCAATTTATTTCAAACGCTACTGCCAGTCCAACAGGGGCAGGTTTGTGCAGGAAGCACAGCTTTTCCAAATGTAAACATCTAAATTGAATAATAATAATAATAATAAAAAAAATGTTTTCACAGATTCTGTGTTGTGTATTTTCTGGTAATCAAATGAACACGCAGAACATGAGGATTTGTATTTAAATAGCCTAGTATTTTTGCAGTTTAATATTCACAGACACTATTTCGCGATTTGATTTAAGTGTACTGACCTGTTCTTTATTTACTCATCACAAATATGACACATTACGTGAAATTCTGCGTTTTACAGTAAATTCGGCTTTTATGACTGGATCCGCGCTTCCGTCCATGTTTTCTGCATCGAGGTTGAGTAAATCATAGACCCTACTAATGAGCAAACGAGTATGATAAGCTCATTGTGTGAGTAAAAGAGGGGGACAATGTTTATTTACTTTATAGCATTGCATCTCACCAACTAAGTGACAACGTAGCGTTAAATCACCATTCAACAGACACAACACACCACCGCACTGCTGTCTATTGGACTGCAAAAAGATACTAACTTCTCAATCTGCTACGTTACTGAAAAACTATGCTGTTTAAGCATGAGTGATATCAAGATGTGATAAGCATGAATTCTGGGACATGGCGCGGCTGATATAAACACAAGCACTGACTGCCGTTGTCAGCTCCGGTGGCAAAAATCCGGTCGCAAATCAGCACTAACGTCTGCTGATAAAATTGAACCATCCGTTCATCATATAATCATGCTAAACTAAGAATTAGAATCATTTTAATGTGAGGATCAAATATAGGTGCGGGTGGGTGACGGACAGATAATTTGAAGCATCAGACTCGCGTGAAGTTTGAGCTCATCAGCGCATCTCTACACTACACTGACCTGAGTCGCCAGTAGCAAACAATGGAGCGTGCTGGACAAACTAAGTAATTACACCATTTAGAAGCATTTCATCCACGTAATGGCTCATCGTTTACTCAGGAAAAAGGTCTATGTTTTGTGGAAAAAAAGAGTTCATATCGGCAGCATTCGCCGATACGATATATCTGCGACAGTCTCACATCGGCCGATAAAATCGGCAAAATGATATATGGGTCGGGCTCCAAAGTATGATTCAAAGTAACAAGTAACTAACTACTTGAGTAGTTTTTTTATCCGATACTTTTTTACTCTTACTCAAGTAACTATTCAGGCTATTACTTTTACTTGAGTAAATATTTCTATAAGTACTTTTACTTTTACTTGAGTACAGTTTTTGGGTACTCTACCCACCTCTGCTTGTAGTGTATATATTTTAATATCATTCTAATTCTAATTATTATTATTATCCATTAAATCTTTATAAGATGAAACAGCTAGCATTACAATAATAATCATTTAAATGTATTATTATTATTATTACTACTACTATTACTATTATTACATCCACTGAATGCTTGTCAGATAAAACAGCTAGCATTATAATAATTTTAAATTATTTGTATTACTACTTTCCAGAAAATGTTTAATCTGAAACAATATACTTGATTATAAAACTATCATATTCATGAAGTTTGTGGAATAAATGTGTGATTTGAGCACTGTATAAAACAGCTAGCATAATAATACAATACAAATAATGCAAATTATAATTATAATATTCATTATTATTAGTAACTACGTGTTTATGAAATCAATCATCTCATTTTACTTTGAAGTTTGTAAGACTTCCAGCTATGGCGGCCAACTGTTTAACAATATCTTTACAAACGGAGCGATACTCAAGTGCCGGCATGAGATGACAGCACTGCAACAATCTACACATCCTTCCTGTAGCTGCATTTGAACAAGATCCCAGTCTCATCTCATCTGTTCGTTCATTAACTGTGAACATCTTACCCTCAAGCTTTAAAGATGCTGTGACATGGAGGGGGGTGTTCTTCTACCGAAATATGGCCACGGTCCAGCACTCTGCGCTCTCCTGGCAATTTCACCGCATGGCAAACAAAACTGGCAGAAACACAGTACACCTGCTACCCACATAAAATATAACAAGCCCACCCTTCCCAAACCCTAATCAGAACATTACAAAAGTAGCGGGATAACTGTAAAACTCATCTAATTTCAGTGTCAAAGGGCAACACTCAACGCTTTCACGCAGAGCTACGTCATGCAGCGCTGCCTCGCCGTCTACACCCATAGAGAACAACACAACAAAACTAGAATGCTTCAAGTTCAAATATATAACAAACAATGCTCCTTGCTTGAAGCACAAAGAAAATATCAAGACATAAACAGGCCCAAAAAATGCACCAGATATTTAAAATTCATTGCCCTCTTTTTTAACGGTTATCTAAAATTATATTTCAGAATATTCTATTCTAGGCTTCATTAGTTGGGCTTGGCTCCTCTGCAGATGCCACAGTGACCTGTAGTTGTCAGATTATGCTTTTGTTGTCTCGGAGTCGGGTGTGGATTAAAGTGTGGCTCACATGAAGTGGGTTTTGATCAAAAAGCCTAAAATCTGCTCTGAAAACACTGAACATGAAGGAACCAACAACTCTGAAACTTGAAATAGTGATTACACCCAAAAATCTCCTGTGTTGATAGACAGTAAAGAGCTGTATAATCCAACACAGGGAGCAGACAATTATTAAAAAACTACTCAGGCAGAGCATTTATTGTGTTATGATATTTATAGCTATTTATAAACAATAATGGATGCGAATTATAAAATTAAATCATTGTTAAATAAAATTAAATAAATTGTTTACATTTATAATTTATTTTGATTAATTAAAAAAATATTTTTCTTGGTAAAGATGAAATAAGTGGGAAAAAACCCTAAACTGTTGCAAGGATGACATCAACCACCTAGCAACTAATCAGAGCATCCTAGCAACCAATGAAAAACAGGTAAAAACAATCATATTTTTGTTTAGAAAAATGCACAACAATGCACTATACAGATTTTATAGAAGAATTTGTTTAGATTTTTTAAAAAAGATTTCTATTTCAAATAAATGTGGTTCTTTTTAACTTTCTATTCATCAAACAATTTTATAAAAATAAATAAATATATATATATATATACACATATATACATATATACATATATATATATACACATACATATATACATATATATATATACACATACATACATACATATATACATATATATATATACACATACATACATATATACATATATATATATACACATACATACATATATACATATATACATATATATATATATATATACACATCACAGTTTCCACAAAAATTTAAATAGCACAACTGTTTTCAGCACCGATAATAATAATAAATCAGCACATTAGAACAATTTCTGAAGGATCGTGTGACACTGAAAATTCAGCTTTGATCACAGGATTAAATACAATTTTAACAAAATATAAAACTTGTAATAACATTTTACAATATTTCCATTTTTATAGTATTTTTGATAAAATAATTGCAGCCCTGCTGATCATAAGAGACTTCTAACAAAAACACTAAAAAATCTTTCCGACCCCAAACTTTTGAACGGTAGTGTATTAATAATAAATAAAGTGTGTTATTATTATTATTATTATTATTCACAAAGGTCTGTGTATCTCAGTTTGGTCAGTTCTAGTTAATAACTAATTCTGGTTCCACAATCATCATGTGAAACTCCAGATGAATGTCTCAAGTCGTAATCACCCACATCAAGTGATGACGGCCTGACACAGCACATGATGCATAATGACTTGTTGGACTCCACCTGACAGCGATTAATCACCCTGTTGGGGAGCTTGCTAGCTGACTGATTGAGATCTGTAACCTCCGAACCCAAATAATTCATCTTAGCCAGAGTCCCTGCAGCCCTGTACTTGCTCACACTTAGCGATTAGACAAACTGGAGCTGGAATCCATCCAACTACTGTAAAGTTGGGCCAACTGCATCATGGGGGAGCAGCACATTTCCTCTTAGTCTTAACAGCCGTGTCCATGATTTCAAAATAACAATGAAGAAAACAATTATCAAACGCACAAGGAGGTCCTCAGGGTGGGAAATGGTTTAATTTATCAGAAGGCAACATAAGATGTTTTAAAACGTTTTTTGCATCTGTTTCTCATAAGGGAGGCTTGGGTTTGAATCTGACGCTCACTCCCCAGCTCTTCTCTCCGTCAGTTTCAATTCACAAAATAATGCATTCAAGTCGTCATGATAGTATTTATAAAACTGTCCTTTAGTTCAGAGTTTAGAGCATGTCAATTAAAGAATAATGGTGGAAGCAAACAGATATTGGTCATAATCAAATCTTATGAAGAAACAATATAAAGTTTTGCAGAAAATAATACTTATTTAGCCAGTTAATGAAGCAACAAGCTTGTTACTATATATATAAAAAATACCCATCCATATATATGGTGTGTGTGTGCATATATATACAGGGTGGGCCATTTATATGGATACACCGTAATAACATGGGAATGGTTGGTGATATTAAAGTCCTGTTTGTGGCACATTAGTATATGTGAGGGGGCAAACTCCTCAAGATAGGTGGTGACCATGGTGGCCATTTAGAAGTCGGCCATCTTGGATACAACTTTTGTTTTTTCAATAGGAAGAGGGCCATGTGACACATCAAACTTATTGGTAATGTCACAAGAAAAACAATGGTGTGCTTGGTTTCAACGTAACTTTATTTGTTCATGAGTTATTTACAAGTTTCTGACCACTTATAAAATGTGTTCAATGTGCTGCCCATTGTGTTGGATTGTCAATGCAACCCTCTTCTCCCACTCTTCTAAGGGGGTCAGATCGGGAGACCTTGGGGGCCATTCAACTGGCCCACGACGACCAATCCACTTTCCAGGAAACTGTTCATCTAGGAATGCTCGGACCTGGCACCCATAATGTGGTGGTGCACCATCAATGGAAACCTCAAGGCCACTGGATATTTGAAATTGCTACATGATGATGTGTTTCCCTCTTTATGCACTGAAGCTGGCACATTCCCTGAGTTTTTCCAGCAAGATGGATCTTTTAACGACTTCTAAATGGCCACCATGGTCACCACCCATTTTGAGGAGTTTGCCCCCTCACATATACTAATGTGCCACAAACAGGACTTTAATATCACCAACCATTCCCATGTTATTACGGTGTATCCATATAAATGGCCCACCCTGTATTTCACATTTTCCATCATTCTCTGAATAATATACAAAAGTGAGGTACCACTTGCTGTTCACTAAACAAAATAAAAATTAATAAATGCAACTAAATAAAAAAAGTTTAAAATAACATGATTAAAACTTAAAAAGGTGCTTTGACAATAAGTGAAATAAATATGAAATAGTGTCTTGAAAGTTTCAGAATTATGACATTTTTAATGTTTACAAAAGAAGTCGCTCACCAAGGCTGCATTTATTTGATCAAAAATACAGTAAAAACAGTAATATTGTGAAATATATAAAAAAAATGTTTTCTATTTTAATGTATTTTAAAATGTAATTTATTTTTTAATATTGTGAAATATTATTGCAATTGAAAATATCGGTTTTCTATTTTAATATATTTTAAAACGCAATTTATTTCTGTTATACAGTGTCACAGGATCCTTCAGAAATCATTCTAATATGATTCGCTGTTTAAGAAACAATTCTTATTATTACAGTGTTATTCTTATTGCTATAGTTGAAAACAGTTGTGCTGCTCAAAATTTTTATGGAAACCATTTTATTTTTAGATTTTTATTTATTTATTTATTCTTTGTTTGTAAAATCAATGCCTTCACTTCAATTCGTTATTAAAAACAGTATTACAACTGGACTATTCTGCCAGTGCCAACAGTAAGTTCAAATAAAATAAATGATCATGTGCCTATATTGGCAGTAGTCAACAAGGCAGTTCACTAGGTTTCTCAGTCCTCATATCCGTGTGCACTGAAGTGTTATGGACAGTGTGAGTTCATACTGACATGCACAGGCGTGCTGCTGCGATTATGCAAGAGGTTATAGCGACATGTATGGATGCACGTGTATGTGTTGTGTCTTTGTAGCTGTGGTGATGCTGGGCTTGGAAAGTCAGCGGAGAGCCTGACACATTGACCATGACATCATTGCCTGAAAGTGTGCCACCTGGGCATGGTACAAGAGGTGGAAAATGTGTGTTTGGTTTCAGGGGGTGGGTATGGAGATGGCTGGGGGTAAGTTCCTGGAACAGAGCTTCAGAAGAACAGAAACGGTGTGCAAGTCAGCTGCAGAAGCAAAGTATGTGTTTGAGTCAAACAAATGGTTCAGAGTGGGTTGCATACGTTTGATTCTTCAATATTACAGAGCGTGATGTGTTTACAGAGCGGCTCCTGCTGTAATAGACCCATATTGTCATTCCAATGAATGTGTGTGTGTGTGTGTGTGTTCCTCAGAGAGGTGACCTCATCCTAGCCCCAGTGGGCCAATGAGCTTATATACTGCCTTCCAAGCAGCCAACCACGCAAGGCATGGTGACACGGCACACTATTTTGTTGTTTTTTTCCCCCCTTATTAGGTTGAACTTGCCAGTTGCACCCAGTTTAAACTGGTGCCTTAGAACTGACTGAAGCTACCAGGTATTTCCTCCCTGATCACAATCTCTCATCATGCGAAAACGTTACAGTTAGATTGAACCTGCATGTTTTAGGCAGTTTTATTTGCCTTAGGATTGATTTGAAGCCCATTAGGCCATTAAAAATAATGCATTACAAACAGAAATGACATGAAAAGTTCCACAAACTTAACGGTTTTCGCAGTAGTCTGTATCTCTATATACTCAACAAAGTAGCAACCAATATGATATTGACCAATATGCAAGTGATATTTACTGTAGGACTGTCCTTTCTGACATGGTACACTAAAGCAATAGTAATATAAAACATGGAAGGTCGTTGTCTTACCCTGGACTTGAAAGCAAGGATCATTTTAGGCAGGAACAGTATGAGGCATTTGAGCTCGATGGTGAAATATTTCAGCACAAAATCGGTTATTCCAACTGCCCAGATCAGGTCAAAGAAATCAAAACTGTTGATGTTTGGCTTCGCAAAAATAAGGCTGGGGGAAAATATACATATATTATTTAGTTCATATTTATTTTATTACAGTCATTTATAACAATATCATTTAAATACAAATTATACAAATC
Source organism: Barbus barbus (assembly GCF_936440315.1). Taxonomy (NCBI): domain Eukaryota; kingdom Metazoa; phylum Chordata; class Actinopteri; order Cypriniformes; family Cyprinidae; genus Barbus; species Barbus barbus. Next base: position 5,168,809 of record NC_136733.1, read on the forward strand.
TATAATATACATTTATAATATTATAAATATAAAATAATAAATTAATACATGTATTAACCAAGGATGCTTTAAATTGATCAAAAGTGACAGTAAAAACATTTTTAATGTTTCAAAGGAATGTTTTTAACCTTCTGTTCATGTTCAAAAAATTCAGTTTCAACAAAAATATTAAGCAGCACAACTGTTTTCAACATTGATAATAAGAAATGTTTCTTGAGCAACAAATCAGCAAAACAGAATAATTTCTGAAGCATCATGTGACACTGAAGACTAGCGTAACGATGCTGAAATTCAGCTTTTTAAAATGACAGTTATTTTAAACTGTAATAATATTTCACAATGTTACTGTTTTACTGTATTTTGATCAAATAAACGCATCCTTGGTTAACACAAGAACATTTGAGTGGCAGTATAAATGAAATAACAAAAAACAACTATAAATGAAAACAAGTGAATGCTTTAAGAGATGATTCAAATATGAATAATGATAAATGATGGGAAACTAAATACTCACAAATGCTGATAAACACAAACATAAAATGAGAGATCACTCTGCAAAATGACAACATGGAGTAAATGAAATTTTTCAAATGAATAAGGCAAAAAAACAACAACAACAATGTCCTTAGATCTTCCAAGGTAACATAAATCAGATGGATGTTTGATACATAAAATCAGGTATGATGGTGAGTCTGAAATGAATGAATGAGACTGTACCTGTTGTGAAGTTCCTCTGCACTGAACGTGTAATACACATACACAATGTTGCCAGCGAGAAATATCATAATCCAGAGAGTGGTAAACACAGACCTCTCCTCCTGAAAATACATCCATGCACAATGAGACACATACAGCATGTACCAAACAGAATTGCTCCTTATGAATTCATACAATTTGAGGTCAGTAAGAAATAAGTATTAAAATAAATTAATACTTTTATTCAGCAAGGACATAATAAACTGACAATAAAGACATTTCAAATGTTACAAAATAAATGCTGTCCTTCTGAACGCCTGAAAAAATGCACCACAGTTTCAGTGTTTTCAACATCGCTAATATCAAATGTATTTTGAGCACCAAATCAGCATAATAGAATGATTTCTGAAGGATCACGTGACACTGAAGCCTGGAGTAATGATGATGAAAATTATATTTTCAAACAGAAAACAGATATATTAAATTGAAAAAAAAAAAAATTCATAATATTACTGTTTTTACTGTATTTTTTTATCAAATAAATTCAGTCTTGGTTTTGCATAAGAGACTTCTTTTAAGAACAGAAAATAATCTTATAGACTCTAAATGTTTAAACGGTAGTGCTGGGCAACAATTAATTGTGATTAATCGCATCCAAAATAAAAGTTTTAGTTTAAATAACATATGTGTGTGTACTGTGTATACTGTATATATTATGCATATATAAAGACACACACATACAGTATATATATTGAAAATATTTAAATGTATTTAGATATCTATATTTATATTCATTTAATTTATATTATATATAAATGTATTTAATATATAAACATAACATATTTTTCTTAAATACATGCATGGGTGTGTATTCATATATACATAATAAATATACACAGTACACACACATATATTATGTACTCAAAAACTTTTATTTTGAATGCAATTAATTGTTACCCAGCACTATTAAACGGTAGTATACAGTGCTGCTAGAAAGTTTGTGAACCCTTTAGAATGGTCTATATTTCTGCATAAATATGACCCAAAACATAATCAGATTTTTGCACAAGTTCTGAAAGTAGACAAAGAGAACCCGATCAAACAAATGAGACAAAAATATTTTCTATATTTCTATATCCAATATTGCATACCTGTGAGTGGCAAAAGTATGTGAACCTCTTGGATTAGCAATTAATTTAAAGGTGAAATTAGAGTCCATCTGTGCAGAGGTGTCTTCAGTCCTTGCAATGACTATTAAATGTCAGTACGCGACCTGTCAAAGAACAGGGATCTATCAAAGTCTGATCACGTTTGTGGAAGTGAATCATGTCACGAACAAAGGAGATTACTGAGGACCTCGGAAAAAGAGTTGATGTTGCTCATCAGGCTAGAAAAGTTTACAAAACCCTCTCTAAAGAGTTCACAAATCCACAGTCAGACAGATTGTGAACAACTGGAGGAAATTCAAGACCCCTGTTACCTTCCCGAGAAGTGGTCGAAAGTTCCCAGGGTAACTTACATTTACATTTATGCATTTAGCAGACGCTTTTATCCAAAGCGACTTACATTGCATTCAAGTTACAGTTTTTACATTTTATCAGCTCTTGCTTTCCCTGGGAATCGAACCCATGACCTTGGCGTTGCTAGTGCCATGCTCTACTATTTGAGCTACAGGAAAGCCTCTAGTAAAGGCCTTTCTAACATTGGCTAATGTTAATGTTCATGAGCCCACCATCAGGAGAACACTGAGCAATCATGGTGTGCATGGCAGAGTTGCAAGAAGAAAGCCACTGTTCTCCAAAAAGAAAATTGCTTGCTAAAGATCATGTGGACAAGCCAGAGGACTATTGGAGAAAGGGTTAATGCATTCCAGCTTAAGAAACTTATCCCATCTGTGAAACGTGGTGATGGTAGTATCATGGCTTGGGCCTGTTTTGCTGCATCTTGGGCAGGACAGCCTGCCAGCATTGATGGAACAATGTATCCTGAATTATACCAGCAAATTCTAAAGGAAAATCTCAGGACATCTGTTTAAGAACAGAGTCTCAAGAGAACGTGGGTCATGCAGCAAGACAACAACCCCAATCCAATTAAAATGTTGTGGAAGGACATAAGAAAGCAGTTCATAGGAGGAAACCCACCAACATCACAGAGTTTAAGTGGTTCTGCACTAAGAAATGGGCTAAAACTCCTACATGTTATTGTGCAGGACTGACCAGCATTTACAAGAAACTTTACCTTCAGTTACTGCAGCAAAAGGGGGTCACACCAGATACTGAAAGCAAAGATTCACATACTTTTACAATGCACAGAACACTGGATCATTTTTCTCAATAAATAAATGACGAAGAAAATATTTTTCTTTCACTTGTTTGATTCGGTTCTCTTCGTCTACTTTCAGGACTTATATGAAAATCTGATGATGTTTTGGGTCATATTTATACAGAAATATAGAAAATTCAAAAGGGTTCACAAACTTTCAAGCAGCACTGTATATGTCTTGCTTGAGGTCAAATGCAAATGTTTCGTAATGCATAAGGGTAAATGCAGGACCCGATACAGTTAATAATTGAACTATAGTATAAAACAGTGAACTGAAAAGAATCTCACCCGCAATGCCACCTGATGCTTCAGCGTTGAGTTAGCAAAGGCAAATGTGCTGATCATTCCAATGCAAACAGCAATTCCTGAGAAATACAAAGAGAATCTTATTTCAGCACGCAGCATTTCACATATCTCCTGAAAAGACTCTGAACAGTAACATTATTATAATATTCATTCCAACATAATGAAAACATCAGTGGCATCACTCATACAGAAAAAAAACAATCTCAGTGTTAACAGCTGTGATTATGACTCATGCATTTAACAACAAAGGATGCTCATAATATATTAAACATACCTAGCTTGTGCTGAAAGCAGACTTTAGCGAGAAGAATGAGGATAAAAGGGAATCCCCTCTGAAGCCATGTGACCACAGCCTTGAGCTCGGAGAGAGCAGGAGCTGGTGTAGAGGCATCATCACCTAGAAACAGGCAGTTATGGGAGACGTTTCAGGCTTTATTGCTAAATACCACTGCATTTAAGACAAATTTAACTGGCAACATGATTTCTGATCCACATTGTAGCTTAATAATGGGGGGGGGGGGGGGGGGGGGTGGAGTCATGCCCTAATGGTTAGAGAGATGGACTCATAATCCGAAGGTTGCAGGTTCGAGTCTCAGGTCCAGCAGGGATTGTAGGTGGGGGGAGTGAATGTCCAGCGCTCTCTCCACCCTCAATACCACGACTGAGGTGCCCTTGAGCAAGGCACCGAACCCCAAACTGCTCCCCGGGCGCTGCAGCATAAATGGCTGCCCACTGCTCCGGGTGTGTGTTCATGGTTGTGTGTGTGCACTGCTGTGTGTGTGCACTTTGGATGGGTTAAATGCAGAGCACACATTCCGAGTATGGGTCACCATACTTGGCCACGTCACTTTCCCTTTTTAATATTAACACTTTTTTTTTAGATTTAAGAACGGGATTATTATAGTTAACTAAAACTAAAATTAAAACAAACAAAAAAAAATTGTTGTTACTTGAAATAAAATAAACATTTACTGAAAAGTCAGCTTTGCATCACAGAAATAAATTACAATTACTCTTTTTGCTTTGTTTTTTTTATAAAATAAAATCATTTAAGAGCCTAAGAGACGTCTTTCAAAAACATTAAAAAGTCTGTTCAGGCACAAACGTTTGAACGGTAGTGTATGCATCATTACACTATATTTGATCATGTGGTCACTGGTTTTGTAAACACAGAAGCTCTTACCTCCATCATCTCTGCTCCCGTGTCTCTCATGCAGGAAAGAAGAGCGGTGCTGGCCGGAGTGATGATGATGATGATGGTGATGGTGCTGAGAAGGGCGAGGGAGATAAGGTGGGTTCTCCGTCCGGTGAGAGCCTTCGTCCCTCGATGAGGACGCCATCTGGATGAAGACGTCCGGTGGAGAACCCAGAACCAGCCCAGCAGCCTGGAAGGGAGCTGAGGACACGTTCCCAGCAGAGACGCCCACCAGACCAGAGAAGAGCTGCTGGGGCGACGTAGGAGAGTCTGGCTTCAGACAGTCAAATACTCCTCCTTCATCAAGACTGTTCTCTGAACCGAGAGTTTGACTCCTGTTCCTGCAAAAAGGCAAGAGAGCAGACTGCATTTACACTGCAAGACCTAATGCACTGGTCTGATATTTTGACATTTATTCAGCAGGATCAATATTACAGGTTTTTAGAGGTTTTTTTTGGATTGCTGGGCTTACTATATAGCTCATAACTACATAGCATCAACCTGATTACAAGAAAGTGTTCAGCATTGATAAAATTCTAATGCATAATTTTATAAAGGTAATTGGACAAAATAAACAAAACAAATAATTGGAAATGAGAAAAAAAGAGGTAACATCAAAAACCAAAATGAGATATTTATTTTGAAATAAGCCTCATACTCAGAAAGGCTGCATTTATTTGATTTAAGAAATCTGTAAAAAACAGTAATGTTGTGAAATGTCAGCGTCACGTGATACTTCAGAAACCATTCTAATATTCTGATTCTGTGTTTAATTTTTATTACTACTGAATTATTAATAATGGTTATTATTTATCAATGCTGAATACAGTTTTTGCTGCTGACTATTTTTGTGGAAATTGTGATGCATTTTTTTTTAATTCTTTGATGAATTCAAATTCAAAAGAACAGCATTTATTTGAAATAGAAATCTTTTATAACTTTATACAGTATATGTCTTTACTGTCACGTTTGTTTAATTTAATATATCCTTGCTGAATAAAAGTGTTGATTTCTTTCTTTTGTAAACTTACTAATCATAAACTTTTGAAAAATATGACGGTTACCACAAAAATATTAAGAAACAAAATCTGTTTCAGCATTGATAATAAATATGAATCAGCATATTAGAATGAATATTTCATTCCCATCCTACATTTTTTTAGTAGGATGGGAATGAAATTAGACATAAAAATGTAAACATGTTTAGACTAGATGAGTAAAATCCAACCTTTCTGGCGGCATGCCCTCAGTGTTGCTGCTGTGGCGTCTCTGCATGGCACCCACTTTATCACCAGGAGCTCCGAAACTGAAACATAGATTTATGAAAAATGTTGTAAAAACTTCAGCCTTTAAAAGTATGTACATACAAATTAAATCGTACAAAAGGACATTGTATACAATTATCGTGGCTATTGTGACACATAAAAGCAATAGAAAATGTTTAGATTATGAAATTGTAGGAGAGATATATGTATGTAAGGGATTGTTCATGACTTCATCTCTTCTGTGGAACACAAAAAGAGAAGTGTACCAGCTATTTTCTTCCATACACTGAAACTGTGACAAGAGGCTTTCATACACCATAAACACTTTTTTTTTCTTAAGTAGTGGTCCATACTGCTTTGTGGGTGTATTCCTAGTCTTCCGAAGCCACATGATACAGGCTGAAATGATGTTATTTGCTGAAAATCTTGCTTGACAGCCAAAGTCACCTTTCTCTTTCACTTAATGGAAAAGAGCAGCTTAGACATACAACTATAGAACAAAGTAAATCATAATTATTTCAAAAGACACAAGTGAGTAAATGATGACAAATTTGTCATGACATAAATGTGTCTATGTATGAATGCAAGTAGGCTGTGTGTATAGATATATAGATACCAAGTTACTGTATTTTAGTCTATATTTACCATGGTAAATAACAGTATACATAGATATCTTTCTACTGAAAGAACGAAAGACTTTACTGTGATAATTACAGTTTCACAGATTTAAATTTATTTGTTGGTAATTGTTTATAACTATGGCAACTATATTAATTTTAGGACAAAATAATATTTCTACATTGTTGGAACAAGTCATGAATGAACGTGAGCCTTTGAATGTTGAATTGTGCTTTTTTTCGATTTATCTAATGTCTTAGAAACGAGCAGAATTCGCTTACCTTCATCATAGCTTACAAATGAATCTTTAACCGCTGTTTTTCGCGATATTGTTTACCATGGAGCTCAGAAATGTCAAAGCATCACTCAATGATGCAGGCTGTCGAGCGGATGTGAATCCGTTTGTTTCCGGAAGTACACGTGGTGGCCAGCCAATCACGACGCGTCGTTGCTCCGCATTTCCGCGTGGAGAAAGCTGTTGTTGTGCAGCTTGATTTCTGCAACACTTATTATGTGAACAGAACACTATCTAAACCGATAATCTCATAATATACCTGTGATCGCGAACATTAGAATCGATTAAGTTTTAATCGCATTGACAACAGACTGGTTTTGTAGCTCTATCTGTCAGTATAAGACATATCAATGTATAATATTTGCATTGCATGCATAAAATGGGTTAAATGTTTATAGAACTCACTGTTTGACAACTAGCGACGGCAATCGATCGGATAACGGTGTCATATACGTATTCTCCAGCCAGTGTCAGTGATGCAAGAGATGCTGTGTTAGGTGAATCAGCTGCATCTCTCTGTCTGAGATCACCAGTGCTGTTTATTTAGCTCCATCGCATCTACCTGGACCTGGTGCACATCCAGAAGAACGCCTCCATGGTGTTCCGCCGGCTCTTGCGCAAGCGGTGGGTTCTGGGGGTCGTGTTCGGATTGTCGCTCATCTACTTTCTCACCAGCACCCTCAAACAGGTTTGTAGTGATGCTGCTGTATCCCCACTAGGGAGGAACCAGGATTTTTTTTTTTTTAAACAAGTCTCTTATGCTCACCAAGGGTGCATTTATTTAATTAAATAAAATACTAGTACAAATCCAAATAACAGTTTTTTATTGAAATATATTTTACAATGCAATTTATTTCTGTGATGCAAAGCTAGATTTTCAGCATCATTACGCTAGTCTTCAGTGTCACGTGATCCTTCACAAATCGTTCTAATATGCTGATTGCTGCTCACTTATTATTTATGATAAATTATTCAAAAATATTCTTATTTTTTGCTGCCTTATTTTTTTATTTTTGGATTCTTATTTATTTATCTATCCATTTATGTGGATTTTAAGGAATTTTTTAACAGTGTTTATTTGCAATCTTTTGTAACATTATAAATGTCTTTACTGTCATTTTCCATCAATTTAACATGCCATTGCTGAATAAAAGTATTAATTTCTTTAATGGTTGGTAGAGTATCATGGTTTCCATAAGCAGCAAGTAATACAATAATTCAGCACTGCTAATAATATTAAGTTTCTTAAACAGAAAATCAGCATATTGGGATCCATCACAGGAAATTAATTATGTTTTACAATATATTCAAAATGAAAAGTTATTTTAAATTATAACATTCCACAATATTACCATTTTTTTTAATCAAATAAATGCAGCCTTTATAAGAGACATATTTCAAAACATTTAAAAAATCTTAATTATAACAAACTTTTGACCATTAAATATTTCATCCCAATTATGCATTCAGTATGAAAACATAATTTAACCGTTTAATTTTTATAATTTTTTTTTTTAACTGCTCTATTCCCCGACATGGCATCCAATATTGTTCTAATCGGACTGATGGTACCAATAAAACTCTAATGAATACCAATATGGTGCTATATTGTACATCATTTGTTCTCGCCAGGCTTCTTAACAAGTTTGACCCACAATGGTTTCTTGCACAGCTTAACACCACTCCTGAGAGGTAATGAAGCATATAATGGCAAAGGAATGATATTTTGTATGTGACATATTATGCATAGGAGGAGCGAACCATCCGTGATCGGACCCTCCTGGAGGTGAGGGACTCGGATCATCACATCCAGTGGAAGGTCAAGTTCATCCTGGGCAACAGCAGCAGGCAGATCTCACAGTGCAGAAACTCCATTCAGGGAAAGAGCCTTCTCACGGATGAACTGGGTAAGTGATGGGATAAACACTTCAATATACAATAGTCAACCTTTGAAGTGGATCAAAAAAGTTCATCAAAGTTGTCCTAAGACGCATTTTAGGTTTTGATCCACTTCAAATGCTGACTAGTATATATTAGGTAAATTATACATTAACAAACCGCTCTGCAAAAACTTTCAGAATATAGATATGTATAAAACCGAGTGCTGCTGAAGTGGAAATTTCTTGCTCCGTGCATGAGAGAAAATGGCCTTTAAAGATGTGTATTGTAATTGAAATCATACACTTTAGCTGTTTCCACTATTTAAAAAAAAAACAAGTTATGTAAGCCAAATAGCCTAAAACCTCAAAATTGACGTTAATTTCTAACCACACAATGCTTTAATGTGCAACTCAAACTGTTAACAGGTCCCTGAGATTTTGTGTATTCACATGTAACCAATGTTCAGTTTTCTTTCTCTTCAGGTTATGTGTGTGAGAGGAAGGATCTACTGGTGAATGGATGTTGTAACGTTAATGCTCCCAGCTCAAGCCAGTATGTCTGTAAAAGCTGTCTGGCCAATGGCTGCTGTAGCGTCTATGAGTACTGTGTTTCCTGCTGCCTCCAACCAGATAAGGTACTTCAAAAAACATATCTTTATTTTATTCTTACACAAATGTTTGAATTTCTTTTAAAAAGTCTGTTAATCACAGTAGATCCAAATAAGTTGGCAAAATATTTCTATAGGCTAAGGCGGCAACAGGCGGCCCGCGGGCCAAAACTGGCCCACCAGCAATAATATCTGGCCCGCGCCCGCAGCCAGATTATTTTGATAGCGGCTGGTTCTGAAATAGATCTAGATCTAGAATAGATTTGTCATGTGGTAGGAAAAAAAGTTTGCACACTAGTGTTCCAATAAGCCACTTTGAAATTCTCCTGGTATTTTATTTATTTTATTTTTTAATATACGTTAGAGCTGTGATATTTCAAACATACTGAAATACTTTAGACGCGGAGCGAAGGTGGAGCGGTGTTTCTGATATCAGTGAACCCGGAGCGGAGCTGTAGCGGAGTGATTATTAAATGATCATCTTCTACTTGCGTCAAGCAGCACAGGTCACTTACAATGTCATACAGCATTCAGTCTTTCAGTAAAATGCACTTCAAAAAAATATTGCAACTCATTGTGGTTTGTATGTTCCGTTTAGTGAGCAAAATAGCAGAAATGTGTTGGTTGGTTGAGTTTGCTCATTATAATTTTATAACACTTTAGTTTAGGGACCAATTCTCACTAAGTAGTTGCTTATTAGCATGCATATTACTAGCATATTGGCTTTTTATTAAAGCACATAATAATGCCTTATTCTGCATGACCATATTTTAAGATTCCTTAATCCTATACATACCTAAACTTGATGTAGTCAAGTTGGAGTTATTTTTATTTACATATATAGACACACTTTCATTTTGGGATATTTGCCAGTCCTATTTACTTGACACAAGTGAATGTGAATACGTGAGTGCAGCTGAAATGATGTAAATCTGTAAAAGTCTGTGACTGACAACACTGCTAGAAATGAATGTTGCATTTTTATGTTGATGACACTATTCTGACAACATAAAAAGTGTCACTTAACTGGAAAACAAAGTTAGGCCACTTTCATTGGAAACTCCCCTCTGACATGAACTCTGGCACTCTGTCTTCCCATCAGCAACCTCTTTTGGAGCGTTTTCTAAACCGAGCAGCAGAAGGGTTCCAGAACCTCTTCACCGCCGTGGAAGATCATTTCGAGTTGTGTCTTGCCAAGTGTCGTACTTCCTCACTGGTGAGCATGATACGCTCTGAACGTTTCTGTTTCAGCTTGTTTGTGGCGTTCCAAACCACATGAAAAGAGTGTGCTTAAACATAAGTATTTCACGTTGATGGATGTTGACCATGCCAGTCAATCAAAGCTGTTCACCATGTCATGTTTTAGCAGGCAGAAGTAAATCACACTTACTGTTGTCTTGTTTCAGAGCGTCCAACATGAAAACACCTACAGGAACTCGCAGGCGAAGTACTGCTATGGCGAGAGTCCACCAGAACTGCTGGCTATATGACTCTGTTTGCCAGTGAACCGGCTTTGAATAATGAAGGAGATTTCTTGCAGGTCTTCTCAGGGGCCCCGATGGACCAATAAATGAACAGTAATCTGAGTGCACAATCATATAGACTTGAACGACACTTCATAAGTGCGTAGTATCCGTTTTTACCTCATCAATGACAAAGACTTTTACGTTTGTCATGCTAAGATTAGGCCACTTTTTTGATAACCAGGCTAATTTTATCTTTGGGTGGGATTCCAGAAGGAGTCATTGTGTTGTTGCTTCATGCTAAAAACACTCATGGAAACACATGGAAAGACGATTTGATAGCACCCCTCACACCCAGGGTCTGTGTGAGCTCAGTCTTATGTGTGCGACCTGCATGTCAACTACTATATGTTAATTTAATAAAGTAAATGTGATTTTCTGTAGCTTTACAATTGAGGATGTTTCTGTTATTCCAGACTTCTCTAATTATACAGAACGTTTTGGGTTAAATACAAGCTCATTTGTAGCATAGGTACATACATGGGTCTTAAAAAGTTTTAATTTGCTCTTCCACTAATTAAGGCCTTAAAACATCTTAAATTGGAGCAGAAAGTCTTAAATTCATATAGCCAATGTATTACATATTACATGCACTGGGAAAAAATGAATGTCAGTATTTTTGTCTTGCTTTCCAATTCAAATATATACATATTCTTAAACCAGGATACAATTACATGAGATGCTAAATGAAGATCTGAGAAATGAGAATATATGTCGATGGGGTATGAAAACTTTTTTTCCTTTGAATTAAGTTGATTTGACTAAGCAGATATTTGATATTTAATAGATAATACACTTTATTTTTATATATTTGTCAGAAAACATAATTCATAAGTCGTTTTTGCATCTATCTTGAGATATTTAGACATTTGCACTGGAAAATAAGACAAAAGGAAGAACGTTGCTTTGTAAACCCATTAAATGGATAAAAAAGGACATTTTGCATAGAAAAAAATCCAAACGTGGATATACTGGTGACAAATAGCTACACGTTCATTCATTTAAAACAGCAGTCCTAACACAAATTCGAAACATTACTGCAACCACCTTTTTTCCCCACAATTTCTTCGAAAGCATTTCAGTGATAATTGACATAATGCATATATTTCACATGCATTTCTAGAACTTTTTTTTTTTTGCAGGATTTATGTTTTAAAAATATAATTTTTAAGGTTATTTGTGCTCTCTTGAATAATTGATATTTGGCCTAATGTGAGATTTAATGTATTATGAAAGTGAAAGAAATTCACTACTTGAACATTTAAACGGTCCATTGCTCACGCATCAGTGTCAATTTTCAGCTCTAATTTAAGAGATGACCCATAACTCTTGAAGGGAGGGGGATCTTTGTTGACACATCTTAAAATATGAACGTAGAAATAAGGAAATACATCTAAATTTTGCTTACGTTACATCAGAATGAATGCTGCCAAATTTGGCTTTATGCTTAACGCCTTTTGGATTAGATTAATAGATGCCTACTGAATTTCTTTCAGAACAAGAATAAGCACAGTTGATGTTTCTTTTACTCTTTCCATAAAGCCATTAATGTGTATGACAATGTCAATAAAATATAGGAGTGTAAGTTTAACTCCAAATACTGGTGTACTGTTCGGTAAACATAGTCTTCACAAATTAAATTTCACAACAGCCAAAATAAAGAAGCCACTTGGGGATACATGCCTACTATTAACCAATTAATCATCCTGATCATTCCAAAAGAAAAAAAAAAAAAAAGCATCTGCATTGAAATTAGAAAATTAACAAGTTTTAATGGCCACATATGACAGTTTGATTAATGACGGTCAGTGGAGACTATAGTATTACATTGCAGACTTGGCAATAAGATCAAGTCAACCACCTGCTTCCTGCTTGTTCAGTTAACATTCTAAGGATTTTACACACTGTTCCTAGAATTTGTAACAAAATTGTTGTATGTTATTGACAATATATGAAGTAACATTACTGTAAATATTATTTGTAATGTTAAACATGGTGGCAGTATTTTTTACTCAAATTACAATATACTGCAATAAAATGCGATATAAAAATTTTAATTGCATTAAATTATGAATTATTATAATTAACTTTATAAATTGTATTAAATGATGATGCATCATTAATGCATCATGTAACATTAAAATAAATATTTTCATGTTAGAGTATCAATATTTTTACAAAAAAAAAACAATGAAAAGTGCAAGAATTATTACAAATGTATTGTATTAAATTATGATGCAAAACAATACAAATTAATATACATATTTTTGTTAAACTGTGACAATATTTTTCTCAAAATACAAAATAAAGGTTAAAAAATATTATAAATAACATACATTTAATTGTAATACATTACAATCCAGAACAACAATGGACGAAGTAACAATAATATAAATATTTTTGTTAAATAATAAGAATATTTCTGACTCAAAATACAAAATTTAGAAAAGTGCAAATATATATATATATATATATATATATATATATATATATGTGTGTGTGTGTGTGTTACAAATAAATATTCAAAATGGTTTAATGGGAAAAATGAACATGAGAACATACTGCAAAATCTGGTAATAACAGGATTGCTTCAAGAGGAAGTGACAAACTTTCATGAATTAATAAATGCAGTTGACAAATAATAAGGACTAGCTGTAAATGAAATGCACTAATTCTTTGGTGTCAAGCATGCTTTGATTTGGGTCAATTGCTTGGGCATGATTTAGGATTTTGCCAGCTCATCCAGAAAGTCTACAGAGGTCTCAAGAACAGAGCGGCCCCACTGTTTTCTCTTATATGTCTGTTTATCCTGGAAGTCAGGCTCTGGTATGTTTGTGCATTTACCTATATGCGTTGCAACACAGTCCTTGGTATGCTTTAACAGATAATTAGCTGTTTTTCCTATTTCTTCAAGAAAGAGTTTCTTATGATGTAGCTCTCTTTGGTGTTGATGTATCATCTGAAGAGCCTTCTGCATGAAGTGAAATCCACATTGACTTTTCTGCCTTTTCTCTTCATGGGACAAATTCTTCAAGCTAAGTTCTGAGATTGATATCGGCCATGGACTAATATTCTTTCCGTTTTCTGAGAGCTGAAGAGAACGAGAGAGAGACATATGGTTCACACATTAAAATGAAAGCCTTTGAATTGTCATTTACAAACTCGGCTGTTTCCTGTTAAATCATAGTTTGAAATTAAATGTCATGTAATGATTAAGAAATAATTATGAACTCCAGAGAGAATATATTTCTGACAGCTAAACAATTTTGTTCAATACACTATACTGATCTCACGATACGATGCTTTAAACAAAACCAAAAATAGACCAAATTTTAAATTTGGCAGATGCTTTTATCCAAATTTCACATTCACAATTTAAAACTTACACCAATAATACCAAACAGACAAATCTAAAATATAACAGTAGCACCATAAAGCATCTGGGCGCTAAATCTGACTTAAAATCAAAGTTGCTACTTGCTTTCATATTTAGTTATCTAATGCCGTTACAAGTCAGATTTAGCGCCCAGATGCTTTATGGTGCTACTGTTATGTTTTAGATTTGTCTGTTTGGTATTATTGGTGTAAGTTTTAAATTGTGAATGTGAACCAGTTTGACCAGTTGGTGCAAAAAAAGTCACTGAGCAAATTTTGAGCATTATTTGTTGGTTTAGATATTATATGTGGAGCAGTGACAGTCAGACACTGTTACTTGTGGCCAGCTACTTTAAACAATTTTCACTTTTTTCATGTAAATTTCACAAAGCAAAAGGCGAGTAATGCATTTCATTAAACGTGAAAGACTGAAATAGTATTTTCTAGTAAAAGATCTATAAACTCATACAGCTAAAAATATTTTTACAGTGTCTTTTGAGCTCATAAGCATTTTGATCACATCGCTTTTTTTCTCCAAATACAGAAACAGATTGATACTTACGAATTTGTCCAGTAGACCTTCCATTTTGGTCTTTGTGTAATTGATGCGGTCTATAAAATTACATTTATTTGCCAGACTGCATGTCATCGCTTGGGTCATCATTAAAATCCACCAAATCAGAAGTCCTAAAAAGAAAAGTGCATTGGTTAATGTCAGGCATAAAATGTCAAGTACAGAAAACACAGTGAAACTCATAATTAAAGTAGTTCTTACTAAACCATGACAGATTTAACTTACCTGCTTTTAGCTCCATGGTGAAAATTCACAGTATTTTTATTTAGTCTGCGTGCTAGAGCAACTCTTCAGAGTATGATACGTTTTCATGCTCAAATCTGTCAACTTTCCATCTTTTATAAGCCTGTGACTGCTTAGTCACAAGAAAGGAAAGGATGTTATCTCATAAACACTTTCAATTAAACACGACGTAACAATGCTTATCTTCTTTGTGGATGGTTGCGCACTGATAAGCATGAGATGTCATGCTGGGATGTTTCCCTGAGTTCATATGAACATCTCTTGCAATTGGCTGTAAGTAAATCTGAGGTGCTCAGGATGCCTGTCCTCACAATCACTGTTTATGGCAATACATTTCATGTGATGTTCTGATCATGTGATATGCGATTAAATTCTGTGAAATCCCTGATTTTACTTTTAGTTGTGAGATGATGAAAATCCAAGTGTTATGTTGCCTTGAAAGTTACTGTAATGTGGTGCTTTGTGACTTTGCCACTGCAAAGTTTAGTTTTATGGGGTTCTTATGCATTAGGACACGTTAAAATACATATGTAGACATAAAGTCACTATTCACATGCTTTCTGTTGAATTTTTGTGACTGCATTTGTCATAACCTAGATGTGATGTCACGTGAATTAGTTCCTGGGAATATAGTGGGAGGTACAGTATGTATTTTATTCCTCATAAGTCATTTTCTATTCAAAGTTACATGTTGGAGATTTCCATCTATGCTGCTCAGAAGAGTACTTATACAGTAGGATATAAGTGGGAGATGTTTTGCTTTCTAAGTATTGTGCGAGTGTGTCTCACTCTCGTCCTTAAAAGTGAAGCTGCGGGCTCTTTGATCGGCCCCTGGTGGCTGGCTGTAGTACATGTTATAAAGCCCGCCCTCTCCATGTCAACGAATGGGACTTCAGGCAAAATAAAAATTAATTACACTTCCAATACAATTTTACGAAATATGGTTTTGGTCATTTAAGGTAGTTGTTATCACGCTGATATATGTTCAATTGTTCGTTTTTGTGATAAGTTTGATTTTAGCTAGTAATTTGATGCTATAAAAACGGGGCGTGTCGTTATGGTTGATTGGGTCTGCGGGAGTTTGATTCCGCGGCTCCACCTCACGACTCTCCTGCGCAGACTCTGGCTGTATACGAAATGGCCCCCCATACCCTCAAATAGTGAACTATTTGAGGAGACAGCCATTTTAAGTGGTGTTCGAAACCATAGTGGATGTTCTCGAGTGCACTCATTCAATCCCACAATGGCCTCATGGGCCGGCCTTGGCCAATGAACGCGACCATCTATTCCAGACCTTCAGCCGTCAGTCTGAAGGTCTGGCTACGCGAGACTAGAGAGAGAGGGGAAACCCCACTTGTTTCAGCTCGACTCAGAGCGGAGCTGAAGGAAATAATCGGGCAAATGTTTGGTAGCACGTCCTGGACGGTAAGGGCGTCGAGGAGAGTTGGGCTGTATCCGAAATCGCACCCTATACATAGAAATCCCTCTACTATATGGACAGCCATTTTAAGTGGTGTTCGAAACAATAGTGGATGTTCTTGAGTGCACTCATTCAATCCCACAATGCACCGCAAAAACGAGTGTACAACATAGACATAATATACATAGACGCCTCATAGACTGACGCTGCCTATTGGAGCTGACGTATCAGCGAGACAATAATCATAACTCACCGAATATTTCCTGGATTTTCACACGGTTTGGTTTGTTACAAACAGCAGAGATTTAGTTATGATAAAAATCTCTGTTTGCATGTAGAGTAAAAATACACCTACTCTTTGGAGATGACATGGGAAGTTGGAGACAGATGGGGTCGCACCATCTCTAAGCCTGACAATCTGACCCGTCCTGTCAAAATCATCAGGCTTGAAGTGCTCACTACAGAGCGTTGACAACTCAGTCGCAACAAAACCCTCCCGTCTTATAGCAACTTCCCATTGCTTCCTCAAGCCTGTATCACTGGTAATCCCACGTGATCTGGTATCAATACTGCACCGGTTATTGCAACCGTAAGCTGCACAAAATACGGGCATAGTTGCTC
This sequence comes from Barbus barbus, assembly GCF_936440315.1. NCBI lineage: Eukaryota > Metazoa > Chordata > Actinopteri > Cypriniformes > Cyprinidae > Barbus > Barbus barbus. The sequence goes on from NC_136733.1 coordinate 5,185,750, forward strand.
GCTCTCCGTTGACTCCGATTGACTCTGGTGCTAGCGTAGAGTGAGGAGACCCAACCAATATGGCGGTGATGCTGGATTACGTTCCAGCACGTCATGAGGCGTCTACGTATATTATATCTATGGTGTACAACCGATGTACACTCAACGGCTAGAGAATCCCCAGAATGCACTTCTCGCCAGAAGATGGCTCCCACTGCTGAATCATCCATTTATTCATTTTAGAAGCGCTCGTCCACGGCGTAATACAGCGTAATACAACACAGGTACAAATTAATTGTAAATTGACTATTAGGGTATTGTACATAATTTCCGTGACAGAGTTCAAGATTAATCCTTCAATCTTACTACTGGAGCTGCCCGTTTCAAATGATTATTTAACAGCAAGCAAACAATGCAAAAGCGGCAGTCCTTCTGGGGAAGTCGTGGCCAAATGGTTAGAGAGTCAAACTCGTAATCCAAAGGTTGCGAGTTCGAGTCTCGGAATTGTAGGTGGGGGGGGAGTGAATGTACAACACTCTCTCCACCCTCAATATCATGACTGAGGTGCCCTTGAGCAAGGCACCAAACCCCAACTGCTCCCTGGGCGCCGCAGCAGAAATGGCTGCCCACTGCTCCGGGTGTGTGTTAACGGTGTGTGTGTGTGCGTGTGTCTGAGTTCCTCATGCTGTGAGGAAATGCAAATGCATGCTTTACACATTCTTTTTGACCACTTCCCTTAACATGGAAAGTAATCGAGGTATCATTGCGCACAGATCTTCAGTTTGATATCCATTCTGATCTGATAATTGTTCACAGCTAATTTACATCTCCATCCCACATTCAAGATTTAAACTAAACGTTTTTCCCCATTATTGACAGATCAATTTAAATTCCACCGAACTGGTTTCTCTATGCTGTGCTGCCAAGAAGCATTTTGACTCAAGCCACACATTAATTCATCATAAAACATAACATCAAAGTAAGTGGCTTTTAAAAATGATTTCAGACCTTTCTCAAGAACTAACTTCTCTTTATGAGACATTTGTGCAATGACTTTGCAAATACCAACTCAAGGTGACCTCCTACCTTAATTTTTTTCTTTTGACCATAGATGACACAAAGTCTCACCTCAGCACTTTTTAATATTGTCATTTCATCTGAATATCAACATATCTTTGATTTAGTCAGTTGAAACAGTTTTAAGGTTAATTGATCTAATGTTGAGTCTCTGGAAAGTAGTGATCTATGACATTGTATTATGTTAAAAATCTTTTTTTTTCTATTTGTTAATGTGGACACATTATTATTATTATTATAGATTTGTGGAGTAAAAATTATAGTTTTTATTTTGACAAAAATTTTTAAAATTAGACCTTTGGGTTAAGACAGGCCCCAACATTTGGCAAAGAAGGACCCAAGTAACATGTTTTACTAGAGTATTTTTTTATTTATTATTGTTGTTATTCATTATTTCCATGCATTAGACGTACATTTCAGACATTGTTGCTTTTCATTAAAACCTAAAGGCTAATTGAGTGAAGTCATTCAATTTGAATTCATAGTGTTGCTATTGTGACATATCTTCAATTAAAATTTTGGCAATTAAATATATTCATCAGCCTGTATATATGTTTTAGAATAAATTTACTTTCTAAATGAATCTCTTTTATTGGGATTCTGCTTTGTCTGTCATCGGTTATTCACTTATTCTTCTAAAAATACAGTTTTAAATGGTTTAGTTTTTTACACACACACACTCTCTCTCTCGGTTGTCCATCGAAATTCGATGATGACGTCCACGCCTTTATCGGTGAGACTTTTGATGACTAAACAGTCCTATCCTGGACCCACAAACTCTATTGCAGGTGGGACATATATATGCAATGGTAGTAGTAGTGGTGGCAGTCATGGCTGTATTTCTCCTGGCTCGCTTCTGCTGCCTCATGCTTGTCCTCTCCATCTCAAGTGTATGAACCCCATCTCTACACAGCTTTTGCCAGATGGTACGGTCAACAGCAACAGCCTCCAGGTCCTCGGGTCTGATCTTACACTTCTTCAAGGAAGTCTTCATCTGATCCTTATGTCGCTTCTTCGGCCCTCCAGCTGAACGTCGACCATGATGTAGCTGGCCGTAGAGCACTCTTCGGGGCAGTCGGCATGGGGGCATCCTTATCACGTGCCCCAACCACTGCAGCTGGCGCTGGGTGATCATGGCCTCAATACTTCTACAATTGGTCTTTTTAAGTATTTCAGTGTGAGGCACACGATCCCGCCAGGTAACCCCCAGAATGCGCTGAAGGCAGCTTATATGGAAGCGCTCTAGGGACTTGATGTGACGGCTGTAGGTTACCCAAGCTTCACAGCTATAAAGTAGGGTTGTGACACAGACCGCTTGGTATACGGCTACTTTTGTAGAAAGATGAAGATTCTTGTTGTGAAAGACTCTACACCGAAGTCTCCCAAAGGCAACTGATGCCTGTTTAATGCGGCTCTGAACTTCATTGTCAATGCCACAGTCCTCAGCAAGAATACTCCCCAGATATTTAAAAAATGGCACTACTGAAAGCTGTTCATCCCCAACAGTGAAACACACACACACACACACACACGAAAGGTTAAAATAATTAAAAAAAAAAAGCCAGACTACTTCTGGAAAAGCATTCTTTGGATGGCTGAAATTAAGATCAACCTGTACCAGAATGATGGGAAGAAAAAATTATGAGAAGGCTTGGAACAGCTCATGATCCAAAGCACACAACCTCATCTGTGAAACATGGTGGAGCAGTGTGATGGCATGAGCATGGTTTCCAGTGGCACTGGGTTACTGGTGTTTAGTGATGACATGACAGAAGCCAGAAGCAGCCGGAAGAATTTTTTTCATTTTACACTATTGACACACTATTTCCTTTTTTTTTTTTTTTTGGATATTGTGCAGTTGCTTTGACACAATTTACATTGTTAAAAGCGTTATATAAATAAAGGTGACTTGACTTGACTTGACTCAAAGTTGATGCGGCGCTTCATAGTACAAATGGACAATGACCCAAGTCATACAGCAAAAGCAACCCAGGAGTTTTTGAAGGTAAAAAGTGGAAACCCTGTCTCTGGTGATGTCCATGAGTTCCAGATTGCAAAGGATTCTCAACAAAATATAAAAAATTAACATTTATTTATGATTATATGTATTTGTCCAATTACATTTGAGCCCCTGAAAATGGGGGGACTGTCTATAAAATGGTTGTAATTCCTGAGCATTTTATATTTTTTATTACTGGGCTTTGACTGGGTGGAAAGTGTGTTATACCACAGTGGGTTGGTATCCTTCCTCCACAGCTAGTGCAGGAAACATTTTGAGTAATTGAATTGAACCTGTTACTTTCTGCATTAGGAACACTTTTGAGTAAGTACTCCCTTGTGTAGAAACAGGTAATTCACAATCAAATATCTGAATCCTCAATCTGTATGATGATAACGCAGTTGCATCATCACAGCACAGCATCAGACTTTACTTTGATGAAACTGGCAGGGCTAGTCATGACATAGGAAAGTGTGCCCACAATGTTTTTATTCAGTTTTTTTTTTTCATGTTGCCATTTCCTGCCCACAACCGCTTCATGCTCAGAGTAGACAACTTTTCTATGCAACTCTGTCAGATGGAGATGTATGGCTTTGTGTCACGTACAAAGTGTGATGAAAATTGGCAGATAAAGTACAAACCCGATTCCAAAAAAGTTGGGACACTGTACAAATTACGAATAAAAAAGGAATGCAATAATTTACAAATCTCATAAACTTATATTTTATTCACAATAGAATATAGATAACATATCAAATGTTGAAAGTGAGACATTTTGAAATGTCATGCCAAATATTGGCTCATTTTGGATTTCATGAGAGCTACACATTCCAAAAAAGTTGGGACAGGTAGCAATAAGAGGCCGGAAAAGTTAAATGTACATATAAGGAACAGCTGGAGGACCAATTTGCAACTTATTAGGTCAATTGGCAACATGATTGGGTATAAAAAGAGCCTCTCAGAGTGGCAGTGTCTCTCAGAAGTCAAGATGGCAAGAGGATCACCAATTCCCCCAATGCTGCGGCGAAAAATAGTGGAGCAATATCAGAAAGGAGTTTCTCAGAGAAAAATTGCAAAGAGTTTGAAGTTATCATCATCTACAGTGCATAATATCATCCAAAGATTCAGAGAATCTGGAACAATCTCTGTGCGTAAGGGTCAAGGCCGGAAAACCATACTGGATGCCCGTGATCTTCGGGCCCTTAGACGGCAGTGCATCACATACAGGAATGCTACTGTAATGGAAATCACAACATGGGCTCAGGAATACTTCCAGAAAACATTGTCGGTGAACAAAAATTGGGACACCATGCCATCCAGACTAAAGAGGACAAGGACAACCCAAGTTGTTATCAGCGCTCAGTTCAGAAGCCTGCATCTCTGATGGTATGGGGTTGCATGAGTGCGTGTGGCATGGGCAGCTTACACATCTGGAAAGGCACCATCAATGCTGAAAGGTATATCCAAGTTCTAGAACAACATATGCTCCCATACAGACGTTGTCTCTTTCAGGGAAGACCTTGCATTTTCCAACATGACAATGCCAGACCACATACTGCATCAATTACAACATCATGGCTGCGTAGAAGGAGGATCCGGGTACTGAAAGGGCCAGCCTGCAGTCCAGATCTTTCACCCATAGAAAACATTTGGAGCATCATAAAGAGGAAGATGCGACAGCTAAGACAGTTGAGCAACTAGAAGCCTGTATTAGACAAGAATGGGACAACATTCCTATTCCTAAACTTGAGCAACTTGTCTCCTCAGTCCCCAGACGTTTGCAGACTGTTATAAAAAGAAGAGGGGATGCCACACAGTGGTAAACATGGCCTTGTCCCAACTTTTTTGAGATGTGTTGATGCCATGAAATTGAAAATAAACTTATTTTTCCCTTAAAATTATAAATTTTCTCAGTTTAAACATTTGATATGTCATCTATGTTGTATTCTGAATAAAATATTGAAATTTGAAACTTCCACATCATTGCATTCTGTTTTTATTCACAATTTGTACAGTGTCCCAACTTTTTTGGAATCGGGTTTGTAGTTAGTTGGAGATGGGTACTTTTCAATGACCAGAATAAATATTTTGCATCATAAACTTTTCCTATGTGCACCATTATCTTTAACTGGATAGAAATAAAATGTTAAAAAAAGACATTATATTTTTCATCGCATATGTTTAGTACAGTTCTCTTTCTGCACATAGAAAACATTTTTAGTTATAAATAAATTATTATATATATATATATATTTTTTTTTGCATGTTCACTGTTTTCTCTGTGAATGGGTGCCGTCAGAATGAGAGTCCAAACAGATGATAAAAACATGACAATAATCTACAAGTCCAATTAACGTCTTGTAATAAAATATGTAATTAAAAAAAAAAAAGTGTAAAAGCCAAGGACTGTAAACTATATATAGAAAACAGTTAAAGTACAAAGTTTTTATAAAGCATGTTTATTAAGATATTGTGATAACTGAAACGTAGTGCTTTTTACATGAACATATGATGTATAATCAATTTTGATGATTATTATTTTGTTGTGCAGCTAACCAATAAGATGCCTTCTGAGAGACATAATCATCTATGTCACACGATGCTTAAAGAAATAATGTCTGCTGATTTTTATCATGATCTGACTTGATTTAATAATATTGGCAATGGAATCTGAAATGATGGGAGTTGGAAAATAATGATTTTAATACGTCATATTTTTCATTATCAGGGTGTAAACTCATGTCAGTGGTGGCCATTGTCTTTCTTCAAGCTTCACTCCCACATCTTTTTTTACAGCTTTTATGATTTAAGCTCTACACATTTATTTTCCATTATTACTGTATGGAATGAAGAGAATGTCCCTTCCAGTAATACCACCTGCAATTACTAAAATTAAAATGCAACGTAATTCCTTCAAAATGATTAACAATAGTAGTATACTGAGTCAAACTCACTTTTCATGACTGCTGTTTATGCTTTATGTACACACACACTCACTCACTCTCACACACACACACACACACACACACTCTCTCTCTCACACACACACACACGTATATAGTAGTCAACATTTGAAGTGGATCAAAAAAGTGAATCAAAGTTGTCCTAAGACAAGAACACATTTTGGTTTTAGGATGACTTTGATGAAAGGTTTTGATCCACTTCAAATGTTGACTGCTGTATCTGTATGTGTGTGTTTATATATATGCAGCGCCCTCCAAAAGTATTGGAAGAGTAAGGCCAATTCCTTTATTTTTGCTGTAGACTGTAAACATTTAGGTTTGACATCAAAAGATGAACATGAGATGAGAGATTAACATTTCATCTTTTATTTACAGGTATTTTCATCTGGATCTGCTACACAACTTAGAAGACAGCACCTTTTGTTTGAACCCACCCATTTTTCATGTTACCAAAATTATTGGAACATGTGACTGACAGGTGTGTTTTGTTGCCCTGGTGTGTCCTATTAATTGATTATTCAAACAATAAATAGCACTGAATGTCTGCGCTCAGTTTCAGATCCGTGCAGACTGCATTTATAGTTAGTTAGATGTGTAACCAACATGAAAACCAGAGAGGTGTCTATGGGTGAAAAACGAGCAATTGTGAAGCTGAGAGAAGATGAAAAATCAATCAAACCATTGCACAAACACTGGCAATAGCAAGTACAACCATTTGGAATCTCCTGAGGAAGAAAGAAACCACTGGGTAGATCAAGGAAAACATCTGCAGTTGATGACAGAAACATTGTGACAGCTGTAAAGAAAGACCCTATAACAACTGTTAGTGACATCAGCAACAACCTCCAGAGGGCAGGAGTGAAGGTATCACAATCTACTGTTAGCAGAAGACTTCATGAACAAAAGTACAGAGGCTACACCAGAAGATGAAAACCACTCATTAGCAAGAAGAATAGCAAGAAAAAATTCTGGGACAAGGTTTTATGGACTGATGTTATGGACCAAAGTGATGGAAAGGCTAAAGTTTGGAGAAAGAAAGGATCTGCTCATGATCCCAAACATACAAGCTCATCTGAAACACAGAGGACACAGGTGTACATTATAGTACACATTACACAAGTAGTGTGATGGCTTGGGCTTTCATAGACTGGCCAAGTCAATCTCCACACTTAAACCCTGTAGAGTATGCATTTAACCTGCTAAAGAAGAGACTGAAGGGAGTAACCCCCCAAAACTGAAAGAGGCTGCGGTGAAAGCCTGGAAAAGCATCACAAAAGAAGAATGCAAAAGTTTGGTGATGTCAGTGGGTCACAGGCTTGATGCAGTTATTGAAAGCAAAGGTTTTGCAACTAAATATTAAGTCTTTTTCACTTTAATCTATGTTAATTCTATCTGTTCCAATACTTTTGGTAACATGAAAAATGGGTGGGTTCAAACAAAAGGTGCTATCTTCTAAGTTGTTTTTCAGATCCAGATGAAAATACCTGTAAATAAAAGCTGAAATGTTAATCTCTCATCTCATATTCATCTTTTGATGTCAAACACAAATGTTTTCAGTCTACAGCAAAAATAAAGGAATTGGCCTTACTGTTCCAATACTTTTGGAGGGCACTGTATATATATATATACACACACATACATATACAGTCTCAAACACAAATGTTTGAGACTGCTCCGGGTGTGTGTTCGCGGTGTGTGTGTGTTCACTGCTGTGTGTGTGTGCACGTTGGATGGGATAAATGCAGAGCACGAATTCCGAGTATGGGTCACCTACTTGGCAGTATGTCACTTCACTTCACTTCATACAATAGTCAACATTTGAAATGTGTGTGTTACTTAAATTATTACTTAAATTGCTATTAAATTAGTTTTTATTTACAAGTATGCATGCAGCAGGCATATTTTGTTGACACATGCACGCATTTCTCTTACAAAAAACAGATGGTTGGGAAAATAAAAATTTGCCAAGAACCTCACGTATTTGTCTTGCATTGTAATTATTATTATTCCATTATTCAAAATAGCAATAATAAAGAGTAATGACTAACTTTTGCCTGGTACTATAATGTGTTAAATATAGGGGTTTTTAACAAAAATCTAGTTTATTTAATCACTATCACTTCATGCTGTATCACTTTTTATGCATTAAAGTTATTTTAATACTACGCTAAAAATATATTTTTAAATACATTAAGGATAAAATCATCCTATGCTATTAAACCATCCATTCAATTAAAGTGTTACTAAACAGGCATATTAAAGTTATGCTCTTCTCATAACTAAATGTACTAAATGTTGTGACTGCATGCATGACCATTAAAACACATTTTTAAAATAAAATAAATGCCAGAAATCAGTATTTATATAGTCGTTTATTGAACAAGCAGCACAGTTACAAACAAGGGTACGTAATTCCTTTGAAACTGTATAAAATGTACCAAAAATGACTTTAGATAAATGCATCTAGTCTACAAAAAGCTAAATAAATGCTCAGAATAATTAATGACTGACTCATTTACAAACATATTTTATGCACACCAGTAACCTTGGTCTTTGCCGACTGATATTGATAGAAAGGAGATAAAATAAACGTATGAAAATAGCTCCTTAATAGCACTGGAATTGCATTAACAAAACTTGTTTTTATTATAAAATTGATACCACGATCTCAAAAAGCACTTTTATTCTTATGCTGCACTGGTGCCCTGAAATATAGATTGACTATATAAAGAAAAGTGTTAGCAAATGCACAAAGTCACACACAAAAAGTAACCCTAATTATTAATCTAATATTTTGCATGTTGATGCTAGCGTTTCTGTTTCAGCAGCTCTTCCAAAAACATTGAGCTTATTTGTAACAAAGCTATATTTCTCTCTAAAAACTGTTTCATACATTTTCCAGTTCTGATTTCTGGATCTATTAGTGATTGTGCCATCAAAATACAATCAATAAGTGCATTTCTCCTTGCGTGAATTTGATTCTCGATTAGCTCATTATAGACGTATCTGGAAAAAGTCCTTTTTGGGCTCCTCAATAACCAAAAGTAGCTGAGGTTAAGTGAACGATTGTTACAAAACAATTTCTTTAATTTGACTACTACTCGTGTAAATATTTGTGCTTGGTTCACTAGTAGTGAATTAATACAGGTCAAAAAACAGCAGCCTGTTCTGGCATTAAACAAGCATCAAGAGTGAGTGTAAGGCCACACCGGAGCTGGACATGTTTTAGCGTTAGCAAAGGCAGAAATGTCACAAGAGTCGTCAAACCTAACGATTTCATTAGGCAGACAGTTGTGCAAGAAGCATTTCCTTAAATCACACTGTTGATCAAATTAACGCTAGAACCTACCTCACTGAACCTCATAATTCTTATCAATTTGTGCAGTAGCCCCTCACTGCAGAACAAAGATACAGGGGGCGGGATTGGATCCACATCTAGGGGGTGGAGACGGGTGGGTTTAGGGATCAGGGGGTGGAGACGGGTGGGTTTAGGGATCAGGGGGTGGAGACGGGTGGGTTTAGGGATCAGGGGGTGGAGACGGGTGGGTTTAGGGATCAAGGGGTGGAGACGGGTGGGTTTAGGGATCAGGGGGTGGAGACGGGTGGGTTTAGGGATCAGGGGTGGAGACGGGTGGGTTTAGGGATCAGGGGGTGGAGACGGGTGGGTTTAGGGATCAAGGGGTGGAGACGGGTGGGTTTAGGGATCAGGGGGTGGAGACGGGTGGGTTTAGGGATCAAGGGGTGGAGACGGGTGGGTTTAGGGATCAGGGGGTGGAGACGGGTGGGTTTAGGGATCAGGGGGTGGAGACGGGTAGGTTTAGGTATATGAAAGGTGGGAGGAGTTGGAACTAGATCCAACCTCGCCCCTGGATCTTGTGTTCTGCAGTGAGGAGCATCTCAATTTGTGGGCAAACTGCCAAATCAAAAGATCCCGATAAACTTTTAAGCACGTATTTATTCATGACGTGTGACTCGAAAGTCGCATATATGCCCAAACATTCTCAAAAAAAATTTGATTTCTCAATAATGGGTGAATCTCACAAAAAAACAACAAATTGCAGACATTTACTCTCAAATTCCCATTACTGTTGTGTGTCCATTTTACTTTTGAGTACTTTGAAATGTAGGTGAGAATTATTCTCTCTCTTGATTCTCACTAGAATGTGTAGATACTTTCCTATAATGCTCAAAATAATGCTCAAATAATTATGTAATTTTAGATTTCATTTCCTTTAAAGGAATGGTTCACCCAAAAACGTACTCACCCACAGGCCACCCAAGAAGATGAGTTTGTTTCATTATCAGAAGTGTTTTGGAGGAATTCATGCATTACTTCACTTGTTCACCAATGGATCCTCTGAAGTGAATGGGTGCCGTCAGAATGCAAGTCCAAACAGCTGATAAAAACATCACAATAAACGTGTGGATTACTGAGATGTTTTTATCAGCTGTTCGGGCTCTCATTCTGACGGCACCCATTCACTGCAGAGGATCCATTGCTGATGTAATGCTGAATTTCTCAAAATCTGTTCTGATGAAGAAACAAACTCATCTACACCTTAGATAGCCTGAAATTGACATTACAACAGAATTTGGTTTTGGGGGTGAAATGTGAGCTGGATATGTTCTTGAGAGATTCACACAACTAGGTGTAAATGTGATTTGAAAAGATTGTGCATAACAGTATGCCTCTGGTACTTGCGAGATATGTTTGAAATGCTGATTCAAAATCAAGTGATCCAAATATTGACTGTCAGTAACTGCTAAGTGCAATATTTCAATGACACCAAAAGTTGCTACAACAATAAAAATGATTTTGCTTGACCTCAAACAGGGTTACTTAAGAAAAAAAAAACCTGATTCTGACAATACTGGAAGACGTCTGTGTGCAATACTCAGTCATTTTTGCAGAACATACCATGCTATCATTACCCCTGAAATGAAGAAATAAACGTCCAAAACTGATAACGTCCTCTCATCCTCTAATTCAATTGAGAAAAAAGTGCTTCAAATAATCAAGCATTAACATGCCGCAAAAATGTCCTTTCAAATCATCTAAATGCTTTGATTCTCAATGGCATATAGTCAGCACTGCTGTTTTAAGCCTAAGCTTTCAAAGGCTGTGACTGAAGCACCTCTGGTTATGGTAAGACAGTCTTGTGGAGTAATACTGTGTGTTAGTGGCTCAAATAAGATCTACCATCCACTGTTATGGACTTTTTCTATGCTTTCCATGCATTCAAACGCAGCCTCAACTGGACATGTCCTTCCTGTGAGCTTGAAGCATCTCGGTCACGCTCACTATGTCTTCTTCCGGCACCTGAGACAAAAAAATTATAATTAGATGACACAAAAACACAAGGTTGATTACTTCCCATCCAAATATGCAATATTTTTCAGGGATGTCACATGCTGTCAGCTGAACAACACACACTGGTATGAAGAGTTTTGTAGGAGGCCATAAACAGATGCATCATCTCATACTCGCATGGATCAGCTCAGACCGATCATAACGGTTCAGAGATGGATTCATGTGCAGAGGTATTTATGGAGCGACGCAAAGCATGGAGCTACTACATATTTTCATATTTTATAAGAAGTTTCTCATGAAAAACCTTTCTATAACAGTATTTCTAAAAAGTATTTTAACCTTTAAAATGTCGACACAAATGTCTTAAACACAATGTTTGCAGCATGACCCTTAGAAAACATAAATATAATAATAAATACAAATGAAAAATATTATGACTATTTAATAAAAATGTTATTATTAGTATTAATATTATAACAAAATAAAAACATTTATATAAAACAACTAATTAATAATAATAGTCAATAATAATAATAATAATATTTTGTATTATTACTATAAATATAAAATATTTTTAAACAATATAAATAATAAAAAATATTTTGAAAGTATAAATATTTGTGACACAACGGGCAAAGAGTAGGGGAAGAAAAAAGCTAGATAAACAGAAAATGTGAAGGTCATGAGAAAGTAGCACAAGTTTGAATACCAACAGGTATGAAGCATTCTTCATGCTTCCTCTTTTACAGTAAGGTCATGTGAAGGCATGATTCTGGTGGTGGGGACTTCACTGGCTTGCACTGAAGGATTACATCATTGGCATGCCCTATATATAGCAATTCTGCATTTGGTTTATTCAAGTTTGTGCGGAAAAACTTTCTAAAAACACTGATGACTGAATCATGTCTCTCTAATTTTGATTGAATCATGAAGGAAGCTTCTTTTTTGGGCCATCTTGAGTTTCAGGGAAAAAAAATAAATAAATAAATAAATAATAAAAAAATAAATTATATATATATATATATATATATATATATATATATATATATATATATATATATATATATATATATATATATATATATATATATATATATATATATATATATATATATATATATATATATTTTTTTTTATAATTTATTTTATTGATTTATTTTAAAATTGTAATCCAGATTTCATAATCAAATTCCAAGAATTAAGTACTTGTAATTAATTACATTACTCTTTAAAATACTTAATTTAATGTAACTTTTTTAACTGTACATGATGCATCACGATTATATATTATGCAAACATTGCTTTGACCCAAAATGTTTTCTTGAAGCCCCCCCTAAATTTATTTAAATAATTTAACAACACATTCCAGACCTGCAAACTCAGAGAAAAAAAGGTGACAGTGTTGGGGGGGGGGGGGCGAGGCCGACACTGTGAACTCAAGTAAGTGATAGGCGCATGACACTAAAATAAGAAAACAACAAAAGAACCAAAACACAAATTATATTATACTGAAAAACCATTTATTTTTTCCTTCTTAGCCTGGACAAGGGTTTCACAAACACACACGCACGCAAACGCCATGGAGGGAAACTGAAAAACATTCATTGTCTTTCATGAAAAACATACTGAAAAATAGTATGTTTTACTGAACTTAGCCTGGAGTCAATGAGTCCTCCTCATTCAGCTCCCTCATTCTAACTGTAACATCTTATATCAGTTTCTGTGAGGATGTGCGCATTCCTAATCTAACCTAAGGACTCATCTAACCTACAACAACGACAAACCATGGTTCACTGCAAAACTCAGACAGCTCCGTCAGGCCAAAGAAGATGCTTACAGAAAGGGGTATAAAGTCTTGTATAAACATTCAAAACTATGAGAAATAAGTTAAGTCAAAAGTAATCAGAATACATTATCTGAAATGTGTAAACTAAAAGATTTGTTTACTAATTACAATTTTAGCTATGCAATTTGCAATCAATAATGGACTACAATTTGTAAGTAATCCACCCTGCACTGTGAATTGCCAATATAGGGCTGCACAAATATTGGGGAAAAAATAGTGTTCTTATTTTGTCATTGTGATCGCGATTTGAACTGCAATGTTGTGATTCACCAATCAAGTATTCCAGGGAGTCTTGTAAGACAGCTCATTTTAAAATTAAATGATAACGATGATCTAATGATGAGGAAGAACGATCCACTGACCAATAGGGAACCAAAGAGTTTCTGCTAAATCACTTGACAGTTTCCAGGAAAAAAGGAAAGGAATAGGAAGCAAGGACAACCAGATGATCTGATTTCACATGACATCATGGAAATAAAGAGAGGCGGTGTTGTGAAATCGTCCAATCAGATCATATTCTGGAATTCTTCTGTTTCCTATCCTTCTGTTGCTCAGAGTCACAAATATCACAAATGATTCAAATGTATTAAATATAAATGCGGTAGACAAGACAACATCTACAGACTGAATATCAGCAGATCATTATCACAAAAAAATGCACCGGGTGATCAGGGACTTTTATTACCCTGAACCTGTGTATTCATTGCATTTAATGTGGTTTTTGCAGTACATTATTAATGCCCTGTCGACTATTACACAGAGCTAAAATTTTATGTTTGTAAAAATAAATAAGGGGGCAAAATGACTTACCAAAGCATGATCAAAGCTGAAGGTGCTAATGTAATAAGCTGATATATCACTTCCTGCAAGAGGCTGAGAGATCTGAGCGACTATCCCACATTCATCTGAAAGAAATAAATAAAACAAGACAGAGAGAGTGAGATAATGGCAAATAAGTGGGAGAGATGTGACTTTCTGATTCAATCTGTTGTGTTTGTTCACTCATCTATCACTCAGTTGAATAGATTTCGCTGTTGTATGGACTAGTGATTGGATCAGACAGAAAAACATTAAAGGAGCTATTTCTATATACAGTACATAAGCATCCTAACTGTAACAGAACCTCACACAAGTGACTGATTTTAAATGCTATACATAGTCAGTAGCTATGTAACAGACCAAAAAATGCTCCAAAATGTACATGGGAGACTCAAGTAGGCCAGAAATTCCCAATTTTTTTTGTCAGCCGAATATTTACTTGACATCTCCCTTGAATCTCAAGTTAATATTTCAATCATTAAACAACACATTTGCATGTTCATGGTTCTCTAATGTTGGTTAATGGTCACATGATAAGCATGTAAACAAATAAAACATTTAATCTTTTTTAGTAGATATTTTTCCTTTAACTCTAAAAATAATAATAATAAATAAAAAAACAAATATTGGTTATTCAATCATTTTATTTAAATTAAATGACCTTTTATTTAATATTAAAAATTATTTTAATTATTAGAATTGGAACTAAATTACATTAAAATAATATGAATATTTAAATACATAAAGCACTGAGTAACATTTATTAATTAGGATTAAGTTTAGGGTTTGGTTTACATTTGTAATTGTGCATAATTTACTGTTATTAACAAGGTAAGCACATGTAATCCTGTAACCTTGAAAGATCACATTTTTCTATTGATACCATGTAATGCTGAATGAATCACAAGTATATTTATTATTTTAATTCCTGGGGTTTTTTCCTTCGTTTTTTTTCTATTGCTTGCTGCAATAGATTCTGGCATGGCTAAATGATACATGCTGCATTCAAATGACCAAAAGATGGTATCTGAAGGTGAATGACGCTCACCGAAGCCGAGAGGCTGCCCTCCTATTCTCACCATCCTCCAGAGCTCACCAGAGGAGCTGGTGAAGAGAAGATCAGCGGGGAATCTGACAGACAAACATATTTTCATATTTAAATCAGCAACTTGCAAAGCTTTGATATGATGATGTGCCCATTACTCTGTGAGGGTCTTACTGTCTCTGTGCTTCTGTGTCCATCACCAAAGAAACATATCCTTCAATCAGAGAAAAGGAGAAGAACTTGATGCATTCCATGGCCTGATCAACACTGGTGCCCTCTTTAGGACTGTAGGAGAAAAACACGTCCAATTAATTAACAAACATACTATTTAACCTATTGTTATAATTTAATATGCATAGGGAAATAACTGCACATGCAAACAACCACCAAAAAAAAAAAAAATCCTTTAATTGCAATTTATAAGAGACACTGAATTATATTTAGAAGTACTAGTTTTACCTCTTATTTCTTCCTACTGAGAAAACAAATTGTATTTAAAAAAAAACAAAAGTCACATAGTTCACCCCATCTTTCCCCTAAAGTGTAATGTGAAATATTAAAACAGTATTGTTCAGCTAAGGGTGGTGCTGAAGAGGAAATACAAAACTCAAAGCAGTGAAAACTGAGATGCAGACAGCATCACTGCATGAGTTTGCAGCAGCAGGTTTCATACCTGTTAGAATAAAACAGAACGTCTATGAGGGTGGTGGCGATCGCTGGCAGTGTGTCCGGATCCAAGCTCATTACACAAAACTGATTCTCCGGAATCAGCACTGGATGAACTGTTGCATGTGGAACTGAACACACACACACACACACAAACAAAATAACAGTTTAAAATGGGAAAAACTATACTACTACTTGGACTACTAAAACTTGTTTTGTGGTATTGAATTTAATAATGTGTCGATGCAAAACACTGGAAATATAATCAATTATAACACACTACAAAGTGTTAATACCATCAGATAGTGTATTCATAGATGGACTATTCTTAAAATATCAATTTCACATATTATGGCCTTTTCAAAATCCCATTACATTAATTCAAATGTTGTGGGTCAGTTTTTTTTTTTTTTTTTCAAGAATTAACACTTATTCAGCAAGGATACCTTGGCTTAAATTGATCAAAAGTGACATTTTAGATTAAAAAATTCAGTTTCAAATAAATGCTGTTCATCTATGAACTTTCTATTCATTAAAGAATCCTGGAAAAAATATAATCGCTTTAAATATTGATAATAAAGAGTGTAATAATAATAATAATAAATGTTTTGTTAGCAGCAAATCAGCATATTAGAATGATTTCTGAAGGATCATGTGACACTGAAGACTGAGTAATGATGTTGAAAATTCAGATTTGATCACAGAAATAAATTACATTTTAAAATATATTCAAATAGAAAACAGTTACTTTAAATTGTAATAATATAACACAACATTAATGTTTATTAAATATATGCAGCCTTGGAGAGACTTCATACCGACTCCAAACATTTTTTTTCTTTCACTGCTGTCTCACCCTCTCTGCCGTTTCGCTGAAGGCCGTTGCAGGCGTCCTGACTGTGGACCGGCACCGACTCTCCTCCCTCCTCTCTGAAAATATTAAACTCCTCCACCAGAGTCTCCACCACCACCGACAGGTCCTTCTCTCGCACCTACAACACAAACATCCCATTTAGCATGTTAATAACTTACATTTTTATACAAATCACCTAGCATGTTTGTTCTATACTTTACTTATATATTGTTACTGCATTTTTAATATATGTTAGCAGCACTTGTTCCCAAACAACAACACCGCAAATGCAATACATTAATCAAACAGTTATGAATGTTTTTGTTGTAGCACCCCCTATGGGGGACTATTTGGTGTGCACCTTTAGTGTGTGGTTTCCTTGCACAAAATTTTTGTAAAGTTTGGACTTTGCATTCAAGAAATATTATTCAATTAGTCAGTATTAGGCCAGTTTCATTGTACACTTTAACTGGTTTAATTTTAAGTTATTTAATCAGATATTTTTACAAACAAAACTTCATGCAAAGAAAAGTTGCATGTAGGCTTTCCTGTAGCTCAAATAGTAGAGCATGGCGCTAGCAACGCCAAGGTCATGGGTTCGTTTCCCAGGGAAAGCAAGAGCTGATAAAATGTAAAAACTGTAACTTGAATGCAAATGTAAGTCGCTTTTGTCTGCTAAATGCATAAATATAAAATTTCATTAAACTGGAGTCAGGGTTGGCAGGTTTTCACAACAAAATCTGCCCAATTGCTACTCAAAACTAGCCCAAATCTAGCCCAATCGCATTTCGAGGGGGTCCCCTGGTAAAAATCATCCACGTTATTGGGGATTCAACCTGTGGCTACAGTGTTAAAGTAGCTCAATTCTGCGGGAAAACCGTGGACTTGGTAACACTGCCGGCATTCGAAGTATACATACAAAGTATTTCTAGAAATGTAGCTTAATGTGCCCCTATTATGGATTTTTGAAAATTGCCTTTCATGCAGTGTGTAACATGTGAACTAGTCTATGTGAATGAAAACATCCTGCAGAGTTTTAAATCTGAAAGTGCTCCGGGTATAAAGTTATTGTCTCTCAAATCAAAAGATTTGACTCTGAATCATTGAAGTTGTTTTTAAAACGACTTCCAAGCTGTTTCCTGTTGATGTCAACATGAAACATTAGCATATTGCCCGCCCACTTGTTGACCTGGGAAACTTGATTTTTGTATTGGTCTGAATGAAAATGCAAATTCATTCTTTGCCACTAGGTGCCACTTTTGGAGGTTAGAAATAGCGTTTTCCCCAGGTAACGGCTGTACACAAAGCAGCACTGAGCTCACAAACACTGCTTTAAATGAAATCGACCAATCACTGCAGATTAGCGTCACGCAAAGGAGGGGTTTGGAAAAATTAATCGTTTAGCGAATCGTTTGGGAGTCATTGAGCAAATAAGGTATAAATAAATGCCTATTATATGAAAATGAAAGTGTTTTTTGACCTTGCATGCATGTGAACCTGTTGTTGGGGACTTCCAAAACCAAAATATGAACCTTTCATAACCCATAATAGGGGCACTTTAAATTAGATATGTGTGTCAGTGATCACAGAAACACAGCAGACTCGTTTACCAGAATAAAGTCGGTTTGATAGGTGGAGAGCATGAAGACGGACACATGCTGCTCGGCCAATGGAGCGATAACGGATTTGGCAATCTTGGTGACGCCCACGGCCTGTGAGCTGCTGGAGGCGTTGCCATTGGAGACGACATTGAGCGGGAGCCAAGTGGAGCCCTCCACCTGCAAGTGTTCAGACGGCTGGAGATCTGGAGGAAGAGAACGTGATAAAGAGGACATACAGGAGACTGTGTCAATATATAAATATACCAGTTTTAAACTGGTGTTCATTTCCTTAACATTTTACAACATATTTGCAGAAAAACGTCAACTGAGAAACTCATCCTGCACTGTTTGTGCTACAGACTTGAACTGGTTGTTGAGGAGAGGTGTGCTATTACTTTTCTAAGTGATCAAACTTGCGATTTTCACCTGGTAGTTCATAATACCTGGCATTGAAAGAGGAGCCACCATTAGGTTTGAGAAAAAATATATACATTGATTCAGAAAGGATGTATTCATTTGATCAAAACTGACAGTAGAGACATTTATAGTGTTTCCAAAAAAAAAAAAAGTATATTTGAAATAAAACGCTGTTCTTTCAAACTTTCTAATTACTAAAAGAATCTTGAAAAAAGTATTGCAGTTTCCACAAAAATATTTGTTTTTCCACAAAAATAAAATTTTTCAAACAGTTATTTGAAATTGTTATAATCTCACAATTAACTAAATTAAAACAAAAAAAACTGTGAAAAAAAACTTTGAACTGTTTTGCACAAGCAAAGCGCAGTCATTTTCTTCAGATAATGCAAAAATATAGTTGCATTACGCTGCAACAAAACACCTATTAGACTTATATATTTAACCACAGAGCAAAACAGGAAGTTGCCTTTAAAAGCTGATTCTGTTAACACTAACAAATCCGGACTCTATAATTATTCACAGAATTACAGCAGGAAGTTTCAAATGTCTTTGTGGGCAGGCTTGCCACTTTGAGAGTATAAGAGTTCAGAAGTTAGCAGGGTCCTTCTATAACCCATTAACACCTAGTTGAACACAGCACAAAGCTAGCAATGAAAAACTCAAATCATATGTTTTGGACATGTACACCTCTTAAAATGAGACAAAACATCTGGTTTTCATATCAGAACACCTGCAAACTTACACTATCCAAAACGTTGTGTCTACATAGTTATTTTACCCTTCCTGTGGATTATGAGAAGAGGAAAGCCGTTTTGCTCTAGAGTGGCAGGGATTTGACAGCATAGAAGAAACAGCTGTTTGGGTCAGGGACAGAGGACAGGGCTACGGAGAGCCTCTACAATAACAGCCGTGAACTCAATGTACCATCCCACCTGTCCTCTGATCTATGCTCTACATAATAGAGAAATAAATGTTTTTCTCAAATACACATTGGCCACAATTATTGGCACCCTAGAAATTCTTATGAGTAAAATATCTCTGAAGTATATCCCCCCCATTCATATTCACAATTTTGAGCAGTCCAGGGTGATTATGAACATGAAATGATCCAGCCATGGTTTCCTGTTTCACAGAAATATAAATAGAAGGGAAAACAAAGCCCAAATTCCCTTAATCATCCATTACAATGAGAAATACCAAAGAATATATTTCTGATGTGCAGCAAAAGATAATTGAGCTTCACAAATTAGTGAAGTGGCTTTAAGAAAAAAGCGAAAGCAGTGAAAATTCCCATTTCCACCATCAGGGAAATAATTAAGAATTTCCAATCAACAGAAAATGTTACGAAACTGCCCGGAAGAGGACGTGTGTCTATATCGTCCTAATGCACGGTGAGAAGGAGAGTTTGAGTGGCTAAAGACTCTCCATGGACCACAGCTGGAGAATTGCAGAAAATAGTCTCGGGGTCAGAAAACCTAAAAAAAAAAATTGTGTCAAACAGCACCTACATCACCACATGTTGTTTGGGAGGGTTTCAAGAAAAAATTCTCCTAGCTCATCCAAAAACAAACTCCCGCATATTCAATTATCAGACACGTCTGGAACTTCAAATGGGACTGGCTTCTATGGTCAGATGAAACTAAAAAATGAGCTTTTTAGCAGCAAACACTCAAGATGGGTTTGGTGAACACGGGGATAAAAAGTACCCCATGTGTACAATGAAATATACTGCTGTATTTTTAAATGTTGTGGGCCTATATTTCTGCTGGAGGTCCTGGACATCTTTAGACACATGGCATCATGGATTCTATCAAATACCAACAGATACAAAAAAAAATCTATAAGTGACTGACTCTTATAATGGGCCATGTTCTTCTAACCGGACAATAATCCAAATACAAACCTCAAAAACAACACAAAAATGGGTCACTGAGCACAAAACCAAGCTTCTGCTGGCCATTCCAGTCCTCTAACCTGAACCCTGTAGAAAATGAGTGAGGTGAACTGAAGAGAAGAAGCACCAACAAGGAGCTGTGAATCTGAAGGATCTGGAGAGATTCTGGATGAAGGAATGGTCTCTGATCTCTTGTCAGGTGTTCTCTAACCTCATCAGGCATTATAGGAGAAAATGTAGAGCTGTTAAACTGGCAAATGAAGGTTTCAAAAAGTATTGAATAAAAGGGTGCCGTTAATTGTGGCCAATGTGTATTAGAGAAAAACATTTATTTCATAATGATATTTCCTCCCATTTTAAATTCTTATCCAATGAAAGGTTATATTTTTGTGATTTTTTTAAATAAAATATCAAAAGGATTAACAATGCAGATTGATTTTCACTTTGATCATATTTACAACATTTGACCAACGTGCCAACATTTTTGGCCACGACATACATTTATTTATTTATTTAGTCATTTAGCAGACGCTTTTATCCAAAGCGACTTACAAATGAGGACATAAGAAGCAATCAAAGCCAACAAAAGAGCAACAACGTGCAAGTGCTATTACAAGTCTTGGTTAGCCTAACGCAGTACAGATAATTATTATTATTATTTATTTTTTAGTTTTTACATACAATATTAATTATTATTATAATTCGATTTAAAATGATTTATATGTAATAATTGTAACTGCATTTAATTTTTTTTTTTTTTATATATAATTTTATTTTTAATCAAATAAATGCAGCCTTGGTGAGCACCAGAAAATAATAAATAAAAACCTTACTCCAAAATTTAGAATAATATTATATTATTATATGTTAAACAAAATTATACGGAGCTGAAAGAAATATATTTATAATTTGTATTAAATGTTTTCTATAAATAATTATATGATCAATTATTTGGTTTTTAAAGAATTTAGGCTTACTTGATACAAAAATTGTTTTATTAATATATATAAAATACGGAAGAAAAAAAATTGTATTGCTTGAAATACATACAGCAGAATTTTGAAAAATAAAACTTATGTACCAAGTCTTGATAAAACGTCACAAATTTCCATATTTTTCATATTTCAGTGCAGTTTCAAGCAATAAATGGATCAAATAAAGAGTAATTTACATTGTTGGCATTACATTTAACCAATCATGCAAATATGCAATAAGAATGTTAACCCAGGTTTTGGGAATGTACAATGTGAAACATCAGATTCTAAATCTCCAGGAACAATTGTATAGGGTGACAACTAGGGATGCAACGATTATAGATTTTGCTGGTACGATTATTGTCTGATGAATAATCACGGTTTTACGATTATGACGATTATTAGGCATTTATTCATTTCCCAACATTAATAATGTATAAAATCACATGAACACTCTTTAGATGTTAAAGTGTTATTTATTGCTGGATTTTGAAACAGAAATAACACAGTAACCAACAATACAGCACAAAATAATAATAAACAACAAACAAACAAAAGTCCATCTCTCCCATTAGAATTAAAAAAGGTGACCGCTGCTCTGTAAACATCCATGACAGTATTTATCTTTTGAAAATAATGAACGAAAGAACAATAGGTAGGTCCCATTTGTTACCATTAGTTAAAGCAGGTTAACATTAACTAAAAATGTGCAATAGATAATTGTTGCAGTAGTTAATATTCTTTGTTAATGTTGATTAATAAAAAATGTTAGTTAATGTTAGCTCCATTGAATTATATTAAGACAACTTTTGATTTTATGATTTATTATTAAAAGTTTAAATTAAGATAGCATTATTAATAAATCTAAATTCTCTATTATAGATCAGTGGATGGGCCATGTTTTAGCTTAGAAAAAATGTTTGAAAATAAATAGATCATTAAGTCTTTAAGTAAGAGTTATTTGATGCTATTGTGAAGACTAAAGCGAATATAAATATCTAAATGACTGCGAGTGTGAAACATTATTTACACAGTTTTAGGAAAGTAGCGCAGCTGATTTGTTTACTGGGTTACCGGGGTAACGGCAGCGCCCTCTAGTGGCGAATGTGCGTCATTCAGCGCGTTTTCACTTTAACTCGCTCAGCTTTTCTTCTCATCTGTGCTCATTTAAATTAAACCGTAGCCTTTTTAAAGTTCTAAAGTAATCATATGAGGCTGCATCACAATTTTTCCATAAATAAACAGAATAAATTAATACGTTTGTTATAGGCTACTGTATAAGTTAGGCTGTTTTGTATTTTGTTTTGTATTCGCACTTGTGCTCCTAAATACATTTTCCAGTTCGCACACATCTATTTTTAGTCGCAAATGCGAGTGAAATGCTCGCACTGTCGAGCCCTGCACACTACTATCGACAGGCATTTCTTTGGTGGAAATAAAGCTTCGCTGTTTAGTCCCTCTGTCATTAATCTAATGCGTGTAGTAGCCTTCGTGTCTCTGATAAGCACGTAATTTTAAGCTGGTGCACCACTAGTGTGACTGTTTTCATTTTGCACAAGCTGCAACAGGTCAGCTCCGTGCAACAGAAACACTCGGTTTTGTGGAACCTTTACGATTAATTAACCGTGACGTTTTAAAGCGCGGCTAATCGCGGAACCGGTTAATCGCTGCATCCCTAGTGACAAGACAACATAGCTATAAATAAAATTATATAATTCCCAGTATATTCCATGAAAATGTGTGTCATTATCAAATGAACAGAGAAGAGCCTCAGGACAGCAGTTCATGTGTGTGTGTGTGTAAGTGTGTTTTACCTTTAAATCCCTCCTCATCGAGGACAACCGTGTAATTTTCCGGAGTCTCTGTGAGACTGAAAAATTTGCATCTGTGAGAGAAAGAGAAAAGGCACAGGAGAGAAGGAAAATAAACAGAGGGGGAGAGAAAGAAACAAAACCAAACAGACATATCAGACATTGCATAATGGGATGGAGAGAGAAACCACATCAAACCCCTCTGCAGAAAAAGTGAATGTCATTTTCTCTTTCACTTGAACTTGGAGCCAACATCTGAAATCCATTCATATGATGCTGCATTCCGGTTTGCTGTGATTGATAGATTTGATGTGCTCAATGTGCATGTTAAAAAGGGAAAAGTTTGTGTGAATTGGTTTCTTTACAACAGGTTTGACCCAAATTCTTTAGGAGCCGGTCCAGGAACCCAGAACAACATGCTCCACTTCATTCAGTCTTGTCTATTGTCTAAGAGACACAGAGCTGAGAAGCAGCAGCAAATGAGAATCATGGGAAAAGAACTGTTGCGCAGTTTGGGCAAATGAAGTCCAGACTGGTTTACTTAATTTCATCTACCAGCATCAAAACGACTAAAAGATGAAGATTAGTTATGTATCATGGACCATGTAGTCTAACTACATTAATTATAGGTTAATAATAAAAATACACTACTGTTCAAAAGTATGGGGTTGGTGAGTTTATGTTTTTGAATGAAGTCTTTTCTGCTCACCAAGGCTGCATTTATTTGATCAAAAATACAGTAATATTGTAAAATATTATTATAGTTAAAAAAAAATTTTTTTTAATTTAAATATATTTTAAAATGTAAATAATTTGTGTGATGCAAAGTTGAATTAGAAAGCACTAAAAACTCAATCAGGCATTGAGACTCCAGTACTTATCTTTGTAGTAGTCCGCTAACAACGAGCACTTTCTAACTTTCACTTAACTACTGCAGTTGAGGGAGACTCCGCAGCCGTTATCTGAAGGAAGAGCTGTGATACTGTACTGGCACTCTGGCAGCCACACACAGGTCTTCATTCACACAGCTGAATCCTGTGCTGTCTGCAACTCAGCACAATACAATCCACACCCCAGCGACTGAGCACATCAATCCAAGGGCCGACCAGAAGGGAAATAATACACCCCCAACCTCAGAGCTAATTCAGCACAGCAGCATTGTGTCAGCTAGTCTCACACTTCCTAACAACATCTAGACAGAGCTCCCAGGGTTCAACCTCCTGTAAGCGCTCCAAAGCCTTCTGGAAAACTGAGAAATATAGGAGTGGTGTTAAACCAACATCCTCCAGAATGGTGAGAAAAGGGAGAGAACTAGGTTCACTGTATTAGTGCACTCTATTCCAAGTCAGAAAATTGATTTCTGTGAGGAAAAAATTAAGTGACAAGGTCTTCTGTGAGAAGAAAATTTAAGTCGTTATTTACCAATAAATCTTTACGTCAACTCTAACTGTCCTAGGTACGTTCATTATACACACACACACACACACAAACACACACACACACACACACACACACACACACAAACACAAACACAAACACGTTTGTTTCTGTGAATTGTGGGGACTTTCCATAGACTTCAATTACTTTTATACTGACCAAATTATATTTTTGTATTCCCTAATCCAACCCTAAGCCTGTTTGCAGTGTTACACTTTCAGATAAACATAATTTACTATTTTTACCATTTTTTTTTCCCTCGTGGGGACCCCAGGCCGGTCCCCACAATGTCAAGAAATATTCAGGTTTTACTATCCTTGAGGGGACATGTGGCCCCCCACAATGTAGCATAAACAAGTACACACACACACCTGCACAATTTGTGGAAAAAAAAAAAAAACGTGCAATTGTGAAAAAAAATAAATACAAATCTAGATGTGCTTGTCTGTAAAATGTTGTAGTGGTAATGATCATAATAATTATTATTATTATAAACTACTATTGCTTAAGTGACAAATAAAATAAATAACTAAATAAAAAATAATATTTCACTGTAAAAAAAAATATATAAATTTTACAACTGTACATTTACAATAATAACTGTGTTCATCTTAATTTTCAAATGTTAAACCAGCTAACTTTTATTTTGACAGAAAACCACAGGGAGCCATATCATAATTTAGTTTATTTCGATTAATCAACCATGCATCCTTAAAAGATTATATCTATGTAAAATATTTCATCTTAATTAGCTTATATGGTTGATTTTTGCATTTGTACGGCTTCAGTTGCTCCTGATTTTTTTCATAAATTTAAAATAAATTTCAGTACCCAAGTTATTGAAGAATCAAAATTTGTTGGTAAAATTTTTTTTTTAATTTGCATTCTCCAAATGAATCATTGAATCATTCTCTTGAGTGAGATATTTAAGGACTCCGTTCACAAAACCATGTCGAATAACTTTTGAATAAACTTTTTCTGAATAAAATTGTGATCCGAGTTCACCTCAACTTTTATGACTTCAATGGTGCTTTTTTTTCATCTTGAAAGACCATTATTCAAAATTTCTCCACTGAGTTCAACATAAAAAGTAAGTCATAGCCTACAGGTTTATGACAACAATAGTACAAATGGTGACAGAGTCAAAACAAGCAGATGCAGTAATAATTTTCCAGATGAGATCTTGTTGTGTTTGTGTGAGTACGCCTTATGTCCTTTAAAAGCACAACTGAAAAATGAAATTTGTCGCTTACTTAGGCTAAGTTTAGGCGATACTCTTTAACACATCATGCTTGGTGTCATGATATCAAAACGGACATGGCAAGTTTGAATATGCTCATGTATGAAGAGTATCTGAGAGCTACAGAGGAAACAAAGATTCAGTCTGTTCCTCACTCAAAAGATATTGTATTATTTCAGACAATTTTGAATATAGCTCATTGTTTTTTTATTAGACTATAAATAATCTTTTGTTTTTATATTAATTATAACCCTAACTTTTATTTAAATGTTAAAATACAGAGTATAACTGAACACATTACCAGTATTTATCTGTAAAAAAAACAACGAGGGATCTCAGTGAGGGTGATGGCATTAAACAAAACATTATGGCCTACTAACAAGTCAACAACCAACATGGGTTATTTAATTACCAGTTATATCTAAAGTGAAGGGTGGCCAATAAATTATGATATAGCCAATGCCAACACAGAATTTAATGTCAGCAAATAGGACACACAGAAAATTACTTAAATATCTTTATTTACCAAAAACGCAATGTGCTTTCTTTAGTTAAATTATTAGCTAAATTATGCAATATTTAGTTTTTATCTAATGAAAAAAAAAAAATCCATACATTTTTAAGTTTGTCGATTATTTTGGGGGCAACTGTATATGCAATGAAAAAAGTGCAACTTTGTAATTTTAGTGTTTTTATAGTTTTTTACTTTGTCCCATGTTAACGTAAACGCATAGCTGAAGCAAAGAAATTAGTGACTTTTATGAAAAACAGCCTGCTTTAATGCAGTTTCGAGTGTAATTTTAAGAATAAGTTAGTGCACGATCTGACATTCTTTGGTCATTTATCATTTCTACAAACTAACCAAAACAGGGTGATGCTCTTACTTTGCAGTTGGACACATTGTAAACAAGCACGCTATAAACTTGGATTGGTGTCTTAAGAGTCATTGCACCATCACGCGCGTAAAAACATGTTTGCAAACTCATACAGGCGTTGACTGATCTTACCTCGTCCTGTTTCTGAGAAATATCAGTTTGATTAGGGGGTGTGTGTACTGCTGAAGCCCCGTTTTGCTTATTGATGTGACCCGTAATTTATGGTCCAAGATGTGCAGGTCCATCGTTTACTGGTCCTCCAGGAAGACGGCGTGAAAATGTGTTGTATGCAGCGCAGGTGGGCGCGTTAAATAACGCAACGCGAGACCCCTGTGCTACCACCTAAAACGCTTACATTGGCCACGCGCTGCTGGGAGAGATTCGATGTAATTCGATTCGAGAACTAATAATTGGAAAGTGCATCTAAAATTCTGTATGCAATGGGAATTTTTGTAGATTAAAAATAGTTTTTAATCTCTTATGTTCAAGAATTAACAATTATATTTTAAAAGACATTTTATGAACAAATCCATATGAAGTCATCACAAGTGATCGTGATAAGGCGAATCTGAGCAGCGCTGAGTAAAGTAACAGACATCACGCGACAACGCCGCTTATAGTTCGCTTCAGCAAATATTAAAGGCAGTCATTTACACCAGAAAATGGCACGGAGAGAAACTGACAAAACATTGATTGTAATTCGGACTCGGAGAATATGACTTAAAAATCCATCGAATCTGAAAACATATACGTCGTGAAGCCCCACCCACTTTGGAAACCATCGTTTCACGCTTAATGCCATTCTACCAGTTTATTGAACAGCAGACGGCCCAGTTGTGACACACGCCCCCTTGCTCTTAAAGGGACAGAAGCATTTATGATGAGTCGGTTTCACAAACAAAACAGCTTAAGAGGGCCATGAACTGTTAATTTGATGACAGTGAAAATATCACTGTATTTAAATGAATTAAAATATTAATTAAAATAAGGTCTTAGTTATATCAAATCGTCCAAATAATGTTTTTGGCATTTATGTAATATCATTGCCATCAAATTAATGTGATAGTTCACCCAAAAATGAAAATTCTGTCATTAATTCCTCACCCTCGTGTCGTTCCAAACCTGTAAGACCTTTGTTCATCTTCGAAACACAAATTAAGATATTTTTGATGAAATCCGAGAGCTTTCTGACCCTCCCATAGACAGAAAGGGTCCTACCCCGATCGAGGCACAGAAACGTTATAAAGGACATTGTTAAAATAATCCATGTGACATCAGTGGTTCAACCGTAATTTTACAAAGCTATGAGAATATTTTTGTGTGCAAAGAAAACAAAAATAATGACTTTATTCAACAATTCGTCTCCTCCACGTCACCCTGGCGCCATTTTGGACTGTATCATGAAGCATGCGCATGCTATGATCTAACAACATATGCGTGTGGTACTGCTGACACAGAACAGGCCTCGTTTACGTTCAGATCAAAGTACACGCATACGTTGTTTACGTTAAGATCATAGCATGCGCATGCGTCATGAATAACAATTTTTTCTTTGCGCACAAAAACTATTCTCGTAGCTTCGTAAAATTACATTTGAACCGCTGATGTCACATGGGCAATTTTAACGATGCCCTTACTACATTTCTGGGCCTTGATTGTGGTAGGACCCTTGCTGTCTATGGGAGGGTCAGAAAGCTCTCGGATTTCATCAAAAATATCTTAATTTGTGTTCCGAAGATGAACGAAGGTCTTACAGGTTTGGAACGACACGAGGGTGAGGAATTAATGACAGAATTGTCATTTTTTGGGTGAACTATCCCTTTAAGTCGATGGGGAAGTCGTGGCCTAATGGTTAGAGAGTCGGACTCGTAATCCAAAGGTTGCGGGTTCAAGTCTCGGTCCGGCAGGGATTGTAGGTGGGGGGAGTGAATGTCCAGCGCTCTCTCCACCCTCAATACCACGACTGAGGTGCCCTTGAGCAAGGCACCGAACCCCCAACTGCTCCCCGCAGCATAAATGGCTGCCCACTGCTCCGGGTGTGTGTTCACGGTGTGTGTGTGTTCACTGCTGTGTGTGTGCACGATGGATGGGTTAAATGCAGAGCACGAATTCCAAGTATGGGTCACCATACTTGGCAGTATGTCACTTCACTTCACTTAAGCAATTGTAAAGTATTCTTCAATAGGCAACCAGCTACACTTGCAAGTTTTTATGTACAGTGAAAATGGCCATGGTAACATCAAGTATTATTAAATCAAAATAATTTATTATGGTGTAATAAGAGACTACAAATCAACAGAAATTAACACGACAACACAGAAGTCTGTCATTGTAGCTCTCAGATTGGCTTCAACACTGACACAGTTTTGCCTTCTTGCAGACTTTAGGTCCAGCTCTACTCTAACACAACTGCCTGTCTACTTCAAGAGGACCTGAAGACCTTGATCATCTGCTTCAGATGTGTTTGAGTAAAGTCAGAACTAAACAGTAGATCTCCTGGTGGATAGTGTATTTATCATCATCACAGGTGAAACACTGTTGATTTTACTGCAGAGGTGAATGTTCCATGGGAATCATAATTCTCGATTCCATCTTTTGGATAAAAGGCACTGTCAAAAACAGAAATAAACAAGTTTGAATGTATTGTACAGTTGTACTGAAATCCACCAGATGGCACCGTTTACAAAGAGAACACTTTGATTGTGCTTTGAATTGCTTACTATTTCTGCATTACTCTAGCACATTTTGTTGGAATACCCTGAATTTCCAAATTTCCCTTTTGACTCATTTGATCAGACTGCCATAAGTTAACACATTTTTACAGAATTTAAAATAGCATTTTTTTTTTATTTCGGAGATAAGTGGATGACATTTGCTGAATTAAAAAATGTGGCAATGAAGGATAGCACAGTTGGAAACATTTATGGTTATGATTTACGGTTGCTTATTAAAATATAATCTCCTGTTCAAAAGTTTGACAGTATGTAAGACTTTGTAATACAATTTGTAAAAGTAGTCTCTAATGGCAGAAAATACAATATAAACAGTAATATTGTAAAATCTTATTCCAATTTTAAATAAACTATTTTTTTTATTTACCAAATTCTTCAGTGTCACATGATCCTTCAGAAATTATTTCAATATGCTGATTTGCTGCTCAAGAAAGTTATTACTATGTAGAAAACAATTGTGCTACCTAATATTTTTGTGGAAAATGTGACTTATCAGAATTATATGATGAAATTCAAAAGAACAGCATATTATTTGAAACAGAATGTGTTTAACATATTTGAAAGCATTTGAATGGTAGTGTATAAGGTGCTTTAAAAAAACGATATGTGCACATACTTTTTTAAACAAACAGGCATTATAAAGTATATTATGCCGTAATAATCAATACACCAATATTGAATTCCAAAAACCTGCTATCTTTGTTTTTACTCACTTGTATAGTGCACATTGGCATCCCAGCCCTCTTTTAACCAAGCAGCATTTCTGGTCTCTTCTCTGGACTGCAGGTCTTTATAGGCTAAAGCACATTAACAATATTCAGTACAATTGAGAGATTTTAAAGCACTTAATAAAATGCAATGATCAGAAGAAGATGTGAGCTCAGTTAAGGATTTTCTTACCCCATAAATGATGAACAACATACAATTCACCGATCTGCGTGAAGAAGCCGCCCACTGCTTCATTGTTTTCCTGTCTATATTTGATTGCTCGAGCCCTGGAACATGATAAAATAGATTAAATATGCAACATGGTGATATAATATCAGTATTTTTTCCTTATGTTGAACTGTACAATTCACACACAAACTTACCAGTTATTTCCCCATTCGATCATTGTTCCAGGCTTGATTTAGAAATTTCAGGACAAACAAAACAGAAATAAGTTACAGGAAAAGCTGAAAATGTACTCACCCTCAGGCTATCCAAGGTGCGAATTTGTTTCTTCATCAGAACAGATTTGGAGAAATTTAGTATCACGTCACTTGCTCACCAATGGATCCTTTGCAGTGAATGGGTGCCGTCAGAATGAGTGTCCAAACACATCAATTAGGTGTCCATCACTTAAGCAAAAAGCTGCTCGTTTGTAAGAAACAAATCCATGATTAACATGTTTTTAACTCCAAACTGTTACTTCCTGCTAAAATATGAGTTTTCTATTCATAATAACTGATATCTCCAGTGAAAAAGTTATTTCTTCTGAATCAGGAGGGATCAAGCATCGCTCACAAGCCCAAAGCATTTTCAAACAAATGGATTTTGATGGGATAGGAAAACAGGGGATGGACTTTTTCACTGAAGGAAGCATTATCATGGCTGTTGAAACTCTCATTCTGACGGCACCCATTCACTGCAAAGAATCCATTGATGAGCAAGTGATATAATGCTAAATTTCTCCAAATCTGTTCCAACGACGAAAGAGCTCATCTTGGATGGCCTGAGGGTGAGTAAATTTACTTTTAAGCTGTCAAATAAGAAGGTGTATATTTAAAACAGAACAATTAAATGGTATTTACTACTAGTTGGTATGTTCTCAGTTCATAAATGTTGGGGCCGCTTCTGGGCGCAGGCTCGTTCCAGAAACTAAACTCCAGAAGAAGCTGGTTGCTTCGGGAGATCAACATTTTACTTCTCTCTTTTCGAAATGCAAGATACGCCTACACAGAAAACATTTTGATAAAGGACACAATACATAGATTCTAACATCGAAATTTTAAGAGATGTGTTAAATACCGTATTGCGGTTGAGTTTGCGCAAACAGTCTGTTAGAGCAGGATATCCACCAGAATACCTCCAGAGATGTACTACAAACCCAAAACAGCATGTGTCACTATAGTACTGTAAAATGATATATAAAATAGCTAACAGATATTTAAGCAAACCAAATCTGGTGCTTTAAAAATTCAGTAAGTAAACACTACTTTTCAAAGGTTCGGGGTCAGTAAGGTTTTTTTGAGAGAAATTCATATTTCATACATTGATCAAAAGTGACAAAGACATTTATAATGTTACAAATGATTTTTGTTTCAAATAAATTCTGTTCTCCACAATAATATTTAGTTGGAAAACTGAGCAGCATATCAGGATCATGTGACACTGAAGACTGGAGTAATGATGCAGCAAATTCATCTTTGCGTCACAGAAATAAATTGCATCTTAAAATGCATTCAAATAGAAAACCGTCATTTGAAATTGGAATAATATTTCATAACATTACTCTTTTTACTGTGTTTTTGAGCACATGAAAGCATAAGAGACTTTTTTCAAAAGCATTATAAAATACCATACTAACAATTATGTTGTTTTTCATCTCACCTGCTTGATCCTGTTCACCATACCAGGTGTTCCAGCTTCCAATGACTTCACATGGATAACTTGCATCACGATGAAGTTCTTTCTGTACCTCATCCCTTAAAATAGACAGTGAGAGCGATTTAGACAGTAGGAGTAATTTAGAAATAGTTCTTAATTTAAACTTGTTTTAAACAAACCACAAAAATAATATACAGTTAATAGGCTAAACATACATAAAATGGTTTAACATGCAGTTTGCATTCCTGTTTTGGGAAGCAGGACATGTCGGTACTATTGATAATAAATCACAATCACATAGGACAATCAAGGAACCAAAGTACATTACATTTAGACATGGCAGGCCTGCAAGTGTCATACTGAAATCAAGACTGCACTTTATCAGAAATTGCAAAATCAAAAGGGTGCTTACGACATTTTATTGTATGCCTCCATGCACTCTGGCTTGACGTTGTGAACTGAAAGAAAAAACAGGATTCGAAGATGTCAGGAAAGACAAACGGACCAGTATTTTGCAGTATTAAAAACATTTTTTCCTAGCTGTTCTACTGTAGTTGAAGTGAAATTCCTTGTGATTTTATCACTCAAATCAAGCGTTTATTGAAATATCACCCTCATTTTTCTAAACCCAATTTTCAATACCATTCTCCATACAGCTGGTCTCTTGAAAACAAAAGAATTCTACAAATAAACACTTTGCAGGCTGATTTATTAAAGCAATTAGTATAAAATAAACAGTTTAGGCTGTTTTCTGGGGGAAAACAACAAGCAAGCACATCATTCATGCATGCAGATATTTTTAGCAATTCCCATCAACTATTTTGCATGCACAATTTCTCCCAAGGCCTAAACATTTGAGCGCATCCTTGAAGGTTTTAGATGGATTGCCTCACACTGAATCTTGTAGAGGTTGCTGGTTTCTTTCTTGGAGAGCAGATTGGAGTGGGCATCTTTCCTGGCATCCACTTTGTGTGCAAACATGGAACTCAACCAGCCTTCATCACTTTTATTCGCAAAACCTCTAAAGATTCACAAGCAAAACTGTTTCAGCAAGTGTTTAATAAATATATAAGTGATGCATCACAAGCTGCAAAGCATAATATTATAGAAAGCTTGTACGCACATGGGTAGTTGATGTGACATTTCAGGCAGTGACAGCAAAGGCCGGCAGTGTGACATGCTAAATTTCCTCTTAAATAATTATTATGCATAGCCTACAGTTTTAATGGCTTAATGTTAACTTTTATAGCTTAATAGCCCATCTTCCCCTGCAGTGCATATGGTGTTCAAAAATTGCAAATGCATATTACCTGGCCAGCCATGTTGAATGCACCTTGTTAAGGAAATGCTGCTGCCTGTTGAGGATATGTAGAGACCGTGTTGTCGCCATTATTCTCTCGTGTTGTTTGTAGATTCGCGTCTATATGAAGTTGCAGGAGTTGCGACACGCGCTTGTCTGAGTTAATGTTTGACGCGCGCGAACAGTTGGACTTCAGCTTCATGTGCGCCTTTGATTCGTTAAAGTTCAGAAACTCATTTATCACGATGATTAATCTGTTGATATGGTCGCTGATGTAATTAAAAAACAGTCAAAGAAAACCAAAACTTTTCAAACAAGACTAAACAGGTTAGCTAGTTTCAGAGGGTTTTGGGGGAGGAAGCGAAGAAGAATGAAATCCGACAAAAATGAAATAGGCAACAACTTTTGCTGCCTAAATATTTAAATTAAAATCAGAATCATAAAGCTAGCCTTAAAAAATAATAAAAATATCTTAAAGGGAACCTATGCAAAACACACTTTTAAGTGAAGTGAAGTGACATACTGCCAAGTATGGTGACCCATACTCGGAATTCGTGCTCTGCATTTAACCCATCCAAAGTACACACACACACAGCAGTGAACACACACACACTGTGAACACACACCCTGAGCAGTGGGCAGCCATTTGTGCTGCGGCGCCCGGGGAGCAGTTGGGGGTTCGGTGCCTTGCTCAAGGGCACCTCAGTCGTGGTATTGAGGGTGGAGAGAGCGCTGGACATTCACTCCCCCCACCTACAATCCCTGCCGGCCCGAGACTCGAACCCGCAACCTTTGGATTACGAGTCCGACTCTAACCATTAGGCCATGACTTCCCTCAAAAGGTGTTTGAACACAGTTGTGTGGCTGCAGTGTGTGAAAACAACTAGCCAATGTTAAAAATCCACCAACTAATTTTTTTATAAAACCAATAAATCATGAACAGTCTCTCCAAACAAGCTGTTTTAGATTCTCCCTCTGTTCACGTCACTGAGGGGGAAAAGCGTGTGTGACGCTCTCTGCCCTATTAGCATAAACACAGCCCTATGTTTTGGGATGCACTAATGAACACAGGAGTCGCCATAATCTCCCCCCATCTGAGCCGCTGAGGACACTGTGGTTAAATTTAATTTTCGATGGAAATATCCCAGAAAAAAATCGGTAACGTCCCCTAAATGTTTAGGAATCAATACGTGCGCGAACGTCAGCTCCAGACAAAGTATAATGCGTTTGTTTTCCAAATTGCCTTTCTGAAAGAGCTTCTTGGCACGCTGTAAGGCTAATTGCTAAAGCTATTATTGTCTCTGCCTGTTTTCACTGCCGCTGCCTTCCCAGAATGATCGTGAATAGGAATGTGGTAGTTAAAAGTTGCATATGAAAGCAATGTTATGGAGTTATTTTACTGCCAAATGTCGAGAGCGCTTTTTTGTAGCGCGAAAGTAGATTAATTTAATGCGCGAGGGCGAATCACCATGCTCCCACACGGATTTCCTTTGCTCTCGCACAAAACCGGACTCTCGGATATACGCTTCTCTCGCACAGAGAGAGCGCGCGCACTTAAAACGTGTCTCCTCTCGCTCAAGTGTGCGTGTGCACGCTCAAACTTTGTCCTGTGCACTGGCGCATCTCTCCGTGCTCTTGCGCTAGATATGAATTATTTTCACACCTGGATTAAACGTCAAAAGTTATCAAGCAATCAGATTTTTCGACGACTGACCCGATGAAAATACTAGGCCTACGTGAAGAGGGAACTGATCCTGGAATTTCTCTACAATTTAATAATATTTAGTCATATCAAATAGGCTAATAATAAAATGTGACATTCTGTAGTTTTGTCTCATATTCATCTTTTAATCACATTTGTAAATGTCTTGACTCCACAGCCAACAGAGCAATTTTGTCTTTACTGTTCCAATACTTTTGGAGGGCACTGTATATAGCCTATATATATATATATATATATATATATATATATATATATATATATATACACATACATACATACAGGATTTATGCAAATCCGCGTGCGAGATATATTAATATTAATCTACTTTCGTGCTACAAAAATGTGCTCTCGACATTTGGCAGTAAAATAACACAAAAATGTGAGTCGATCGCTTGAAGTTGTCGAGCTCATAATAGTGGGACTTATAAAGTTTGTGATAGCATGAGACCAGCTATGTTGTTATTTTTATCTCGCCGTGCTCCCTGTCTGTGCAATTCATAAACGCGAATTTATTATCTACAGTATAATCAGATGACTGAC
Source organism: Barbus barbus (assembly GCF_936440315.1). Taxonomy (NCBI): domain Eukaryota; kingdom Metazoa; phylum Chordata; class Actinopteri; order Cypriniformes; family Cyprinidae; genus Barbus; species Barbus barbus. Next base: position 5,221,441 of record NC_136733.1, read on the forward strand.
TTTCAAACCGAGTATGTTTTCTGTAAAGAAATCAGGCTTGTACTAATAGGGGAACGTTTATTTGCAAAGGCTAGCACTGTTTTTGCCGGAGCATGAGCTCTTGAATCTCCGCCCTCTTCTCCGGGAGCACCAGCTCATTTGCATTAAAGCAACATACTCAAAAATAAACCGTTTTGGCTCACACCCTAAAAGTGACAATTTTAACAAGCTATAAAAATGTATCTGTGAGGTATATTAAGCTAAAATCTCACATACGCTCTGGGGACATCAGAGACTTATAATAGGTCCCCTTTAAACCAGCCTAAGCTGGTTTGCTGGTCCTAGCTGGTTTCTCATCAAGGGGTAGACCTATATAAACCCTAAATATTAAAAACATATATATTTGTAAGTGAATTATTAATATTTTTATACATTTCTATTTAGAATAAATGCTGTTCTTTTTAACTTTATCAAAATGTATAACATGGTTTCTACACAAAAATGAAGCTGCACAACTGTTTTCAACATTGATTTTTAATAATGCTTTTAAATAATATTCTGAAGGATCATATGTCACTGAAGACTGGACTAATGATGCTGAACATTCAGCTTTGCTTCACAGGAATACATCATGTTTTAAAATAGCCTATACTCAAATAGAAAACAGTTATTGTAAATTGTAATAATATTTACTGAATTGGTGATCAAATAAATGAATTAGACTCATTTTGAAAACATAAAACAAAATAAAAAAAATCTTACCTACCCCAAACTTTTAAGTGGTAGTGTAGTATAAAATAATTAGATCATTTCTGCTTGCTCCACACATCATCTCATCCACTTATTTTGTCAGTAATATTTTAAAGTCATGGTCACTAATGTCATCAAATCTTTTTCTAAACATTATCCTACCAAAGCGTTGTTCCCTTAACGCCGGAAACCATGATCCATCAACTATGACTTGATCCAATTTACCATGTGGAGGAGTGTGGAGCGAGATTCAAATCAGTTTAGAGTCTAGGTTTTATGCAAGTTCAGAAATACATTTGTAGTTCTACATGCCTACACGATTACAACTGAATTGTCCAGAATGTGTTTCTGAATAAAGCTCAGCTCTTTTTAAGCACTGCATTCATTTTTCCTCCATGTTTCACTTGAAGGTTTGGGAGTGTTTCTTTGGTGCTTTCGAATAAGTCTTCAAATTCCTGGTTCACGCAAATATCCTACGAGAAACTGAGGTTAGAGATACGCAAAACCAGTAACGAAAAGGAAGCATGAGAAATGAATGGGAAAGATTCACTCACAGAGAAGTCTAAGAACTCTACTGCAGATTCTGGGTTTGCCTGAACTGATTTTAAAATGGCGAAGCATCCCGCTGACTGCATTGGGTTCCTAGACATCTGGATCATACGGAAAACCAACAAAATTAGTCATAACAAAGATAGAAATGCCATAAATCTCTTGTGACGCAGACTTAAAAGTCTAAGCTTAAAAGCCATGCTTGCTTCAATAATTTCCTGCTGTTACTATTTTAATCTTTCGTACTTTGAGAATTCGTAGAGTCGTGTTCACTTTGAGGCCCAGCGTAAAATGGATGGCTCCTTCGAGCGGTATGCGATTATTGCTGCAGACAAAGAAAAAAAATATTTTAAGCAAGTATTTGAGGTACTTTTATTCTAGCTGTCAGTTTGTCGACTGTTTGCAAAGTCTGGTGTTTGTTGATTTCACCACTGCAAATAAATCATGAATAACTGTGCATTGTGAACATTCAAACTAATTTAGCAGACAAATGTTGAACAATTTCAACTGTCTAACATCTCATAATTACGGCAATAAATGAAGGACTGTGTACATGCAGAAAAGAATAGGTAAGGTGGCCCTACAAAACATTGACTCATAGGTGATGCATGTCCAGCTTTCCATAAATACAGTTACAGTATAATATATAATCATACCGTGACAACAGTACCTGATGTTCAGATCCTCCAGTGTATTGTTGTGTTTGAGTGCTTCCTCTAGAGCCACGGCTCCTTCTTTGCCCAGGCCGTTGTACGACAAATCTAAGGTCCGCAAGAAGATATTTCCCTTCAAAATCAAATTCAACAGAATGACTACAGTAACATATGTGCAGAATTTAAGTTTTTCAGAATTTTGAGGGATATTACTTATTTACATATTACTTGTTTAATTTTTCACCACACAGAGGCCAACTTTTAATTTGTTTATTCTTACAGTATTAGTTACAGTATGTTTTCACAGTTAAACTGTTTTATCTCAAAAGATGAAGTCAATTTTGATTCCTCATGATAAGACTCCTTTTACTGCATAAGAAGCTGGACCAAACAGCATTTTTTCTATATTTTGGTTGTTAAATCCTGACTTGATCAATGGATGTTAGGCCAAAGTAAGTTCTTACATGATTGAGTGATTCTGGCAGAGGATGGACTTTATTTTCCTCTTACCTCCAGGCCTTTAGCAAATGCAATGGCTCCTTTTCCTCGAATGCAGTTCCAAGCCAGATTGAGTGACTTCATTCCTGTGTTCTCGGCAATAGCAGCACCCAGGATGTCCCCTGAGGGATGGAAAAAGATGGAGAAGAGCAGCATAGGGGAGTTACTGATATTAATTCAGTGTATTATTGTGTCTCCCACTTACAATTTAATATCTGTATGATCTAACTGGATATTAACTAGTAATTTAGGCTAAAAATATAATGGTCCCTGTGTGAACAACTCTCTTTCTAAACATAATATAATATAATCAGAAAAAAACACATATCAAATTAAAATGGGGAATTTTTTTTGTGATGAATCTCATTTCCGACCATATTACATACAGTACACACATATATATATTGTGGAAACAATTCACAATATTACTGTTTTTACAGTAATTTTGATCAAATAAATGCAGCCATGGTGAGCATAAGAGACCTCTTTCAAAATTATTAAATAACTTCTTTCTGATCCCAAACTTTTGAACGGTTGTGTATTATGCATATAAATAGCATTTTCTGAAAAGCTCTTAGAAGAAATAAAAACCTCAATGAATATCATATTTGATATACATAACTGTATCAGGCCTTATTGACTGTATTTGCAATGGTCACCAGGGTAGCCTGCCAGGAATAAGCAAGCAGTGTATGATTATAAAAAGAAAGCCATCCCCATATGTAATATGAACAGAGATGTGCCAGCGGAATCTGTTAAGGATGTATGAATCATGGCAGGTCATGGAGGAGTTCCTCTTGATGATTATATGCAATATTTTATTGAGGTAATTTCCATATCTTCACACTCTGTCATTCATGCTGACAGCTATGGGGCTTTAGGGCTGTATTCTATATCCCTCATCATACTGGAGTTTCTGATCATTTGAGATCCAGCCCTCTGGATATAGCAAATATGAAGATATTGTGCTTGTGTTGAAGCAGAATATCATTTCCAATTTGCATTGCAGTTAAGAAGAGAGCACTTAGCTATAAAAAACAACATTATTTTGAAGAATTGCATTTCCATACTTTCCCACAGAAAGATATGAATAATCTCTGAGATGTGTTTGAAGACAACAGATTTGAAGGTTTTTATCAGCAGGTTTCATCACCGACCCATTTATCAAAGTATTAAAAATAACATTGTAGTTAAAGGTTTGTTTAAAAGCAAATTTATCACTTCTCAGTAGACATACAGTACTACATTGGACCATCTGTGTCCACGTAGCCTCATCAATACACCTCAAGCAATTTATCATTGACAGCAGAAATACAAATATGAGCACAGTAACTTATATTACACTGGATATTAAACAACAGTTCCGGTCTTTGGGTGTGTTTAACTCGCACGTTACATACAGCAGAGTGAGTCACTGAACGTTCACTGAACGTTCGAATCGTTCAAACAATGATTCATTCAAGAACAAAATGGGTAAACCACAGAATCATTCATTTAATCAATTGGTATAAAAAAAAGTTTCATTTAGCAACACCTGTTACTGTCACGAATCCGGTTCATGGCCTTCTGTCCGACTGCCACAAGACGTCGACTCTCCATCATTGACTCTCACACCACGCAGACTGTTACATGTCACTACAGTTCCCTATCACCCATTGCACTGATTACACACTCACAGCTGAATGCAACCACACATGCTTTATAGCCTTGGACATCCTCTTTCTCACTGCCGAGTATAGTTTAGCATATATACTCTTCTAGCGATAGCTACATTACGGAGCCATTCCAATTTTCCGGTCCTAGTTTCTAGTTCTAGTTTAAGTCTAGTCATTTTGTGTTGCCTTGTGGTCTGGTTCCTGATCTTCTGCCTGTGTATCTTGGATTAACCCTTTGCCTGCTGTTTTGGACTGTGTTTGCACCTCACCTGGACTATTGCTTGTGTTATTTGGATTACCCCTCATGTCAAGCCCTCTGGATATGGTTCACCGATCGTAGATCCACGCTAGCCCTAGGAATACTCTTTGCCTTCCCTGTGATGTACCTGTGTTATATGACCCTTGCCTGTTTCTTGACCACCCTGTTGTAAATAAAGCCTTGCACATGGATCCGCACGTCTCACATCTCATTCGCCCCGTAACAGAATACTCGGCCATACAAGGATCCGGCAGCTTTTCAAATGGACATTGGCCAGGTATGGACACCGCAAGAATATTATAAGCCCTTAAACAAGTCCTACGATCATTGGGAACTATATGTGAGAATTTTTTGCCATTGCTCATTATTCAGATTTACCAGACATTATTTTGATTGAGTTTTTCTGTGATGGCATTAATCAACCTCTTCAGTCTAATCTTAGACCGAGGGTCCGCGTTCATCACTGAGTTGTTTTTTGGACTTTGCTTTGTTGACTGTTGGCTCTCTATTCACTGTGGGTGTCGCAGAAGAGGAACGTGACACCGCATCTATGACTGAAATGGTGACTGCACCAGAGCACACTCACAAAATGGTGGTGACAGCGGAGCCTGATCGCAAAATGGTGGACACAACAGCACCCCGTCATGTCACAGCTGCCAATCCTGAGTCAGGCCAAGACACCGCCGATCTTCACGAATCCAGTCAAGTCACAGTTGATCTCCTGGAGTCCAGTCAAGTCACAGTTGATCTCCTGGAGTCCAGTCAAGTCACAGTTGATCTCCGGGACTCCAGTCAAGTCACAGTTAATCGTCCAGAGTCTCGTCACATCTCAGCTGATCGTCCAGAGTCTCGTCACGTCTCAGATGATCGTCCAGAGTCTCGTCACGTCTCAGATGATCGTCCAGAGTCCTGTCACTTCCTGTTTGTCACACCCAGATATTCAAGGTCAGTCCTCCGGTATCCCAGTCTGGTATCCAGTGTGAGGGATTCCTGAACTGATTCCCCTGTCTGAAGTGCTTCCCATGATGGAGATTGCTTTTTGGTGTGCTTGGGCTGCATCCAACACCACAGAACTTCCAGAGGTGGTGGCTGACACTGCAGAACCTCCTGAGGTAGTGGCGCTCGCTGCGGTGTTCCCCGAAGCAATGGTGCCTGCTGCAGTTTCTCCAGAGGTGGAGGCGCATGCTGCAGAACCTTCCGAAGCGGTGGTGCTCGCTTCAGCTCCTTGCGTGGTGGTGGCATCCAGCAATGCACTTTTAGCCTGTCATGTCACGGTCGAAGGAACCGTAGATGAACACTGTACCTGTCCTGTTAAGGATGATGTTAATGAACTCTACCTGTTTCCTGATGTTACTACTGCAGAACCTCCAGAGGTGACGGCATCTGCTGCAGAACCTCCAAAGGTGTCAGTGGTATCCATCTATGAACTCTCTGCCCGTCCTATCATGGCTATGGAGGCCGTCTGTGAATCCTCGCCCTGTCCTGTCACGGCTATGGAGGCCACCTGTGAATCCTCGTCCTGTCCGGTCATGGCTATGGAGGCCGTCTGTGATCTCTTTGCCTGTCCTGTCACGGCTATGGAGGCTGTCTATGAACTCTCTGCCTGTCCCGCCATGGCTACGGAGGCCACCTGTGAACTCTTGCCTTGCTCTGAACCGGCCGATGAGGCCATCTCCGAACTCTTGTCCTGTTCTGAATCAGCTATGGAGGCTGACATTGAACTGTCTGTCTTGCCAGTTTCTGTCACTGAATTGTCTGATTATCTGGTCTCAGTCAACAAACCTGATTTAGAACTTTCTGCCAGTCCTGTTTCAGTCCGTAAGTCTAAAGTTGGGCCATCTGTCTGTCCTATGTCAAGTAATATGTTTGAACAATGTCTGCCCTGTTTTAGTCAAGAAGTCTGTTGTTGAATCATTTGTCTGTCCAGTTCCTACTAATGAGTCTGAGGGTGAATTGTCAACCTGTCTAGTTCCAATCAATGGTTTTGATTTTGTGTTCGCACCTCACCTGGATTATTGCTTGTGTTATTTGGATTACCCCTCATGTCAAGCCCTCTGGATATGGTTCACCGATCGTAGATCCACGCTAGCCCTAGGAATACTCTTTGCCTTCCCTGTGATGTACCTGTATTATATGACCCTTGCCCGTTTCTTGACCACCCTGTTGTAAATAAAGCCTTGCACATGGATCCGCACGTCTCACGTCTCGTTCGCCCCATAACAGTTACTCAGAAATGGACAGTGCTGGGGACATTCTAAAATGCTTATCGTGAAAAACACTTAATGTGGCTTAATGTATTAAAACTGCGTTTTTAAAAGACCAAACTCAGTAAACACATTATTAATAAAGCATACAATGTACAGACTAGCAGGGTTCAGAATAAAAATGCAACCGTTATAAGGAAAACGCTTAACGTGGCTTAATGCATTAAAACAGTGTTTTTAAAAATACCAAACTCAATAAATATTACTAATAAATCATGATATGTACAGACAAGCAGATATGACTGCAATGCATTTAATTACACATTTAGCGTTTTCATCCCATACAAAAAAAAAAACTTTAAAAGGAAAAAGCTTAATGTGGCTTAATGCAATAAAATAGTGTTTTTTAAAAATACCAAAATCAATAAACATTATTAATAAATCATAATTAATAAATGATTAAGCCATGTTAAGCGTTTTCCTTATAACTGTTTTCTATGGGAAGAAAATACTTAATGCATAATTAAATGCGTTGCCTTCGCATTTTGGGCTAATCTGCTTGTCTGTACATAGTATGCTTTATTAATGTGTTTACGGAGTTTTTTTTTTAAAAACACTTTTTTAATGCATTAAGCCACGTTAAGCGTTTTTCACATTAAGTGTTTTAGAATGTCTCCAGTGCAGCCAATTTCAGAATTTTGTCATCAAATTTAGTAACTTTCTCACTTTCTCACTGCAACTTTGTTGCGGTGAATTTGTCCGCTATGTTTGTTTCGATTTTACAGCACATTTGGACCTAGTGATGTTACGTTTGAAGAGGAAAAAACAGAACATTTCACATTAAAGCAATGTACCAGATCGATTAGTTTTTGCCAAAAGCACGTAATTTATGATGCCCAAAGCTTTGTTTGCTTAAAAATGACATAGGGTAAACGTACCTATTAAGCTACTTGATGTCTTAACCAATTGATATGTTTGTTACTATATACTGTACCTCTTATAATTTCAAGTCAATCAGATCATTGCACGCTGAGATATGGGTCTCTATGTGTTCACACTGTCTGGCGGCCATTTTGAAAGCTGTCTAAAAACTTTCACCAAAAGAGGAGCCCCTTAAATGTGCATTTTTTAGATGTTTAAGCCTTTATTTATGATTGCTATAGGCATATGGCTTATATAGACCGATCAAAGATTTAATTTATGAATTTATGTTTCATTTACCATGGTGTACTGGCACTAAAATAAGTAAAACAAAGTATAAAAAAAATAAAAAGTTATTTCAATTAGCTATAGCTATTATTTCTCTAAAATAAAATAAAGAACAAGTTGAATATTCAAAAGTAAAACAGCAGCTCTCCATCCTTGCACCACTGAAGGCACCATCGCTGCACATTTATATTTTTTCCTTCATTTAAAAACATCACATTTTGCCATGCTATTTTTTCAGTTTCATAAATTTAATAAAGCGTTGAAGGTCTCCAATGGTTCCTGTCTAAGTACCCTGCCAGTTGAGAGTCACTGCACTGGGCAACTCATCCTTTGCTTCGTGAACTGAAACTAAATTATCCAAATTTGCGTCTAGACATTTTTATTATACTCTGTAGTGCTATAAAATCATCAGTATAATGAACTGCTCAAAGTAAGTGAAACAGACAGATTGTAATTGAATTCCCATTGTGCAATACGGCATTAAAGGTGAATGTTCTTTTTGTTATGCATGTGTTGGGTCAAATCTCAAGCGTTTTTTTTTCTAGTACTGTCCTACTAAGTGGCCATGAAACTGTAGTCTTCCAGTCCAACTGTTACACGTAACCATTCAACACGTGGCAGCCAAATGCCTCAAAAACCACTAAATGCCCCTCTAAAAGCAAAGTTGTTCAGAGGTCTGCAGTAATCAAGCGGTGAACCTTTCATCAGCAGCTTTTCACATCATCTCACACCTGCTATTTCTCCGAATCTGTTGTGACTCAGGTCGAGGTGCTGAAGTTTCTGGTTGCTGATCAGAGCTGGGGACAGGTGTCTGGCCGCTCGCTCGTCCAGATGGTTCCCGGAGAGGTTGAGAGAGAATAGGGTAGAGTTTTCCAACAGCATGCTGGACAGAGCCCTGGCTCCGTATTCACCCATCCGGTTTTCAGACAAATCAATTTCTGGGATGAAAAAAATAGGTTTTACAGTTCATATCTTGAGGGAGTGCTGCAAAACCAACCGTATCAACCAAACCAAATTAACCAAAATTCACAGTGAATGATGGCTAAAATGTGAATTTAAATTGTGGACTATGAACCTGTTTATATGTTGTTTTGAATTGGATATTATCTATTACATTATCACCAGCAGACTCTAGACATTTAAACCTCATTGTATGTGCTCAGATCAATGTAGGACAGCAACAGTTAGATATGACAAACTTTGATGTAGGCTTGACAAATCCTTTGTCTGAAAGTTTTAAATAACTTTTGAAGTTCTTCTACACAGAGAAGTCAGAGAAAGTCAATAAAACTTTGCTAGCATGATTTAACACATTGCTGGAATCACCATGTGATGTATTGCAATCTTCATAACAATAAACAGTCTGACTTGTGATGCAGCCTGAAATTAAACCACATCACATTGGTTTGTCTTGCCAGAGGAGAACTGCCGACTGAGCCTGGTTTTTTCCCCAGTTTTTTTTTCCTTCTCCTTTTTTGTCACTGATCGAGTTTGGGTTCCTTCCCACAGTCGCCTCAGGCATGCTTAGTTGTGGACACTTAATATTTAGCAATATTATTGAATTGAGTGTGCACCCTGCTGAAAAAACTAAAAACCATCACAGAAATTCTAATGGTTTCCACCACAAATACATTACAAACATTACAAACCATCAACTATTAAGCATTAAAACCATTAAAAAATGTTTCCTGTACCTTGTTTTGGGACTGTCACGGTCACCAGTTGAACTGCACTGCATTTCCCAGCATCCCTCTTGCCACTCACCTGCACTCCATCATAAATCACTCACACCTGACCTCTATCAGGGAATCCTCCTCACCTGTTGCTGCCAATCAAGCTCCCTATAAACAACACTCGATCCATACGCTCATTGTCTGGTCTCAAGATTACAAGCTCTTTGTCTGTCTTATCATGCACCTGCTGGATCCCGGTGACGCCGTAGATATCTTCCACCCATTGATCCTCCAAAAAGGGGAAGATAAGGACTGTTTATTGAACTTTGACATTGCCTTCAGTTTGTGAAATTAAAGAAGCTCTTACCTTACTCATCCTCATGCCTCTCCATCCAGTGTGTGACAGGGACATATTCCATTTAGTGGTTTTAACAAGCCACCAACAGAATAGACCCACAGGTTTCCATTAAAATCAATACAATTCCCCTTACAAACAGTAAAACCATAACAAATTCTGTAATGGTTTCTACTGTTTTTTCAGCAGATATGGATGAGAGCTGAACTGGGCTGGATGATGACATCACAGTTTTCTACAGGGCGGCTTTCTAGCTGAATTAGTCTTCTTTCATATTTGATGATCTTGTCATTGAACTGAATCAACACTGAACTGACCCCAGCTGAAAAACATGATACTACTGTATTTTTTTAGAGTTGCTTTGCAGCAGAATGTAATTAAAGTTTTTAGCATGTTGCTAGCATAATTTAGCACACTGATAGAATGATGCTTTGCTAGTATGTTTCTAGCATAAATTAGCATTGCATAGACATTTTCAACCCACCAAAGGAAGTCTCTGGAAATTCGGGCCTGTTTTGAAATAAGTATGTTGGCTTTGTTATGCCACCATAAAGAATCTTGCAAGATATTGCTTTCTAAAAGATTCCAGACTTGTCCAACCCCCATGTTCTTCTATAAAAAAAAACATGGCAAGACTGTCTCACAGAGGAGATCAAACAGACTTTCACACTACTTGTGAATCGCAAATAAAAGTCCAACAGAAAACAAGGCAGTACTGTGATGTTGTGTGTGGGACTGCAGGAAGTCACCTGTGATGTAGCAATTCTCTTTGAGCATATCAGCAATGGCAGCCCCGCCTATTCCCTCCATCCAATTATCTCGCAGATTGAGCTTCAGGATGGAGGTGTTGGTTACTAGGGAAATGGCCAGAGCTTTGGTACCCTGCAGAGGAAAGTTTTTAAGATGTTTATCATATCTTTTGTTATTCGTATAGAATGCAGCAGTCAGGCTCTGGGAGTAAAAATGGACCTACAGACCTACTGTGAGCTATAAAGGTTGTTAATTGATGGTATATGCTTTTGTTGTAGCCATCAGTCCGTATTATTCCAACTTCTTAATAAAACATTTGTTTAACTTTGAAATTCTTAGTGAAAATTACATTACCCATCATTCCGCAATACAATCTCCACCAATCAGACAACAGAATGACACCAGAAAAACTCTTATAGTGCTCATTAAGCACAATAAATGATGTAATAAAGTCTCTCAAACTACATAAATGTATGTATATATGTGCATATTTTACAGTGAATGTAAAATATATGGTTTCTATAGATATAATCAACATCTTTAAATCATTGGTTTTACATTTCGCCATCCTTAAATTAAATGTTATTCGCATTGGTTCAGGGGAAACTGGAAATTATTTTCCTTTGCATTTTTGAATAGTTATGTGTACTGGCGATAATATTGTCAAAAATATCTTCATTCTCATGGATTCGCAAAAACAAATAAAAACGCTGTATTATGCATGCAGGTCAGTAGATGGCGATATCACTTATACTACGCATCTGCGCGCAAACACTAACACTACTTATAGACTATCTCTAAAGATGTAATATGCGTGCTTGTGACAACCAATTCAAAAATTTGCATTTTCATAGTGTACATGGAGATGATAACGGTATCGTTTTCAAAAGTTTGCATTTAAAGGTTTAAAATGCATTAAAGGTTTTCTATCTTCAGTTGAAAACGGTGTCGAGTAAATGCATCCTAAATCGGTTTCTTTGCTCTCACCTGTGAGCCAAGGCCATAATGCATCATGTTGAGTTCACTCTGGTTCATATTTCGGAGGAAGTAGGATACTGGAATTACATTCAGCATCTTACAAGCCTCTCTGTAGCTTGACTGTCCTGTAGGGTCATATGCTCGTCTTTCATCTAGAACATAATCAGAATACCTCTAATTCTTTTGTTTGATAAAACAGCTCTTATGCACATAAATTATGCAAAACGTTATTGACAGCTGCAATCATGATACTATGTTAATTTCTCAATCTATACTGACAAACTCAAAATATTTAAAGTATAAAATCTATAATCCTATAATATTCTGGTGACTGTTCTTGTCCTGTTACTGCGGCCCGTTTCAATATATTTTCCATCTGAATTAATATGAATAATAATTATTATTATTATTTATAATGCTCTTTTCTCATACTAAAGTGCAAGAAATTTAAATATAATTGCAAAAGAATAAATGCAATAATAATAATAATAGAACGAAAACATTGAATAACTGTTTACAAAAGCAATAAAACATCTCAAGGAGGTACCATTCATGTCTGCCGCACAAACTGTATGAGACAAGTCATGCACTAAAATTTAAAATACAAGGTTAGAGTTTTGCTATTATCATTATGACTTATGAGTGAAACCAATAGTGATGCTTTCCTTAGCAAGCACAGTTAATCAATGCAGTCTATACAGAAGATAACCAATGTGCCGTATACTCACACATGCAACCTTTACAGCTCAAATGAGATGAACTGGTGTGGCTTTATAAACTAAATATGACAACAATGTATCATTGTTTCTCATTGAGATGCGCAATTATCATGAATGTGGAAAATTCCCAAGCCATTCATTAAGCTATGCGGAGGCAAACAGCAGTAATCTAGCAGATGGCTATCTCTAATAAGCTGAATAAACAGCCATCAGAGAGATAGTGAGAGATGGATGAAGCCGTGATTTATGTATATGTAGAGGAGTGTGTAGGTGTTTCGGTATCTGCAGAACAAGCAGGTGAAAAACGAGAGAGGGAGAGAGAGAGAGAGAGAGAGAGAGAGAGAAAGAGAAAGAGAGAGAGACCTGTCTGAAATTACAAGCATGACTCACAGCCGTTTGCCTGTTTTATTCCCCGTTGAGTGGCAACATCATATTCTGTGCCCCTTAGCTCTTTGACACCCTCTATCAGAATGTGCATCACCCACGTCCCCCCGTCGACCCACTCTCTCTATCTCTCTCTCTCTACACATATTCACACTTTCACTTTTAATAAAAACTCTCACCGTGAAATCTGTCGAGTTCCAGATCTGTGTCAAAATCACTGCGTCACTGTTAACACACTCTTCCTCTTGCTGCTCACCATTACCTGGATGGATACCTCCACCTTCATCAACCTCATCTTCTTCATTCATATGATCTTCATCCTGACGGGCCATTCTTGTCTTTTGATGCTGGCTGGGCGATCTAGACACTCTCTATGCGGAACAACGCAGAGCATACTCTGATGAGAATTCACCAGTTCACCAGAGTTTTGCAAAATGAACCCATTTAATTCCACCGGTCACAACAGTGAAAAAGGTTTTCATTTATAAAGCTCTAAAAATCTTACTGATGTTTTAGTGCACTTCCTGCAAATATAGAAAAAAAGGGCCTCGATTAAATTCGTGCAGTTTCACATGGTAAGTGCAAATTGTCACATGACCAGAGCAGTTTACTTCATGATGGCTGCGTTAAAGCTCCAAAACTAAAGGCTGGTATGTTTATGTTAACAAAGATATGACAAAATGTTTTGGTACAAATTATCTTTGAGGTGTCTAGTATTAATATATGAATTCATATATATATTCAGTTTTGTTGAGTGTGGTCATAGAATGAGTAAACATCTTGATGGTCACAATAGTAACCAGTGGTATAACAGTGAACTTGGGTATACAATATAAAATACAATTAGAGTTGTTACTGAAAATTACACTAAAATGTTGCAATGACAATATTGCACTAAATTGAAAGTTCTAATGTTACTGTCACACTTCACACGAAGTCAGGAAATCACGGAACAAGGAGACGAGCAATTCACAAAAACGAGAGTCTTTAATGTCCAACAGGGACCGTAGGAGACACAGGAACACATGGATAGACGTTTAGGACCGACAAACACTAACTAAATGGACAGGCTTATATACACAGGATAATTGGGGAAGAAGATGAAACACACCTGGAATCAAATCAACATGAGGGAGAATTTGGGTCACATGGAACACATGGGGAGCAAAACACAACAAAAACAGTCACAATCCTGACAGTTACAAATAAGTTACAATTTTAATGTTGTAATATTGGTAGCACTAAAATACAAATTTGATGATATGTTACAAAAAATCTATCTATCTATCTATCTATCTATCTATCTATCTATCTATCTATCTATCTATCTATCTATCTATCTATCTATCTATCTATCTATCTGTCTATCTGTCTGTCTGTCTGTCTGTCTGTCTGTCTGTCTGTCTGTCTGTCTATCTATCATCACGGAAAGCACTCGAGAAACTGTATCTCTTCCGCGGCTCGGCACGCTTTCAACTCGTTTTTTTTTTGTTTTAGTAAGAGCAAGAACCTGTACGACATTTGCGTTACATGATTTGGCTGATTTTTACGTAGAGAGCATGACAGTGCACCGCATTAAAAGAAATGATCATTCATGTTTTCATAACTGCTGGCCAAATTCAAAAACTAAGAAACTAAAACTAAAACATATTTGAGAGCAAGGGGGCCCCCTGGTGTTTCAGGGGCCTCCAAATCCAAAACAATGTATCTGTGGTGTCCTCTTTTTTTTTTTTTTGAAGTTGGAGAAAATCAAATATTCTATAAGGCTCATCTAGCCAGTTTAATAAAGCTTGGGGCCCTTTCAAGATCATGTTTCACTGCCGGACATAGACTGAATCTTAGTTCTAGCTTTTTTTTGTCTTCCTTTCAGTTAAACTCTATTGTATGATACTGATTGTGCATTTTCATTGTTTTCCTGTTCTGCTTTGTTTTCTTCTTTGTAACTTTGTCCAAAAACTCATAAATAAAAAATAAATAAATAAATAATGCCAGAATGGGAAATAATTTATAAGCCACCATTGGAGACATTCAATGGAGAATATTGCACGGTATTATTGCAGTAAATGCTTTTGTGTCTATTTTAAACTCTGAAGTTACTGATGCCTGTCCTTTTTGTAAGTGTAGAGAATTGGGTTTCATTGTTTTCTTAGATGTGAACGATTGATTTCATTATTTGTTTTTTGTTTTTAAAGAATTGTTTGATTTGCTGGGAGAAATTTTCTCTGATGTTTGTTTCATTTTTGGAGTGAAAATTGGGCAAAAGGAGAATAATATTTGTAAAAATTTTAATTATTTGTTGGGACAAGCTAAAATAACAATTTATGCAACAAGAAAAAGGAAAATGGAACAAAACAATAATCTTGATGCTCTTGATAGATCTATCTATCTATCTATCTATCTATCTATCTATCTATCTATCTGTAAAAAAAAATCTGTAAAATTTACGGTAAAAAACTGGCAGCTGTGGTTGCCAGAATTCTACCGTAAAAAATACGGTAGCAACGTTTTAGGTTTTACAGTTTTAAATTTACAGTTACAGTTTTAAATTTACAGTTAAATACCGTAATTTCATTAACTGATATAATCTTAATATACCAACCTATTAAAGTACTGTAATCCGTTTTGTTCCTTTGAAATATACTGATAACCACCAAATGCAGGTGATGATGAGAAAGTCACATGATGAGCCAATGCCCATCACAAGCAGCTTTTAAACAATAGCACATACAGAAGGTGCACAGTGTCATTCACACAAGCACTAAACACCATCATGATGAGACTCATTAAACTGAAATATGCTATATTAATTTAACAACATTAGATGTAACATACAACCCTAATAAACATAACTGATAAGAAAAAACTAAGAAGAAACATAGTTATTTCAAAGAAAAAACGTCAAATTCAAACAGAATTTGAAATGGAACGCAGGGAATTCTGGGAACGTCAGTTTACGTTTTTTCCCTGTAAATTTTACAGGAACTTTCCGTTAACCATGTAACAGGTTTTTACCGTAGCATTTTCACAGTTTTTTACCGTTAAAATCACTATCATTTTTTACAGTGATACTATCTATCTATCTATCTATCTATCTATCTATCTATCTATCTATCTATCTATCTATCTATCTATCTATCTATCTATCTATCTATCTATCTATCTATCTATCTATCTATCTATCTATCTATCTATCTATCTATCAGCCCAAAAACATTCAAACTTCAAAGGCTTTTTAAACATCTTTGAAAACTTTCAAACAAAAATTTGTCAAGCCAACATTCCATGGCTGTTTTGGCAAACTCTGCTAAGTTAAAAATTACACTTGAATTTCACACAATCTTACCATTCACAAGCCCTTTTACTTACAATGTGACATATTTCCAAGTGAAACATACTGTAAGGCACAAAAACCATAGGGAAGGACTTTATTTTATTTATCAGAAATTTATTGGATTTTGTAAACTGGTCACATACCAGAATGAAGCCAGATGGTTTGTGGTGAGGGGTTGCAAAGTTACTGTATGTGCCCACTTGTGCTGAGATGAGCGGGCGTTTACAATTCATTCTCTATGGGAGCTGAGCGACAGGCTCATGCGGGGGATTGACAGCAGAGCGAAGCAAGCAGTGAGAGCATCAAAAAGTTGAGACAACCTAAACTTTATACAATGACATGCAAAAAAATAAAATAAATAAATACATTTAAAAAAAATTAAAAAGACAGATCCGGGGCCCAATCACATTTCAATAATTTGATCAAAATGTAATGCTAGAGCAGGAGTTTTTTTTAAATGTTTTTAAAAGAAGTGTCTTGGGGTCACCAAGGCTGTGTTTATTTGATTAAAATTACAATAAAAACTGCAATATTGAATTTAAAATAACTCTTTTCTGTTTGAGAATATTTTAAAATTGAATTTATTCCTGTGATGCAAAGCTGAATTTCCAGCATCTTTACACTATATTCAGTGTCACATGATCCTACAAAAATCATTCTGATTTGCACAACAAACATTTCTCATTATCAATATTGAAAACAGTCATACTGCTTAATATATTTGTGGAAACCAGTTTTTCCAGGGTTTTTTTTTTTGTTTGTTTGTTTTGTTTTTTTTATAAATAGAAAGAACAATGTTAAATATAAATGTTTTGAGCAGTTTAGTACATCCTTGGACTTTATTTATTTAAAATTATTGACCTGAAACTTTTGAACAGTAGTATATTATTTTCTTCAGATTTCTGATACCATTTGGACACTTTTATGGTGGCTAGACTGTGGTTGGGTTAACAAACGTTAATTAAATATACACTTTATGTTTACTTTAGGCATTCAAAAATTAAGTTAGCATTTTTCCAACCAGAATCATGCATATTTATTGTACTGAAAATGTTCATAAACCACACTGATGACATTCACACTTCCCTTTTTTACATAGTTGGACACGTACCAAGAGATTTGGGATATCAGAAACCAGTGTTTAAAATATCATAGGCCAAACCCTATTCCTTCCCCAACCATAAAATCTGATTGGTTTAATAGATATGGAAAATAACTTTCTTCTTGGCTAAATGACATTAAGCCCACACATCCTCCTCATGTGTTTTCTATCACACAAGCATATGAAACTGCATAAAATCTGAGCCGGGACACTCACTTGGCCATCCACACTTCCTCTGCTGTAGAGACTCCTGGGTCTGCTGACCGGCCTGCTTGCGATTCCTCCCAAATCCTCTTTTTTTCCACCTTCATCTTCGTCATCTTCACAAACTGAAAGAAGAATACTCTCTTTTGTCACTTTTTTGCCCACTACCATTCTATATACGTCGTGTGAGTTTGTGATTGTTTGCAAAATTAATGTTGAGATTGCTTTGATCAAACTAAATCAAATTCGATTCACTCTGGTTTCCCGAGCCAGACAGGATCGATATCCCTAAATAAAATAAAATCTATGACAAAGCAAATCAGTGCAGTAGTGTCTCCTGTTGGCCCAGACTAACCTGCTCTGAGGGAAGGTTGTATTTGACCGACAGTCACTTTGACTAATTGCAGAGCTGTATTTTTGGAAGGCTCATCCAATCAGCTGGGGAGCCTGAACAGTGAGGGTGGGCTATTGTTCAGATCATTTGTTTTGTTGACTGGTTGCCATGGTGTCATTTCTTCTCTCATAAAGCTGCACTCAATCTGTTTCTGCAGTGAACGGTGAGAGAGAGAAACAATTATATAGAACAAAGAACATACATCTTTTTCTCTCACTACACAGTCAGTAGCTCTCTATAAAACCTTATAAAATATTTAAAGCTATTATAAAATTATATATAGTAATTATATGGCAATATCATATTCATATTTTTAGATTTCATTTTAATTTATTTTAGATTTAAATAAAAATAAAAAATAACCAGATGCTCTCTACACATAAATTGTGTGTGGGTGTGTGTATATATACAGTGGTGTGAAAAAGTGTTGGCCCCCTTCCTGATTTTTTATCCGAGTTCCAAGACATTCTGCTGAGCAAAAATAACATAAAGGCTCGTCTCAGTTTTGCCAGAAAACATCTTGATGATCCCCAAGACTTTTGGGAAAATACTCTGTGTACTGACTAGACAAAAGTTGAACTTTTTAGAAGGTGTGTGCCCCATTACATCTGGTGTAAAAGTAACACAGCATTTCAGAAAAAGAACATCATACCAACAGTAAAATATGGTGGTGGTAGTGTGATGGTCTGGGGCTGTTTTGCTGCTTCAGGACCTGGAAGACTTGCTGTGATAAATGGAACCATGAATTCAGCTGTCTACCAAAAAATCCTGAAAGACAACGTCTGGCCATCTGTTCGTGACCTCAAGCTGAAGCGAACTTGGGTTCTGCAGCAGGACAATGATCCAAAACACACCGGCAAATCCACCTCTGAATGGCTGAAGAAAAACTAAATGAAGACTTTGGAGTGGCCTAGTCAAATTCCTGACCTGAATCCTATTGAGATGCTGTGGCATGACCTTAAAAAGGCGGTTCATGCTCGAAAACGCTCCAATGTGGCTGAATTACAACAATTCTGCCAAGATGAGTGGGCCAAAATTCCTCCACAGCGCTGTAACAGACTCATTGCAAGTTATCGCAAACGCTTGATTGCAGTTGTTGCTGCTAAGGGTGGCCCAACCAGTTATTAGGTTTAGGGGGCAAGCACTTTTTCACACAGGGCCATGTGGGTTTGGATTTTGTTTTCCCTTCATAATAAAAAAATTCATTCAAAAACTGCATGTTGTGTTTACTTGTGTTATCTTTGATTAATATTTAAATTAGTTTGATGATCTGAAACATTAAAGTGTGACAAACATGCAAAAAAAATCAGGAAGGGGGCCAACACTTTTTCACACCACTGTATATATATATATATATATATATATATATATATATATATATATATATATATATATATAAATAAAACATTTAAATATGAATATAAATTATAAATGTAATATTGACATTACAAAATAAGTATATATATATAATCCGAATTCCAGAAACTTTGGGACGTTTTTAAAATTTGAATAAAATGAAAACTAAAAGAATTTAAAATCACATGAGCCAATATTTTATTCACAACAGAACATAGATAACAAAACAAATGTTTAAACTGATAAATTTTACAATTTTGTGCACAAAATTCAAGATTCAAGATTTTTATTTGACACACAATTAAAAATTAACTCATTTCAAATTTGATGGTCTCAAAATAGTTGGGACGGGGGCAGGTTTACCATGGTGTAGCATCTCAGTGCAGCATCGAGGTTATGAGTTTCTGGAGTTTTGGTGTTGGAATTTTGTCCCATTCTTGCCTGATATAGGTTTCCAGCTGCTGAAGAGTTGGTGGTCTTTGACATATTTTTTGTTTAATGATGCACCAAATGTCCTCTATAGGTGAAAGATCTGGACTGCTGGCAGGCCAATTCAGCACCCGGACTCTTCTACTACGAAGCCATGCTGTTGTAATAGCTGCAGTGTGTGGTTTTGCATTGTCCTGCTGAAATACACGTCATCTGGAGGGGAGCATATGTTGCTCTAAAACCTTTATATACCTTTCAGCATTCATAGTGCCTTCCAAAACATGCAAGCTGCCCATACCGTATGCACTTTTGCACCCCCACACCATCAGAGATGCTAGCTTTTGAACTGAACGCTGATAACACGCTGGAAGGACTCCCTCCTCTTTAGCCCGGAGGACACGGCGTCTGTGATTTCCAACAAGAATGTCAAATTTGGACTCCTCTGACCATAGAACATTTTCCATTTTGAAACAGTCCATTTTAAATGAGCCTTGGCTCACAGGACACGACGGGCCTTCTGGACCATGCTCACATATGGCTTTTTGCATGATAGAGCTTTAGTTGGCATGTGCAGATGGCACGGCGGATTGTGTTTACCGACAGTGATTTATGGAAGAATTCCTGGGCCCATTTAGTAATATCAATAACAGAATCATGCTGATGAGTGATGCAGTGTCGTCTGAGGGCCCGAAGACCACGGGCATCCAACAAAGGTCTTCAGCCTTGTCCCTTACGCACAAAGATTTCTCCAGTTTCTCTGAATCTTTTGATGATGTTATGCACTGTAGATGATGTGATTTGCAAAATCTTTGCAATTTGACGTTGAGGAGCATTTAAATTATTACACAATCTTTTTATGCACTCTTTCACAGATTGGAGAGCCTCTGTCCATCTTTACTTCTGAGAGACTCTGCCTCTAAGACATCCCTTTTTATAGCTAATCATGTTACAGACCTGATGCCAATTAACTTAATTAGTTGCTAGATGTTCTCCCAGCTTAATCTTTTCAAAATGTCTTGTTTTTTCAGCCCTTTGTTGCCCCCGTGCCAACTTTTTTGAGACCTGTAGCAGGCATCAAATTTGAAATGAGCTCATTTAGTGGATAAAAGTGTAAACTTTGTTTAAATATTTGTTATGTTCTATTGTGAATAAAATATTGACTCGTGTTTTGAAAGTCTTTTAGTTTTCATTTTATTCAAATTGAAAAAAGTCCCAACATTTCCGGAATTCGGGTTGTAAATATATATATATATATATATATATATATATATAGTACACACACACACATGAACATACATACATGCATATACTTATTTTGTAATGTAATGGCAATATTACATTTATATTCATATTTAATTATTTTTAGATATTATATATTTTAGATACACACACAAGTAATATATATGTATTTTGTATATCATTTCTGAAATATTTCATAAGAATTACCACTTACTTTCATTTACAGCATATTCTTAAATCATTTATTTTTAATCTAAAATGTAGGAAATATAAGTATATTTAGTATTTCTTTTGCAGAGTTCTAGCACATTTGACATTAAAAAAAAAAGTAAATAAATAATAAGATGATGTCTGCTACTCTTGCATGGAAACAGTCTCTCCATTGCTTCGGTTTCTCATAGTAATCCAATAGAAAAACCAAACTGACATTTCAATGAAACACACCATAATCTCCCGAGCCATGAAAGTGCAACCTCTGACCTCAAATTTTCCATTCACATATACTTTCATGCATTACAAATGTCTTAAATAAATTTTACAGTGCATATATTTGAACAATTTCTCACTTAGAAAGAATGGCAAAGAACTTCAAGTCTTGACATACAAATGTTTTTTATTATTAAGTAGATGCAAAGTTCTTGCAGTATATGCATTAAAATGGCAAATGTTTCAATGTTCGAAGTTCCACAATAGAAGATTCACAGCGGAAATTGATCGGAACAGTTTCTTTTAGCAGCAGCAAAGAACAAACACAAAAAAAGAAAAGAAAACCCCGTAAGCTTCTTCTTCTTCCAGTCACAGAGGAAGGACGCGATCACAACAGTTAAACAGACACAGGTTAAGAGAAAACAGGACGGTAACATCATGCATTCAGAACAATTCTTCAGGTTCCCCCAAACTAATTAGACATCATATTCACGTAAGATATTACAAGCAACTCAGAGGGACAAAACCAAATCAATACCCATAATCAAAATACATTCTTAAAAAATTCTCATACATATTTTATATTTAGATATTTACTGATTTTAATATATGCATGTGTGTGATTCTTTTTTGCCCGACTTTTTGTAATCACAGAGTTTAAACGGTGCAAAACCCAAATGTGGGGAGGGAAACATTCAGTGTTAACAGCGTACATACAACAAGAATATTCTCCTACAGAAAGACAACAGAAAACAAAGTCCCTCAAAATCAGATTACCTTATGTAATATTTTTCATGCCGGAGGCCACTCATAACTCAAAAGTTTTCAAAGCAAATCTGAAGCGAGCTAGGATCTAATTGAACGTACATTTCAGAAAGCAAAACAGTGACTTTTCTTAAAGGATTCATTCCCGGAAAACTATCCTTTCAAAGCCATCAAAAAGGCATTGCATGCAAAAATGAACTATGCGCCGCATTGATTTTTTGCTCGTTGTTGCAAGCGGTTACCCTTTAATACGAAACGACAATACAACGGTTGGTCTTCGATCTAAAGAAGAGATCCAGGTCTCCGTTTGGAGTCAAAGAGAAGGGTCGTCACAGCCGTGTCTCAGAGAAACAGGGAAAAAGGGAAAGAGGACGTAAAATAAACCAAAGCAGGTGCATCAACTCTTTCATTTTCAAGGATGTTTCATAAAAGAACCAACCTAGAGAGATTTTTCAGTCTCCTGAAAGTCTTTTCTTACAGTTAGCTCGAGATAAATGGATACTGAAAGATACTTAAAGGTGGTTTCATCTTAGTTTTTTATCAATCTTAAAGCCACTGTATGTAGTTTTGTGTATTTTTGCAGTATTTTGACTTTATCTGAGTTTATATCTCACAAATTTATAATTTGCAATTGTCAGATATAAACTCGCAACACTGAGGGAAAAAAGTGTGTGAAATTATGAAATAAAAAGTCGCAATTAACCTTTTATTTTTACTCCGCGATGGAAAACAAAACAGAATTGCACGATGAAAACTCAGAATTCTGAGAAAAAGGGCAGAATTGTGAATAAACTCAGGCCCCATTTACACTAGTGCATTTTCATTTTAAAACGCATAACTTTTGCTACGGTTACGCCTATCATTTACAGTACTCCGGCATTTTCGAGGTCGAATATGGAGACTTTTGAAAACGCTGCAGACCCCGTTTTAATTTGAAAACTCCAGGGTTGCGTTTCAGTGTAAACGGACCAAAACGGAGACTTTTGAAAACGATGGCGTGGCTGCCCACATTCGCACTGCGTATCCTTGATGACCGTGTAAACAATAACAGCTTTCCTGTAGCTCAAATAGTAGAGCATGGCAATAACAACGCCAAGGTCATGGGTTCGATTCCCAGGGAAAGCAAGAGCTGATAAAATGTAAAAACTGTAACTTGAATGTAACGTAAGTCGCTTTGGATAAAAGCGTCTGCTAAATGCGTAAATGTAATATCATGCTGATTGTTGTACCCATAGATATGTATGGGTAGATGCCTTAATCGACCGCTACCAGCATGTAGACGCGTCCATCATCAAAATAATAGGGAATCTACCTATATAAAACTATGGTTGTACCTGCATGAATGGTCATGTGACATGCATTTTTGGTTGTGTAGTGTAGACGGAGATCGTTTCTGAAACGCAGTGGAAATGTTTTAATTCTAAAACGCCGTTTTAAAGGGGTCCTATTATGCTTTTTCACTTTTTGAATGTTAGTCAATGTGTAGTGTGTATGTTTTGGGCTTAAAAAGATCTACAAAGTTACAAATCTCAAAGTCCACTCCAAAGGGAGATATTTTGTTTTTAAAAATCCCTTTTCAAGAACTACAACGAACGGCTCGTTTGGACTACAGCTTTGTTTTCCGGTGTTTGTGATATAACAAAGCGGCCCATTAGAATATCATTCAAATAAATCCCGCCTACGGAAATTTGAATGGTTGGCAGGTGGGGAGAACGGTTGGTTGAGCACTGCACGTTTCAAAATCGAAAGCCGGTGCTGGTGTTTTTATATCACTGTATTTCTGATGGAAACAGACTGTCTTCAGAAAGTTTTGGATGTCATTTTCATTTAACTTGCATGTAATGTCTGATAAAGCAGCGTTTGTGAGCGGAGCGCTGCTTTGTGTACAGCGTTACCGGGGAAAAGCTTCGATCTCTCCCGCTCCAAGAGCGCCTCCTGCTGGAAGAGAATGAATTTGCATATATATGCCGCCACAAATAGTGTAAGTCTGTGAGACTATGGTATAAATAAATTCAACTGTATAACAGTTTCACTGCAATTCATGTTATAATGTTAGAATTAAAGAATAAGCATAATACATATTACCATTGCACTTATCTGTACAAAGCAAATGCAGTTATTTTTAAGCTGTTGTTGACATCCTATGTAAAACGTGATTTAGCCAAAAAAAACAACAAAAAAACACCAACAATAACGTTACCATTTTAATATGTCTGACAATATCCGTGCTTGCAAAGGTTTTGCGCGATCCTCGTTCAATATTATCGGGGTCTGAACTGATATGGCAATATTGATGAACTTGCTGTTTTGGCGAGGGGCGGGGCAATACTGAAACACTGTCTAAACTGTTCGCCAATCACAACGCACTGAGACAGCTAACCAATCACAACACATTTCATTTTTCAGAAGGCGGGCCTTCATCAAACCCGGAACTAATTGAGTCATTTGTGCCAGGCTGGGGAGAAAGGTATTGTTATAATGTAAATTATGTGAAAAATAATGTGATTTTCGAACCACCAAGCATAAGAGCCTGCTCTAGTACAACCCCAAAACAAAATCAAGACTTTGTAAAAGAGCATAATAGGACCCCTTTAAAACGAAAACGCGCTAGAATAAATGGGGCCTCAGTAAACTCATGTACAATTGCGATATATAATCTCAGAATTGTGAAAGGTATACGCAGAGTTGTAAGAAAAAAATAGCAAGATAGAAACTAAGAAGAATTTTGACGTAAACCTGGAATTGCGAGAAAAAAAATATATATATAATTGAATTATAAGTTTATATCGCATTTCTTTATCTTTCCAAAATTGCAAGAAACAAAGTATAAATTATGAGATTACAACATTGCAATGTCCTTTTTTATGTACTGAGGGTTTTTTTTATTTATGAAATGGGATCTTAACCCACTTTTAAGGCCAAGGACAGCGTGAATTGGTCTGCTTAAAGAGGTCTATGTTTGGTTCTTTTAAACAGATTCACCTTCTGTAAACACGAGCATGTCCTCTCTTTTTAGCATGGATAGAGACTTGGTCTTTCATCAAAACATGCACAATAACCCCGAGCCTCACTATCCAAACCGCAAACTTCCCATCTCTTAATAGTAAAGTCAATATCTACGCATGTTGTACATGAGGAAAACCACTGATCTTGCTTACACTTAAAAAAAGGCAGGCCATGTCTAAGTGCAAGCAGCCCATTAGTCAGGACAAAGCATAAAGACACATAAAAAAGTGCATTCAGAAATTCAAGTGAAAGGTATTAATGCAGATTTTGATCATAGAGATACACATCAAACAAGACCTAGCAAAGAAAATGAAATATTCCATAAAAAATAAAATAAAATAAAAACTGACAAAAAAAAAAACAAGAAAAAAATAATTTTTAACAGACAAACTTGGCACAGTTTTCGCGAATCATGGTTGGTGTCCCATCATGCTTCTGGTTGGCTGATTAGAGCATGAGCAAAAAACAGTGATATATGGACGGAAAATGTGACTATGGACAAAACACCCTGTAAAACGAAGAAAATAAAGATTAGATGAGATACAAATAGAGAAAAAGGGTTGAAATAGTATACATACATATATATATATATATATATATATATATATATATATATATATATATACATATAATAATTGCAATAATAATAATAATAATACATTTACATAATTAAATGCTGAAATTATTTAAATATTTGCATAAGCAAATATGTATTTACATAAATCTATTCCACAATGTATACATGCTCATAATTCACTATATTTATTTATTAAGTTAATGCACTTAATTTTTTTCAAGATTTAGAATACTGTTCAAAGGTTTGGGTTCTGTAATATTTTTATTACTGAAAGAAAGAAATACTTAATTATTCAGCAAGGATGCACTTAACTGATCAAAGTGACAGGCGTTTGCATTATACTTCTTGAGCAGCAAATCAGCATATTATGATTTCAGAAAGATCATGTGACACTGAAGTAATGATGCTGAAAAGTCAGCTTTACATCACAGGAATATATTATATTTTAAAATATATTCAAATGGAAGACAGTTATTTTAAATCATAAAAATATTTTACAACATAGCTGTTTTTGCTATATTTTTAATCAAATAAATGCAGCCTTGGTGAGCATAAGAGGCTTCTTTCAAAAGCACTTTTTGAAAACATTACCAACCTCAAACTTTTGAACAGTAGTGTATTTTTCCTATTTCATGCCATTTGTCATTTACATAAGTAAATGTGGGCTGTAATTGCAATTAATTTGATTAATTAATCTGCACATCATGTAACTAATTCCATTAAACACAGTAAGCAATTAACAGCTCAAAAATAAACACCTTTCATGCTTAATGTACGTAATTAAGCTCACATTTCGTAACGTTATGCATTAATTGCAACATTTCATGTTGATATTTAATTATTTCGTGATATATAATGTTGCCCACTATCCAACAGAGTACCAGCTGACAAATGGCGAGGGACCGTGAGGTAGCTCTCGTCCTCCAACAAAAGGACTTTCATCATAAAACATCAAAATAAGTGACACCTCTCACAGGAACTACGGTGGCCATCCGGCAAAAGGGACAGTTAAGCGAGCACTACGGTTAAAGCACTTCTGTCCCTACCTCCGCTCTCACAGCGAGTGTGCGATGAACAAGCTCTTATCTGTGAGAGCACAAACAGAGAATAGCACAGCCACTCTCTTCTCACTAATCCTGTTACGCTGCAGCCTCTTCTCAGCCTCCGTCTCTATGGTTACGGCTGGCATTCAGTGATGCTGGTCCAGAGGCTGTATCTACAGTAATCTACACGGCATAAGGTCCTCCTACAAGCATGGATAACCCAAGGCGACTCAAGGAGAGAGGAGGACGGATGGAGAATAAGCAAACAGGACTTACTCATCCGTGTCTTTCTTGCTCTCTTCGATGTATGCAATAGACTCCGACCTTAGACGGTTGGTGACCTCGTAAGTGCGCAGGGTTACACCAAAGATGTCCTCGTGATATCGATTCTCATCCTTCAATGAGAAAGAGGAAAACACAGTTTGAAAAAGTAACTGGAACTTCTCAGGTGACCTTCTATTGCACACAAAGGATCAGTTTTAAATAAATGACCTAAAGGAGCCACTAAATACAGTATAAAGTTTGAAAAAAAAAACATTAATCAAAAATACATAGAGACCTTGTACTTGATTTACCTTTACACATGAAAGTAGAAAATAACTAAAAAGCACCTTTTTATTCTATATATAATAAAAATATATACGTAGAAAGAAATATATAAACTAAACTAAACAAAGGCTCATTTTTAAAAAAGCGGCTGAATAGCACCACTAACTACAGTCTGAAGTTTGGAAAAAAAGTGGGATCTAACCCTTAGTTTGCTGATATAGAAGCCAGCATCTTCCAGAGACATGTTTCCATGCAGTTTAAAGATCTGCTGGACTGTTTTCAGTACGTCTCCAGCCATGGTGACATCTCCACAGACGTAGATATGCCCTCCTTCTTCTCGCAGATATTTGTACACCGTTTCAGACAGCTGCTCGCGAAGCACATCCTGGACGTATTTCTGAGAGGATGAGTTGAAAAAAATAAAAAACTGTGAGGTAAATGACTAAATAGATGTCTATGAGCCACATGGCATGGTTCCGCTGTTATTTGATCAGTAAGAAATTCTTTGCCTTGCTCGCTGAATTAAAAAAAAAAAAGGAAAATCAAAGACTTTCTTCACAAAGGTCCATTTTTAATTTCCTATTAATCTCTATGATTCACTTGAGCAGCTAGCTAAACCTTTGCTATTGCTGGATCATAAATGGATTTAAAATATCCTCTCTTTTATTGCCAAGGCATCATATTCTAACCTTTGGTCTCCCAGGCTCTCTGGAGTATGCGGTGTAAAGCTCTTTAAACACTTCCTTGTTCTTGGCCTGGATGGTCTCTTCCTTGTAAATGTGGTCAATCTGTGACTGCCGACAACCGAAAACCAAGATCATGGGGCATGCCTTGATTCCTGATTAAATAAAACATGCCAAAATTAAGATTTAACTCAACAACAAATGCCAAAATATATTAGTGATAGTGTAAGTACATGTAAGTTTGTTAATTGTATCCAAATTGTTATTGTAAAAAATTTTATTAAATAAAAAATCAGTCAGAAAATGTCACTGAATTTGAAAAAACTAAATCAAACAATGCTAGACCTTTCTCAGATCTGGACATTTAAATTAAACAT
This sequence comes from Barbus barbus, assembly GCF_936440315.1. NCBI lineage: Eukaryota > Metazoa > Chordata > Actinopteri > Cypriniformes > Cyprinidae > Barbus > Barbus barbus. Next base: position 5,249,537 of record NC_136733.1, read on the forward strand.
TTAAATTTGAGTTTCAAGTAAGTTTCAAGCAAGTACAAGCAACTGAATTACATAAAATAAAAACTTTAGATGGATGGATACATACATTTTTTATTACTCTACAATTGACTCGACAAAGCAAATTGATCAAACAAATGACACTTTCCTTTCTCAGAACTGTAAATTTAAATGCACAATTTAAAATCAGAAGCAACCAAAAGCCTACCCTTGTTTTCAATATCATACAGTCTCTGTTGCCAGAAGCTTCTGAATGGAGCAATTCCAGTGCCTGGACCAATCAGAATACACGGAACCTGGCTGTCTTTTGGCATACGGAACGTCGGAGCCCTGAAACAGATAATACATCCTTTGATTTCATCAAATTCACAAGAAAACTACCATCAGTGGACATATTTGAGAAGTATATAAATGCTTTACCCTCTGACAAAGCACGGCACCATATCGCCTTCTTCCAAGCTATTGAGCCAGGAGGAACACACTCCGTGGTGCACAGGACCTTCTCCATCTAGCCGGAAAAAAACACATAATCCTTTAACCTGACACTCTCTGACACCGATCTAACGCCTAGCAATTTAGCACTGTGCAGGGCTGACATCACTTGCTTCAAATGGAATGAAATTGCTATATTTTAGCTGTCAATTACACCATTATGCAAATAATTACATGTTTACAATGCATTTAAAATGTGATCACAGTTTCTCTTTCACACATGTTAACTAGAAAGACTTAACAGCAAATGAGCAGATCTAGAATTAATTTGATCATTTAATTTTCATGTAGTCCCTGTCTTTAAAATAAATGAGCAGCTATTAGATGAACAGTCAGAATCAGACTAATACCACAGACAACCAGCCCAGTTTCTCTTTCGACAATACAGATTATTCACAATTCATTAGGCACTTCAGTCAAATTGCTAATTAAGTTCATAGTCTCTTATTAAGCACCCAATTATTCACACCATACCGCTGAGTTTTCAGGCCGTATGTCATTGTAACTGTTGAAAGTGAGAGGCTGTTTAGCGTGACTCTCACAGTTTGAGATGAGTGATAGAGAAGCACTGGAAATGTTTTTAACACTTTGAAGTGGATAACATCGATTAAACAGCATCAGGTCCTGTTTACACCTGCTTTGAACATCTGGTGTTGAAGTGATAGGCAGAGACGCATTAACGTTGGTATGCTGGTACAAGCAGCATCTCAAACATGTCTCCAGTGACCATTACCAGTGATTTCATCAAAGAGAAGGTTTCTGAATTAAAGACTTCTAAGATCACTTACTACATCACTCAATCCCTGCATATTGTTCAAGCAAAATAAAGCAAAAATACTATTATTCACAAGTTTGTGGTTGGTAAGTCTCTTATGCTCACCAAGGCTACATTTATTTGATTAAAATGTAATTTTTTAACATATTATTTTGCTAATTTTTCAGCATCATTACTCCAGTATTCAGTGTCACATGGTCCTTGAGAAATCATTCTAAGATTTTTATTTGCTGTTGAAAGCAGATGTGCTGATTAATGTGGTGATTCCATATGATATAATATGGAAAATGTGATGTATTTTGTTCAGGATTCTTAGATGAAATTCTTAGGTTCTTCTTAGAAAGTTAAAAATAAAAGCATTTATTTGAAAGAACATCTGAAGTCTTTTGTAATAAATGTCTTTGTTCACTTTTGAAGTGTAAATTTAATCTGCCTTTGATGAAAAAAGTATGAATAAAAAAAAAAAACGTTTGAATGGCAGTGTATATTATTAATTTTCATATCAGTTTTTTTGTTGTTGTTGTTGAAGCATGAGATGTCTTCAATTAAAAAAACTATTCTGTATAATTTTTTATAGAGTTTATTACTATCAATTCTTTTAGAACTGATATTATGTTTATTTACCAATTTACTTAAACTTACTATAAACATAAATTACCCTCATGTATATTACATGAGATAAAAAATGATATGCGAAATATAATCATATGTGTCATGCAAAGAATTATGGGAATGTCCTTTTTGCTGTTTTATATATATATATATATATACATATATGTGACTGCTGTCAAATGATTAATCGTGATTAATCGTATCCAAAATAAAAGTTTTTTTTTACATAATATATGTGTGTATACTGTGTATATTTATTATGTATATGTATATATAAATAGACAGATGTGCATGTACATATTTAACAAAAATATGTTGTTTATATATTACATATATTTATATATAATATAAAATATAAGAATATGAACATATAAATGCATAAATGTGTAAATATTCTCAAAATATATACTGTATGTGTGTGTATTTATCTATACATAATAAATATTCACAGTATACACACATATTATGTAAACAAAAACTTTTATTTTAGATGCGATTAATCGCGATTAATCATTTGACAGCACTATATATATATATATATATATATATATATATATATATATATATATATATATATATATATAGTAATTTATATACTGTAGTAATCCATAGTTTTAATTAGCAAAAGAACATAAATGTGACAGTATTTTACAGTAAAATTACATATAATGCGATACATATACAGTTTTTCACCATATAGGGTATAAGGTAACTTACAGTTACCAATTAACAGGTTTTTACTTTAGCATCTTTACAGTCTTTCTGTAAAAAATATTTTTTCTGTACTGATATAAAGCTCATATTCAAATGAAACATAACTAAGAGTTCAATTAAGAGCTATGAAAGAGCATTGTCTTAGTAATCTGCTGTTTTCTTTACCTTTGGGCCGATAGGACACCACTGCCACAGTGAGGTGTATCTCTCCTGGATGGAGGTCTGGAGAAGAGCTGATGGAGTAGTATCGTGGCTGTAGGAGGGGCAGCTGGGTCAAGAGAAGGGTGGAGGGGATCTGGAGTGATGGGAACTCCTCCAACACCTCCACTATGGTAGGGTTATTGTACCACTTCCACTCCTCATACTCCTGCAAACCCTGAGGAGACACAGAATGAAGCATATAACATCATGACGTTCCCAGTAGGTCGGGTTTGGCACATGAGCTCTGGATGAATGGCAATCGCTCAAAACATTCTGCAAGCACCTTGTGCCGTGAACTGATATTAAGACGCGAGTAAAAAAAAAACCTGTCAACACTATAATTTGCATAAATGTGTTAGTCATGTGAACGTAAAAAGGAGCCAGAAAGGTCGTTTCAGATCTCTCCTTAAAGAGAAAATTCTGTCACCGTTGACTCACCATTATGCACCTCCATTTTTCGAACATAAAAGTCCAGGCTGTTCTCTCATATACAACAAAGTAGAGAATTACTAGAGCTGTCAAGCTACAAAAAAGGGTCATCAAAAAGCAGTTTATACTTCCTTTTTCTGATCCTTTTTTTGTACCATATAGACTATGTGCTCTGTTTTCTGACTTTCAACTATAACTTCAAGAAAAGCAAAACACTACCGTTACTACCTTATTGTTTTTGACAATGCATCTCTGAATTTATGAATTTTAGTTGGAGAAAAACCTGAACATTGTGATTATAACTAAATGGTACACAGAAAACTCAATGGCAAGGACCTTTATGGTTGTAAATCTGAAAAGCTGATGAAAATTAATTTTAGAAATGAGTAGTTTTATTCAGCAAGGACACTAAATTGATCAAAAGTGACATCAAAGACATATATTATTTTACAAAATATTTCCATTTCAAATAGATGCTGTTCTTTTAAACTTTTCATTCATCAAAGAATCCTGAAATAAAAATGTATCACAGTATCCATAAAAATATGAACTATTTTCAGTAATGATAATAATAACAAAATCCATCTGTCTAGAACAAATCAGCATAATAAAACTATTTCTGAAGACTGGAGCGATGACTGCTGAAAATTCAGCTTGGTCATCACAGAAATAAATTTAAAAAAATATTAAAATAGGAAAAAGTCCCTTTAAATCGTAATAATATTTGACTGTTTTTACTGATTAAATAAAAGTAACTTTGGTGAGCATAAGAGACTTCTTTTAAAAATATTAAAAAACTTACCAAACCCAATGTTTTAAATGGAAAGGGAAAAAGGAAGTGGTGTGTGGCCAAGTATGGTGACCCATACTCGGAATTTGTGCTCTGCATTTAACCCATCCAAGTGTACACACAGTAGTGAACATACACCCGGAGCAGTGGGCAGCCAATGCTGTGGTGCCTGGGGAGCAGTTGGGGGTTCAGTGCCTTGCTCAAGGGTCTCACCTCAGTCGTGGTATTGAGGGTGGAGAGAGTGTTGGTTATTCACTCCCACCACCTGTAATCCCTGCTGGGCCTGAGACTCGAACCCACGACCTTCGGGTTACAAGTCCAACTCTCTATCCATTAGGCCACGATGAAAACATTTTTTTTTTTTTTTTTTTTTTTTTAAAGGAAATGGTAGAGTAGTCCAAACAAATGTTTAAAATATACAAAATTATAATTTTAAACAAGCAGAGAGAAACTGTGGGAAGTTGCTATTCTCACTGAAGTGAACTCAGCTAAAAGAAAGTCCGCAAAGAATGTTTCAATGTCCCTCTGTCTTTCCTCTCTAGTTCACACCATTCCTTCATCAGAATCATTTGAACCAGAAAGGATGACTCACTAACTAAGCAGCCATTTTTAGCAACATTACGAAAAATTGCACGGAGTGTTTCAGTGGGAGGCAATGAAAGAGAAATATTTCCATGTCTTGGTGTTGACACTGAAAAGCTTGTGTGTGAGTGCAAAACAGGCATGGGAGGGGGAAAAAGGAAGTAGGGAGGAGGGGGTTGATTTTCAGAGCTAATAAGTTATCAAACTGAGAAAATTAGCACCGATTTGAGGCGGAAAAGGCAGGAACGCATGTGGCGACGTGACGCCTTTTGTCTTATATAGAAGAAGTGGGTGAAAATGAGTCTTAGATCATTACTGAGCTTTAGCACGGCTTGTATTGATGCAAATAAATGTCTTACATGATAATTAGGGAAATGCATGAGTGTATGCAGTTATTCAGTGTCTTCTTACCTTGCTGAGCACCTCTAGTCTCTTTCTCTGTTTCTCATTAGTCGCTAGAGGAGCAAACTGTTGCAGTAGCACGGGACTTGGAGGGGTGGTTATGTCCAGGAAGTATTTGAAAGCCTGATAGATGGTACAGGGCGGTATACGACTCTCGTCTGTCCAGTTACTTATCACACCTGCAGAAGATAAAGAGCTTCTGATTTGTTAAGAATGCAGATATGAACTAGATTTTTTGGTTTAATCCTTATTGAACCAGTGATTTACTCATGTTTTGACTAGCAGCAGATACAGTTGAGGTCAAAAGTTTACATCCCCCTTTCAGAATCTGCAAAATGTTAATTATTTTTTTTGCCAAAATAATAGGGATCATACAGAATGCATGTTATTGTTTATTTAGTACTGACCTGAATAAGATATTTCACATAAAACATGTTTACATGTAGTCCACAATAGAAAATAAGAGTTGAATTCGTAAAAATGACCCTAAAAATTATTCTTAATACTGTGTTGTTACCTCAATGATCCACAGCTGTGTTTTTTTGTTTCGTGATAGTTGTTCGTGAGTCCCTTGTTTGTCCTGAACAGTTAAACTGCCTGCTGTTCTTCAGAAAAAAATCATTCAGGTCCCACAAATTCTTTGGTTTTCCAGCATTTTTGTGTATTTGAACCCTTTCCAACACCGACTGTGTGATTTTGAGATCAATATTTTCACACTGAGGACAACTGAGGGACTCATATGCAACTATTACAGAAGGTTCAAACTCTCACTGATGGTCCAGAAGGAAAAAACATGCATTAAGAGCAGGGGGGTGAAAACTTCAACTTTGAATTTGAAGATCAGGGTAAATTTAACTTATTTTGTCTTCTGGGAAACATGTAACTATCTTCTATAGCCTCTGAAGGGCAGTACTAAATGAAAAATATGATATTTAGGTTAAATAAGAAAAATTTACACATCTCAATTCTGTTCAAAAGTTTTCACCCCCTGACAGTATTAAATAAACAATAACATGCATTTTGTATCATCCTTCTTATTTTGGTAAAATAATTAACATTTTGCAGATTCTGAAAAGGGGATGTAAACTTTTGACCTCAACTGTATGTTCAACGCTATTTCACGGCAATTCGTACATGTTTTACGAGGTGGCTAATTCTTACAAATTTGTATGACCTCACTCGTACGATTTAGTACGATTTGTGGTTTAGGGGCGGGGTTAGGAGTAAGTAATTCGTACAAATTCATACGAATTGGCAACTTGTAAAATATGTACGAATTGCCGTGAGATTGGGCTGGTATGTTACATGGAGGTTTTTTTTTTTTTTTGCAGTGATACCTCGAACCATCATTCTATGTTTCCCAAAAAAGCTTTCAATGAATGGTTCTTCAAAAAAGCATTTTTTTGTTTTTAGTGTGAAGAATGTTTTATAATCTAAAGAACATATAGAACCTTTTATGCTTCTGTTGAAGGTTCTTCATGGAACCTTAGATGGCAATAAAGAACCAAAATTGTAGATTGCTTAATGGATAGAAAATACATTTTCTGTCATTATTTACTCACTCCCATTTCAAACACGTCTTTCTTCAGTGGAAGTCCTCTTAATAAAAAATTAAGGCGACATGCATTGATATTAAGCTCCAAAGATAACAAAAGAAGCACGATAAAAGATGTCAATATGACATGTGCACATGATAGATTTGTGTGAGGAAAATTCTGAAATTTACCTGAAAATCTGGCCTTTTTCTCTCAAATATCACTCAATTTTACATATTCCTCTCATATTAAACTGGTATATGCCTTCTGAGGACCTGAAATATCAAGTACAAGTCATTTGGACTTGATATTTTTTCATGTGTTAAGGCACATTTTCTTTGCCATTTGTATCCCATGGAAGAAAGTAAGTCATATGGGTTTGGAACGACATGTGGATGAGTAAATAATGAGTTTTTATTTTCGGGTGAACTGTACACTTATAATGTGCCCAAGGCATCTTATTTTGATAAAATACCTCTTTTGTCCACAATAATTCAAGCTTCATCTGTAAAGATTGTCAGATAAAGTAGAAAGAGTTGCAGCAACCTCATTTTCCCTCTCTAAAGGTCACTGACCAGTTTTCAGTCATCCTGACATATTTCTCAACAAGGGAAGGTGAGAAATCTCACTTGAGCTAACCTTTTTAAAAGACAAGTAGGTCCTATCATTAAAACTGATAGACTGTACATTTCCTCTCAGTACCATCAAACGTGTACAGCTCCGCAAAAAAGATATGCAGTGTCTTTAACACCATAAAAAAGGGAAATCCTTCAGAACCACAAGCAAAGAATTGCCATGACATTGTTATAAGCATCCAGAGCGATTTCTGAAAACGTTTGCTCCGCTCGCTCATTTTAGTACTGACAGTATGAAAACAAAAAGCAAAAATAGTTTCAATGCAAGACAACTGTGAAACAGTTTTATGTTCACAGAGGCAAGATAAGCGTCCTTATATGATGATGAAAAACCTCAACAAAAGAGAACAAACAGAATGTAATGGCTCAAATGGAAAAATGGAACAGCGCCTCAAGCACTAGAGATGAAACCCTGATTGAAAGCACATCGTTTAGAATCAAAAATGTTTTTGATTCAGTCAGATTTGTAATGAAATCAAACAATAGCATGACAGCATCAAAATCTGTCTCTGTGGGTGAAGCTCTGGATGCCAAAATTTTCTATTTAATCTAAATATCTTTGTCATAGATCATAATGAAGCCAGAGCAGATAAATCCTGTAACAGTAAATCAAGCAATTAAGTGGTCATGTGGTTTTAAATGGTGTGTTTACAGTTGAATAATAATTTGAATTCAGTATGCAAATGTTGCAACGTGTGCAAATTAACATGCAGACTGCACTGATAACTATCAAGGATCAGCATATTATAAAAACCTAACAATGCAAAAGAATTGCATTTACATGAGATTTGAATTTATTTTTGCATGCAAACATTAAATAAGATGGTGAAATTAAAGAAAGATCTTTTTTTTTTTAATAGTTTTTTAACGGTTTACATGCATTCATATGACACATTGTCGGGTGAGTAGTGACCAATTAGTGCAAGCTTGTTTAATCTTAAAAAATAAAAAATTAATTAATATATAAAATATAGTATTAAATTTATAATATATACATTTTATAAAACTATATACTCGGTAAGTGTTTAAATATAGCATCCAAGTGGAAACTATGGTTGCCATTGTCATTTTTTGTAAGTGTTAAAAAGTGAAAGCTAGCTCACTTTCCAGTAAACGTGACATGACCAGCACTATGGACCAGGTTACCCTGATTCTCGGCTCATCATGAACACCAGAATACCTAATGAACACAATGTTCGGCAGGCAATGGCGTATCCAGAAAGCCTTTCTTCTGTGTTCACAAAATCATGTTTGATTGGTCTGGCAGACTTGAATGGATGAAATACTAGAGGTATCACGTCTTTTCCTCTGTATGTCAGTTTCAGATTATTTTTATGTAGATGCTGTCACTTTCCATAAGAAACCAAAGCAGATATTTGATAGACAAGTTATTTTGGAAAGTTGCTTTTCATTTGTTGACATCTGCAAGAAATGAGTAACCATTTAAGCCTATAAAATTCTATGACGCTAGAATGTTATTTTGTAATACTTTTTTGCATATCAAATAATTTTTTTAAATATTTTGGATTAGTTTCAGACTATTATTATGATAACAAATAAAAAAAAAAGTCATAGTTACCCAACGCTGTGTTTCTTTCTACCAAGAACTCCACTTTCACAATTTGATTGACAGGTGGTGCATCCTCCAGTTTCTCGATCAGAGTCGTAACTAGAACTTCATTGTTGCCAGGAAAAACACCTAAATGGTCACCAGGCAAGTATTTCAGGCTCTCGTGGTTGTTGGCATCAAGACGCACAAATATAGTCGATCGGCTAGTAGACAGGAAGTAAGAAAACATGTTAATATGAAACAGTTGCAGTCATTCTTAAAAGGATTATAAAAGATATATTCATACACAAGAGAAATTGACCCTTTGATAAGCTTTTCCCACATTGGGTATTTTTGGTAGAATAGGCTGGAATGAAGTGTGACATTGCAAAGCATTTTATCTGCCATTTTTATGTTAAATTTAAAAGTAACATTATAAAAACTCAAGATAAAAATTATAAATTAAAATTAACTTTATGTTATTGATATTAATGTAGTTACAAGCAAATGTATTTTCTGTTACAGATTTTCTTAACGTCTCAGGGTTCAATACAGTATTTTACCACATATATATATATATATATATATATATATATATATATATATATATATATTAGTGCTGTCAATCGATTAATTTTTTTAATTAATCACACATTTTTCTGAAATTAATCGTGATTAATTCCACCTAACATTAAAGTTTTTAAATATACTTTTATATTACAATAATTTTACATTCAATCTTCAAATTAATGTACAAACAACATAAAGACAGTATATATTTTTTAAATATTTGTTTAATGGCAGCTTTTTTTATGACTGGAGGCCAGTATCACTGATACAATACTGATTTCTCTATCAAATTAACCATTGACTATAGCCATTCAACATTACAGTATAACTGAGAGCTATCAATTTGAAAATGTATTAGACTTTAAAAAAATTACTTCTAATTTAAGTGAATTTAAAACAATCTTCACATAAACCCATTATAATAAATGTCATATTTACCTGTGCCCTTCAGCAGAAATTTAAAGAAATTGAAATTGAAGTTATCAAACACTAAATTCTAAATGAATCCTTAAAGCTATAAAAGTAATTGTTTCCTCTTTTTTTCTTTGTTCTTTGATTACAGCAGCTGGTTATTAAGTTATTTTGGCTGTTATTTCTTTATTTCTGCTGAACATGACGCGGATGCATCATATTTTCTCTCAACTATACCTTTTTGACTCACGTCAGGTCTTAAAATGTCTATTAATGAGCTGACGAGTTGAATCGAGTGTGTCAGATGAGGGAGACAGTGCTGGGCTGCTCCAGGACAGTTTTGAAAACCATTTCAGTTCTTAAATCTGACTCATATGAAATATATTACATGCATGCACAGTTTTAAGGCAGCTTTCATCGCCTTTTTGGTAACTTCATGACTTAACTGACCACGACATTGCGTGCACGTAGTTTATTTCGCACATTGATATGAAAGGATACAGGCTACAGAGCGCGCTGGCGCCTTTGTGCGAAGATCACACGCTACGTACAGTACAGTTTCCGCGCTCGTTTGACTCATGCCTTCCGCTGAAGTAAAGTGGAGCGCGCCTCTGAAACATCTCCAGTTTGATGTGGTCGTAAAGACGTTCTGTGACTGAATAAATACACTTCTTATCAAGAGAAAAAGTGACAGAAGCAGCAGTTGTGAGTGGAGTGGCCAACCCTAGGCCCCGCCCCTGCGTTAATTGCGTAAAATATTTTTAACGCGTTAAACTGAAAAAATGTATCGCCTGCGTTAACGCGCTAATTTTATTATATATATATATATATATATATATATATATATACGTATACATGTTTTGATGTTCTAAACTGAATTGTACAGAAATGTAAATATATATATATATATATATATATATATATATATATTCTGTATAATTCAGTTTAGAACCATCAAAACACACAAATCCTACATAGACATACATTAGAGAATGGTGGCAGATTGCTAAGGTGATTGGTCACAAATGTTTTTAAGGCAGAACTTGTTGTCAAAGACTTTAGTGAGAATGTAAATCTGAGAAAATCTGAAATTAGACAGAATATTAACAAAAACATACTTCGATCTGGCACTTTGTAGGTTCTGTCTCATCAGAAATTTGGCCCCGTAAACTTTCTTCTTGTGGATGCTGAAAAGCGCTGAGAGTGGACACAGAAACCAATCAACAGTTAAAACATGCTGTGTGAAATTAGACCAAATAAAACATCAAAAGGCAATTTAGCGGCTCTACAACTTGATTTGCTATAAAACTCACGATGGAGCCGAGCCGCCCATTTCAAGATCATTTCGAGGACTTTAGATGCAATGGTAAAAAGTCTGTGATATAGGAAATCAGGCTCGGAAGCCCTAAATGCATTGTTTACACTTTCATCAATTGAATAAGGAAGTGTTTACAATCCTCTGGGTAATGCTTACACTGCGCTGAGATGATCCATGTCAAGCTAATGAGCCACTAAAATGACAGTCCCTTCAAGAGTCAATTGGTATGCATCATAAATTTTGAGGTGATAAAAAGCTTGGCCATTCACAAGGGTAGACTTTAAGTATCATTTAATTTGATAAAAGCTTATTGGCTTTCTGAAATGATGAGTCATTCCTTGATGAATGGAAGGTACTTAGAGCAGCAATGTACCTTGCGTTAGTGTCGGTGCCTCCGCCGTGTATGTCATCCGGAACTTGCTTTTCTTCCAGCTACGATCATTGCTAATCAAGGAATCGTTCGCTTTCTCAATATTAACATCGTCGCCAACACAGAATACGTCGCAGGCAGCCTGGGATAAAAAGGATAAAAACTCATTCTTAACAACATTTTATGATGCTAAATCATAAGTATAAGAAATATTCAGTGTAAATATTTTTAAAAATGTATAAATAAAAATATAATATTAAAAAAGTATAAATGCAGCAGAATAAATATACAAATTAAAGCATTTAAAAAAAATAAAAATAAAAGGTATATGCACAGTACCAGAAATATACAATGAAAATGTTTTTTTTTAGCCTTAAAGAACGTCCTAATTCAAAAAATGTAAATTAAAATAGACATTAAATTGTTTAAAATCTTTAAATTAAAACAACAAAGAAATCATTAAAGAGTATACATGCAGTAAATGTTTTTTTAGCCTTAAAATTTTTTAAATTTAATAAATAAATAATAATAATACTAATAAATTAGAAAAGTTCAGTACAAGAAATATACACTAAATAGTTTAGGCCTAAAATGTGTAAATTTAAATAATTATAATAAAAAAATAATAAAATGTAAATAAATAAAAAAATATTAATACAGTACAACTAAATCAACCTGACTACACCAACTAAATGGCTCTTTAATATAATAGTTGATGCAATTTAAATTTTGCCATTATTTACATATTTTATTTTATATACAAAAACATTTAACTAAAAATAACGAAAAATATATTTTTTTCAAATATAAAGTCCAAAAAAGACCAAAGGAAGTATCGTAACAGTAATCTATTACTCTTTGTGCAGTATGTTCTTGTACTCATCTGAAGTGATATAACTTTGTGTAAAGAACAATCCAAAATATAAGTCCTTCTTGCAAATCTAAACTTAATAGCTAATATAATATTAATTTTGATTAATTTTAATAGGTTATAAAAACTATTTCCTGCAGTGTAGTTCATTTTAAAAACAATACATGCAAAGTATTGACTGTAGCCCACTACTCGCTTATGGCAGTACCTTGAAGACCTTCTTGGCCCATGTTCTGAAGGATTCCTCTTGGCCGCAGAGTTCATCTCCCTCTCCCATGCGCAGGATTCGTTCCCCACCGAGCTCTTCGAACAGCGTGTCCACTGCGTGGGCAAACGCACAGAAGTGTGGGTATGCCCGAGAGCCAAGGCCAAACACAGAGAATCTGCATGGGAGAAACAGAGTGTTGAAAACACTTTAAGCACATGAACACAAACAAATAGAGGTACCGTATATACAAAACGAAGCGTATTATAAGAGTGGGACGGTTGTGGACATCAAGCCAGGGGCTGTGAGCTTTGATCCTGAAACTATGAAAACTAAACAAGGATGAAATTCAAGGCCAGAGAGGATGTTACGCAAGCATGTGCACATGCATACGCACAAAGCTCACAAGTCAGAGTTGATTTGCAAAAAGTGTGAAATTTCTTTTGATTGCTTTAGGATGGGATTTCTTTTCAAACTAAACTTCTTTTAGATGGTTGTTCTCTGTTCTTTTGCTCTTTGTATTTTTAGTTTTCAAGAAGTTGATGAAATTCAATTTAAGCCAGAGGGACCACAAAGACCAAATACACACACACACATACTGTACATAAAGACACAGGAGAATATCATAAAAAAGTCACCACAAAATCAAAAGAAAAAATACAATAGAATATTAGAAAATAAGTAAATATATTTTGCATAAAGAAATTAATTTTAAGAAATGTAGGGATTTTTTTAAACCATTAATAATTTGTGCATTGAAACATTTTCCCTCATTGTAAAAAAAAATATATGATTATTAAATCAGGGCAGCTTATGTTTTTATTGAACTCATCGAAATAAGTTGAGAAATGTTAGCTTTTTATATGAAATTCAACTTGATTTTTTAAGTCAATTTAATGCAATTTAAGTTGAAATGACAACCAGGTTATTATACATAAGAATTTAAGGCAGCAACTGAAATTAAATATTTAAGTTAAAATAGATGGAAATTTTCTAGTGCTGAATTACCATAATTATTTCTTTATTGTTTGTCATTGAACTCATGTATCAATTAAAGCCATTTTAAGTCCTTTTGCATTAAAAAGTTTTTGTATTGTGGCATAATTTATATAACATAACAAAATCACCCACAAAATAATTGATTTTTGATTGAAAGCCAGAGGGACCATACAGACACTAGAAGAAACCAAAGAGAAGAAAATGATAAAAACAAGTTCAAATCCCCACAAAATCAAAGGGAAAAAAATTGCTAAAGAAAATAAGAAAACAAGTAAATATATTATCCATAAAGATAATTAATTTTATGAAATTTAGGTCTGTTTTAGGACCGTTAAGAGACACTTTGCCTGAATTACTGTAATGTAATTTTATTTAGTTATTGTTCGTCTTTCACTGAAATCAGTTATCAATTAAAGCTAGTTCAATACAAATTTACATAAAAAAATATATATATATATATTATTTATAATAATATGAGAATCTGGGAGGAAATGTGTTTAATTGTGTAAAAATCTTTGCATTGTGGCATAATTTAATAAATATCTTTAAAAAAATGACAAAACCTTCTTTTTCCCCTCTTTTAATTTTGAGGTGGAATAACCCAGACATGTTTTTAAAAAGTTTAATAGTTTAATATTTTCTCCAAATACAGGCAGTACAGTACCTGACATTAGCAAGTGGTCCAGTGCTCTCAAAGTTGGCTTTGGATTCAGGTTCGTCGCTGGAGGATTTGCGGGTATCAGAATATGAAGAGACGCTGTTAAAACGCACCTTGTACGTCCTGAGGGACAGAAAAAGAGATTTTTTGTGTGTATGTTTATGTGAATGGTTCCAGCGTATAGAAGAGAGAAGAAATGCATGTTACGTGTCAGTGTGTGTGCCTGTTGCATATATGTTAGACTCTGTGTAGGTGTGTGAACTGAAACACTGAAAAAAATTAATTATGGGAAAGCAGATGGGTGGGAGGACGAGAAGAAAATCACTCGCTTGCATCTCCACTCGCGCACACACTCACTTTCTGTCCTCTACGCTGGTGGTGGGATGTCTCATCTCCATCAGTGTCGCACCAAATTTCTGTAGAGTGGAAAAGGGGAGAAAGAAAAACAGGAGAGAAGTTACTGGCCCTTCCCACGCATGTTTTCAATCACAAATTCAACCAGGACCTGCCAGCATAATGCAGGTTCTCCATTGTACAGGATATGTGTGAAGTCCTTTATCATCATGATGAGAACATTCTGTTGTGTTGTGAAGTGTTGACAATTTGATTCAAAGCAAAACAAAATGATTGATGTGCTCATTGAAAGCAAACTTCTACTTTAATAACTCACCTCTCCGTTTTCAGGAGGGTCCCCATTGCCGAACGTACTTGTCACCACTAACACAAGTGTCTCGTGTTCCAAGTCGACGGTGTCATATTCATCCATGGACATCACCTGCAGAATCAAATAATACAGCATAATACATATCACAACTCGCTTGTGCTGCTACATGTACGTGATATTATAACCTCAGTACCAACATCATCCATCTAAATAGTTGTATAAGTCCTATTCTTGTTGTTTATTAGTTTATTGTTGTTTTATGATTATGATCCATTTTTTGAGATTTAGACATAAGAGAGAGGAGACCATGGGGAGAGTCAGGGAATGTGACTGGAACATTATTCAGTATTATTTCAGTATTTTTTTCACATTATAGCATGGGATTTTTGGGGCAATGCGATTATTAAATATACTGTCATTGTCAGACGGAAACCTCAACATTTTTTTTTTATTGGTCACTCTTTATGTTTTGAGTGTAGGTTTTGCAAACATTTACCCAATGAAAAGTATTAAAAAGAGCTTGTGAATGAATCTTGTAACTCCATTGGATCCTACAACTATCAGCAAAACCTCATAGCTCCACCACGCTTTTTGGCAATGAAAGGTTAAATAAAGAACTTCTTTCTTGAATTACTATTGAGTTTTATTTATTAAAGGTGGGGTATGCATTTTTTCAAAAACGCTTTAGAAAACGTCGGGGCAGAGTACCAAAACAACCTTGTAGCCAATCAGCAGTAAGGGGCGTGTCTACTCATGATGTGGGGGAGAGAGCGCTCAGTGCACATGACAGACTTTAGCCGAGCCGTTCGACGTTAGAAATATAGAGATGGCAGATAAAAAGCAAAAGAGGAAAACATCTCCAGAACAAAAGAAGGCTTACACCTTGTCTACACCAGTTGTCGTGACACTGGTGATGTTGAAAATCATTTGAAATTTGTGTCAATACGTCATAAATAGAACGCAGCAGCAGTTTACTGTCGGGATCCAGTGTAGACAGCATTATTAGTGAGTTCTACAGTATTATTCTACAGTATTACACGTCCGGTGTAGACACGGTGTTACAATAAAGCAAGAAGTAGGACCCGTGTAAATATCAGATCAGCTTTCCAGTGCTGGAGAGAACTTAAGGAGCGGGACGGCCTGCGATCGGACGCCAAGGTTGCTTTGTTTCTTCTCGATAGGTGAGTAACATTGGTTTTGCTTTGTATCACAGAACTAATCGTTGCCTGGGTTGTTGTACGTATGTGTGGGGCGGAGCTATCAAAATAGGGCTAGGGGCATGTTTGTTTTGGTGATTTGAAATATCAACATTGGCTAGCAGAAATCACTTACCCCACATTTAAAGAAACAATCTATAATGTCTATAAAGGCTAATGTTTTGTATATTTGAGGAGCAGGGAAGATTGTCTTTGTTCAGCTTTTGCCGTCTAATCATGTCTTATACAGCCTTTGCATAGCACTTCATCTTTTATGGGCCAGTAACTTCTCTCCTGTTTTTCTTTCTCCCCTTTTCCACTCTACAGAAATTTAGTGTGGCACTGATGGAGATGAGACATCCCACCACCAGCTATGACAACTAAAGTAGGGACCCAAGCCTTGTCTGACACTCAGAATATTACACTTGTGGATATGGACTTTCTTGACTTGGGCCAATAAGCAACTACCTAAAACACCCAAAGATCACAGTGGCCACTTTTGCACCAGCAAGCATGTAATCTAGTTATTTGTAATGTTAGTGAAAACATATATAACGCTTCATCCACTAGACATAGCCATTTTGGTGTGATTGGTTTTTCTGTCTCATTTGTAGGCCAGGAGCAAAAGTTTGGATATTAGATCAGCGTTTGGAGAGATTTTAGGCAATGTTTTCGAGTGTGAAAAACCACACAATGTGCATCAAGAATGGGAAGCACGTTATCTCTTGATCCTAACGTACCGCCAAAAGGGGTGTAGAGGTAATGAACAGTTTGTACGTCGCCTAACAAGCAGCTAATGCTCCATGATACAATTAACAGAAAAGACGCATCAGTGCATGTGGCAGGGCAAACGCCTTCAGGACATGAGGAGAGAGAGAGAAGCGGTAAATCTGCGTCATCTGCATGTAAATCACGTAATAACAAGCGCACATGAACGAGATTGATTATTCTGCTAGATTATTAAAATAACTTTGCATTTAACTGCTATCCCAAGGCAAAATACGTGATCAACTCAAAACTTTTATGAGTGTAACGGGATCCTATCTTAACCTACAACTTAATTCCTGGGTGAGTTGATTCTTGGCATTTGATGGCATTGGAGGAAAATAAATTGTGGCAAAAGACGCATCTGTGTAAGCCATCGCATAGCAAGCCTTGGTGTGAAAATAGCTTTCTCACTCTGCAATCTGCAGTCTTGAATTGAAAGGGAGATTTTGGTTGTGAAACTAAGAGGATACATGTGTCTTACGTCAATATTCTTTGTCATTTTGTTTACATCAATGTTTAAGTGCAAATCCACTGAAGGCAGGCATTCATTGGGGATGAATAGGAGATGGGAAGGGTTTTAAGAATCACGTACAAATGTCAATCTATTATGTGCCGTTCAAGAACAACGGGCTTACCTTGGCATCAAACGCATGCTTGAAAATCTCACAGAGCGTTTTTGCATAGTCCTGCGATTTCCCAGTTTCTGTGGCGAACAAGATGGTGGCTTTGACTCTCTTGGCCATGGCTTGTCCCATGAGTTTGGCAGAAAATTTCACAGCCCTGCAAATTGCACACAAACATGTCAGATGCAAGAAGAATTTCTGCAATAAATTTATTGAATTGAACTAAATCAACACTGAACTTCCTGACACTACAGGGTCTCGGCAGAGTTTTTAAAATCAAATTTAAGGCTTTTTAAGATCTTTTTTTCTTCAGAACCAACTGTTACAAGCTCAAAATAAACCATGCATCTTAAAATATTATACTTTATGAAACAGGCACAAGTTCAACTGAAAAACAGGGTTACTGCAAGTTTAAAATTTGAAGAAATGTTTTATTCAATATATACATATGTACTGATGTTGGTTCATGTACCAATATATCAATACATATGTCGAGCGATAGTAGATTTCGCTGATATAATAATGATGTGTGGAAAGACAGATTACAGATTATTGTGCCGATACTAATAAAACCTATATACTGAATATGTGAAATCTTTCGTTCCTGTGATGGGCGGCCCAGGGAGAAGTCACAAGAATTTACATTGAAATAAATAATACCGTAATAAATAATACGGTTTATTGTGTATCTAAATGCCCATAATAACAAGGGGAAAGTAAACATAATGTGGGACTTTTAATTATAAACAAGCCTGGAATATGAAGAGACTCTTATTTTGAGGTTCAAAAAACACATTATTTCCACATACTGTACATTATTGTTGCTCCTCTATGCGTCGATTTATACAAAGCTCATCGTTCTGAGAAGCGAGGCGTGCTCTGATTGGCCAGCATGAGACGGAAATGTTAAGCCCCTCACCGTATTGTAATACCGTGTCCCGGCGCGACGACACAAAAAACAATAAAACCCATTATATACAAGGTATTTTTTGCATCCAGTGGGGACATAATTACTGATTATAATGACTTATACTGTCTTTTTACGCAGTGTGATGCAACATTACCATGTCTGCATTTGTGATCGGAGAAACGACAAACAACAGGCACTACTCTACACTGCTCAAACCTCGCGTTTGAATCGTCAGTGGCAAATTCTTTAAATAACAAAACGTACTTACAGGCTGTGCGTCAAAAGCGCCAGACTGTCCTTGCAAAGTTGGAATTGCCCCACTTTATAGAAACAGCCTTGGTGCAAGCCAGCATAGTAGGTTACTCTTCCAGCTTCAGGAAATAGTCCTCCGTAAAATGCGCTGCACACTCGAATATTTGCGTTGAACAGTGTTGTAAAAACAACTTAACCACTGATTTCTAGTTGTGTCATCTTTTGGAAGCCCAAACAAAGTACTTTCGCATTCACAACAAAACACAGCATCTCCAGGACATGGCGCCGGTGTTGTGCCCATTTTCAACTCCCCTTGTTGAAATTGCTACCTGACTGCCTAATCCTAACCCCACCCCTTATGCTAACCCCTCCCACACACCTAAGCCTAAACCTACCATTACTAGGGGGTTAATAATATGGCGGGGGTCAGATCCGCCTTCTTTCTTTGCGCATACGTTTGGGCAGTGTTATGCAAATTTCCCCACACTGTGATGTAGACATGTGGGGGCATGTTTGAATGAACCGTTTTAGGTGGGCGTGGTCGAGTCTTAACTTTTATAAAGAATATCTCTTTGGTTTTGAGACTTTAGTCCTTGCAAATTCAGGGATCTTATCTATGCACAAACAGCTTGTAACACACCAAAGAGAAAGGAAAACTTGATATCACATCATATGACGCCTTTAAGACTTTTCTTGTAACATGCAAGATATTAAAGTCTTTTTATGACCTTTAATTTGGTCTAAATGAATTTAAGACATTTGAAGGACTCAAGGGTATCCTGAACCTTTGTCTTTTTAGAGATGATTTACAGCAGAATATGAATTTGTTCTTGAAGTATGCATAATTGATTCTGTTATTTTGCTGTTTATTACTGTGAAGCTGCTTTGAAAAAATCTGTATTGTACAAAGCACTATATAAATAAAGGCGACTTGACTAAAAAATCTCATCGATTATGACAATGTGCAACAGCGTTCCTGAAAATTATCTCTTCCACCACCTCTCAGCGAGAGTTCAACACGCTGACAGACACTTTCCCCTCATTTCCGAGACCACAATCACATAAACGTCGCTACAGTATATCCTGCGGGCAATTACTGTAATAGCTCAGAGGCTGAACGATGAAGGGACACTGAAAGAAACCTGATTACACCCGAGTGTGATTCAGTGAGTTAGACTCACTCTATTCTCAGCATAATAACGAGGAAAATATGGTGGAAAGCACGCTTAAACAGCCATTAACACAACAGCCTGCTGAAGTTCCCGGGCTAGGGGTTATAATTACAACAAAAGGCTGGCAAAGATGTTGAGCGCTGCAGACGGCCAGCCTTCATAAGCGCCATACAGGTTAAACTCAATGTACACTTTGTGCTTGAGACAAAAACAAACAGGTCTCGAGCTCTTCACCCACTCACTTGGCAAGTTTCTTGAATCCAATTGTTCTTTTCTTTGTAGGCGTTCCATTCACCCCCTTCCACACATGAGTGTTCCACGGGTCAGGCTGGACAGTGAAAGAAAGAGAGAGTGAGACAAAGTAACAGAGCATATTTCAGTAATGAGAAATACAGGCTGATTGTGATCAAGTGATTGTAGTCTGAGTTCTGCAAAACCCAGAAACTCCTAAAACCCAGAAATTGAATTGTATATTTACTATTTTACCATTTAAAACCAAACCAGTTTAATTAATTAATTTGTTACATTTATATAGCGCTTTTCTGGGTACTCAAAGCGCTTTACATAGAAGGGGGGGAATCTCCTCAAACACCACCAATGTGCAGCATCCACCTGGATGATGCGACGGCAGCCATATTGCGCCAGAACACCCAACACACACCAGCTTACTAGTGGAGAGGAGACAGAGTGATGAAGCCAATCAGTGTATGGGGATGATTAGGAGGCCATGATGGTCAGAGGCCAATGAAGAAATTTTAATGGGATTTTTAATGACCACAGAGAGTCAGGACCGCGGTTTAACGTCTCATCTGAAGGACGGTGCTTTTTAGAGTATAGTGTCCCCGTCACTACACTGGGGCGTTAGGACCCACACAGACTGCAGGGTGAGCAACCCCCTGCTGGCCTCACTAACACCTCTTCCAACAGCAACCTAGTTTTCCCAGGAGGTCTCCCATACAGGTACTGACCAGGCTCAACCCTGCTTAGCTTCAGTGGGTAATCAGTCTCGGGCTGCAGGGTGATATGGCTGCTGGTTTAAAAGTTTACTTTTGTGAAATGATTTGCTTGAAATGTGTTTGTGCTTCTTTCTTTTTAATAGATGCTACCTTGTTTACCTTACTTTGCGCAATTACATCCATGTATATTTTGCTATTTAAATTAAACATGGATGATAAATTAGGCTCAAAAAGTATATTTATGATTGTTCTCATTAGTGAAAATCAAAATCTTGATATTACTTCAATGTAGTGCTGCCAAACGATTAATTGTGATTAATCGCATCCAAATAAAAGTTTTTGTTTACATAATATGTGTTTGTGTACTTTGTATATTTATTATGTACGTATATATAAAAGCACACACATACAGTATATATTTTGAAAATATTTACATTAAAATATTAATATTCAAATAATTTATATTATATATTTGATATATAAACATAACATATTTTTCTTAAATATATGTATGCATGTGTTTGTATTTATATATACATAATAAATATACATTAGGTGTGTAACAATACGCGTATTTGTATTGAACCATTCAGTACAAGGCTTTCGGTTCGGTACGCATTACAAACCGAATGATTCGTTGGACTAATCCTATTACGTTTGGAAAATAAAAGCTTAAAGTGTGTGAAATATTAGTGCCACTGCGCTCAACACCGCAGCCCAAACGACGCAACTAACATGCTGTCTACCCAGTGATAACCTCCCCTTGCTGGGGTGCGTCGAAAGATGAAAATCTTGTATCGACGATAGCCAGAGATATTGTCAAAAACATCTTATTGGCAATATTAAGAGGATTTGGCACTTCCAATTAATGTAGGCCTGTTACATTCTTATTTTTATTAGGCCTATTATTATTATGAAGTTACTTTTATTATTAAATTAAAAAAGTAGCTACAATTAATTTGCCCCGCAATAATTAACGCATAACTGACGCGCTGCGAGGATAAGATTATATTTACTCCTCAATTAAAATGTCTTTTAAAAAGGTCTTTTAAAACAGGTCTATTTGGGAATAAATGAAAACAGCTATAGGCTATATCGTTATCAGCATATGTTGAAGTAGGTTCATCTCTCTTTGTCTCTGAGAGAATATGCGGCGTCAGATGCCGAAAGCTCCATCCTTACGTTTTTACTTTCACTTTCTGCTTATAGTGAATTGACTGAGATTAAGACGTTCATCGGCATAAATCTTGCGCAAAGTTTGCACGAGTGCAAACCCTGCTGCAAACGCATGCTTGTGTGATATCCATTGGCTCGCCTTCATGGTTTAAAACAGACATATTTCCAACATTGCGATGTAACCAATTGCCCCGCCCCCCCGTATCGTAAACGTACCGAACAGTGACACCACTGTGTCATATCGAACCGAACCGTGAATTTTGCGAACCGTTACACCCCTAATATACACAGTACACACATATATATTATGTGAACAAAAACTTTTATTTTGGATACGATTAATTGCGATTAATCGTTTGACAGCACTATGTAAACTGTAAACTGTGTTCAATGTAAACTGGACAAAAGACATACCTGGTACTCAAAAGAAGGTGTGAGGCGATAGTTGAGCATTTCCTGGTGGAAAACAGGTGTAATGCTGCCTGACATGGGCGGCACTATCCAAACCCAGTCACCCGGACAGCCTCCCCTCACTCTGTACTCATTCTCCATGTGCTTCATGAAGGATTCGGTGGCTGAGTGATGGTCTACTATGGTAACCTTTGACATCTACAAAGGAAAAATTGGAAAGAGTGAAACCAGATCAGAGAGTAAAACTAAGATTAAATTCAGCTTGTGAAGATAATCAACCAGTATGGTCTTTCTGAAGCTGGTAAAGCTAGTCAAACAGCGCCTCATGCAAAAGCACAACATCTAAACCGTAAAAACTGATTCTTAAAACATATTTTCTTGTTGACTACAGTTTTTGGGTTTACTTACTATTCTAAAGTATTGGTTTTGACAAATATATTGTTGTCAAAAGTAATATAATTTACAATTATTATATGTTCTCTAATAGAATCATAAAGAATAGAATCAATAAAATGTCAATGATTGATAAAGAAAATGTCCATTATATATCCCAAATTGCGTGTGTGTGTGTGTGTTTTTTTTTATCTGACACAAGTCCAGTGTGTTTTCCCAGCATACAAACAGCAACAATTGTGCGCATTGTTATTTTCAAATGCATTTTATCTTATGATGCTTAATGCATCATGTTGACGTAAGTCAATACAACCTGCAATTAAATCCACAGATTGGCTTGTATTGCAGCACATCTAGTTTTCCAAGTAGATTTAATTGTTATCTGCCATTGTTTTGACTCCATCCGCAATTATGAAAGATAAGAAAACTGAGCACAGCTACTTACTAACGTCTAATTAGTTTATCAGTGTTGAAACGGCTCCGTAAAAGCCTTTTAGCAAGAAATAAGGTCTTGTGGGTAAACAAACTGCAGGGGGTGTGCAATAAATATCAATAAAAAATGTTTCCTCAGTCACAGGAGCTTTCAGTTAAATGTCCTAGGTGCTTAACTCTAATAAATAGAACAGAAGGGATTCAGGCTTTTGATTTGTGAAAGCCTGTTTATGCTTTGTCTTTATGAATGCTGCATAAATGTGAACGCAGGGATTTGCTTTTAGGCTCTGGGAGAAGCTGTGTAAAGAGATGAACTGAAAAATTGAGATACTGGCAAAAATAAAATAAACGTGACTGAAAATAAGACTAGTGTAAGATTACATGTGAGTGAACCTCACAAAGCTTGTCAAAAACATGTCTGGGTTGCGTTTGACAACAAAAGAAAAAAAAAAGAATTAGAAATTACATTTTGTATAAAGTTTGTGTTTTTAAGGGCTTATTTTTAGTGTTGTGACGTTATTTACAGTATATGACAAATTAGCACATCTCCACATCTAATTATTATTATTAGAGTAAAAAAATTTAAAAAGTAAAAAAATTATTTATATTGTGGTTGTATTTATTGCACTCTTGTAATTTATACTGATTATGATTTTATTTATTACAGTATATGTATGTGTGTGTTTATTTAATTATTTATTTAATTAATTGTTTATTTTTTGCTACTATCAAAAATATTGACATAATCAGACTTAAATTTGATTAAAATAAAGCCACATTGTCTAAACTCTAAATGTTAGTAAAATAGGCTGTATTTTAAGATTTTGACTTTTTTTATTATTATCATTAAATTCACCCATCCATGTGTGTTCACCCCACCTGGAAACTATAGAGGACCGCGATGTTGATTTCCACCAGTGCCTGGTCCTTCCACAAGGATGAAGTCTTCCTCGTGTCCAGCCCCATCATTGTAGCTACTTCCTGAAATGAAGAGAATTAATCATCATGTACAGATAGACTATTCATACTGTATTCTCTCAGGATCCGAACTAAGGTTAATAGAACTGTCACTCATGATCTGCCTCTATAGATCAGGAAGATCTGGAGCCACCATAAGACTTTCTAAATACATTCTATAGTCAAAATATTGGACACACTTGACATGAATATGCCGTAAAAACCTTCTGAAAGCTGATACTTTATTGTTTTTAAATTATATTTGCAGATATATAAAATCTGATGGGATTGTAATAACATGAAGGTGAGTGAATGATTTTATATAGATTATTAGAATATATTTGAGATATATATTTATATGTAGTAAAGCAAACTGATTATATAGGCCAGTTGAAACTGTTAGTGAATTTATTTTGTAGTATAAAGGGAGTGTGAAGGAGAGAGTGTAATACTGAATGAGTAACATAATGATGATTAAAAACAGCATGTTTATGAATTAAAATCTGCATAAATTAAAGAGAGCAATTCAAAACAGGATAAACAATGCGTAATATACCGTATAATCAACTTAATCCATTGTAACGGCTCATCAAACACAAACGTGTCATTCCTAATTTCCTGTTGGTGTACAATGTCTAATGCATATGCATGACATTTATAATGATCAAATGTAATGCAGTCTGGCTTCATACTGTGGTAATGCAGTGAAAAAAGTACAACTTCTTAATGGTGCAGGGGTGATTTATGGCTGTCTGGTATGGTACCTCAAGTATGTTGTATCGAGAGCTGTCGCAGAAGTCTCTAACACCGATCTCGGTCCCCATGTACCAGCCGCTGAAGGGGCAGGCTGTGAACTCCAGTCCCCCGATCTCTAACAGCATGCTAGACACTGCAGGAAGGCCGTACCACTTTAAATTCAGCTCCTTAAACCATTCGAACCTGGACAGACACAAACAGAAGAACGGTCAATATTGAACCCAACGCAGGGAGAAAAGTTAAATGTGTAAATGTTTTTCAGCGAAAGCTTCTTGAGGTTTATTTGCATAAAATAATGTAGTCAGTAGAATATCTTGGCACATGCAGATGTACACCATTAAGCTTTTAGAGTATTCCGTTTACAGTTTCCATCATAATTTCTCTGTAAGTAAATGTGCACATAGTGATCACTGCCAAAACTGTCATTATCTCTAAACCGGCACCTGCAGGTTTCTCAGGTGTTGCGCTAAGAGGCCAAATCCGCCTCCGTCTGTTATTAAAGCTGAAAACACAAGTACTCTGGTGGAATGGCTGATCCATGCAGAAGTTTTCACACAATTATTGCACTAAACATGGCGCCCATTATTGTCGCAGCATAATACCAGCATTTTCCCCCCAAAGAAACAATATGTAAATGCATCTCCTCTATTTACATAATGTTTATTTGGCTAGTCATTTCTTTGAGCAGTTTGAGGCAAACTTTCAATAACGGGCATTATGTCAATTCAGGTAAAAGTTAAATGCTGAAAATTGTTGTTTTGTTATGCTAACCATCTTATAATTGTTGTTTTTCTATTAGTGTTTCAAGGCTGTGGACATTTCCAACCTGATCTCATGGGAAAACAACTATTTTATGATTTCATATGTATGAAATAAAAATTATTTTTTAGAAAAATAGTAAGCATGAAGGTCTACCCCTAAACATAACCCCAACTGAAGATTGAGTAGACTGTACAAATATGTATAAATGAGATCATGCAAATTCAAACAAATTATTAGGCCAAATTGTATAATAGTTATGAATTGCCATGAGATGCCATTTCCTTAGAATGTTTGACTTGTGCAGTTTGACTTCATAATGGTAAAATTAGCCATCCACACACTGAATTCAAGGTTTACTTCAAAATCCTCAAAAACGCCCTATCGCAGAGTGGTACACAATATGCATTACTACATTTACTGATTTCTTGAATAAGAGGAGCACCATGGTCATTTTCATTTACACTTAAAAAAGCTGTTTATTTTTGCACATGGGCAGTGTATGAGCAAGTGTTCTGTTTTACTTTACCCACTTGCTAGAACATATAGCTGAAAATGATTTTGTTTATATTATTTAGTTTCATTCAGTTTAATTGCATATGTCCACTTTTACTCTTTGATGAGAAGTTTAACTTTTGCATGACTCTTGAGTTAGTAGCTATCAATGCTTAATTTAATGGCAACTCATGCTAAATTCTTTTCAACGCTGATTAATTAAAAAAGATATAGATGCATGATGGACGATTCACTCTTATCTAGACCTGTGACACACAGAGTATCTCAGGACACAAGTATCTGATCATCTGAGACACATCAGTGTCAAACTGACAGCATTAAACAAGCAAATTGAGGCAGGATCTGGAAAAAGGGCAAGTTTTATGCCAAATTAGCCCACGTTCCTGAATGTACGTGCAAAAGCTCTCAGCTTGAGTTCTCTGTTGCTATGCATCCTGAAGCTCTGCACATTACAGCCTCTCTAATATGCGATTTCCCTTCGGTATGTACAATTATTAGAATCTGGGTGGATGAACATTTGAGGTGCAAAGTGTTTTAAGAACTGGTGTGATTCAGTAATGTTTCTACACAAGTTTGATGAGCATCAAACAGTCTGAACACTCTACAATATGTTTGGTTGCTCTTACTTTGGATGTGTGATGGGAACCTCAAGCACGAGATCATCAGGAATCTCAAAAAGCTCTGGATCGTTCCCATTGGCTTGGAGAAGAAGGGGCAAAACATCAAAGCGGCTTTTTGGAGCTTTCCATCCTTGCTGAATACAGATCTACAAGTCAAAAACAAACATGTTTGCTAATGACCATCTTGGACCTGCTAAAGACTTCTTTAGGTCAGCTAGAAACCAGCAACCAGGTTCCAAAACACAGACTCCAGCTTAAGCTGGATTTTGCATTGCCCCAAAACAACTCAAACACAATTAACAATGTTCGATTAAACAAACATCAACCCAGTGATAACAAGAAATGCCTATGATGTCCCAAAATATGTTTTTTATCAATCAGTTTGACTCTTTATTTTTCTATGTGCTTTTTTGATGCCTGTGACTCTGACAATCAAAGCTATTGCAATGTAGCTTCCCATCTCACCTCTGTAAGCTCCACTGAAGCCGGATCTCCGAGAATTGACCCATCAGGCTGCTTGTAGCCTGCGTACCGGATCAACTGGCTGTTCCAAACCCGGAAGTCATGCTTCCCGTCTGTCCTCTGGGGGAAGATGGTAATAGCCGATCTGCACATCAGAGACAAGGGGTAATGCTGAGATCCCTCTGGTGGATTCATACTTCAAATTCTCTAAAACAGGCAGTTTTACAGACTCCATAAAATCAGACTTGTGTGACTCTGAATCCATGTCTGTTAAATCAAACCAGTTTTATATGTATAGTACTTTTCACAGTACACATTGTTTCAAAGCTGCTACACAGTTGCATACAGCAGATTAGGGCTCAGCAATAATTTAGTGTGTATTTTGCAACAATATAAACAAGCAGTTATGATCCTAAGTACATATACTTACATACATACACACACATATAGTGAGAAAGAGACAGAGAGAGAAAGAGCTGTGCGATAGTTTGCATTTTGCAACAATATTAACTAGGGATCTCCCGAGCCGATCTCAAGGATCGGGATCGGGGCCGATTAAGCATTTTTTTTGACTGATCGGTATCGGCTTTCCTAAGCCCGAGCCACAGGTGATTCTATAGCTGTCATGCCTGTGTTGTACAATAGGTGGTGTTATGCGCTTTCAACACTCCATCACCATTAAAAGGAAAAGAAGACACTCAAATGTGGGTGCGTGGTTCACGAGAACAATGAGATCTGTTCTAGCGCGTCACACTCCTTTAAGATTCCGTGTTAAGCGTATTTGATGTTCACTTCATGTAAGGAATCACTCTACAGTAATTTATTTACTATTTATTTTATCTGCCATCAGACTATCTGAGACGTCATTGTCATAATGTGTTGTTATGGGTTGCGTATTGCTTTGAACTTTACTGATAGACTGGCATTCGTGAACTTTATGCTCTCTAACCTTATCTCATCTTTTTTTCCCCTTTATGTTGCAGTTATTCTGCTTATTTTACATATAAAATACAATAAGTTTCAATACAATCAGTAGTCCCATACTAATAGTCTAATCACAGTCTGTTCACCATGTCTATCATTGTAACATGTTTACATCTACCAATGTCTTTCTACAGTGTTTGCATATACAGAGAGATAGTGTGTTTTATTATTTAGAAATATATTTACTGAGAAAAACGGTGACATGTTCAATACTTATTTTACCCGTTGTATAACTAAGTCCAACTTTATTTGCATGCATAGGGTAACCTCTAATAAAATCAATATATACAGATAAAATAAAATAATAGTATTATAAAATAAGTATTGAATGATTCTAAAGATGCTGCTGACATGAAATTTTCACCCGATGTCGGTAACAACCCAAGTAATCCATGCATACAAAGAAAACAAAACAAATAAGTTCAGAAATTAAGTTCCCTATCTGTCGGTCACTACGAGTTATGTCGTGACGACATAGGGGATTTACTTGGAAGCCCCAATCATCTCTGACTTAAGAGAAAACGCCAATGAAATTGGCTAGTGGATTTTGCATACCTGAGCCACTCCCCGTGCATACGGGTATAAAAGGGCGACAGGTGCATCCACTCATCCGATTTTTGCTTCGGAGCCGAGTGGATGAACGTGTTGATCTCCACAAAGCCATTCATCATCTGTCTGGAAGCTGTTCTGGTTGGCGTTACGGTGCGAACAGCGGTGTCCTGTCTGCAGCGATTCCCCTGGGCACTTCAACTGAAAGAGCAAATTTCCTAAAAGAGCAAATCATGGTCGGTTCACGTCTTTTTAAAGACGCTGTTCCGGCCGTGTCCTCTTGGTTGCGGTCGTTTCCTGTCCTCCGTAAACAGCCACGATCGTTGTCTTCAGTGTCTGGGGCTCCAGCACGCTGAAGCTGCGTTCGTGGATGGTTTATGCGTTCATTGAGCGTGTAACCATAGCAGCGCTGCGATCGCGCCTCTCTCTCCTCATGGGGATGGGAGGGGCCCCCTCTGTCACTACCCGCGCTGGCTTCTCTGCCACGAGCAGAGAACCATCGGCTAGTGCTCTGGGCGATCTGAGGGTTACAGTGAGAGCCTTCCGCCGGGCCAGTCCCCACGGACCTTTCACTCCTCCTGCAGCAGCTGTTCTGTGCGGCTCCCCGGTGATTCTGCTGTGCCGTCTCACGGCGTGCCCAGCAGTTTCATTCGGCGCGCCGATAGAGGATTAGATGTCGATCGCGGCATCGGGGGATGGGCAATCGTCCTCTGAGGATGAAGGTTCGGCGCAGCTGCGGGGTTCGCGGCCGCCGCCGAATCGGACCCAGAGTTGACGGCCGTGCTTTCCCGGGCCGCCGCGAGATCGGGCTGGAGGCGTGCACACCTCTCAGTCCTGAGCCCTCGCGGTGAGATGATTGGCTCCTCGGCAGAGGCTGTGGCTCGCGACCACGCCCTGCCCTGGTTCCTTTCTTCCCGGAAGTGCACGAGGAGCTGATGAAGTCGTGGACGGCCCCTTTTTACGGCCAGAAGCGGCGCGTCTGCCTCCTCCATCCTCGCTACCCTCGATGGCGGGGCGGCTAAGGGTGACGCTGACATTCCCCAGGTGGAGAGAGCGGTCGCGGTGCACTTGTGCCCGCGAAACGCCGCCACTTAGGGGAGTCGTTCGCGCCTCCCGTCCAAAGCCTATAGGCTGATGGCCGTTCTCGGCCAAAGCTTATAGTGCTGCGGGCCAGGCCGCCCCTGCCCTGCATGCCACGGCTATCCTGCGAGTACACAGGCCAAGGCATTAAATGCACGAGGGTAGTACCAACCCGAGGTTGACGCAGGAGCTGCGCTCAGCGACTGGCCTTGCCCTACGGGCAACGGAAGTCACAGCGCAGTGCCTCGGGAAGGCGATGTGCACACACTTGTGGTCCAAGAGTGCCGTCTGTGGCTCAGCCTGTGGAGAGGGGCGAAGTCGACAAAGTACACTTTCTCGAACGCTCTTGTCTCCCAGGCTGGACTGTTCGGCGACACTGTCGAGGACTGTGCCCAGCAGTTCTCGGCAGTACTGCAGCAGACCGAGGCCGTCCAGCACATCTTGCCCCGGCGTGATGCACCGCTCCGCCACAGGGCAAGCCCCAGTCTGCTGGTCACCGTGGGCGCCCTCCTGTGTCCCTTTGAGCTGCTCCGCCTTGTGCTGGGGCGTCGAGCCTCTTGCAGGAGCGTGGCGCCCCCCCCCCCGTGTTCCAACTGGCCCCGATATCGTCCAAGGAGGCGATAAAACGGCCCTGACACGGGCAACCCGGAGGTGTGGGAAACTGCTCTATCTCAGGAGATGGCGGGATCAGCGCCGCTCCTTCCCCCGAAGGAGGGTTGGGGGGAGAATCATTCATTCTGTTCCGCCGCTGGCTCAAGAAAGCCAGCGGTACCCACTTTGTCAAAAGAAGAGCAATTTCCTTTTTCCCCGGGTTATCAGGTTCGCGGGTTGACAGCGCGCGACGCACTGCCTCCTCACTCTCGCCCGCGACCCATCTTGCCAGCGGCCAAGAGAGTGCGGTTCGGGGACGCAGTGCCTCCCCACGCACCTCTAGCCAGTCCCCTTTGGGACCTAGGGAGTTCGGTAAGGATGCTTCAGAACGCGCTGCCTTCTGTACTATCCAGCCCTACTCCTCTGCGCTGCACCACCGCAGGTACGTCGATTGTGCCGTTGGAGCCCCTTGCACGGCGTCTGGAAGCGTGGCTTGCGCTGCCCAGCCCATCTCGGTGGCTCACGCGCACAATTCGACTCGGCTATGCGATTCAGTTCGCCAGGCGACCTCCCAAGTTCAGCTGCGTTCTCGAGACCTCAGTGGTAGCTCGGAACGTTCCTGTCTTGCGCGAGGAGATTGCTGTCCTCCTGGCAAAGGATGCAATCGAGCCGGTCCCTCCAGCCGAGATGAGGCAGGGGTTTTACAGCCCTTACTTCATCGTACCCAAGAAAGGCGGTGGTCTTCGACCAATCCTGGGGTGCAATCCCCAGGATTGGTTTGCAGCGATTGACCTGAAGGATGCTTACTGTCATGTTTCGATCCTTCCGCGACACAGACCGTTCCTACGGTTTGCGTCCGAAGGTCGGGCATGGCAGTACAAGGTCCTCCCCTTCGGGCTCTCCCTGTCTCCCCGTGTCTTCACGAAGGGCGTTGAAGGCGCCCTTGCCCCGCTACGGGAAGTGGGCGTCAGGGTCCTCAACTACCTCGACGACTGGCTCATTCTGGCCCAGTCCCGAGAGCAGTTGTGCGATCACAGGGAGCTGGTGTTACGGCACCTCAGCCAGTTGGGGCTTCGGGTCAACTGGGAAAGGAGCAAGCTCTCCCCTGGGCAGAGAATCTCTTTTCTCGGTGTGGAGTTAGACTCGGTGAGTAGGACGGCGCGCCTCATGGACGAGCGCGCCCAATCAGTGCTGAACTGCCTGAGTTCCTTCAGAGGCAGGACTGTGGTGCCACTGAAACAGTTTCAGAGGCTCCTGGGGCATATGGCATCCGCAGCTGCGGTCACGCCGCTCGGATTGCTTCATATGAGACCACTTCAGCACTGGTTGCACTCCCGAGTCCTGAGGTGGGCATGGCGCCGCGGTTCACTTCGGGTGAGTATCACGCGCGAGTGTTGCCGCTCCTTCAGCCCCTGGACGGACCGTGCTTTTCTACGGGCCGGGGTGCCCTTAGAACAAGTGTCCTGGCATGTTGTTGTCACAACAGATGCCTCCAGTACGGGCTAGGGCGCTACATGCAACGGGCAGGCAGCCTCGGGGCTCTGGACAGGGCCTCGACTGCTTTGGCATATCAATTGCCTGGAGCTGTTGGCAGTGCATCTGGCCTTGCGGCAGTTTCGGCCACTGCTGCTAGGCAAGCATGTGTTGGTCCGCATGGACAACACTGCGGCTGTGTTGTACATCAACCGGCCGGGAGGTGTACGATCACGCCGCATGTCACAGCTCGCCCGCCATCTCCTCCTCTGGAGTCACACGCAGCTCAGGTCGCTGCGCGCTGTCCACATTCCGGGGGAGCTCAATCGTGCGGCCGATGCGCTCTCACGACAGCTCACTTTCTCGGAGAGTGGCGACTCCATCCCGAGACGATCCGGCTGATCTGGAGTCGATTCGGGGAAGCTCAGGTAGACCTGTTTGCTTCCCGCGAGTCCTCCCACTGCCAGCTATATTCTCCCTGACCGAGGGGCACGGACGCACTGGCACACAGCTGGCCTCGGGCTTTACGCAAGTATGCATTTCCCCCAGTGAGCCTACTCGCACAGACACTGTGCAAGGTCAGGGAGGACGAGGAGCAGGTCCTGCTGGTCGCGCCGTATTGGCCCACCCGGACCTGGTTTCCGGAACTCATTCTCCTCGCGACAGCCCCTCCCTGGCGTATCCCTCTGAGGAAGGAACTCCTTTCTCAGGGGCTCGGCACCATATGGCACCCGCGTCCAGATCTGTGGAACCTCCAGGTGTGGCTCCTGGACGGGACGCGGCAGACTTAAGTGGTCTACCACAGGCCGTGGTAGACACCATCACTCAGGCTAGAGCTCCTTCAACAAGGCAAGCCTATGCTCTGAAGTGGAGTCTGTTCGCGAACTGGTGTTCTTCTCGCCGGGAAGACCCCCGAAGATGCACGATTGGAGTAGTGCTTTCTTTCCTGCAAGAAAGGTTGGAGCGTAGGCTGTCACCCTCCACCTTGAAGGTGTATGTGGCTGCTATCGCGGCCCATCACGATGCAGTGGACGGCCGGTCCGTGGGAAAGCATGATCTCATCGTGAGGTTCCTGAGGGGTGCCAGGAGGTTGAATCCGCCTAGGCCACCCCTGATGCCCTCCTGGGACCTCTCTATCGTCCTGGCGGGACTTCAGAGGGGTCCCTTTGAGCCGCTGGACTCAGTCGAGCTGAAATTCCTGTCGGCTAAGACAGCGCTCCTGACCGCGCTCACTTCCATCAAGAGGGTCGGGGACCTCCAAGCATTTTCGGTGAGCGAAGAGTGCCTTGTGTTCGGGCCGGACTACTCTCACGTTGTCCTGAGACCCCGGCCGGGATACGTGCCCAAGGTTCCCACCACGCCCTTCCGTGATCAGGTGGTGAACCTGCAAGCACTGCCTTCGGAGGAGGCAGATCCAGTCTTGGCGTTGCTGTGTCCCGTAAGAGCATTGCGCATATACGTGGACCGCACCCGGAGCTTCAGAAGCTCTGAGCAGCTCTTTGTCTGCCACGGAGGTCAGCAGAAAGGGAAGGCTGTCTCCAAGCAGAGGTTGGCCCACTGGATAGTGGAGGCCATCGCCTTGGCGTACCAATCCCAAGGCGAGCCGTGCCCCCTTGGGGTGAGGGCTCACTCCACACGGAGTGTTGCCTCCTCCTATGCGTTGTCGCACGGCGCCTCTTTGGCAGACAGCTGTAGAGCTGCGGGCTGGGCGACAACGAACACCTTCGCGAGATTTTACAGTCTCCGCGTGGAGCCAGTCTCTTCCCGTGTGTTGGGTAACAGGTAAGTGGCGGGAAGAGTTGGCCGGTGTCACGCTTGCTGCGCCATTCCCCCTCACCCGGGGATACGAGCGCCTGTTTTCCTCCTCCAGTTCAGTTCCCCGGACGGCGAACCCTGGTGGAGACCTCCAGCACCCCCGGCAGTCAGACTGGGCGGAGCAGTCTGACGCCAGGCCCAGTACTGGTGCTAGCTCGCCCGGGTCTCCGGTCAGCCCCTGTACTCGGCTAGGTGTCCGTATGGCCTGATTCCCTTCGGGTAATCCCACACGTGTATTCATCCACGGTACGGTTTCCCTCACGGTAAACCCGTGTCTTCCCTTTGGCAGAGCTCTGTCAGGCCCTGCTGGCAGCCCTCCTCCCTACTCCTAGGTAGGATCTGCCCCAGGGTCCAGTCGTATGTAGTACTGCCCCAGGCCTGGGTCAGTCCATATCAGTGTCTCCACATGTTACCTCCCTTCGGGCAGGATGTGGCCTCCGTAGCGCCCTTCTCCGGAAGGCTCGCTTCCCCGTCGTTACCGCCAAGCTGTAACAACAAATAGGAAAGACTTGAAGCAGTCTTTCATAGAAGGTCAAAATCCCTTCCGATTTCTTGGGGAAAGGAACAGCGGCTTGGCTATCTCCAGCAGCAATGTACTCAGTGGTCCCTGCGGGCACCAAGGTTAGCGAATTTGCGCTGGGGCGATGGGAAGGTTGCGACCTTCGCATGGCATTTGTCTGTCACGCACTAGCTTGGCAACATTTGCATGCATAAGGTCGTGACGGGGTTCAGGTTGTGGCGCTTTCCATATGACCCCTATGTCGTCACGACATAACTCGTAGTGACCGACAGATAGGGAACGTCTCGGTTACGTACGTAACCCTCGTTCCCTGATGGAGGGAACGGAGACGTTATGTCCCCATGCCACAATCTTGAACCATCGCTGGTTGCCAGGGACACGTTCTCGGCTCCTCAGCGGGTAAAACCGGATGAGTGGATGCAGCTGTCGCCCTTTTATACCCGTATGCACGGGGAGTGGCTCAGGTATGCAAAATCCACTAGCCAATTTCATTGGCGTTTTCTCTTAAGTCAGAGATGATTGGGGCTTCCAAGTAAATCCCCTATGTCGTCACGACATAACGTCTCCGTTCCCTCCATCAGGGAACGAGGGTTACGTACGTAACCGAGACGTTATGTGTAATCAAATGGAATGACAGGGGAAAAGTATTGAACTACTGAAATTTATTTAATACTTCGTACAAAAGACTTTGTTGGTAATGACAGCTTCAAGATGCCTCCTGTATGGATAGTGGCATATATTGCTCAGGTGTGATTTTGGCCCCTTCTTCCACACAAACAGTCTTCAAATCTTGAAGGTTCTGTGGGCCTTTTCTATGAACTCTGATCTTTAGTTCTTATTTTCTATTGGATTCAAGTCAGGTGATTGGCTGCGCCATTCTAGCAGCTTTATTTTCTTTCTCTGAAACCAACTGAGGGTTTCCTTTGCTGTGTTTGGGATCATTGTCTTGCTGAAATGTCCACCCTTGTTTCATCTTCATCATCCTGGTGTTGGGAATGAACCAGCTAATATTAATTTCAACTGACAAGGGGCAGGATTGCGTTCTAATTACTGATAGATTTCAGCTGGTGTCTTGGCTTTCCATGGCTTTTTGCACCTCCCTTTCTTCATGTGTTCAATACTTTTTCCCTGTGTCATTCCATTTTATTACACATAACTTAATTTCTGAACTTATTTGTTTTGTTTTCTTTGTATGTATGGATTACTTGGGTTGTTATTGACAACTGGTGAAAATTTCATGTGACGTGTTCAATACTTATTTTACCCGCTGTATATCAAACTTTATATAGAGCTGTGTGATTATAGTTTGCGATGATATAAACAGTTGCGCGGCTGTGGTTTGTTACATATGCAGGTAAAGTTGGATGCACTATATATCCATCTTTAAATATATCACTGTTAGTCATGCTATTGCACTATTTAAAGCTTTTAAAACTTCTTAAAAACGTACATTTAAAATGTACAGTAATTCACTTCTGGAAAAAAATATATTGATAATTAAGTTTGTTAGTATGGGTGTTCAGAATTGTTTGTTCAGCAAAATGCTGCCATTGATATAAAACTGGAATGCTAATGAATAGCGCAGTTCAGATATGAAAGAACTGGAGAAATGAAAGGTAGCCAATCAAATCTTGCTGGTCTTAAATGGTTTCTAAGTCTGGTCGTGCTAGTTTTAGAGGAGTTTTGGACACTTTTCAGCTAAGGAAACCAGCTCAGCTTAGCTAAAATGGCTTGGTCAGGCTATAGGAGAACATCCTAAAAACCTAAAATATTCAACTGCAATATAAGCTAAAGCAGTACAATCAATTTTGAACTAATATCAGAACCTAGACAAATAATTCACAAACGATGATCAAAATGCTTCAAATAAGATATTTTGTTCATTGAACTAAAATCACTGGTTCAAAATGACACAACATCAAAGTATTACTTTTTCAAAATGCAAGTGACACATTACATCTGATTTGAGTGTTCATTTCATTACAATGATCTAACTATCAATTGATACAACTGCTCAAAGTGCTGAGTAACTGTTGCATAACTCTTTTGATGCATAGATATTTTATGGAAAATGATGGACAATATTACACGTTTAGATTATGAAAGTGAAGCAACTGAGGACTGAGGATGTTCAGGTATGATCAATTGTTGATATTTCCAAAAATTCTATATCATTGTTATGAGTATTTGTTTTTCCTACAGTAAATGTCTTTTTAGAGGGTGACAGAGCTGGATGGTAATGAAAACCATTCATATTTTTGGTTGAGACAGGCTTTAACCTGCGAAGACATGGAGGAGAGGTTGAGAGCCCAGCGGTTAAGAAACGGGGCCCAGAATGATGTTCTCTGTGGGGCCTGGCCACCCCCCACTGAACGTAATTTTGAGGGGCCTCATAGCAAAATCAGTGCAATGGGCCCAGAATTCCTAGCAGAGACACTGAGTGCAATCATGGTTTCAGGCCCACCTTGTATTTACCCCCATACTTCCCTTTCCTTACTGTAACCCAACTGAGGAATTTTTCTCCACATGGAGGTGGAAGGTTTACGATAGGCACCCTCACAAACAAGTCTCTTTTGACATCACAGGAGACCAATGTCAGGCCTATATTTGCCACGCCAGACCATTTTTTTCCAAGATGTTTAGTTAATGAAAACATCCATTGTGATGTGGATGAGAACCAGTGGCCAAATCCACAAGACAAGGCTGATGAAAGCATAGAAGCGTAGTGAGGAACACTCATATTTTACAGTGACAGGGCAATGCTATGTAATTAACTTTACCCTTCAGTTGCTGATCTTAGCTGGTTTAACCAGTGTTTTTTTTTTTTTTTAGCTGGGTTAAGCTAATTATATAGAATTACAATCCAAAATTGGTAATTATATAATACGGTTTATCATTTTAGGTGCTTTTGAAATAAAACTGCCCCGTCTGTTCCATAAGCAAACATAATTGTGCTTCATTGCTGAAAATACATCAACAATATGCTAAGAGCATGAAGTGTCAGTCCAACTAATCTAAATAAAAAGTCCCGTCACTCTCGAAATACAACTCTGCAGGAAATTTGGGTCACCAGCCTGTTTGAAAAAGCGCCGAGGAGCTTTTCTTGTTGTCTTGATTTGTTTATGTGCAGAAAAAGAGTGTAGGAGACCTCTGACGTTTATTCTGGCAGGTCCTGATGATGTAAGAAGCAAGCGCGGGGGCTTTTGACTGTATTAGAGCATTTCTTCTCTTCTTGTTTTAATTTTCCCTTTCCTCACCCCTCTCTCAGGCTCTAATCATTCTGTTAGACTGACGCTAATTAAACAGAGCAGAGAGTAAGTGTCATGTATGATTAGCTTTGTAACGTGGCAGTGGTGCCGGCGCTCGGCAATGCTGTGGCAGGTGCTATACTGAGGGCTGTGGAGCAAGGTGACAAAGAGAGAAAGGGAACACACACTTTGACAGGGAAGAAGGCAAGTCGCAGAGAAAAGGAGATGCAGAAAAACACAGTAAGAGAAAGGAGCTGGTGAAAAATGGCCACACTAACCTGAGGTTTCCTTTGTTGGTGGCATATTTGATGTGATTGCAGATGTAATTAAACATTCCATGAGCGGTTGTGCAGTCTCGAGCATCGAACACCTCCAAGTTTTCAAGAAGAGAAATTCCTTATTAGGACACTTTTTCTTCTCATTATCACTGCATTTCAATAGGCATCACACATGGTTTGATGAAGGATGGATTTTTGGACGAAAAATCATGTAATAATGTAAAAAAAACAAAAATAAAATACACAATACCTGTAGTTTGGACCACTGGATCCGTCCCACACAGCGAGCTGCATTTCTCCATGCATGTTTGGCCCCATAGATCAGCTCTGTGTCCTTCAGTTGATATGTTCCAGAAGTTCCTATCTCTTTTTTAACCTCTTCTAGCCGGTCAACATGTGCCTTTGAGCCGCATCTGTTCAGACCGAAGCCAAACATATAAACGCACATTTAGAATCTTTTCTCTACAATTAGCTAGTAATGTACTGCAAAATAAATACATAAATTAAATTTATATTTTTGTTGTGAAAAAATAAATGCATAAATTAATTTAAGGTAAGAGAATATATACTACATCTTGAATTAAGTGTACTTCTTTTACTTAAAATGACCCGTTTTAAAGCAAAAATTTAACCAAATTTAGTGAGCTTTAAGAAAAAATGGCAATGGAGTAAGAACAATAAACTTAATTCATAATATATTCTCAGCATAATCTTATTAAAAAAAAAGTCATTTTAAATCTAAAAGTAATCTTTCTTATTTTGTTTTGTTTGTCAAAGAAATTATTTTATATTATTTTTTAATATAAAAACTAAAATAGAAAATATATAACCATCCATCTTTAGTGCAAAAAATAAAACTATGTACAGTATAAAAAATATATTTTAATTTTTTTGCAGTGGTGTAGGATGTTTACAAATGAAACAGTGTGCATTAGATTTAAATTGTTCTCCTGCCTTTTGATTGACGTGTAGTACTGGTCAATAAAATCTGTTGCAAGCGGTAGCAGTTCGTCTTTTCTTCGTACTTCATCTGGTTTGCGACTGGACTGGTTTGGCACCATAACAGAGCCTATACAAACATTCTCAGTGCAGATTGGCACCTGCAAACAAAAAGCAACCAGCACAATAAGAAGACTGAGTGTGCAAATCCAAACATGCTAGAAACTTTCAGAACTGAAGGTCTATACAGAAAAATAAAATGATGACATTAAGTACTTCATTTAATTACCATCGTATCAAAATGTCATGAAATTTAAGGGGAAGCAAACATACATCCAAATAGTATTTTTAGTGCTTTTTTCTTAAAATTGTAGGTTACCTGTATAAAAGCGTATATGCAAAAGATATATAAAACAAAATTATGGCATTTTCTGGTAAGTTCATCCAGATCACTCAAAATATGGGGGGTGGGTTGTGCCAGCGGTGACATTTCTGCAAAATAATACTATTGTGATTCTGGCACATTTATCACCACTTTCACTTTTTTGGTGAGTAGCGCAAAACGATTAATGCTCTGTCACCTTTGAAAATGACACAGCACCTACATTAAACCAACCCAATAGCATTAACAAAAGCTTACATGAGATAAAAACACACAAACAAATTTTATCTTGCTTTTACAAATCTTTGAGCTCTTTTATTGTGACTCATGGTTCACTGGTACAGAAGTGCAATGTTGTACCAGGTGAGCTACAGAGCAAGTTTACATCAGAAAAGCCGTACATCTGGAGATGGTTATGTGATGCATACATGAATTAGTTTACAAATTACTTTGGCAAATGTGCTTTGATGTCATAACGTAACGTGAAAATAAGTCTTCATTGATCGATTTTGCAACATTGCAACCTATTAAAAATGTTTCTAGAAATGAAAAATGCGAATGTGTCGCTGACATGCTGCAAAACTTAAATGTCACGCAATAAGACACTTTCTTTTTAAGTTGGGAATGTTACATATCATATTCTAATGTTATTGCAGGTGTGTGAAATTTATTGTATATATGTTTCATGATCATACTCCTGGAAAACTAATGAAAAACATGTTGTTGAAAACATCCAATGGCTGGATAAGTGGCAGGCTTCATCAGAGCCTGATAAGAAGAAGCAAAGAGACAAACGGAAGTCGCTCATTGCCTTGAGGAAAATACTCATATGGTCACTATAATAAGATTAGATTTGAAGTGCACTGTCACTTTCTGTAGCTGCTAATATGCTCGCTGGATTAGGGGTGGAAATGCAAAGACAGAGCTGAAAAATAACAACAAGCCTGTCCAAGCTAGTGCTGTTAATTAAGGACTGGCTTGTTTTAATACCCCAAACTGCCCTTTCAGTCTGGTGAAGCATTTAAACCATGACTGACCTATAACCCTCGACAGTTTCAGAGTAGCCCAGCCAAAAATAACCAAAGTCTTAATATGATTGAAATACAGAACTGAAATTAAATATAAAGTAACACTGTTGTTCACTACCCATATTAAAAGATCTGACATTGTCTTCAAACCGCATTAATTTTTCAAAAATGATCTGTCTCCAGCATAACTTATAACTTACCCATGTATCCCATCTGTGGCATGTACTGGGACACCTGTGTGACTTTAACTACCCAAACAAGCATTTATACTAATGGGGCTTAGCACAAGAATGTTAAAAATAAAATAAAGACGTTCATTAGATTCCTCACATTCACCCACCATAAGGGACTGTGAATGCAGTCTTGCAGCTGTAATATTCTGTAGAGTTGGAGATGCAACCCAAAAATCCTTCAGAATGTGATATATTATAAATCATACCATCTGTAATTAGCATCAATTAGCATGCAAAGCCAGCCTTTCATGAAAGTGCACAGAACTTCATAACCCCCTCTTGGAAAGATGATTCAGATTTAGAGAGATGTCGAGAGTTCAGCAAACATGTTGTCATACAGACTAGTGTCTACGTTGAGAGACGAAGGCTAATTTTAAACCTCAGCTCATTCATGACATATAGATCCTACAGGAGCAGCAAAATTGGAAGCAAATGCTTATAGCAAAAGTCAGTTCTAGTTCTGTATCATGTCAAAATTACCATAATTATGAGTTTTGGGCACGTAAAATAGCTCATATGTTGTTGAATTCTCCCACTAAACTGTTGCGGCATAATGTAAAAACAACCAAGATGGCAGCAGCTAAAGCTACTTTGCTGGCAACCTCTGTTTTATATGGCATTTAAATATAGCCAGTCTATTTTTCAAGAAGTGAATTAAGGTAGCCTTTTTCGGTCATTACCAACAAAGCCGCACTTGGATCCATTTTGCCATTACGAGTGTTGCCATAGAAACAATTCATTCTTGTGTCTGTGAACAGGAGTAGAATCTCAGAGTTGTCATTTTGTAATTACGGTAATTCCGACACAACATCAACGCCGCATGAACCTTTGACACTGAGCCATTAGTGATTTTTTTTTTTTCTTGTTGTCGTCGTATTACTTTTGAAACACCTGAATAAGCAATGAAATAATTATTTTGATGACAAAAACTGTATTAAGTTGCTTCAGAGACTAAAAAATGTACTGAACAAATAACTGAAAAAAACAATGGTAGCTAGAACAATGGTGTTTTTTGGAATTGTACATGGAAATATGGTATTTTTAAGTACTTTCAACCATGCAAATACATAGCATGAAATGACAGAAAGCGGAAGTTCCTCTTCATCAAGCAATCGTTCAAAGTTTGGATTGACAAATCTTTGAATCAAAATGAATTTCTTACACTTAAATTGCATTCAAAACAAACTGATACCTCAGTACTATTCAAATTCAGAAAAAATGTAGCAGCAATGGTGCATTACAGATAAAACATTACTTTAAAAAATATTATTACATTTTAAAATTAACAATAAGTTTAATAAATTCTGTTGGAGTATTAGTTACTGATTGTTCATGTTTACTAACATTACACTAAAAAATGGGGTAGGATTGAAGCGATTTGCTCTTAAATTGCTAGTAAATCTTTTTAAATAATTGCGTATTGCGTAAAGTATTAAAAGCTGAAATACTGTTTTCTTGCAAAACATACTCTAATAATCTTTATGTAAAACTTCAAAAATCATTTTTAGAGCATAATATGAATAAATGAAAACTTAATGTAAAGTATTACCACAAATAAATTTAAAGTCATTTTTAATTCAGTACTGAATGGCGCACAAACCAAATAGTTTTACCACAGTATCACCACTACTTCTTTGTAAGGGCTCTGCGGTGTCAGTAATGGCAAAGATGATATTTCTTCATTACGCTCAACTAAATGTAGTTCATACATATAAGCCTACCTTGAATCAACATCAAACATACCTTGCTGGAGCTGAGATGTAAATTATCATTGTATAAAGCTCCAGTTTCCCAGTTCTTCACTTTCATGAATCTGGGGCACTTGGTGGGACTTCCATTCTGCACAGTCTTAGTGGGGGAAGCTCTCCCATGGGACTGCGGCTGTGGAGGAACAAACATTACACCTCATTAATAGCAACTCGCCTCAAATTTGTCCATCAGCAAACACTTTTATCCAAAATGGCTCCCTGTACACTAATTACAGGAACAATTCTCACAACAATTTGCAGGAACATTTTGGTTATCAACACAGACATTTAACCTTCATTATTACACTCTTAATGGTTCCTAAAGGGGTTTTTCACAGTAATGACACAGAAGAACCATTTGTGGTTTCCTAAAGAACCTTTCAGTAAACAGTTCTTAAAAGAAATATTTTTCTAGAACATTTTAATTACCTAAAGAACGCTTTTCCGCTATAAAGAACCTACTGTGCAATGGAAAGTTTCCAGTG
Organism: Barbus barbus; assembly: GCF_936440315.1. Taxonomy (NCBI): domain Eukaryota; kingdom Metazoa; phylum Chordata; class Actinopteri; order Cypriniformes; family Cyprinidae; genus Barbus; species Barbus barbus. Next base: position 5,292,028 of record NC_136733.1, read on the forward strand.
ATGTTAAATATCCTTCATGGAACCGTAGGTTCCAATAAGGAACATTTGCTTTTAAAAGTATATAGGGACGCTATCTCACGGCAATTCGTACGTATTTTACGAGGTGGCTAATTTGTACAAATTCGTACAACCTCACTCGTACGATTTAGTACGATTTGTCTAAACCCCAGTGATGGGTAGATTTAGGGGCTGGGTTAGGTGTAGGTCATTCGTACAAATTCATACGAATTGGCATTTGGCAACTCATAAAATACGTACGATTTAGCAAAAATCGTATGAATTTGTACAAGTGAGTGTATGAATTAGCCACCTCGTAAAATATGTACGAATTGGCATGAGATTGGGCTGGCCATTTAGTTCTCAAAACAATAGTTTGTTATGATTTTATGTTTGATAGTTTCTAAGAATCCCCAACATCTGAGTGAAGATAAATTATAATTGACCGTTCCCAGGGAGCTTGATTGACAAGCAATCTGATCAATCAGAGCGCAGATGTTATGTGCCGCCGCTGGTATCCGCCATCTTGCCCGACAGCTACGGTCGGTCTCCATAGAAATCCATGTCAAAACGAGGTAAAAAAGATTGACTGAATTGAAACTTTTTCAATTTAACTAAATATAAAAATGTGTGGAGGGTTAAGCTGTGCTGTTGTTGGCTGCCACAGCAATGTCAATAAGCTAAGGAATTCCTTTAAAGGGGTCATCGGATGTTTGAATTGAAATGTGTGTTGGCAGTGTGTGTACACAACCACCATATAACGATAAAAATCCACCCAGTGCTTTTTTTTTTAATCTCGATAAATCCAAACCCCTTTCTCATATAAAGCCGATCTCAGATTCTTACCAGAATTATGTAGTTCTGCACAGGCCCCTCCCACGATTGTTGATTGACAGTGGCGTCAGTCTTTGTTTTTATCACAGCTCTGCCCTGAGTGAGCTGTCATGAGTCCGCCATTGTTTCGACGCGGAGCAGTTGTAGACAAGAATATTTCCTATGCGATTGATGTGTTTTGTTGTTGGATGTAATAATGAAAATAGCAGTCGTCATTTACTCCCGACATCTGAGCCGCTGAAGACGCAGTAGATTACATTTGTTTTTGAAGGGAATGCTCCCCTGATCTACCTAAATGTGTCTATATTTGCGTGAATCATTTGTGATCCAGCTTCACCCACATAAGAAGTGAGTATAAGGGTTTTTTTTATGAATCTTTGCAAATCGCCTTTCCTAATAATGTGCTAGTTAGCCAGTTTCACAATGAATGCGGCTAAAGTTTACAGTCTCTCAGAGAGCGGCTCGGGAGAGAGGGGTGGGGTGAGCAGAGCTCATTTGCATTTAAAGGAACATGCAACAAAACGGCTTGCTGTAAACAGAGCTGTTTTTGACAAGTTAAAATGGGTATTGTTTTACACTACCACTGAGAAATGTTAACCAAAGTATGTTATAGACTTTTCATTAAGACCCTAAAGAATCATATCAAACTGGAAAATGGGCATCCGATGACCCCTTTAAAGTACTTGTTTTGTGTACCAGAAAATCTGTCATGTCCCGCACTGTATGCATGGCTTGCAGCGCTTAAGTTAAAATACTAAGTGTTAAATAATAAAAAAACATGTGCTCTTTTCATTCTGTGGACAAAACCCAGTGAACTTCACCCCGATCGGAAGCTGTATATGCATATGTGTGCTCATCTGTTTTTAGTGCAGAAACAGAATACTTTCTGATGTTTATTTATGTTCATTTAGTGCTTTACGTAAATATGAAAAGATGATCGGTTCACGTGTTTGAACTGAGGCAATACAGTCATCTGTCACAACACATTAAAGAGCCACAAAACAGTATTTCACGAGTTCACCCTTATATCTGATTGAGCAAACAGTAAGCATATTTTGGCGTGCTGTCCTGGGGGAGGGCTGAGAACTCAGAGAACTCCCCCTATCCCTAGTATGGGACGAAAATAAATTAAGAGTGAGGAGTTGGGGTGGAGGAGGGATGCCGGAAACCTGTCATAGAATAGAAGTATATATATATATATATATATATATATATATATATATATATATGTATATATATATATATATATATATATATATATATATATATATATATATATACGTATCGTGCTAGTTAGGATGATTAGCTAAACGAGTTATACCTGTGCCAATTTGGTTGATTAATCTGATTGTGCTCCTCTCGAGCCTTGTTAATAAAACATAATTTATTTGAATTTCTTGACAAAAAATTACCAAATTTGAAAGCTGAGAGTCCTGAGATCTTGTTTCATACCAGAAGTAACCTACTCTGTCTTGTCTGTCAACGCAATGTCATGTTGCGATGTATTTTTCACTGCGTGAGAACATGATGTTCAGTGTGTGAGAGCGGCAATGTTTGTCGGAGATGGCAACAGTAACTAAGGTGGGTGGGTCTTTGCGAACGGTCAATTGACAGCAATGAACTTTCTTTGCAAAGTTCTTTATTCTTATGTAGCTATTTTAACAACTAGGAAAAGGTAAAGGAATGCATGACTTACTCAAAGGTGTCAATGGGATAATCAGCACTATTAAGCGAAGTTCTAATTGAGCTTTGATTTTCAGAGAGAATAGAATACTCTCAATGACTTGCCATTCAAAAGATGAGTGTAATTTGCCACATGTACAAATGTATCAGAAGTTGACATCGTTAATCCAACAGAAATCAATCTAGCAGCCATTATATTCCTTATGAAGACCCAGTTCACAGGCCGACAGTTTCGGCACCACATCACTCGTATAATTGTGGTGGTTTCTGATGGTATGAATGCAAACTTCAATATCAGCCATGGCCCATTATGTTCGCTGTCCCCAGGAAGAATAGTGGGCGTCCTTCTCCTCAATCGATTTGATTCTCCTCAGAAGACAGATCAGTCCTTCTCTGTCTCTGGCTACACAACACACGCAACGTACACGATTATTATCTCAAAGCCACCACGCTGCACTCGGCTGGCAAGAAATGCGCCGCACTCATGTTTACGCATGTGAGACATCTGAGGCAGAACGGATGAGAAGAACTGTCTTGTCACAAGTGAAATATGAAGACAAAAGGCGGATATGATACACCCTTACATATACGAGTGTACACTGTGACAGGAAGGCAGTGCGAAAAAGAAAAGGTGTAAAATTGAAAAAGCAAACTTCAACTGAAAGGGTTTTGTAAGGATTCTGTGTACATGACAGCATGGCCCCGGGCAACAACTGACACACACACACACACACACACACACACCCAACCACGTGTGTGAACGGGGTGGAATAATCGGCAACATCATCGACACTTCGAGACCACTTACCCACACTGAAGCGCTTCAGAAACAAGCACTCGACACACTCACGCAGCATTCACAGCCCACCAGAACCCACCTTCGCTGCTGCACCTCTTTATTCAACTTAGTGCTCGACAACGGGCACTGCGGGGGAAACTGCTTTGTCTACGTCTCATCCTTCTCACCACAGCTGTATTAACACAAGCTATATTATGTAAAAGAGTAACACGAGCTGATTTGACAAACTCATTTTCACAAGCTGCTAATAAATAAAACATTTTGGAATGACTAATAAGATGAAAAGATTGTGTTTCCATGGATGTCATGGCAATTGTCTGCATAAATACCTACTGTAATACTGGCTTTATTTACTTAATATGGCTAGACAGTTACTAGAACTTTGCTTAGGTGTTTTTTGTTTATTTTTTACAGTCATCAGGGAGTTCCTATGTTGTTGAAGTGGAATTACTATGGTTGCTAAATCTATAGATGTTAATCAGATTAGATGCTGTATTGCCATATAAACCAAAGACGGGATAAACTTAGTCTTTACACTAAAACGCACTGTTTAAAGATCATAGATCATGTCAGTTTGACAACCCACAACTTTCAAAACCGTCTTATGGAAATACTGAAAGATTAAAAAAAATACCACGAAACTGCCTCGTTTTCAATTCTGTCAAAAAAAGAAATATGGCGCTATACCCTGGTCTAATGGTTTGACAATATCAATTTCTTGGTTTTAATCTATGCTCATTTTGATGAACCAACTGATTCTATAATCCAAATAATCAATCTTTTGGGCAAATCTATGCTCTTTTCAGTTAATGCTTGAACAAAAATTTACCAAACATTACTTGTAGCTCACCTCCCGTCCAATAAATCACACTTTGTGCTTTTTTACTTTTTCTCCTACTAAATTACATCTACTACTAAAATACATTCAAAATGATTGCATCACCAATCATGAATATCTAAATATATTTAGATATTCATTTAGATATTAATATTTAAAATATGAGCATGAGTTGTGATCACAATATAGCATTTCTAAATAATTTATACTACATATTGGCTATTTTTAATAACATAATAACAATAACAACAACAACAAGAATAAGAATAATGAGACAAATTTATATTTTGAAATGTAATTTAAGTCACTTTGGATGGAAGCATCTGTCAAATGCATAAATGTAAAATTGAACTTCAGCAAGTAAATGAATGTTTAGATGATCAAGTGTGCATCTGCTCGAAAATACAGCCTCTGACGTGGTAAATAATAACAGAAGGTTTTTTTATGGGTGCTGTGCAGTAAGATAGCTAATGATGAATATGCATTTAGCATCATAACAATTTGAAATAATATATTTTTGAACTAGTGGAATGCTCTTTTGACATTAGCATCCAGGAGAGGAACTATCTGTTCTATAATTGAACTAAAAAGGGGCATGAGATTAATAAAAAATATACAGTAGATGGTTAAATAGTATTGCTTGTTTTTCATGCAGAGCTTCAAAGACAGCAACATCATTGTTTAATGATGTTAGCAGCTCATCTGTCCGACTGCTTCGCACCACTTCTACTGTCTGAGCGACCCTTATTAGAGCTTAAATTATGCAGGGCGCTGCTGTTAGCCTTGGAAAACTCAGCACATTTCTAAAAAACCTCAACCCCATCAGGCAGACGGAAAGGTTATTATCATCTCAAGCATTTCAAATCATCGCACCTGCTTTGCTTTAGCGGGTTTGCAATCACTAAAGCAATGAAACATGCATTCGGTCTCGTGTTAGCAAGGTTAGCTTTCCAAAGTACAAACACTTCTTAAGAAAACAAGCTGTTCCATTTGCAGCTCAATATAGAAATGTAAAACAAGTTTAAAATGGACCAAAGCAAGCTTATAAGAACACTCACTTATCATCATCTCAGCAGCAGGAATATTCTGTGTGTCTTACAGCATGTTGAGAATGTTCTAGGCATGCTCTAGCAAATTCATTAACATTGTCAGTGAGAATATGCTAAAAGTGCAAAATTATAGAGTAGCCAAGGTCTCAAACTGTCAGACTGAAGTGAAGATTTGAAGGTGCAAGAGAATGTGTTATTTCCCTTTAGCCTTTGCAGATAATGTCATATCTGGCTGGCCATTTAAGGTCAATGTGATTGAAATAACACTAACACATATAAATGTATACAGCATTGAAATTCATCTGTCCTAAATGATATGGAAGATTAGATTTAGTGCATCATAGTATGTTTTTTTTTTAAGTATGCTGAAAGTGTACACAATGTCTAAACAGTAAGATTTTTGGTAGTGTGTATCCATACACAGTATTTTTCCATACATTTTTCGTATAGGGATTTTTAAAAAGTCTTTGTTTAAAGCATTAAAAGCCATGAACCAAGCCAACTGATAAAGAGGTGAAATCTAGGGTGACCACATATCCTGTTTTTCTCTGAGATGTCCTGGCCAGGGTTTCTAAATTGCCAAATGTGATTGGGTTTTGCCTTTATATCTCCCCATTCTGACTCTTCTTCTCAGAATTGCGAGTTTGAGAAAAAAAGTAAAAATGGTTAGGTTAAAATGTCACAATTACGGTTTATATTTTGTGGAGGATATAAATCATACAAACAAATGTTACACTAGGGAACTTGCCACATAACTATATTATACATTAGATGTCGTCTGATTGGCTGTGATTGTGCAGCAGCTTTGCACTTATTGCGGATAGACAAATTAGTTGTTGTTGGAAACTTGTTGCCTGGTTAGGACATGCTGTAAGGGTTCATATATCATCTCAACAGTCATTGCATCTTTCTGTCACACAAATAATGTCAGAGATTGTGCACAACAATAACATATTGCCTTGGTTTAATGTTCTTGTCTTTCTATTTCTCTTGTACTCTCTCACTCTCCCCCTCCTCGTCTTGCTCACTGATGATTAATCATCCACCAGACACTGTATTACACTAAGCATAGAGAGAGAAAAAGAGAACAACTCTGTCTTGGACCACACAGCTGCATCCATTCATTCCTCTGCTTTCTTGGATCGCCTCCATCCATCCGGTTTCTTTCAGAAGGATAATGCGTCACAAGAGGCCAGATGAGAGAGTCATGTGCTGATGTGAAATGTAAGCACTGCTACCCCCACAACCAGGACTGTAGTAACACATGCTACACCAGCACTGAGCTGGCAGGTACAGAGAAAGCCATGTGACAGGCACTAGAGAGAGGCTTTCATATGGTTACTTGCAAGTAAGCCCTACTTGAAATATTAAACTTGCAGCCTCCACTTAAATCTTATTTTGTAGATCATTTGTCTATTCAAAAGTTTGAGGTTGGTAAGATGTTTTTGAAAAAAGTCAGTGCTGCATTTATTCAGTTAAAATGTTGTAAAATTATATTGTGAAATAGTATTATAATTTAACATGTAAAAATGTCCATGTGAATATATTAAAATGTACTTGCAAAGCTTCATTTTCAGCATCATTACTCCAGTCTTCAATGTCACATGGTTTTCTATTTTGGTTTTTCATTTTGATTTACATATATAAACACCAATGCATTTAGTTGTATTTTATTAGTAGTAGTTAGCATAGTTTTACCCTGCATTTCATGATCCATGACAATTTACACTTTAGTACAGTTCTTCTAAAGAAATAGAGAATAAAAAGTTTGTAGAACTATGTCCTGTAATTCTTTTTAAGAGTAGGACATTGAAAATCTGCCAGCTGTCAAGCAGATCAGGCCATATTAACAGTAAAGAACAGCTTCAATATTTCTGTACTTGCACCTTTAAAAAAGAAATAATGCTAGATTACTGACTCACTCACAGTCCTTCAAAGCCACACGTAAAGCCATTTAGACTGTATTTTACCTTGTCACTCTCTGAGTAAGGGTTGTTAAGCACCGTAGGCATGTTGTCCTTTCTCCAGAGGTCATCAAACACTCTGTCGTTATCCGACGCCAGCTGGGCGTTCTGTCCATTTTCCACACCAAGGTCTCTGAAAGTCACAAACAGCTCAAACATCAGCCAGAAGAAAACAGGTCTAGATGTATGTACAATGACTAAAAAACATTCAATTATATAATTTTTTGTCTACTGTAGGTTTATTACTTTGCACACTTTTACGTTTATGATATAAACAGAATTAGTAAAATAAAAAAAAAAATCTGTCATAATTAACATGCCTCAGATTCTGTCCGTAGAGCATAACTTCAATTTCTGTAAAACATTAATATCTCAAGGCTACCAATGTGCACTTCGTCTTTTAAATTATATAGTAAATCACCTCAATTCCATTCATACTCAAGTTATTCCATATTCAGATTTCACTAGTGCCCAGATACTCAAACAATAAACTATGCTTTCCGAAGTAATGTATAATTAAAAAGTGTAAACAATCACTTACAGAGTTTTTTTTTAACTAGCTGATGTTGATGGGACTAATAGTAAGAGAAGTGAGAGAAGCTTGATTTGTTTTGGATGAAACGCTGCCATCTCTGCTCACCAGTCGGAGTAATATTACAGAAAAGAAATCTGGTGTGTACTTTTTCAAATAATAAAAAACTAATCAGTTTTCTGTAATGAGGCTTTTACAGAATGGACATTTATTTGATCTTCACAGTATGAAGATGGTAACTCTCATTCAGTTAAACAATATGACTACTATTTTATATTATTATGACAAAACTACAGTGGTTAGGCTGTAACAAATAATTTAGGTAGAATTAATTAAACCAAGTGGAATACTGTGAAAACTGGGTTGTAATCATAAAATTACAGTAATATTCATGTCTATATTTATCCATTCTGTTATTAATGTTGCAGGAAGCTTCTCGCACTGCCTGTTAGTATTTCCTGTTCACTAAAGCATAATATGAACATTCAACGCAAGAGTAATCTCAAAAAGACTGAATGGAATAAAATACATTCTGAACAGATTCACTCACTGACAGCTCACCAAGTAAACACAAGATGCACTTATCATAAAGAATATGCATTTAGAAAACTGACCTTTCTCAGAAAACCTTGTTTTTGAGGCATGAATATTGAGCAAATATGTCTACATTCTCGGTTGAGTGATTTGTAAATCATATTCCCAAATAAATGAAAACGGGAGACAGACTGGGGCTAGTTGTCACACAGACTTTAGATAATTCATCCACACTAATGGTGGCAATGCTTAACAGATTTGTTTGTAGTAAAGACTTTTTCATCATAAGACAATCTACATTGAAAAATAATCATTGGAATAAATAGTGTGACTAAACCCATTCTCCACCACTAGAAAACTAGACTCTATTGTATTATTTTGATCATGCTTAACATCCTATTTGCACTGGGAGTAAATAAAGAGTTTTCTTTTTAATTTAAAAGGTAAAACTGATTCTAAGAACTGTATGTCTTCTGGATGTGTTTAATGTTTACAACATTAATCCAATAATGTTTTTGAAAGAACTCTTCCCTTAGGTCAATAGTGCTCATGTAATTTGCTGTAGTGTTGTCATTACTCATGCGCTACCACTTGAAGCTTTTAGAACATGATCTTTCTGGGAACAAGTAATGTTAAGTCATGTTAGTGGACTCTTTTAAATGCCAGTGGTGAATTTAAATCCAAAATGGAGAATGCGTTTATAACCTATATTTGCACATATATTAAAAAGTTTGTTTAACTCCAAACAATGTGATTCAGAGCTTAGTGATTTACTGGAATGCCATATATATTGTACCCTAGAGAAAATGTAATTGTTTAATTTAATGCTTTCAGTAAGGCAATTACATATAGTTAAATACCTAAATCAGATTCCAATGTGCAGACCATATGAACAGACTAATTGAAGCCACAACAGGCACCAGATAATGAGATCACAAAGGGGAAATGACTAACTTGTAGTCTTATTTCTCGAATGTTAACCTGATTTATAAACTATACATTTAAAAACAATTAACAAGAATGACAGAGTGAGGTCCACGAATTAGCCACCTTGTAAAATATGTACAAATTGGTCGTGAGATAGCATTGGTTCTGAAGATTAATGAAGGTCTTACAGGTTTAGAACGACATGAGGGTGAGTAATTAATGACAGAATTTTCATTTTTTGGGTGAATGATCCTTTTAAGCTTGATAACACTTCAATGTTAATCTACTGTTTTCAAATACATTTTATCATCTGCCCAGGAAAAATCATAAACTTGAATGGTAAAAATTGAAACGCCATTCATGTCAGAATGAGATATGTGCTGAAAATGTATTTACTTAGTGTGCATTTAAACTTTAATATTTTAAATTTCATTATTTAAAAAATATATATATAATGGAGATTGAAAAACTTAGACTTTGGAAATTAAGTTGAGTTTGGAAATTAAATTCTGGTAAATGGAACTAAAAGGTCTATCGCATTTGAAAGTAGCATACCACGTAAACCGAAACCCTAGCCTAAAAGCAAGACAAATGCTGGATAAAATGCATTTGCTGAAGCAACTATTCCATTTTAGCTATTTATCATGACTTGTTTTTCACGGGTCTCATACCCGAGCACTCCACATTGCAAGTGCTAGGCTGTACCAGGTGAGCTACTGAGCAAGTTTACAGTGAAAGAAAAGTAACATAAAAGGAGCTGGTTATGTGATGCAGATGTCAAAATCTATTAGTTTATAATACACTATGGTAAAAGCCTTTTGCGTTCATAACATAGTATTGCGGGGAAGAACTGCACAAAAATAACTCTTTATTAATTGATTATTTGTTCTTGCGATCATAATTTGTGTGAAATGAATAAACTCTGTTGGTGGTTTACTGCCATTAGTGTTTATTTCAGTTGGAACCTGCAGAGAGTTGTATGTATTGGTATGTTTTTGGAGGTTTGCACTAAGACATCACTCACCTCTCCACCTGCACTTCAACATCCTTCCTCTCTACGACTCTCTGACCTTCTCCATTCAGCTCTTTTTTGCTGTTCTTGATGAGCTTCAGCACTGGCTCGATCTCCTTCAGCAGGTCATTGTTCTCCTCCACCCCGTTGATGAGAAGGGCTGAATGGCCTCCTTCTCTGAGCAGAGAGTCCTGGGCCAGCAGGGGAATCAGGGGTTTGCTCTCCCGTGGGTCTTTCCTGGGAGGAGAGGAAGAGGACAGGTTCTCTATGGCCCTGAGCTCTTTGGTCATGTTGGGGCTGAGGGGCGAACATTGTTCACACGGCCTGCTCTGAACGGGCATAACGGGCCTGGTGACGCGAACCGTTTTGTGTTTCCCATCACTGCTCAGTGTGGTCTCCAGGTGAGTGGTGAAGCCCTCGGGTCCGCGGAGGATGAGGACGGCGTGGCTCTCGGGTGACACATTCTTCAGGGTCTCGAGCGCACGTTCGTAGCTCAGGTCCACCAAAGGCTTGTTGTTCACGGCTAGGACGATGTCACCGACTTGGACCAGCCCACATTCCTCCGCTGCCCCACCCCGGATGAGGTCAGAGACGATGACGGGCGGCTTGCACACACGTTGTTTGACCAGAAAGCCCAACCCACCGATCTTTCTTTTTAAGAGGCGCACTGAGATGATGTTGGGCTGCAGCTGACACACGCTAGGCTCAGATTCCTGCATTGTGTCTTGCTGTGCGTCAGATCTGCGATTGAGTTAAATGTGACAAAGGAGAGCGACATGTCAGATGTGTCAGCAGGCGAAGACGTGAAGAAATGCAAGACAATACAGACTAGCAAGATTCACTTTTTCATTCTACTAATGGCATCCTGTGACATTTAAGGAAATATTCAGACTGTTAATTAAGTCTAACTACGTCAGTAGTAAAAATTGGTTTAAAGGAACAGTTTGAACAAAAATAATTGATTCTAAACGTGTATGCTGTCATTTTTCCATGGAACAACAAAAAAAAAAAAAACTGTATAAAAGTAGTCCATATGTTTAATGCTCTATATTCAATGCTTTTAAAGTCTGATTTGTGAATGAACAGTTATTTTTCAATGAACTGTTGATCTGAATCACAAAATTGATCTGGTTTAAATCACTGGTTCTTGAATTATAAGCTCACTGGAGGGGAAGATTATCTGAAAGTTCATTAGTCACTATTAAATTTCAGTTTATTTCTCATACAAAACTATCATACAGCTTCAGACAGAGCATACTGTGAGATTCTTCCAAATTCTGTTGTTGTGTTCCACAGAAATATAACAACAGCATACAGGCTTGAAACGACATGAGTGTGAGTAAATAATGACAGAATTTTATTGTTTGGATGAATTATTGCTTGACTTTGAATGCATGACATTATTTGTAAGAAAGAGTCATTCAGTTGAAACCCTCACAATATTTTTTGTTAATAATTTCAATGATTGAGTGGTGACTCATATCACAGTGTACAAGCTGTGAGCGTAGATTTCAATTCACTCTTTCCTTTCTGTTGACAAGCCAGTAGCATTTCCTCCATGTGCATCACGCTCAGTCTCAACTGAACGTTCATGTAAGAAACACTTATAATCTACAGTCCTCCTGCATCTCGCCTTTCTTGGCAGCATGAAACGCATATGGCCTTGTGTGAACAACTATTGTCCAGCTCTATCAAAATGCAACTACTAATTCAGATTTAGTGTCATGGAGAGAATCATTACAACTTCAGGGACTGTTTTGTAATAAAGAGTAAGCAAAGGCACAGCTAATAACTTTCAATTGCACTGCATGATATTCACAGCGTGATCTATTAGTGTCTTGTTTACAATACACTAACATTTAATAACTAATTATTTGTGAATGATAAAATAAAAGTGCATTTGTTATAAATTACACTGAAATCACATTGAGAAAATTATGCATGTCAAAGCTCTTAGGCACATTACATTCCTCATTCAGTATTGACATTTTGGTGGCAGTGAAAATGTGCTTCAGTGGTGTTATTAATTTAAAATATTATTTCACATGACTAAATCAACATCGATAAAAGCAATTTATCTGCCAGATCTGGTAGAAATAGCTCCTGCTTTTCCAAACAGACATTTATTGGTGAATCTTGAGATATTGTTCTAACAATAAAATGCATTACAAAGACATATGATATAATATCTCCCCTCATTTTTAAGTAAGCTTTTTTTTATTATCAGAAACCGGTGCTTTACACACACATTGTGTGGTCATTTTATATTTAATAATGCTAAATTAATTTAGTATGAAATCAGTTACACGTTAGAATATAATGATTAGGTAAATCTGAAGTAGGCTACAGATATTAAAATAAAAAAGTGTGAATAAACATTACACAGAGTGCATGCTTCAAACCAGTGTAAGTTGCCTTTTCTTATTGTAGAACGATTAAAACATGTTGACAATTCTCAAAATTGGGCAAAAACTTCACTTACACAAACTCCTATTTCAAAACAAACAAAAACACATGTGCATCAACTACTGTCTGTATGCAGGAGTTATCAGAAGCACTGACCTGCAGCCATGCATGCATGTTCAACAGGACACACCAGTTGCTCCTGAGCATGCACTTCCACATGCCCATTTCACAAAGCCTCGTCGTTATATACAGCATGCATTTCCCAAAACATGGGAAGTAATGCTGAAATATAGCTACTTTTGACAGTAAAAAAAAAAAAAAAGCAACGCAACTTACCTCTCCACTTTGAAAAGCTGTAAATATCGCCTAAAACAGTGTGGTTATCCCCTTGCCAATATTCCGATGAAAGGTTTCGACTTTTCTCCTGGTTTCCCACTCAGTAGACGCGTGGCATGTCTGAGCCAGCCGCTGTATAAACACGCAGCGCGTGAGAAGCTGTGCTCTCCTGCCGCTCCGCTCCGGTACGGGAGCATTTATTCCGAGCGCACTGCTGTCGTTCTGTCATCCATCCCTCCCGACGCTCTGCCTCCCTCAATGGGAGGGTTTTACAACACCACAGCTCTGGCATCTATGGGAATGAGTGATATTTGCACACTAAGATTTGCACATCTTTATATTAAACAAGATTATGCGTAGAAACATCTAAAATTAAAGCAGAAATGAACATTTCTATATTTGAAACAAGGGGAACCGGGGAGGATTTTAAAACCATCAGTTTCAGTTTCACCTAAAAATCACTATAATATACATGACCAGCTGTAAGTAATAAGATAAAGTGGAGTAGAACATTATAGCATTTAGCGGACTATATCAGTTTCTGCTTTGATTTTGATTTATTATTATTATTATTATTATATATTTTTTTTTTTGCCTATGCATTTTGCAGTTTTATTTATTTATTTATTTATTTGTTTTTGGATTGGTTGATTAATTGCATTTTTAAATTTCGAATGCTTTCCTGTTTTCTATTGCTTTAACTCTGGTGGCGTGTATATTGTATTATTTATTGTATTGTTTATTTGTGGAATTATTAAATATAGTAATTTTCCATCAAAAACATATAGCCCAACAAATCACCAGATACTGCAACAAAATGTTACATCACTCCATGATTTACCTTGTACTTGAAAAAGAGAGCAATTGATGCATGTTTCAGCATTTTTAAATATTAAATTAAATTAATAAGTAAAATCAATGTTTTGGTGTCAGAGATCAATGCTGAATCAACATGCAACATGAGTATCATGTTGATCAAAATATGTTTTATTTTTCATTAGGCTTTCATTTAAAAAATAGATGTTTGGTTAACTAAGCAGATGAATTGTTAAATGTATCCAAAAAATTAAAATAAAAAGGCTCAATGGCCATTATAAACCACACAATCCTGTATTATGCTGTAAACAACAGCTATCTGCCAGCAAGAATGTCTTTATCTGTGTGGACCTTCAAAGATTTGTGTCAGAGGTTTCCTACATGGTCAAGCAGCAGAAAACAGGATTACTCTCTAATCTATAACAGATTAAGTAAATATAATATATCAGTTCAGCACTGAACTAAAAGGTTTAACCTCAGGCTACTAAAAGCTCTAGCGCAAATTATACATAATGAATAATAATTATACACATTGCATTATGAAGTTTAATCTGCCAAAATATTATCTTGAGTATACAACTTTATTTTTGAAACACCCACACAATGCACAACGGCATGTTTTCATTGAATAAGAGGTTAAACACTAGGTCATCTAAAGTTTTTTTTTTCTTTTTTCTCCCCTCTTTCTGTGTGGTCCACTAAATAAACCTCTCGATGCAGCATGACAAACTGAATCCAGTCATCGGAACCAGTCATAATGAATTTGAATGAAGGTTTTTGGTGTGAGCGCCAGCCATGCATACATTGCAAGCTAGATGTTTTTCAGAAGCCCTAATGTTATTTTACAATGTGTCATTCAGACGGACTGTTCATTTAAACAGGCAGCATAAACAGACAAATATGAATTTGTGCCGCAGGTGGGGAGACATGTTTAACAAACTCCAGACTGACCACAGACTCACATATTTATTAAACAAGACCATATTATAAACTAAATTTAAAATAAGAAATAATGTGCATTATCAATGCATGCAGTTTGAAAGAGTAATACAGAGAAAAAATAGTCAGTTATGAAACAGTTTTTCAAATATTGCAAATGAAAGTAGACTTGTGAGACCATTGAATGATTTATTTGTGCATTTATTTGTTAATTCATTCATTAACACCATATCAGCAGCAACGTCTATATTCATGTCAAAAAGCAACAATATTTGCAAAATACAAAAATATACATATACTGCTAATAACAGCAACAACAACATTTATACAGAATCATTTTTAATAATAATATTCAATAAAAACATTAGAATCAAATGTTTTTAATAAAAATAAAAAAAACATTGCAATTAAAATCTGAATAAAAACGTTGCTAACATCATTTAAAAATTGACTTTCTATTAGAATATGTTTAAAACTCTTTTGAAATTCTTACATAAATCACAAACTGGTTTCTCTTCTTCTTTCAATAAATATGAATGAGTGAGTCTTTAGTATCCAATTCAACATCTCATATATACAACCTGATTATATCTATTCTCAAAATAATAACAATAACTAACTTCTTGATTGGGTTTGATGTTTTACTCATCTATGAAAATTCAAAATTACATTTAAAGGCACCTCATCACGTTGAGCTATTACCTTTTTTTTATTCAAACACACAAATAAACAGGAAAAATGTGAGAGGATTCTGCTGTGCACGAGCAAGTGCATGGGAGATTTTCAATCTGTGACGTGAACAAATGCAAACACACACACACACAGCCTGCCGGCCTGGTCGAGCCATTATGTCAGTCACTTCCGACTTGAGTGCTGCCATCTGCCCCCTAATGAAACCGTGCACTGTGGCTCATCACACACACATACACACTTTCTTCATACACCCATCTAATTCAAACACACACACACACACACACACAGACAGAAGCAGCAAACAAACACTTACACATGAACTCTCTCAATGAAAGCTGCAGAAATTCAAGTCTTTCAGCAAAATTACAAAAGTTACTATTTTGGCATTTCTTTTTATAGCCATCTTTTCAACTTTCTGGGGGATTGTGGGTAGTGCTACATTGCAACACATTGCCAGCTCTTGTTTGTGTAAAGTATATAAAATTAGATCACACACCATAGTCCCATAAAATAGAATTTCTTCTCTTTTTGTCTCAGCTTTCACACAGGTAAACATACACACACAAATGCAACAATATTTTATTTGCTTAGGTATGACCAAAACATAATCACTTCTGTCTGATTTTACCTCTGGTTGCCATGGAAACTTTTTCATTGTTGGTTATGTCGTTCTTTCTCATACAGAGTCAATCTTCAACACAGCAGATTTCCAGTTTGTAGAACAAACTATTATTTTGATTCTGATTACTTTTTAGAGTATTTTCTATTTAGAGAGTTTTCATTGACGGGGAGATCACAAACAAACAATAAATATAAAAATGAGCCACTAACCAAATTGTCCAATTGCATGACTCGTTTTACTTTTTTTCTCTAAATAAAAGCAAATTACATACCACAATGTTTTTAGAGAAAATGCTTATATTTTGTATTCTTTTCCAATTGAATATAAATGATTTCTTTGGAAATTATATTATCAGTACATTCATTTCAAAAAGCATTTTGTGTTTTGTTTGAAACAAGAAAATCTGAACAATTTGACCAATTTGTATATCACAAAATGTCTTAAATTTTATTTTCTCTTAATTGTTTTTTTATCTCTAAAATTAAATGGGGGGAAAATTTGTGTGGTCTTAAACTTTACACTTTTATATTTATATATGAATATACTACAAATACAGTATCTCACAGAAGTGAGTACACCCCTCACATTTTTGTAAATATTTTATTATAACTTTTCATGTGACAACACTGAAGAAATGACACTTTGCTACAATGTAAAGTAGTGAGTGTACGGCTTGTATAACCATGTAAATTTGCTGTCCCCTCAAAATAACTCAACACACAGCCATTAATGTCTAAACCGATGGCCACAAAAGTGAGTACACCCCTAAGTGAAAATGTCCAAATTGGGACCAATTAGCCATTTTCTCTCCCCGGTGTCATGTGACTCGTTAGTGTTACAAGGTCTCAGGTGTGAATGGGGAGCAGGTGTGTTAAATTTGGTGTTATCGCTCTCACTCTCTCATACTGGTCACTGGAAGTTAAACATGACACCTCATGGCAAAGAACTCTGAGGATCTGAAAAAAAATAATTGTTGCTCTACATAAAGATGGCGTAGGCTATAAGAAGATTGCCAAGACCCTGAAACTGAGCTGCAGCACGGTGGCCAAGACCATACAGCGGTTTAACAGGACAGGTTCCACTCAGAACAACCTTCGCCATGGTCGACCAAAAAAGTTGAGTGCATGTGCTCAGCGTCATATCCAAAGGTTGTGTTTGGGGAATAGACCTATGAGTGCTGCCAGCATTGCTGCAGAGGTTGAAGGGGTGGGGGGTCAGCATGTCAGTGCTCAGACCATACGCCACACACTGCATCAAATTGGTCTGCATGGCTGTCGTCCCAGAAGGAAGACTCTTCTAAAGATGATGCACAAGAAAGCCCGCAAACAGTTTGCTGAAGACAAGCAGACTAAGGACATAGATTACTGGAACCATGTCCTGTGGTCTGATGAGACCAAGATAAACTTATTTGGTTCAGATGGTGTCAAGCGTGTGTGGCGGCAACCAGGTGAGGAGTACACAGACAAGTTTGTCTTGCCTACACTCAAGCATGGTAGTGGGAGTGTCATGGTCTGGGCTGCATGAGTGCTGCTGGCACTGGGGAGCTACAGTTCATTGAGGGAACTATGAATGCCAACATGTACTGTGACATACTGAAGCAGAGACTGGGCTGCAGGGCAGTATTCCAACATGATAACGACCCCAGACACACCTCCAAGACGACCACTGCCTTGCTAAAGAAGCTGAGGGTAAAGGTGATGGACTGGCCACGCATGTCTCCAGACCTAAACCCTATTAAGAATCTGTGGGGCATCCTCAAATGGAAGGTGGAGGAGCGCAAGGTCTTTAACATCCACCAGCTCAGTTATGTCGTCATGGAGTGGAAGAGGACTCCAGTGGCAACCTGTGAAGCTCTGGTGAACTCCATGCCCAAGAGGGTTAAGGCAGTGCTGGAAAATAATGGTGGCCACACAAAATATTGACACTTTGGGCCCAATTTGGACATTTTCACTCAGGGGTGTACTCACTTTTGTGGCCAGAGGTTTAGACATTAATGGCTGTGTTGAGTTATTTTGAGGGGACAGCAAATTTACACTGTTATACAAGCTGTACACTCACTAATTTACATTGCAGCAAAGTGTCATTTCTTCAGTGTTGTCACATGAAAATATATAATAAAATATTTACAAAAGTGAGGGGTGTACTCACTTCTGTGAGATACTGTAAATGTAAACCTGTGAAGGGTGATAGCAGTGATTATTAAGCATAATTCTGATACTATTATAGTTAGTAATATTTTTTATTAGTAATAGTAGTAGCAGTAGTAGCTGTTGTTGCTTTCATTTTATTTCGGTTTTAGTTATTTTAGTACATCAGGTTAAACTTAAAAAAAGAAATACTGCCTTGGCAACTAGGCAAAATGAAATGAGTTATATATATACTGTATATATATATAATTTTAATTTCAGTTAATGTTAATTTATTTATGGTTTTAGTTTAGGTTATAGGTGACTATAATAACACTAGACATTTTTTTAAAAGACCAACATTAAACCTAATACAGCATGGGAATGGTTCTCTTTCTGTTTTTTAGTCTGTCCAAAGAAGCTGCATGAAGTTAAATTATAACATTTCACACAACAAATCTAAGACAGCAGCCATCTGACGTCATACCCGGTTTTATCTGACAAAACTCGGGTAGATTTGTGACAGGTCAGCTGAATCTCAGGTATAAGTTGACTGTATGTTTGTGATAAATGTGACAGATGTTGCCTGTAATCATATTCTCATTGTCATGTCAGGCATGAGAAGAACTGCAGCATGTCTCCAGGACCTCTATCTATATATATATATATATATATAAAAAACTGTTTATATTCCACTCTCGCGTGTCTGACCCCTTAAACATTATGAAGCTACAGCTGTCAGGCCTCTACAACCGATTCATGCAGAAATGTAGGAAGGTATACGGTATTTATATCATGACATTTTTATCTTTAAAAGTTATGTTTTACCTCAAACACATGTTCTAACCAGGCAAACAGGGATATGACAGGCTACAGTACAACTGAGCAATAAGCAATGAATCTATAAAGGGTCAAGCAATCTCTTCCTCTCCCAAGTTTTGCTTTAACGATCCCACAAATGATGAACAGGGCATGTGGATTGGGCAAACCATATGTGTAAACCATACATCAAAAAATAGTATTGTCACGGTGACAAGTATTTATTCAAAATATGAATATTTTGGAACAATATAATATACAAAACAAATATTATAATTTTTTATCAATTTAATTTATCCTTGTTGAACAAAAATATTAATTTTTTTTTTTTTTAAAACACTAACACTAAAATAAAGAAAAAAATAAGAACTTAAATTATGTACGAGTTAACAATTAAGAAAACACCAGAATCAAGTGATTCTGGACAGAAAAATTCCTTTATATGAATTCCAAATAGATTTGTGCTTTTCAAGGGCACCTCAAGAAGGGAAACTTGCTCAAAAGTGATCAACTGAAAGCTTTCACCAACAGCCTATTCTCAAGGCCGTTCAATGATCACTTTAGCTGTCCTAATGATTCATTTTGAAACATGAGGAAATTAATTTTTATTTTCTGGGAATTTAAAAAACTTAATTGCTTTTGTATAGCAAGGACTATATATTCTGTAATATTTACAGTGCTAATTAAAATATATGTGAATTTAAAAAAAAACACACACACACACACACAAAGAGCCCTTTAACACATATTTTCTGATGTTATCAATAGTGCCTGACATGCATCAAAACGGCCACATATGAGACTATATATACCATTCATAATATTACATTCAAGTGGCCATACAGATTTCTTTTTGTATGGAACTGTTCTTCCTTGCAGTTACTGTTACGGAGCCGACGAGACATGAGGCAAGCGGATCCATTTGCAGAGCTTTATTAAAAGGCATGGTCATCAAACAGACATGGGTCAAACATAGGCAAACAGGTATATAAATGGCAAGACAAAGAGTAGTACTAGGGCAAGCGTGGGTCTTCGATCGGCGAACAATATCCAACAGGGGCAAGGCAAGAGAGATAATCCAGGTACACAGCAATAATCCAAATGAGGTGCAAACAAAGTCCGAATGGCAAGGCAAAGGGTTAATCCAGGAAACACGGGCAGGTATCAAACACAAGAAAACTAACAAGGCAAGACTATAACAACTGAGTGGGCTCTGTAGAGTAGCTATCGCTAGGATATATGCTAAACCAGGGCTGTCCAAACTCGGTCCTGGAGGGCCGGTGTCCTGCAGAGTTTAGCTCCAACCCTAATTAAACACACCTGAAGCAGCTATTCAAGCTCTTACTAGGCATACTAGAAACATCCATGCAAGTGTGTTGAGGCAAGTTGGAGCTAAACTTTGCAGGACACCGGCCCTCCAGGACCGAGTTTGGACAGCCCTGTGCTAAACAATACTCGGCAGAGAGGAAGAGGAAATCCATGGTTTATGTAGGGTGTGTGATCAGTGCAATCAGCTGTGTGTCGTCAGTGCAATGGATGATGGGAATTGTAGTCTGAGGTGGCGTGCAACAGTTAGTGTAGTGCAAGAGTCCATGTGGTGAGCGAGTGACCTCTGGTGGTGAGTTAACGGAAGTTCATAGACCAGATTCATGACAGTTACCACCATACTACATTTCACTCACGGCCTTGTGGAAGAGCCTTTCATGAAAGGATTTAGTTGCAATTATTTGGAACAAGGGCCCTTCGAATGTACAAAAATGGCATTTCTCCATCGTCAAGCTCAAAAGCACAATCCATAAATTAAATTTCACTAGTATAAAATGCTGCTTTGTCAGTGTATTAAATATTATTCATCTTCTGATTAGCTGCAGTTCATTGCAGTAAAGTAATAGTTCACCCAAAAACAAAAATTTGCTAAAGATGTACTCACCCAATTGTTTAGAGGAAAACAATTGAAGTCTTGCAGGTCAACCAAGATATAGATGAGTTTGTTTCTTCATCAGAAGAGATTTGGAGAATGGGTGCCGTCAGAATGAGAGTCCAAACAGCTGATAAAAATATCACAATAATCCACAAGTAATCCACCCCACTCCAGTCCATCCATAAACAAACCCCTCATTAAGATGTTTTGTTGCTTCCGGCCCAAATACGAGTCCTCTATCCATAAAATGGCTCTCTCAAGTGAAAAAGTCATCATCTGATTCAGGAGAGAAATATACAAATATGAAATATTATTGATTATGGACTGGTATTTTGGCCAGTTTTTAAGTTTAAATGCCTTAATAATTGATTTATTTCTTACAAATATGCAGCGTTTCACTTCACAAGATGTTAATTGATGGACTGGATTACTTGTGGATTATTGTGATGTTTTTATCAGCTGTTTGGACTCTCATTCTGACGGCACCCATTCACTGCAGAGGATCCATTGGTGAGCAAGTGAAGTAATGCTACATTTCTTCAAATCTGTTCCAATGAAGAAACAAACTCATCTACATCTTGGATGGCCCGAGAGTGAGTACTTTTTCTGGCTATTTTTGTTTTTGGGTGAACTATTTATTTAACTACAAACATGTTTCACTAAGACTTAATTTTTGGAAAGTATGTCTGCTGTTCTATCATTAAATTTTTTTAACTTTTAAAGTGTACTTTCTTTAAAACAAGTGGCATTTGGTTTGACATTTTAACTAATGTAATGACATTCTACCAGGCTTAAGTGTGTTAAGATGTTCAGGGCCCACCTCTGGGCCACAACCTTGCTTAACTTCTGGCCCAGTTCTGGCTGGGTCCCCAGCCCAAAAGTGGCCCACACACTGAAAACAAACTCAAACAATTTCCTCTGGCCCAGATGCAGCCCACACCCTGTAAAATGACTTATTTATTGACGTGGCCCAGATCTGGCCCGCATACTCAAGTGTCGGCAAGTAAGTTTGGCATAGAGTAAAATTTCACCACTAGATGGTGGGCCAGAACATAGTCAAAGGATAATTTAACAAATTAATTGATGAAAAATGCAACTAGAGTTGCCTGTGACATACTGTTACAGTGTCTTTTGTGACTGTGAGCTGTTACTCTGTGTTAAATCCTGTGATAGGACAGTCATTAACAAAATGTCACATTTGTGTGGCGGTGACAGGCTATGTGAGCGGAGTGGAGTGTCAACAATTTTCTCCTCCGCGCTCCGGGCATTTAATAATAGTTACTATATAATAGTTACTATTATAACTATTATATGTCTTCTTTTTATTTAAAAAAACACACACATTTGACCCTCTATCAATTGCATATTTATTCTCTAACTACTAGTTTTTTCTTGTAAAACTAACACTAGCTTTCGTTTACTAAAATCTACTTGTTTCTTATATAAAAAAAAAAACCAAACAAAAAAAAAAAAACTAGGTTTCTTTTTTCTATATTCTATCTACTCGTTTTCTTTAAAAAAAACAACAACAACATTACTACATGTACTGCGTTAGGCTAACCAAGACTTGCATGCTGTTGCTCTTTTATTGGGTTTGATTGCTTCTAATGTCCTCATTTGTAAGTCGCTTTGGATAAAAGCGTCTGCTAAATGACTAAATGTAAATGTAATTAAAAAAAAAAACGTGTGTCAATTCAGTTCAGTTCTTATCAAATGGCGTCAGTGCAGTCAAGTCAATAATATTGCTGAATATTAGGTGTCTTCAACTAAGCAAGACAAAAGGCAACAGTGACAAGGAACCCAAACCCAAACAAGACCAGGCTCAGTCAGGAAACCAGTTCTCCTCTGGCCAAACGAATGAACGTGGTGTGATTTAGGTCGTCCTTTTCGGAACCTTCAGGCAATACGACCAGACGCAGATTGCTGCGACTATTGCGATCCTGTAAGTCCACAACCTTTTGCTCGAGCGCGGCAATGTGCCTATTGTGATCTGCGACAACTTTCTTTTGTTCTCTCATCTCCCCTGTAAGAAGATCCAGTTTAGAGCATAGCGACTGAACAACTGACATGTGAGAAGCGAACTCGTTCCGCATCGCTGTCAACTTGGTTCTTAGAACGTCCTCAAAGTTTGTAACAGTGTTCGCCTTCTTGTCCATCATATCGCTTGAGTTCGGTGACTTGGATTTCTTCTTAATCGGAGAAGCCGACAACTCCTGATGTTTACGACTGCATGCCATCAGGTAAAGCACCACCAATGAATAAAACTTAAAACAAAACTAAAAAATCAGCAAAAAGAGGCCAAACTTACAGAGCTCTACTCGAGTGCGACTAGGTTCATGAGCATGTCACGTGACTCAATTATACGACTAGATCTGACATTGCGGAATTCTTGAAGGATAATGCACCTTTTCTGCCAAACGAGGTAACATTAGGTTTAGACATTTTATTGTCTTGGTTATGTTAAGCACACACACACACACACACACGAGAAGTTAATTCGGTAACGTTACTGGCACGCTGAACAAGGCGAATGCCGCTTCAGACAGTTCTCTCGCACTTACACGGACAAAAGCACACAAAATGATGTAAAAATGACAATTTTTGGCTAGTGACAGTCTTAAAAAGTTCAAATGTCTTGACTGATGTAAAGAGTTGGGATGTGTCAGATGTGCGTCGATGTGAGTCATGTTTTAAAGGGACAGCAGTTCATGACATTCATGGTGTTTCTTTTGTTTTCTTTTCTAATGACAGGTCATTATTGCTGCTGTATTGTGCATCCCAAGCACCCCCTGCATTTTTATCATGGGTTTGTATTCTGTTTTGTTTATTAAAGCTACAGTTTTTATTTATGGAAGGATATGGGTAGCAAAATTCAATCTGAAATGTAAAATGCAATATGTAAAATGGCAATGTATTTCTGTATTTAAATTGACATTTTCCCATGCACGTGTGCAATATTTAGTGCAAAATGAAAATGAAAATTCAATTATATAATTTACATTTGCCATTTCTTACATATAAGACTTACATATAAGACGTTTCAATTGCATTTTCATTCAATACCCCGCTATGGATGTAAAGTCAATGTGGATTTGAAATGCATTTGAAAATGCAACACGCCCCTGACCTCTCAATCGTTAGGCTCAGCAACAGGACGCACAATAGGTCAATATTCACCGTCAACCAAGCACTTTCCACATTGACTTAAACTATATTCATTGCGGGGTATTAAATGAAAATGCTATTGAAACGTCTTATATGTAAGAGTCAGTGCATTTACGAAAAATGAAAGACATTTAAATCACCATTTTGCTACACTTTTGCTGCACCTTTGGCTCAGAATGCATCCTCAAATTCTCACTGCATTTTACTACAATTATCACGTGATATCATGATGAAAATGCAATCCCAAGTGTCCTAATGCATTTAGGAAAAACAGCATGTAAATTATAATTTTGCTACAGTTTTTGCTTGGACATGTTAAACATATCTAATCAATTTGGGTAATACATTTTAGTTTTAATTTTGCAACTTATAAAGTGTTAAAATATGTTTTTAATTTGCATATTAAAACTAGTGTAGAAAATGGCAAATGTAAATTATATAACTGAATTTTAATTTTCATTTGCACAGAAACGTAGTATAAGGACATCGTTAAAACAGTCCATCTGCCATCAGTGGTTCAATCTGAACTTTGAAGCGACGAGAATACTTTTTGTACACAAAGAAAATAAAAATAACTTTATTCAACAAGTCGTTATTAAACAAAAACAGTTTATCCGTGTTGTGCGGCTGACACAGAACATGCACAGAACAGCATACGCAGTTTGTGTTCAGCAGATATTCTCCAAAATGGCGCTACTGTGACGCAGATGCGACGAATTGTTGAATAAAGTGGTTATTTTTATTTTCTTTGCATACAAAAAGTATTCTTGTCACTTCATAAAGTTCTGATTGAACCACTGATGGCAGAAGTACTTTTTTTACGATGCTTTTCATACTTTTCTGGGTCAAAATATTTTAAATTGTGTTCCGAAGACGAACAAAGATTTTATGGGTTTGGAACGACATGGGGGTAAGTGATTAATGACAAAATTTTCATTTTGGGGTGGAGTAATGAGTAAGATCACATAACAGATACAATTGGAGACCACTGGAAATGCAAGTTTAGCATTTTATAATCAATGTTTGAACTGGAATTGATAATTCAATCTCAACCTGTTCTGCACGTTACTCTGTACTTCACTTTCATTAATTTAATTTCTCGTCATTTCCAGTCTTCCTGTGAAGAAATCCTGAACGAGGGTCAAAGGTTCAGATGAAGGGAACTCCAAGACTCATGTATGAACAACTTCGAGAACATGGAACTTGGACTGAACATGCAGCAAAAGAAGAAAAATAAAGTAGTTTCCCCAAGCTGGCAGATGGCAAGAGATAATAAAAGCAGACAAACACTTGGGCCCCTCTCTTAATTTAGATTAAGTCTTGCTTAGTGAAGTGACATTCAGTCACTTTATACTTTAGTGCATACTGTATACTTTAATTCAGCAAGGACTGATTAATTAGTCATCAAAACAGTCAGTAAAGATATTCACTGTTACAAAAGATTTATATATTTTTTATATTTCTTTTGAACTTTATATTCATCAAAGGATCTTGAAAAAATGTTTCACATTTTCCACAAAAATATTAAGCGGTGTCTTTTTTAACATTGATAATAATAAGAAATGTTAGAATGATTTCTGGAGGGTCATGTGACACTGAAGACTTGCTGAAAATTCTGATTTGCATCACAGGTATACTGTATATTTTTTATTTATTATTCAATATGTAAATACTGTTAATCTGGCTGGCCAGACCAGCACACCAGTGTATTATGGTGAAAATCCTGACACAAAATATGACTAAAGGAACTGAACATCATACACTGAACAACTGAAAACATATAACTCTGCATAGGCCAAAAGAAAGAAGTTACTCACTTGTCACAAGTAAACCACTACATGTAACCACACAATTAATCCTTTATATGAAGAATTAAATTACATTTATAATAGTTAATAAATTATGCACACAATGGCAGTACAAAAAAACAAGTCTTACCTTATGATGAAACCCCGCAGGTCCTTGTACATGAACAATGTTGATATCTAAAATGGATCCGCACATGCAAAAATTAATTCATGTATATGTAAAGGCAAGCATTTTTACAGACACAGATTATTGGATTGCAATCTTATACTGTATATTTATGGATTTCGTGCTTTTTAGCAGTGTTGTTTATATCCAACTGTACAAGCAAGTCTTCATGCACATTGTAAAAATCTATAATTTGATGTTTTAGCACCCTTATTTTTATATTCTTGTTAAATACTGCACATTTCAGATGCTTCAATGACCTTACAATCCCTGAAATGATGGTGCCTACAGAAGAAGCCCTGAGTGCAAAGTGCAAAAGAATTTTGAAGTGCCTTCCTGAATCTGCTTTAGCACAGAACATTACAGAATTGACAATATTTGTTCCATATATATAACATTTCTTTTCTTTTTTCTTCATG
The DNA here is from genome assembly GCF_936440315.1 of Barbus barbus. Lineage (NCBI taxonomy): Eukaryota > Metazoa > Chordata > Actinopteri > Cypriniformes > Cyprinidae > Barbus > Barbus barbus. The sequence goes on from NC_136733.1 coordinate 5,318,433, forward strand.
AAAATTAATTTACTAGATTTTTGGCTAACAATGAGCATGCAGTGTCATCCTTAGCCACTAGGGGCGCATTTATATGTTTTCTTCTTTGTAAAAAGCCCTCGGCTCTAAGTTTCCCTTCAGTTCAGGGCTTCCATAAAAAGTTAGATGCGAATAAATTGTGCCGTGAAAACCAGGAATGAGTAACACTGGTATAATAGTGTAGTATACTAACAAATTATATTCTCTGACAAGGTTGATCCAGGTTTTTTTATACATCTAGTATATGTATATGTTTATATATGCTATGTTGGCATTGCTTGCTTAATTTCTGGCACAAATGAGACTTACGAAATAAATCATGTAATATAGAAAAGCAAGCATCAGCACTTCTATTTTATCAATATGCAGAGGGCCAGTTCATCACCAGTTCAATATGACGTGGCCTTTCTTTTTGAAGGGCCTCTTGGTTTTGTTCCTACTGCTTCCTCAGATAATGGCTGCGATTGTAATTTTGTCTGAGCTCAAAAGGGCAAGCCTGGCATTTGGTGTAATACATGTTGCAGAATAGCAATTATATTTGTATTTGGGTTTAAAAATAGGTTTCATGCACACACTGGACATGTGTATACCCAAATTCAAGAGACAATAGAGTACCACTCCTGTCGCAGCATTGCATTTCTTAATACCTTATGGAGTCAAATGACTTTTAAATACTGTATATTAAGATAGACTTCAGTATTTTGAAATACATTAAATCAATATTTCTCTTGCTTCATCCATCATTTGGATGGATTTATTTTTTTCACATAGATAGCCGCATTATTTTATTGGATTGGCTTATCTATGAAGGATTCACTGAATGTGGCCAAAACATTGCTGATATGACTTGTAAGATCCAGTAGTTTTTGTCTGGATAGTTAGTATAGAGTAGCTATATCACAAGGTAGAAAGTTCCCTGTCAGCGAGATTAAGGGTTTTATGACAGGTACAAGACAAGTTTAACCAGACTGCCAGTATGTTTGAACAGTAAACTTTAGTATCCTGTGATTATTTTCTGACTTTCTGCTCTTTCAAAATGATGATGCTCCATGTTAGCACAGGGTTGCATCACTTTGCGTTTCAGATTGTAGAGAGAGCAAAGAGTCGTAAGTTAATCACAGCATTCTGAAATATATCATGAGAACATTCAGTGGCTCAGAGCAAGCTACAAAGCATAAAATTAAAACATGTTGGCAGGGCACGTTCTCTATTCATGTCTTTGACAGCATGCAGTTCCTTTGCTTGAACACTTAACGAGATTTAATTACTGTATATGCAGCCTGATCCAAATTCAGTTGAAGCCCGCACATACCACATAATTACATTGCTTCAGATATTATATACTGCTGTAAATTTCATTTTAAGTGACTTTTAGGACAGAAAATTCAAAATTTGAACATGATTATTTGCAACCAGAGAGTATATGATATGTTATAGTATTAAACATTTATTTAATAATTCATTTATTTATTCCGTACTTCCTAGTTGTCAAATATTAGTTTTGTGCTTGACATGTCCATAGCTAATAAGCTTAATTGCAGATGTCAGAAAATCTCAAGCAGTATGTCTTTGCAGATGCCACTTGGTTTGATATTTGTTTGCATAACATAGTGACATTTAGACATTTATAGGTGTCCAAATACTTTTTGGGTTCACTGTACTTAGATATATTAGATATATTATCTGATCATTTGAAATGGCAGTTTTCAGATCCACAATTTGTCCTCCTTTTCCTGCATCTGACTATTGCAAAGCCTTTTATGGACAAAGGAAACACAACAAAGGGATTCTCTTGTGATTTGTGAGAGGAAATGTGCAATATGGCGAAGTCCCCTAATATGCATAATATTACAGAAACACATGCAAATTGACTGAATCGTGTGCATAAATATCAGAGTCAAAAAGAGATTTGCTGGGGAAAATTGTTTTTGGTTTTTTATAAAGTTAGCCAACAGGCAAAATAACCTCAATGTCTGTTCATTCAAAATGAAACCATGTGGCCCTGGTCATTTTCACAGGAATTATGTTGCATTAACGATCTAATTTCAAAATCAGAACAAGGACGGAAATTTGGAAGATTAATAATAACTGGAGGCAAGTTATGACTCACACCCCTTACTGAGCCACAACGGTTAACCTGCACCACTTTCCTTTTTTCTCGTCTCTCTTTTGCTCAAAATGTATTCCTGACAGGATATCATATCCAGTGCCTGAACAAAAAAGGTGGCTAACTTTACCCCAGACCATGCAAAGTTTGCAAAACCCTTTCATTATCTGCCCAATGTGACATATAGTTGGTTGAATGCTTGCTTTTTCAAGGATACTCTCTTTCTCATATCTGTGTGTTGAAGTCATGCAAAAACATTATTCATCGCTGGTTTTGATAAATAAGTCTTTATTTCTGAGGGCAAAAGTAGAACCTGACCAAAAGCGGCACAACAAAAACACATATTTGGTAACCAGGCCTGCAGCGCTCCAGAGCTGACATTCATGACATCTGCTATTACAAGAGTAGAAAAACGATAGAAATATCACTGTACAAAATGTACATAGCATTTGTCCTCATTTTTTGCACAATATGTGATTTTCATTCACAATGTTTTGTAAAAGGAAACTCCACGAGAAGGTGAAATGTGTGGTAAAGGAGTTTGGAGCACAGTTTAATTTTGAGATCATGAATCATTAAGAATGGCTATTAATCATTATTAATGACAAACATGAAACAAAAATAAAACAGCAGATGAAAAAAAAAGAAAGGCTTCTGTGAAAATTTGAAGTGCATTTGCTGATGAGTCCTGAAACATTTTGTAAGTGTAATGTAATTTTTTATGACTTAATTTTAGGCTCATTACGTATATTGTAATTATGAAATAAATATTACCGCACTTGTGTATTTACAGTATGTGCTACGAGCTTAAAGCAAGTATTTCATAGTTCAGTGATACATATATATATATATATATATATATATATATATATACTTACATCAGTAATCCATTTAAATGCATATTAATTATAAATATCTAAAATAGAATTTAATAAAGATTTCTGGCATAGTCACAGACAACATGATCTGCCCACCTCTAATCTGATTGGCTGGCCTGTGCAACTTCTGATAGGTCGGTCAAACGCTCTATTCCTGTTTAAGTGGGCGGTTCTTGGCCAGACTACAAGATTTCTAAATTTACCTCCAAAAAATGAAAACTTGCTGAAACTGTCTTCACCCTCAGGCCGTCCAAGATGTAGATGAGTTTGTTTGTTCATGGGAACAGATTTGGAGAAATGTAGCTTTACATCACTTGCTCACCAATGGATCTTCTGCAGTGAATGGGTGCCGTCAGAACGAGAGCTCAAACAGCTGATAAAAACATCACAATAATCCACAAGTAATCCACATGCCTCTAATCCATCAATTAATATCTGGTGAAATCTATAATTAAAGTGTTTTTACTTTAAAATGTACTTTTAAATGTTTTTACTTTAAAAAGCCAAAATACAATTCCATAATCCATAATAATGCTTCTAGTGAAAACGTCCATCCCCTGTTGTCCTCAAAATCATAATCCACCAACATATTTGTTTAAAAGTGTTTTACTGTTTGACTTTGTTTTTATTGGATAAAGCAATATCATGGATAGAGGACTCAGTAACTTGAAATGCGGATTGATGGATTCGTGGAAATGCCCTTTTTGGAAAAATACGCTTTTTGCTTCACAATTTGTTAACCGATGGACTGGAGTGGTGCGGATTACTTGTGAATCATTGTGATGTTTTTATCAGCTGTTTGGACTCTCATTCTGACGGCACCCATTCACTGCAGATGATCCACTGGTGATGTAATGCTACATTTCTCCAAATCTGAGTTTGAAGAAACAAAATCATCTACATCTTGGATGGCATGAGGGAGAGTAAATTTTCAGCAAAATTAATTTTTTGGTGAACTATTCTTTTGAATACATTGTGCGCAATAATTGATGGTGCATCTCTTTGCAATGATGTTGATTTATATGAATTGATTCCTTTCATTATTTTTTGTGTGCAGCATAAGGGATTCTGGGATACATTCAAGGTTCTCACACCAGCAACTTTTTCTGTCTGCCACTGGACAAATACAGCCATAAAGGGTCACAGTAAGAATCTGCTCATGAATGGCAAGTATTTACTGATAATAATTCGCAAACTCTTGGGCAGACTGGCACTGTGTACACAGGGAGGCCACAGGGCATATTTCAGAATACTGATTGATGGGAAATCTTCAGTAAAGTCTGGTTTAATTCATTACTTAAATCACATTCAACAGAACGGGTCACAAGAAATGAAATGTAAATAACTGTAATGAACTGATTAAAGAAAAACAAAGATTTCTCCCTGCGCAGATTCTAGGAAACGTTCAGAAAGCTAATCAGAGTATGATGATATCCGAAGCGTCTTACAAATGAGTGCCATGAGAGAGATGGAATGTATCAGAGGTGAAGATTGTTAATGAATTCTCTTGCTCACAGGGTTGTTTGGTCTAATTATCTGGAATGTGAATTATTTGGTAATTATCAAAGCAGCAAATCACTCGCCTACGTTGAAAATTACATGAAAATGTGCCTCAAAGCAGGGAGCGTTGAAAAATTAAAAATTCTGTGTTGGTTAACTACTTGTGGAATTATGAAATCAGCTGTTATGTATGGGGGGGGGGCTTCTTTTATGCCATAACGTGATGGTAAACACGTCCCGTCATAAGTAATTAAGTGCTTTGCATTTTAATCAGATGCTTCTGAGAGGCATGTTTACTGTGCAGCGGGTTCAGGTTATTGTTGGCAACGGGCTTTCATTTAATGCAACACAGCTCAATCAACCCATCTTCCTGCTCTATGAATGCTAATGATTACACTCACGCTGTCAGAAAACAAAGCTTAAAACTTCATACATTAAGAACATTATACTTTCAATATTGCTTATCAGACCATTAGTCAATGTGCATACAACATATTTCTATGTGAATGTACATGAACTACTGATCTGTGTATGGCATGCATTTTAAGAATGCATGAAAAAGTCAGTGTTGAAGTGTGGTTACATTTACCATTTGTCTGTGACATTTCATGGTCAAATTCAATTCAGTTCAATAGGAATCTGTGCAACTGAGAGTTTTGTGTAAGGGTGAAAAAGTTCCCTATGCAGATTTTGCTCACATTCATCAGAAAGCAGCTTGATTTGAAAATTACTTCTGTGTAAGCCATGTTTCTTACATTGATACACTACTGACAATGGAAAATGGACCATTTTTGGGCACAGAATTTTGCTAATTTGACTTCACCTTTAGGGTTGTGTTGATGGTTGCTATGCAGTTGCTATGGAGTTATGGATAGCTGCAAAGCTGTTGCTTAGTTTCTAAGATATTCCGTTCTCTAGCTTTGACTCTGGTTCTTCCATCTTTTTTTGCCTTTTGATATAACATGCATTTTACAAATGGATGAGTGGTGTTTGAATGTAAAAACTCTGTTACACTGTTTAAATGTCGTGGCCTAATGGTTAGAGAGTCGGACTCGTAATCGAAAGGTTGCGGGTTCGAATCCCCGGCCGGCAGGAATTGTAGGTGGGGGGAGTGAATGTACAGCGCTCTCTCCACCCTCAATACCACGACTGAGGTGCCCTTGAGCAAGGCACCGAACCCCCAATTGCTCCCCGGGCGCCGCAGCATGGCTGCCCACTGCTCCGGGTGTGTGTTCACGGTGTGTGTGTGTGTGTGTGTGTGCATTTGTTCACTACTCACTGCTGTGTGTGTGCACTTGGATGGGTTAAACGCAGAGCACCAATTTCGAGTATGGGTCACCATACTTGACAATACGTCACGACTTTAAATGTAGCCTACTGGTTATTTTCGGCCAGGGCATTATCCATTAATTTTATGGACATTTCCATGCAATTAGGTGAAAATTCAAAATACCTGTAAAAAATCAATACAGAATATTCATTCAAATCAATACAGTACATTGTACCCTATTTTCAATTTTTTTTTTTACAGTGTAGGGTGTTGTAGTGATTTCTAGGCTGTTGCTATGTTGTTAAAACGACGTTTTGAGTGCTTTTTCTTTTTCTCATTGTTATGCAGTTGCTAAAGTGTTATGGAAAATTGCAAGGCCATTGCTAGCACCATATCTACAATGGACGCAACCATTGTTTACTTTGAAATCTGTGCATTAGAGACGGAGCGGAACGTGGAAAAATAAGTATCACCGAAGGCCCAAGTAAACTTCTGCTCCGTCTCTTGCACAGCCGTGTCCATATCGCATTGCACCGCTTAACATAGTGGCTATGCTCAGATCTCTGACTTTTTCCATCATCGTAAGTCTATGGTATTTTTCCACCTGTTTTATCATCCTTTTTGCACTGATAACAATGCATAAACAATGAGGGATCCCAAACATATTAAGTATGAGTAACAGTAATGTGATGGTAAAAATGCTTGTTGATGGCTCATTAATAAAAGTTATATGTTTTACCCAGAAAAAAAGCATACACATTAATCATAAAGAGACACACTTACACACAATTAAGCACATCCCACCTGTCTGTCCCCCTCTTACCTCTTCTGTATGACTAATACAATCATTAATTATGCTGAAAGTTAAAGTTCAACTAGCAGATTTCTGTCTAACAGTGATGTCTGTCCAATGGGCAGAAAATGCCAGTGAGATCATTTTACTGTCCTGAGTGCAAAGAGTAATGTAATTAAATGAGGGCTCGTGCGGATGCATACCTGAACAGCTCCTGTGCAGACACTGACTCATCAGACGACAGAGACAGAGCATTGATTGGGTGAGTATGACCGTATCTTTGTGTGCTTTACCTTATGTAAAAGGATGAAGCTATCTGGACACATAGCATATAGCATGCACACATAGCATATGTCGAGATGTAGCACAGAAAAAAATTAAATGAAGCAGATATTAAAGGTGAAGTGTGAAACTGCATGAATAACGTTTCTAAATGAGTTTCTCAACCAATCCTTTCCTTCAGAAGTAAATATTCTTTCCAGCTGGTGAGAATCTGTTAGCTTTTTTATAACTGCTTTTAAGGTTGGTTTGATTGGCCAATGTTGTGCTGTTGTCCCCTGAACAAAGATTACTGTATGTACTCTATACACATATGTTCTGCTAGTTTAATCTACTTTACATACACTACCGTTCAAAACTTTGGTGTTGGTAATGCTTATGCTCACCAAGTATACTGTAAAAAGGTGAGCCAACTTAACATTTTAAGGCAACCAGCTTCAGCAGATTTTTGAGTTCTCTCAACTTTTTTTTGTAGGAGATTTTCAACTTAAAACAACAAGTTGAGAAAACTCAAAATTGCAAACTTTTTTTTTTTTTTTTTTACAGTGTATGCATTTTTAAATTAAATACAGTAAAATAGCAATATTGTGAAATATTATTTTAATATAAAATGTTTTCCGTTTTACTATATTTTAAAATGTAATTTATTCCTGTTTATCCTTTAATATTTTCTGCACCGTTTATTTGAAATTGAAATCTTTACATAAATGTATTTACTGTCATTTTTGATGGATTTCTAGCTCTATTATACATTTGCAACGCATCATACTTTTTTTCTTCATGAAATAATCAAGTACACAGTATTTGACCTGTTTTCTTATTTTCTAATAGCTTTCATTTCAAATCATTTCAGAATCAAATATGATAATGTGATTCATCTCAGAGCTGGCTGATTTGGTTCAAGGCCCTGTTTGAGAAATTATCTGAAATCTCTATGGAGGAAATGAATAAAATACCTCCAGAGTCATGGCTGCTGAAAAAGTCACCGTTACATTCAGTTGTTCGGATAAACAGGTGCCTCATCCGCAAAATTACTCCATTGGTTGAATTAATGTCGCTGTTTCAGATCAATCAAACAAACAGAGCAAATGTTTGGAAAGCTACACAGGGAAATCATGCTACAAATAGCTTGTCTTTGCTCATTAAACCTGTATATTAAAGTATTTTAATATAAAAAATAACACACTTCACCTTTAATGTGTCTCCAGAATGGCTGTGACGTTGATAATAGACATTTTTGGAATGGAGGACAGATATTGACTTTGTGTAGATTACGAAATACAGATTACAGATTATGAAGATGCCGTCTCTTTTTAAAACCGAAATCAAAATCAAACCAAATGTATCGGCCATATTCTGCATAGACTAACGAAGCAAGGGCTCTCTATACTGAACTCAGTCCATCGATCATAAGGATCACAGGAAGCCAGTGCCAAGATTTCCTGTCACGTGTCTGATGAGGTAAAACCTCTGTCCAGGGCTTGATTGGGTATGAGAATGCAGTCCCGATGAGACAATGAGAGAGAGAAAGGTCTTCTGAAGGACAGGAACCCATCACTGTCACAGCCTATGAAAAGGAAAACGGATAAAGTTAAACCAGCATGAGGAATTATGTTTGTGTCTTCCGCTTCTGATGGGTCACATTAAAAACATACACACAAACACATTACACCCAAACCTAGCGAGCTGCCTAGATTGCATTTTTGGGTGTCACGGGTGTGCATATGACACAAAAGATGTTCCTAAACATATAGACAACAACATCATGCCTTCTGAAGTTCCAATTCTAAAGCTATTTCATACTAGAGCTGTGTCGTTAGCTTTGCAACATGCTAACATAAACAAATGGAATCAACAAAACATTACTAAAACGTTAAATTAAACTGAAATGATACAAGTAAAATCGAATTCAAAATATTAACAAACTATAATAATATATCAGTGATACTAAAGTACACTGAGCCACTATTAAATTTCAGTAAGAGAGCTGTCTATATGCAGTAGACAGCAAGGCAGCTCACTAGATTTGGAACAAGGCTAGAAACAATTATTATTCTTTTCTGTTTCTTAATTTATACTTTCAGTATCCTTCAGCCCACTCTTAGCTGTAAGGATCTCCTTATCTGAGCTGTGAGGATCTCAGGAGAGAAAGTGAACTTTACTCTCAGGTGGGGTTTTCAGTAGTAATCACATTCATAATTTTAGCATGTGGAATTCCTTTTGGACCATTTTTTTTCCTATTCTGGAAAGTTGGAAGGATATTAAATTAATTGGTTGAATGAGGATTTACACACTTTAGACCAAATTATACTCTAAGCCATTTCTCAAATAACTACTATGATGACTTTTGTTCTACCCACTTAAAAGATAGAAGTACTTGCGTTGTCCAATCTATACAGACTGTCTGTTCCCCGAATAGCGAGGTCAAAATATAAATTTAATGCAGGATCTAGAAAAAATCTGATCATGATTAAACCAGAAAAACGCAAAATAAATGAACAAAAACAATTTTTAAAGCTTGGGCTCCTAAATATTAGATCACTCAGACACAAAGCAGTTATTGTAAATGAAATGATCACAGATAATAATTTTGATGTACTCTGCCTGACTGAAACCTGGCTTAAACCAAATGAATATTTTGGTCTAAATGAGTCTACTCCACCAAGCTACTGTTATAAACATGAGCCCCGTCAGACTGGTTGTGGTGGCGGTGTTGCAACCATATATAGTGATATTCTCAATGTTACTCAGAAAACAGGATACAGGAGGTTTAACTCATTCGAAATACGTCTGCTTACGAAATACACTGTTAGATATGCAAAAGAAATCTCTTGCTCTGGCTACTGTGTATAGACCGCCAGGGCCATATACAGATTTCCTAAAAGAATTAGCAGATTTCCTCTCAGATCTACTAGTTAATGTTGATAAACTGCTAATTGTCGGAGATTTTAACATTCACGTTGATAATACAAATGATGCGTTAGGACTTGCGTTTACTGACCTAATAAACTCTTTTGGAGTCAAGCAAAACGTCACCGGGCCCACTCATCGTTTTAATCATATGCTAGATTTAATTATATCGCATGGAATTGATCTTACCTATAAAGATATTGTACCTCAAAGTGATGATGATCATTTCCTTGTATCGTGCATGCTGCCTATTACTGATATTAATTATATGGCTCCGCGTTATCGTCCGGGCAGAACTATTGTTCCAGCCACCAAAGACAGATTCACAAATAACCTGCCTGATTTATCTCAACTGCTCTGTGTACCCATAAATACACATGAACTAGACGAAATGACTAGCAACATGGGCACTATCTTCTCTAATACAGCTGTAGCCCCCCTCAAATTAAAAAAGGTTAGAGAAAAATGTACTGCGCCATGGTACAATAGTTATACCTATACTCTCAAGAAAGAAACTCGTAATCTTGAGCGCAAATGGAGAAAAACTAATTTGGAAGTTTTTAGAATTGTGTGGAAAAACAGTATGTCCAGCTATAGACAGGCTCTAAAAGCTGCCAGGGTAGAGCATATCCGCAAACTCATAGATAATAACCAACACAATCCAAGGTTCTTATTTAGCACAGTGGCTAGATTAACAAATAAACACACGCTACCCGATCTAAATATTCCCTCACAGTTTAATAGTAATGATTTTATGAATTTCTTTACTGATAAAATAGATAACATCAGAAATACAATATCAAATGTAGATTCTACTGCGTCTAGTATTTCAGCTTCATTCATCGCACCCAAAGAAAAACTGCAGTGCTTTACAACTATAGGACAGGAAGAGCTAAATAAACTGATCAGTGCATCTAAACCAACAACATGTTTATTAGATGCTGTACCCATTAAACTATTGAAAGAGTTGTTACCTGTAGCAGAAGAACCGCTTCTCAATATTATTAACTAATCGTTATCTTCAGGTCACGTCTCAAACCCATTCAAGCTGGCGGTTATTAAGCCTCTTATTAAGAAACCACAACTAGATTCTAATGAACTGGCAAATTACAGACCCATTTCTAATCTTCTGTTTATGTCTAAAATTTTAGAAAAAGTTGTGTCTGCTCAATTGTGCTCCTTCTTGCAAAAAAATTATCTATGAAGAATTTCAGTCAGGTTTCAGGCCTCACCATAGTACAGAAACTGCACTTGTTAAAATTACAAATGACTTGCTTCATGCTTCAGACCAAGGCTGCATCTCATTGCTAGTATTATTTGATCTTAGTGCTGCGTTCGACACTATAGACCATGACATAGATCATAGACATACTCATAGATCGATTACAAAACTATGGTATTCAAGGGCAGGCTTTAAGATGGTTTAGATCCTACCTGTTCGATCGCTACCACTTTGTTCATTTAAATGGGGAGTCATCTCAGTTATCACCAGTAAAGTATGGAGTACCACAAGGATCTGTCCTAGGTCCTCTGCTATTTTCAATATACATGTTGCCTCTTGGTAATATTATTAGAAAATACGGGATTAGTTTTCATTGTTATGCTGATGATACTCAACTATATATCTCAACAAGACCAGATGAAACCTCTAAACTAAGCTAATAGATTGTGAAAAAAATTAAAAGATTGAATGACCAATAATTTTCTCCTATTAAATTCAGATAAGACAGGGATATTACTTATTGGACCAAAAAACAGTACACAGAATCTCTTGGATTACAATTTTCAACTAGACGGATACACTGGTACGTCTTCTAAAGTCAAGCTTCGAAACATGCTACCTGTTTCTGATGCAGAAAAGCTAGTTCATGCATTCATGACCTCTAGACTGGACTATTGTAATGCACTGCTAGCTGGTTGTCCTGCATCTTCAATAAACAAGCTACAGATAGTCCAAAATGCAGCGGCTAGAGTTTTTACCAGGTCAAGAAAATATGATCATATGACCCAAATATGATCCAATTTTACAGTCTCTGCACTGGCTACCAATTAAATTCCGTATCATTTACAAAATATTATTACTTGCCTATAAGGCCCTAAATGGTTTAGCTCCTGCGTATAACTTGTCTTCTACCACGCTACAATCCAACCCGCTCCCTAAGGTCGCAAAACTCTGGACTTTAGGTAGTACCTAGGATAGCAAAATCCACTAAAGGAGGTAGAGCTTTTTTACATTTGGCTCCCAAACTCTGGAATAGCCTTCCTGATAGCGTTCGGGGTTCAGACACACTCTCTCTGTTTAAATCTAGATTAAAGACACATCTCTTTAGCCAAGCATTCACATAATGCATTTTATAATCTTGTACTGCAGTTATATCTGATCAAATGTACATTATTATTATTCTTTAGCTTGGGTTGAACAAATAATTTTTGCTTAGATGGAACAGCAGCTACGCTAATTATGTCTCTATTTGTTTCTCTGTTTCTGCCACGGGATTAACATCCCATGGTAACTAGGAATGACAGAAGCTTCAGTCTGGATGCAATCCTTAAATGATCTGAGATGACCGAACACCTGAGAAAAGATAATGCCAACACCTCAGAGGACCTCAGAGGATGCCAACGGTCAGACAACATACAGAATTCTCAGCAAGAGAATGCCTCAAGGGGACATTATAATGGAAATTAAGGCCTTGTCACATGACGTGACTTCATGTGCATCAGCATTTCTACATGAAGCGAAGTCCTAAGGTTTAGCATCGTCTCGGGGCACTTAAAGATTAAACTATCAACTTTAAATGATTTTCATAGATCTCTCAAAACACATCAAATGTTTAGCAGTGGTGCATGCATGGCGGAAAGTTACATTATGATTATGTGGAGAGGTGCATCAAAACCCTATCATGAGTCATTTGAAAGAGCATTTTGCATAAACCTTGTTAAAAGAGATTAATCTCACAATTTTGGCTAAAGTTCAGGCAAGATTCTTTCAAGTTATGTCCATTCAAACGTCCATTGACAGTTATCTGGTCTTTATTAATGTTCTTAAAACACTGGCACAAAAACATTGTGACTACTTATTTCAAAACATTCAGAGAATATTCAAAAATAATGTTCTAATGTTTTCAAAATTATCAAATTTAATGTGCTGTTAATGTTCAAATAATTTACAAAAAAAAGTGTTTTGAAATTTAAAACAACTGACATTTTTAATTTTCAGAGAACATTAGAAAAATGTACTTTTGTTGACTTCTATGGAAAATCTTGCTGATCGAGTTAAAAATGTGTCAACCTGTGAATGTATACAGTAGCTATCTGAATGATATATTAATTAAAGCTATTTTCCAACAAAAATGCAAACTCCTCTAGACTGTGCACTTGCAATGCTTTGGCTACAGGATTTGCGTCTTCATTTGCGCACTTGTGTGGAGTATGTTTTGGCCCTTAGACCCTAAAATGCATACATTAAAAACAATGAGCAAGACAAGACATTAAAAGCCCGCGTCAGCAAATCCGGTGTCATTGCTAGTGGATCTCCAGCCTGGTGTACGATTCAATATTACCACTCTTTAATAAATCATCTTTGAATCTAACCTTTTCTCATTCTCTCACAGCTTTCTCCTTTTTTGGCCCAAGTTCGTGACTAATCAGCACAAGCTCAGTGAAGTGTGTGGGTGTCTTCAGCGAGGTAAAGAAAAACCTCAACTCTTCTGCGCATATGACTTTTAAACTAGACATCTGAAGCATGAAATTGGTCCGAAAATCCTCCCACATAAAAAAGGCATATATTGATACAGTACCTGTGACTGGACACCCTTTAGATTGGAGCGAAAATGCTCATTTTCAGTGCAAACTGAGCTTGAGGCCATAAAGTCGTAAAGTCGTGAGGCCGTAAAGACTATCCATCGTTATGGGAAGTCGTGGCCTAATGGTTAGAAAGTCGGACTCGTAATCCAAAGGTTGCAGGTTCGAGTCTCGGGCCGGCAGGGATTGTAGGTGGGGGGAGTGAATGTCCAGCGCTCTCTCCACCCTCAATACCACGACTGAGGTGTCCTTGAGCAAGGCACCGAACCCCCAACTGCTCCCCGGGTGCCGCAGCATAAATGGCTGCCCACTGCTCCGGGTGTGTGTTCACGGTGTGTGTGTGTGTTCACTGCTGTGTGTGTGCACGTTGGATGGGTTAAATGCAGAGCACGAATTCCGAGTATGGGTCACCATACTTGGCAGTGTGTCACTTCACTAAAATCCAGATCAAACCTTCACAAACGTGAGTGTAGTAGCAATAAGATTTGGATATTTAATTTACCTCCGGGCCTGGTTTGTGCATCCCAGTTCATTCAGAATGACAGACTCATTATGAGTGAGAAAAATTATATGTGGAAAAAGAGAAAAGCTGACAATGGAAAATTCAAAACATTTCAACAGAAGGTCAAGTTTAACACATCGGACACTGGACAAAAACACAAAATTATCTCTCTTAGATTTTAGTTCTGTGCCTCTAAATATAAGCTCTGTTACAAAACTTCGTGAACTGCCTTGCTGTCTGCTGCCTACATACGCAGCTATTTTCTAAGGCAGCATCATAAATGAAATGGAACAATCTATGCCAAACCAATCATAAAATAAATTTGTATTTCTCATGTAAAACGCACAGAAAACACACTCAATACACTCTTAAGGTTCCAAAAGGTTGTTTTTTTATTATTATTATTATTATTGCATTAAATGTTAAAAAAGATCCAATGTCTGAAAAACATTTAGATCTAAAGAACCTTATGTGCAATGATAAGGTTCCATGAACATCCTAAGGTCTTCATGGAATCCTATAGACCAGTGATAGGCAACTTCGGTCCTGGAGGGCCGGTATCCTGTAGAGCTTAGCTCCAACCCTAATCAAACACACCTGAAGAAGCTAATCAATGTCCTCAAGATCACTAGAAAGTTACAGGCAGATGTGCTCGATTAGGGTTGGAGCTAAACTCTACAGGACACCCCCCCCCCCCCCAGGACCGAAGTTGCCTGTGCAATAATAATGCTGTCTAATCAGCATGTGGCATACACCTGTGAGGTGGATGGATTATCTCGGCAAAGGAGAAGTGCTCACTAACACAGATTTAGACAGATTTGTGAACAATATTTGAGAGAAATAGGCCTTTTGTGTACATAGAAAAAGTCTTAGATCTTTGAGTTCAGCTCATGAAAAATGGGGCAAAAACAAAAGTGTTGTGCTTATAATTTCGTTCAGTGTATATATATATATATATATATATATGTGTGTGTGTGTGTGTGTGTGTGTGTGTGTATACAGTGCAATTCAGAAAGTATTCAGACCCCATTCACTTTTTTCAATTTTGTTTCAATTGTTTAAATTCATTTTTTTTATTACTGTTAATCTACACTCTGTACCTTATAACGATATCTCTGTACTTTGCTCCATTCAGCTTTCCTTCAGCCCTGACCAGTCTCCCAGTCCCTGCCGCTGAAAAACAGCCCCACAACATGAGGCTGCTAGCAGCACACTATACTTTTGGGATGGTACTCTGCATGTGATGAGCTGTGCCTGCTTTGATGCTTTTAATTGAGGTTCATCAGACCAGAGAATCTTGTTTCTCAGAGTCTGCAGGTCCTTAAGGTGCTGTTTTGCAAATTCCAAGTGTGTTTTCATGTGTCTTCACTGAGGAGAGGATTGAGCTTGGCCACACCGCCATAAAACCCAGATCGGTGGAGTGTCACAGTGATGTTTGTGCTTCTGTAGGTTTCTCCCAGCTGCATAAATGAGCTACCTGAGCTAAATTTCAAGTGTTGTTGCAAAGGGTCTGAATACTATATATTTAATATACAATTGTCTAATAATCATAGAAATACAGAATACTCAAACATCGTGCAACAAATTTAAATTATACTACACTATTTTATTTCAATATTTTCAGTATTTATTGTATTTATATTTATATTTATTTATTTTACTGAGCTTGTCACACTGCATTCCGGGTTTGCAAGACATGAAGCAGCATAGTCAAGTTGCTTACCTTTCTGAAAAGCCTGACTTGGTTTTGGAACAGATATACTGTAAAATTAATATGAAATATATACAGCATGCATATCTAGTGTGTGCACTGACAAGACAGCTAATTACAACATCCACTTTCACTTCCTTTACCACGTGCTTTCTTTGCTCACTGCTCCTGATTCAATTAGGGATCCCCTGCTAATATTCTTGTGTGGTTTGGAAATTTATGGTCTTTCTTAACCACTAACCCTCATCTGACTCTGATCTAGGGAATTTAATTAGTTTATCTGCTTGTAATTGGAGGATCTCAGAAGTGATTCATAATGGAGGTTTCAGGTCAGTTTGTTCTCTGCATATTTCTTCAGGCCAGTTTTTATTATGTGATTACTATGTGATGAGTAAAAGCAAGTTTTTTAAAAAAAGCCCATTTAGGTTATAATCACTGTTAGATTATCTGTTTTGCATTGACATACTTAACTAATTGTACTTAGATGAGGCATTAAATATGTATAAAATATGTATGTAATCAAATTTAAGCATACTAGCGTAATTTAATATTAATATTAATCCTCAATATTTAAAATGTCATTAAGCCCCATTTGAGCCATATATTTGTAGTGAGTTTCAGCCTCAATTTTTTTTTTAACAGTGATTTGACCTAATTAAACTTATCAGCTGAGGGAAAAGAGCAGATCATTCTCTCGTTAGAAAGTCTAGCCAATGAAGATATATTTGACATTTGCAGTCAGGTGGTGTCTGCTGCCCAGGTCCTTAAAGCGATAGTTCACCCCCCAAAATGAAAATGTTATCTCATACCATTCCAAACACATATGACTTACTTTCGTCTGTGGAACAGAAAACGTGTATGAAGAAAAAAAAGACCAGTATATTATTCAGAACTCACCTTTTGTTTACAAAGAATCTTACTGAATATTGTTTTTGAACGATATGAGAGTAAAATTACAGAGTTTTCATTTTTGTGTGAACTGTCTCTTTAAATACACAATTGTTACCATGGGATGTTGAGCCTTTGCAGTGTCTTGGGCATTCTGTTGAACCAAAAAGTGATAAATCAAAGGTTTTAAAAGGATGGTTTACCCAAAAATGATAATGTCATCATTTACTCACCCTCATGTCATTTCAAACCTGTATGAATTTCTATCTTCTGCTGAACACAAACAGCTAATCAATCGTAGCCATTGACCTCCATAGTATTTATTTATTTTCCGTACGATGGAAGTCAATGGCTACCGTCAACTCTTCAGTTACCCACATTCTTGAAAATATCTTTATTTGTGATCAAAAGATGAAACTATTTCATACAGATTTGGAACAACATGAGAGTAAATGATGAAATAATTGTAATTTCTGGGTGAATTATCCTTTTAACTTGTTAAACCATGTTTATCTCCAATCTGTATAAACCACAGTTATACATTCTTAGGATAAATTAGATAAAAAGCTAATTTGCAAACTGTTTAAATACACACATTTTGTAAATTTATCAAAGTTTATCAACTATTTTTGATGCAGTAGAGTCACTTTTTTGGTGGTTATACAAAATTGTGACCTTAGTTTAATTGAAAGATTTTAAACTTTGTTCTGTTCCAACTCTTTAAAATAATTATAATCAAATCATTATTTACGTACAGTAACCACTTTAAAAGATTTAAAGCTTTTACATATAATGTAATATAGACTTTATCAACATAAAACATGAATCATGACAAGGAGTAAAAAGAAATGACGAACAAAAAACAAAAGTCCAAAATCAACACCTTTTTATTTTCATATATTTTCATAAAGGATGAGTGCAAAGAAAGCTTGTGATGTGTACCAGTCGCTAAGCCATGGACCATAAGGCATCAGTAAATACAAGCTTTATATATACTTACAACAAATACATAATACAAAAACTCAATCATGGAGGCCATCAAAGAAATCGGCAAAGACGATATCAGAAAAGAAACAAAAACCAGAGCAATGGAGAAGTGTTGATAAATAATCAATGATCGCAGAGGAAATGCATGGATGGATAGGAAGAAAAAAGAAAAGGAAAACAACGTTAACAACAACGCACACACACAGAACAATTCATACATTCATAATGAAGCAGAAATATAATAGATGACAATGAGGTCGGATTGAGTGATTGGAATATTAATTACAGCAACAGATTATTAAGCAAAATCTACAGCCTGTTAAATAGGCCTGACATGGAAGCTGCTAATAATGGTTGTTAACAAGACCCCATCTTCTCACGATTTCCCATCATTCCCAGCGTAAAAACACTGTCCCGACATGTCCTCATAGCCCCGTTTCAAAAAAATATATAAATGTTATAGCACAGTTCTTTACTTATAGGTTTAAAATTGTGCCTTACTAGGCCCGATACAGACTTTAAATATCATTTTGTATTACTTTCTTAGTTTCTCACAAATGCCGCCATTGTATTTAGTCACAGTTTGTAAAACTACTATGTCTGGTTCTGAACTCGAGGGGACAAATCCCCTAAAAATGTTCTCATGCATGTAAAAACGGTCGACCGTACAAATATAAATGCCCACTTAACATCTGTATTTTTGTGATCCTAAAATATACTTGAGCACTTCAAAAATAACAGCAGCAACAAGTTTGTGAGCACTGGCACTGTTTATGACCCAAAAAAACATGGCTTTACAAGTGAGCAGATTGTCTGTACCCAGAGTGCATGGTGGAGAAAGCGGGATAGCGGTTCGGTTTAAGCCATACCTAGCTAGCGACACCAACCTTCACACTCGTTTTGACATGATCACCGTTCTGTGTTACAACATGGACACTCCAGAACTTGCAACATGCAACAGTAATATTATTGAGATGTGATTTAGAATAATATACAAATGCCGTCGTGGTGAATAGTGCACTATTACTCATGGTACTGTATAATCTCTACAATATAACAATGTGTAGCCTAGTACAAACAACGCAAAGCTTTAAATTATGCTAAAACATTCGTAAGTATGCACTGATAAGAAAAGGTTCGTAAGTGTGATAGATACAGTCCGTTATATCCATCCCTTTTTCTTTGTAGGCTCAGGAATAGCAGTTTACCCCCAGGTAATTCTGTTTTTGTCACAGTTAGGCATGATACAATTCAAGTGTCGATAATATACATACCGTACGTGCCTCGAGTCGCGATGGCACGCTCGATTACGTCGCCGTCGCGCAAACGATATAGGCGATGTTGACGCGCGAGTAAATGAGTGACGGCTGTATGCGCTACCTTATCTACAGTGCGACAGGAAGGGAGAAAAATTCTTCAAATTCTCGGAATACGCGTCTCCCTGCGTTACGGTAAAGCTTTGTGATCGGAAAATTCGAACGACAGGATGGTATTCTGAGAAACACTGATACAGCGTGAATGGGAGAAAACAAACAAGTGTAAAACAACTCCAAAGGGTACATTTCTCAAAATCGAAAAAATAAATACATTCATCCAATGACTAAATTCAAAAAGAATAAAAACAATACAGACAAAAACTCGAATAACACTAGTTTCAGTAGTTTAGAAAAATGCATTGCAGAGGTTCAATGAAAGAAAACAACATTCACTGAAAGTGGAGTCATTCAAGATAATGAGAAATAATCACAAGCAGTTGATATATGCAAAACAGATCAAACATTTAGCAACAAAAAACTAAAAAAGAGAAGAAAACATCTCCCTTTCATGACCAAACGATACACCAGAAAATACTGTGTGCTCTAAATATGCTAAATGATCACTGCATTAAGGAAACGTCGCTAAATACAGCAGAATACATGCACCATCCAGTAGCGACTCTCTCAGTCACGCTGACTGACTCCATTTTAACGTTACCGTTTCGCGGTTTTTTTTTCCTTTAAAGTTTATTGTATAAACAGGCTTTTTTGACTTTAGCTTAGCTCATTTCACATACTCAGCTGATTTCCAGAAGTGTACTGGGTGAGACAGGCGACGGTTGCGTTTCGGGAGTTTCTCCAGTAGTTCCACGAGCTTGGAGAAGCTGGGCCGCTCTTCCTGTTCATACGCCCAACAGAACAGCAGGATGTCCTGCACAGGAAAGAAGAATCTGATCAAATACTAGGTTCTGATTTGACGTAATCCAAAACCCATTATAAAATGGATAGTTCCAGTACTTGTTTCTGATTGGTTGAGCCACATTCGTAGCTGTTGTAAATTACTCTACAAACATATACACTTCTTTGTTTCTGTGTCTGTGTGTTGTTTGGCAACCACTTTGTTGCAACACACAACCATTTCTGAGGAACTACGTTGTTTGGCAGAAGGATAATGTTTTTAATAACATCTTTACATTTTATTTGCTTTGTTTCATTTTGTGAAACCTTGCCATGTATATGGAATAACCGTTTTACAAAAGCAATAATCCCCGTGAAGCCATGGTTTACAGTGAATTTATAACGGCTAAGAGGGTTTTAGGCCCCTAACAACGCTCCTTAGCTGTTATAAATTTACTGTAAACCACGGCTTCTTGGGGCTTAATGATTTAGTCAAGCATGTCCAGGTCTGTCTTTTCTTTACAATGAAAATAAACTGGACAGCCTCCTTTGGGACTGTCATGCTCAAATGAAAAAAGCACAATAACACATACACTATATTTGACAGCTTTGTGTGTGAAAAGTTGATAATTGTCAGAGTTCTTCAGCATGTGAGGTGTATGTGAATACTTACGGATATCTCTTTGCCCATGCCGATCTGAGTGAGGTTGGGCTTCATTCCACTTCCCACCTGCCAGATAATGACTTCAGCTGGCTGATTCTTAAAGGGCCACTCGCGCGCATGGAGCTCATACCAGATAGTGCTGAAAGATACAACAGATTTGAATGTTAGTGGCGTGCCTGTACTGGTTTCTCTGTACTTGTGAGGGCAAATTGTCTGAAAATACAGAGCATAAATGTAAAAATACAGTAAAAACTATTAGAAACAAAACATTTGTAAAGTAGCTAAATAATTTCTTTACTAAAATTATTTAAATTAAATCACATGGAATAATCTACAAATCCTAATAAATGTAATATCCTTTAATAAGTTTAAATACATTTTAAGATTTTTCATTTTATACTTTAATTATATTAATATATATATATATATATATATATATATATATATATATATATATATATATATATACACACTTTTAAAATGTATATGTTAAGGTGTTGTAATACATTTAATAATTTAATTATATATTTTTGAATGCCCTGACATAGTATTTAAAAAAAGAAATGTTCATAAATTGACAAAAAAAAATTTAAATAGATTAAATCATTATTTATATGTTTGTATAAATAAAAAACTACAGAAATTTGTATATAATACAATTAATAAATCTATAAATACTAATTATAATTTGAAAATTTTAGAACAACAGGAGTTCTTTTCCAAGTATTTGTGTACAAGTTTATGAGTCTGTACTTATAAAGTTTTGAAAATGTGCCTAAAATAATGAACTCTTTTTCTCTGAATAAAAAAGGTTTGTAAATGGGTCGAATGACACTTTTATTAAAATCACAAATTATATAAATAGATCTTAATTATAATTTGTTTAACTTAAGAAGAACAAAAAGTCAGGTGGAACTACTCACAAGTATGTCACAAGCATAACGTGTGTGTGTGTGTGAGCACAAGGACATGTGAAGAGTGCCACGGGCCTCCCTGAGGGGCCGCAATACAGCAGTTCAAAAGCTTTAAAGCATTTCTGGTACACTACGTCACTTTGCATTCTGATTTAGTTAAAAGTCATCCAAGATAATTAATAAATGACTTTGAGGTGCTGTTGACTACTGAAAAACACAGTATTCTGCTCTAAAGAGCATGCTCATGTTAAAGTTTACTAAACCACACTTAAGAGCTAATTAACAATCATTGAATGGAGAGCGCTGCTGAAAAGCCCAATCATCTGAGCTCTGCAATTTAAAACCAAAAGTAAAACATGCAGCTTGCTGAGATTGGTGAGAAAAACAAAAACGATGTAATTGAGATGGCTTTTGCAGTACTGAGGGGGAGAATTCAGTTTGAGAACTGCATTTGCACCCGATGATACACTCTTAGGGCTATGTCCACATTAATTCAGATGCATTTGAAAATGCATTGTTTTTTTTCTGTGTTTGTGGACAAAGAGACAGTGTTTTTGTTAAAGGATGTTTTTGCTTTGTAGTGTGGACTGTGAAAACAGAGTTATTTGAAAATTATGACACATTTAGTCATGTGATGCATATTGTATCCATGCATACCTATAGCGCCCTCCACAATTATTGGCACCCCTGGTTAAGATGTTTTCTTAGGCTTCTAATAAATTTTCTTTCTTTTTTTTTACAATATAGAACCACAATGCAAAAAAATTGAAAAATCCAACCTTTAATTGAAGTACATTTATTCAGATAAAGAGAGGTGTAACATGGGCTCTTTTAGGCTCGTTGAAGACCAGTCGTGCCGCTGCATTCTGAATCATTTGTAGAGGTTTGATTGTGTTTGATGGAAGTCCAGCCAGAAGAGCATTGCAGTAGTCCAGCCTAGAAATAACAAGGGCCTGGACAAGAAGTTGGTCAGCATGCTCTGTCAGAAAGGGCCTGATCTTTCTGATGTTGTGTAGTGCTGTAGTGCTAACCTGCAAGATCAAGCAGTCTTTGTAATGTGCTCTTTGAAAGTCAGCTGGTCATCAAAGATTACACCAAGATTTCTGACCGAAGTGGGGGTAATTGTTGATGAATATAACTGAATCGTGAAGTCATGCTGTAGAGTTGGAGTGGCAGGGACGACAAGAAGCTCATTCTTTGCCAGGTTGAACTGTAGGTGATGTTCTTTCATCCACGCCGAGATGTCCGCCAGGCAGCCTGAGATCCGTGCAGCTACCATTGGATCATCTGATTGAAAAGAGAGATAGAGCTGTGTGTCATCAGCATAGCAATGGTAGGAGAAGCCATGTGCCACTATGATGGGACCCAGTGATGTAGTGTATGTGGAGAAGAGGAGGGGTCCAAGAACCGATCCCTGAGGACCCCAGTGACCAGCTGATGTGCTTTGGATACCTCCCCTCCCCAGGCCACCCTGAAAGACCTACCAGTGAGATATGATTCAAACCAGCGAAGAGGAATCCCAGTGATGCCCAGTGATGAGAGGGTATAGGAAGATCTGATGATTGACAGTGTCAAAAGCGGCAGATAGATAAAGCAGAAAAAGTCACAGCACTTAATCTCCTCAGAGATATCTTTGACCATTCCTCTTTGTACAATCTTTCTAGATCATCCAGAGTCCTGGGTCCTCTCTTACGCACTCTCCTCTTCAGCTCACCCCACAGGTTTTCAATTGAGTTGAGGTATGGGGACTGAGATGGCCATGGGATGGCCATTTTGAGTTTGCTGAACCATTTTTGTGTAGATTTCACCACATGTTTTGGGTCATTATCCTGCTGAAAGACCCAATGACGACCCATCTTCAGCTTTCTGGCAGAGGCCATCAGGTTTTGATTTAAAATGTCCTGGTATTTCAAAGAGTTCATGATGCCATGCACCCTAACAAGGTTCCCAGGGCCTTTGGAAGAGAAACAGGCCCACAGCATCACAGATCCTCCACCGTACTTCACAGTGGGCATGAGATGCTTTTCCACATACTCATCTTTTGTTTTACGCCAGACCCATTTAGAGTGTTTGTTGCCAAAAAGCTCTATCTTAGTCTCATCTGACCAAAGCACACAGTCCCAGCTGAAGCCTCAGTACCGCTTAGCAAACTCCAGACGTTTACGTTTGTGACTGTAGGTGAGAAAAGGTTTTTTCCTTGCATGCCTCCCAAACAGCTTGTTGGCATGTAGATAATGTCTGATGGTTGTTATGGAGACTTTGTGACCCCCAAGATGCCACTCTTTGATGCAGTTCTCTAACAGTGAGCTTTGGAGATTTTTTAACTTCTCTTACCATCCTCCTCGCTGTGCGTGGTGACAAGATAAACTTCGGTCCTCGTCCAGCCTTGTTTGTCACTGTTCCAGTTGTTTTAAACTTCTTAATGATTCCTCTGACTGTAGATATGGGCAAGTTTAGGCGAGTGGCTATTTTCTTGTAGCCACTGCCTGACTTATGAAGGTCGACACACATCTGCCTTACTTGAATGGGGTGTTCTCTTGTCTTTCCCATGTTGAAGAGTGGATAAGAGAAATAGCCCTATGTGTCACGTCATATTTATACCACAGGGAAACAGGAAGTCATAAATGACTAATTAAATGTTTCTAGATACTCTGATCAACTTTAAAAACTACAGTAAAAATGACAAAAATGCTTCAATTACATTTATTTTATAGGAATTGTTAGGGGTGCAAATAATTGTGGAACAGGTGATTGATGTACCAGCATTGTTGTGCCTGCTGTTTTATACATATAAAAGTCAGTGGATGAGCAAAAAAACTTAAAAACACTAGTATGGACAGAGAGCATGTTGAAATGAAAATATTGTTTTTAAATATATCTGTATAATTGTTGATGATTCCATGATTTCCATTCCACAAAAGGTTCTTTAGATTTTTTTTTACACTTGCTTTATACTAAGAGAAAGGAAATATCATTGAATGGCTCTTTAGGGAAAATGGTTCTTCTATTACATCAATGCGAAAACCCCTTTTGCAACCTTTATTTTTAAAAGTGTAATGTCATTCATCTGCATGTAAAAATGCAGTTTGTATGACACCTTTTCAATTTTGCAGGCCGTTTCTTAAGGCTGGAATACATGACTTTTGCGAAGAATTATGCCCCGATTTACAGTTGGGGCAAGTCGACGCTAGTTGCCGAAAATCAGAGCCAATCTGCAGATTTGAATTGACAGATTTAATAGAAAATTGTTTAGTGAATAATTTTAATAATTGTGTAGTGAATACATTAGTATTTTTTTTAGCTTCAGACTATGATTCCATCCAGTCAAATGATATCACATAGGTTCAATATTTGGAGCCATTTTAGAACACATAATGTGTGTTCTAAAAAAAGTGGCCACATAATGGCCACTTTTTCTCTGTAACTTCGGCAAGTTTATGATTTCCAGTGTTTTCAAATTTGTTCAGATTTTAAAAGTTGTGTGGTGTATTCCAGCCTTTAGTTCTTTTTGTAGAAGATGGACTAGTCTTCCTGATCTGGCGTACTTTACTGAAACTTTTTCACTTCACTGTGATCCAGACACCTGAATCGGTTCCTAGAAAATGCTGAAAATGCACTCGTCTACACCGAATCTGGACATATGCCCGGTTTCTCCATCATTTGATCATCATTTGATGAATTACCGCTGCCATGATCGCTAGAAAGCATACATAATCTTTTCTAATAAAAATACATTTACTGCCCACACAAAGCAAAAGGCAGATAGTGTGGAATAATGCATACTATAATTAGCCAAATTTACATCGAAAGGATGCATGTTTGTACGGAAAAAAAATGACAAGGACTTGTGGGTGGTTAGTGAATAAGGCCATTTAGTGAATTTGGCCCGATTTTTAGCATAACATATTGTAAAGTTCACACTGTATATAGGATCATAAAAAGTCCATAAAATAGAACATGAGAGTAAGACATGCATAAAATATGCCATAGCATGCATTAAAACACGTCACTCGCAGAGA
Source organism: Barbus barbus (assembly GCF_936440315.1). Classification (NCBI taxonomy): domain Eukaryota; kingdom Metazoa; phylum Chordata; class Actinopteri; order Cypriniformes; family Cyprinidae; genus Barbus; species Barbus barbus. The sequence goes on from NC_136733.1 coordinate 5,343,830, forward strand.
ACAACGGAAGTGAAAAGAGGAGGCAGAAGGGACAATAGGGAGAACTGCTTTGGGGTCACCTCTAGGTAATGTCCCTTTAGTGTGACCAGCTGGACAGCTTGCGTGGGTGCCGTATTTGGCTCCCATAGAGTGACAGTATGACAGAGCCTCCATATGGAGAGAACAGCTGAGGACGCAATTGTGTTAGGACCCAACAGAGCAGCATTCCTTCATTTCGTCAACCATCCATCCATTCTTTTATTCATGTGGCCCACACACTCACTGCCTCTGGAAAGGCCTGGGTCAGGTAGAAATAAGTACAGATGGAGATTCAGTTCTGCATGCCGCCTCATGTGAATACAATCTTATTAGTGGAGGCTGAGCACTGAACGAATCAATTTTGTGATAACACTCATCCTAAACGGGCCATAGTCTATCTATAAGTTTGTATTATTGTGATTTCATGATTTTTTGTTTTACTTTCATACCATTTGATACTATAGCTGTATTTTCATATGGCCAGTGTTCAGATAAAGGGATTGGTTTAAATGTTTAAACTAAAATCTGTGAATATAATTGCATTAGATAATATATCAAACCAAATTGCATCTGTAAGCAGTTATTTAAATTAAGTAACTAAGACATTTTTGCTCAGTGTCTTAATTATTTGGTGTTTTTAGTGCATGCGTGAAGCATCAGTTCATCACATAGCTATCAATATGACCCATTAATATCTGATTAGAAAATATCCCAAAACTGTTTGTCCTTATTTTGAATAGTGCAATATAATTTAAAAGTTTGGTGTAGGTGAGATTTAAAAACAAATAAGAATAAAATAAAGAAAGTATCTTATGCTCACTAAGGCTGCATTTATTTGATCTAAAATACAGTAAAAAATTGTAGTATTATAACATAGTATTACAATTTAAAATAACTGCTTTCTGCTTTTAATTTATTTTTAAAATGTAATTTATTCATGTGATGGCAAAGCTGAATTTTCAGCATCATTGCTCCAGTCTTTAGTGTCACATGATCCTTCAGAAATCATTCTAATACGCTGATTTGCTGCGCAGGAAAATATTGTAGTGTATTCTAATATTTAAACCCAAACAAACTTATTTTTGTTAATAGTTTGCTCAAAAAATTAACTTTCTTTCAAATAAAAACAAAAAAACAATCTAATGTATGGACATATGTTGCGATATGCGGTATGTTTTAAATACTATACCTTATTAAATGTTATTATATTTTAGGTTTCCAAAAGTGTTTAAATCTCCAAATGCTGATGCTATAAGAGCACATGAACTGTGGAGAGAAAAAGTCTTAAAAAAGGCTTATTTCTGTAAATAAAATGGATTCTGTTTGTCCCTTTAGTGACAAAGGCAGAGAAGCAGTGAGGGGTGAAAACACAGGTGCTGAGAGGGGGACAGAGAGGGACCCACCCAAAGGCAAAGACGTCAGACTGTTTGGAGAAAGGAAGCTGGTTTTCTGCGGTCTCAGGGGAAAGCTGACGGATGAGCTCAGGAGCGAGATGACACAGCCAGCCGCTTGGGATCCGCAACTTATCCTTTCTCCTGCTGGAGAGAGAGACACACAGAAAACGATGAAGTTTAAAACATGATCAGTCACAACACACAAATCCTTTTTGAGTTAGATTCATTTGTACCACACAAAAGGTCAGAAAACAAACTAAAAGATCATTACAGTGACAATTCTGTCCAAGAAATACAATAGAGGGCAAGCAACTATTAGTCTCCCATAGTCAGACTATCGACATAAAGTCTAATCCACAAATGAGATCTCTTTCTGAACTTGTTGTTTCCCCTAGAAAGCAATGAGATCAAATGAAGAGCAAATGGAGACTTTTGCTATAATCTGTTCTTCAAAATGTTCTCCTCAGACAAATAATATAGAAATCTCACATTCTGTAGTTTTCAAACATAGTTCAAACATTGCTCAGATTTGTCAAAGTCTGCAAGCAAAAACAAAGATTTCTGTACAAACTCAAAACATTTTTTTAGAAAATTGTCCTAAATTATAATTTTTTTGTAGATCTATACTCTTCAACAGGTTATGCCTATATTTATTTATTGATCTATTTATAATCAAAGTTGATACTTGTGACTATATATTCCACAGAAACTCTACAACATGTTTTAAAGACTGAATGGCAAGAAACTCAAACTTTTTTCTTAGAAGTACACAATATAGCAGAGACTGGGAACTTGTAAACAGAACTTTGTTTCCCACCGGACCGAATAAAATCCTGTGAACCCTCTACAATGATAAAGTAGTTGCCTCCTTCTCAAGTGCCAGGCATGGATTTGAAAGTGGTCTATCACTGACAGACATAGAGCTGTTTCAGCTTGACTGAGTCCCTGATCCAAGTAAAAACAAATTCACTCACCATGATACTGTAGTATACAGTCGTGGTCAGAATTATTAGCACCCTTAGTAAATATGATCAAAGGGGGCAGTGAAAATTAATCTGCATTGTTAATCCGTTTGATCTTTTATTTAAAAAATTCATAAAATTCTAACCTTTCATTGGATAATAAGAATTTAAAATGGGAGGAAATATCATTATGAAATAAATGTTTTTCTCTAATACACCTTGACCACAATTAACGGCACCCTTTTATTCAATACTTTTTTAAACTTCCATTTGCCAGTTTAACAGCTCTAAATTTTCTCCTATAATGCCTGATGAGGTTAGAGAACACCTGACAATAGATCAGAGACCATTCCTTCATCCAGAATCACTCCAGATCCTTCAGATTCACAGCTCCATGATGGTGCTTCTTCACTTCAGTTCACCTCACTCATTTTCTACAGGGTTCAGGTCAGAGGACTGGAATGGCCAGCAAAAGCTTGGTTTTGTGCCCAGTGACCCATTTTTGTGTTGCTTGAGGTTTGTATTTGGATTATTGTCCGGTTGGAAGATCCAAACATGGCCCATTATAAGATTTCTAACAGAGTCAGTCACTTATTGATTTTTTATCTGTTGGTATTTGATAGATCCATGATGCCATGTGTCTAAACAAGATGTCCAGGACCTCCAGCAGAAATATAGGCCCACAACATTAAAAATACAGCAGTAAATTTCATTGTACACATGGGGTACTTTTTTATCCCAAACGCTTCTTGAGTGTTTGCTGCTAAAAAAACTAATTTTTTTTTAGTTTCATCTGACCATAGAAGCCAGTCCCATTTGAAGTTCCAGTCATGTCTGATAACTGAATATGCTGGAGTTTGTTTTTAGATGAGCTAGGAGAATTTTTCTTGAAACCCTCCCAAACAACATGTGGTGATGTAGGGGCTGTTTAACCATTTTTTTAAGGTTTTCTGACCCCGAAACTCAACCTTTCTCTACAATTCTCCAACTGTGGTCCTTGGAAAGTCTTTGGCCACTCAAACTCTCCTCCTCACCATGCATTAGGACGATATAGACACGCGTCCTCTTCCAGGCAGATTCATAACATTTTCTGTTGATTGAAAATTCTTAATTATTGCCCTGATGGTGGAAATGGGAATTTTCACTGCTCTAGCTCTTTTCTTAAAGCCCCTTCACTAATTTGTGAAGCTCAATTATCTTTTGCTGCACATCAGAAATATATTCTTTGTTTTTTCTCATTGTAATAGATGATTAAGGGAATTTGGGCTTTGTTTTCCCTCCTATTTATATTTCTGTGAAGCAGGAAGCCATGGCTAGATAATTTCATGTTCATAATCCCCCTGGAGAGCTCAAAAATAAAAATATGAATGGGAATATACTTCAGAGATATTTTACTCATAAGAATTTCTAGGGGTGCCAATAATTGTGTCCAACGTATATTTGAGAAAAACATTTATTTCATAATGAGATTTTCCCCCATTTTCAATTGTTTTAGTTCAATGAAAGGTTAGATTTTTGTGATTTAAAAAAAATAAAAGATCAAAAGAATTAATAATGCAGGTTTATTTTCAGAGCCTTCTTTGATCATATTTACCAAGGGTGCCAATAATTCTGACCATGACTGTGTATGTATATATATATATATATATATATATATATATATACAGTATCTGACAGAAGTGAGTACACCCCTCACATTTTTGTAAATATTTTATTATAACTTTTCATGTGACAATACTGAAGAAATGACACTTTGCTACAATGTAAAGTAGTGAGTGTACAGCTTGTATAACAGTGTAAATTTGCTGTCCCCTCAATATAACTCAACACACAGCCATTAATGTCTAAACCGCTGGCCACAAAAGTGAGTACACCCCTAAGTGAAAATGTCCAAATTGGGCCCAATTAGCCCTTTTCTCTCCCCGGTGTAATGTGACTCGTTAGTGTTACAAGGTCTCAGGTGTGAATGGGGAGCAGGTGTGTTAAATTTGGTGTTATCGCTCTCACTCTCTCATACTGGTCACTGGAAGTTAAACATGACACCTCATGGCAAAGATCTCTCTGAGGATCTGAAAAAAAGAATTGTTGCTCTACATAAAGATGGCATAGACTATAAGAAGATTCCCAAGTCCCTGAAACTGAGCTGCAGCACGGTGGCCAAGACGATACAGTGGTTTAACAGGACAGCTTCCACTCAGAACAGGCCTCGCCATGGTCGACCAAAGAAGTTGAGTTCACGTGCTCAGCGTCATATCCAGAGGTTGTGTTTGGGAAATAGATGTATGAGTGCTGCCAGCATTGCTGCAGAGGTTGAAGGGGTGGGGGGGTCAGCCTGTCAGTGCTCAGACCACACGCCACACACTGCATCAAATTGTTCTGCATGGCTGTCGTCCCAGAAGGAAGCCTCTTCTAAAGATGATGCACAAGAAAGCCCGCAAACAGTTTGCTGAAGACAAGCAGACTAAGGACATTAGGGATTACTGGAACTATGTCCTGTGGTCCGATGAGACCAAGATAAACTTATTTGGTTCAGATGGTGTCAAGCGTGTGTGGCGGCAAACAGGTGAGGAGTACAAAGACAAGTGTTTCTTGCCTACAGCCAAGCATGGTGGTGGGAGTGTCATGGTCTGGGGCTGCATGAGTGCTGCTGGCATTGGGGAGCTACAGTTCATTGAGGGAACCATGAATGCCAACATGTGACATACCGAAGCAGAGACTGGGCTGCAGGGCAGTATTCCAACATGATAACGACCCCAAACACATCTCCAAGACGACCACTGAGGGTCGCTAAAGAAACTGAGGATAAAGGTGATGGACTGGCCACGCATGTCTCCAGACCTAAACCCTATTGAGCATCTGTGGGGATCCTCAAATGGAAGGCGGAGGAGCACAAGGTCTCTAACATCCACCAGCTCTGTGATGTTGTCACGGAGGAGTGGAAGAGGACTCCAGTGGCAACCTGTGAAGCTCTGGTGAACTCCATGCCCAAGAGGGTTAAGGCAGTGCTGGAAAATAATGGTGGCCACACAAAATATTGACACTTTGGGCCCAATTTGGACATTTTCACTTAGGGGGTGTACTCACTTTTGTGGCCAGCGGTTTAGACATTAATGGCTGTGTTGAGTTATTTTGAGGGGACAGCAAATTTCCACTGTTCAGAATCAGAATCAGAATCAGAATGAGCTTTATTGGCCACGGAATTTGTTGTAGTGACAGAAGCTCCACAGTGCAACAGATAGACAGTAACAGGACAGGACACAGGTAATAAAACAAAATAACAAGAAATAGCCAATAACCAATGTACAAAGCAGCAAAAAAAAAAAAAAAACACAATATATAATATAGGCGACTATGTATGTACAGGTCAAGTATGTGCAAATTAGAAATGAGAAAAATAAAATAAGTGAGTGTGGTGAATGGATAATGAATTAGTTGTGTGTTCCACGTTTATTTATTGAGTGTTCATGAGATGTATTGACTGAGGGAAGAAACTGTTCCTGTGTCTGGTCGTTCTGGTGCTCAGAGCTCTTTAGCGTCGACCAGACGGTAACAGTTCAAAGAGGTTGTGTGCTGGATGTGAGGGGTCCAGAGTGATTTTGCCAGCCCTTTTGCTCACTCTGGATAAGTACAGTTCTTGGAGAGTGGGGAGGGTTGTACCAATGATTCGCTCAGCAGTCCGGACTACCCTCCGTAGTCTTTTGAGGTCAGATTTGGTAGCTGAGCTGAACCAGACAGTTATTGAGGTGCAGAGGATGGATTCAATGATGGCAGAGTAAAACTGTTTCAGTAAGTCCTGTGGCAGGTTGAACTTCCTCAGCTGGCGAAGAAAGTACAACCTCTGCTGGGCCTTCCTGACAATGGAGTCAATGTGAATATCCCACTTCAGGTCCTGAGAGATGGTGGTGCCCAGGAATCTGAATGACTCCACTGCAGTCACAGTGCTGTTCATGATGGTGAGTGGGGGGAGAGCAGGGGGGTTTCTCCTGAAGTCCACGATCATTTCCACAGTTTTGAGCGTGTTAAGCTCCAGGTTGTTGAGACTGCACCAGACAGCCAGCTCCTTAACCTCCTGTCTGTAAGCAGACTCGTCACCGTCCTGGATGAGGCCAATCAGTGTGGTGTCGTCTGCGAACTTCAGGAGCTTGACAGAGGGGTCTTTAGATGTGCAGTCGTTGGTGTAGAGGGAGAAGAGCAGTGGGGAGAGAACGCAGCCCTGAGGAGCTCCAGTGCTGATGGTGCGAGTGCTGATGTGAATTTGCCAAGCTTTACTAACTGCTGTCTGTCTGTCAGGAAGCTGTTGATCCACTGGCAGACGGAGGTGGGGACGGAGAGCTGAGTTAGTTTATTTTGAAGGGTTTCCGGGATAATGGTGTTAAAAGCAGAGCTGAAGTCCACAAACAGGATCCTCACATAAGTCCCTGGTCTGTCCAGATGCTGCAGGATGAAGTGCAGTCCCATGTTGACTGCATCATCCACAGACCTGTTTGCTCTGTAGGCAAACTGCAGGGGGTCCAGTAAGGGTCCAGTGATGTCCTTCAGATGAGCCAGAACCAGTCTTTCGAATGATTTCATTGCTACAGACGTTAGGGCCACAGGTCTGTAGTCATTAGTCCAGTAATTTTGTGTTTCTTTGGGACGGGGATGATGGTAGAGCATTTGAAGCATGATGGGACTTCACACAGCTCCAGTGATCTATTGAAGATCTGTGTGAAGATGGGGGCCAGCTGATCAGCACAGATTTTTAGGCAGGCTGGTGACACACCATCTGGACCAGGTGCTTTCCTTCTTTTGTTCTTCCTGAAGACCTGGCACACATCATCTTCGCTGATTTGAATTGTAGGTGTGGGGGAGAGAGGGGTTGCTGGAGGTGTGAATGGTTGTGTGGAGGGGTGTTCTGGGCGGGTGTGGGGTGATCGTTCAAAACGACAAAAGAACTCGTTTAAGTCGTCTGCCAGGTGTTGATTCTCTAGAGTGCTGGGGCTGGTGTTTTGTAGCTGGTGATGTCCTTCAATCCTAACCACACTGAAGCAGGATCACTGGAAGAGAATTTGTTCCTGAGCTTGTCAGAATAAATCCTCTTTGTCACTCTGATCTCCTTTTCCAGTGTGTATTTGGCCTGTTTGTACAATACTTTATCCCCCTTTCTGTGAGCATCTTCTTTGGCCTGACGGAGCTGTCTGGTTATACAAGCCATACACTCACTACTTTAAAAAGGGAAAAAATGGAAAGGAAAAGGGTGAGTGGCCAAGTATGGTAACCCATACTCGGAATTTGTGCTCTGCATTTAACCCATTCAAGTGCACACACACACACTAGTGAACATACACCCGGAGCAGTGGGCAGCCAATGATGCGGTGCCCGGGGAGCAGTTGGGGGTTCAGTGCCTTGCTCAAGGGTCTCACCTCAGTCGTGGTATTGAGAGTGTTAGTTATTCACTCCCCCCACCTACAATCCCTGCCGGACCTGAGACTTGAACCTACGACCTTCGGGTTACAAGTCCGACTCTCTATCCATTAGGCCACGACTGCCCTTTACCCCTTAGCAAAGTGTCATTTCTTCAGTGTTGTCACATGAAAAGATATAATGAAATATTTACAAAAATGTGAGGGGTGTACTGTGAGATGCTGTGTGTATATATACAGTAGTCAACATTTGAAGTGGATCAAAAAAGTTAATCAAAGTTGTCCTAAAACAAGAATATATTTTGGTTGTAGGTTTTAGGACAGCTTTGATGAAAGGTTGTGATCCACTTCAAATGTTTACTAGTGTATATATATCCAAACCAGGGTTGAAAATTAATGGGCTCAGGGAGAAAAAAAATGCCATCAAATTGATCAGAAATACCCCCCAAAACTCAAATAGTGGGAACAAAATGCACTTTAATTTATTTCTTTATTTTTGTTTCTTAATTTATTTAACATAGGGAGAGAGAGAAAGAGAAAGAGAAAAAATGATGCATAATTGCTTAGGGCTACCACAGCATTAAAATCTGAAATCTGGGTGGCCCATCAGACTGCCCAGAGTAAATTTCCAATGACTTCATCTCTCAAAAAGACTCAAACCCACACAAACCCTCATAAACAAACCTTGACATTTGATGATGCTTCAGTATGAGCGCATTCACAGCTTCACTAGCCTCTCTTACCTGCTAGATGTTGCCTTACATGGAAGCGGTATTTCAAACAGCACCGAATCCCAGAATAATCAGATCTTACAATACCCAGTCAGGTCCTGAGTCATAATACATAACGAATGTAAAATCATGTTATTGAGAGCTAGACTTGTGCCTTACAGATAAACAATTCATAATTATGCTAGAGCCTGCACGTCCCTGATGGCCTGAGAAAAATTTGCCGCTCTCAAATAGTATCCCTTCCTCCTAATAATTCCTGATAATAATTCACATGGCTGTGGAGGTGTAGAAGTGGGCTGATCAGAACAGCAACGGTGAGCCCATCCAAGAGACTTGATCAACAATAGCTGCAATGTAAACCTGTCGCTGTGGAGACGTCGTCTTTTTCCCGGTAATTACTGCCAACATACGTAAACACACTTGTGAGAAATCAGCCTCATAATCAGATGAACCGATGGGTACGAGTGTTTGTAATATCGCTCCATCGGGGATGTTGATTTACTGCTTGCAATGCCAATGAAAACATTTTCAAAGAGACGCGACCACGCAAACACGAACAGGACAAGTGCCAAAACAACATCAACATCATCACGGTCATCAAGCTTCATAATACCCCAGATAATTTACTCTCATTTTCAGCACTTTCAAAGCCGAAGACTTCATTAAACATCTTATTACACAAATAAACATATACCGTCAAAACAAAGAAGTCGAATTTCTTAATTGAAATTGTGTTTCAGGGCTGTTGATTGACAAATGCAAGAACTGAATACTGTTAACACAATGCTTAAACTCACTAAACTTGTCAAGAACATGTTCAGAACAAAAAATAACAGGAAAGAAATTTTGGCTTTTTATCACATCATATTTTCCTCATTCTCATTACTGGACTACTGAAAAAAGCTATTACTATAAATGTAAAAATTATAAAAAATTAAATAAATACTTAAATGACAAATTGTGTGTACATCATGGCACCATTGAATTAACATGACATTATATTTATCATATTTATCACATGTATCATATTTTCTTCATTCTCATTACTGTAATGCTTGAAAAATTTTTATTATAAATGTTAATTGATAAAAATATATAATTACTCAAAATGGCAAAGTGTGTATACATCTTTACTAATTTAATTTAATTTAATTTAATTTAATTTAATTTAATTTAATTTAATTTAATTTAATTTAATTTAATTTAATTTAATTTAATTTTGCCACTGTTCACGGTAATTCAGCGGCCTTGCCTAGAGGAAGGAATATCTTTCAATTCATTCGACCATAAAGAAGAGGATGTTTCCTCTTCATACATCACAAAAGAGTAACAAAAAGCATTAATCAGACACCCATTCATGGATTTTCCGGTTCAAAGGAGTGTAGCGGAGAAAAGCTTATTTTAAGTCTTTGTCTCTTGAAGGAGATGGGAATATATAGACACAGGTCTAAAGAATCTGGAAAGACTGTGGTTTTCAATTAAGGTGGTGGTGGAAGTACAGAGCCAAAGGAGATGTCAATATTCGTAACACTGAATATTGATTTGGGATTTAAACTGAAATTAAGTAACCCTAAGGGAAAAACGTGCTCAATTAAAGGGATATTCACCCAAAAATACTGGTCTCATCCTCATTGAACGGAAACGCTCCCTGCTGAACAAGCTTGATTTAATGCATTGTTGCTTTCTGAAATGTGTAACATTAAAGGGACAGTTCACACAAAAATGAAAATTCAATGAAAATATTTTTTGTCCATACTCTTAAAAATAAAGGTTCTTTATTGGCATCTATGGTTCCATGAAGAACCTTCAACATCCATAGAGCCTTTGCATTCCACAGAAGGCTCTTTATAGGGGAAAAAGGTTCTTTAAAAAAAAAAAATATTCTTCACACTATAAAAATGGCTCTCACAATGTGAAATCCCCCTTTTGGAATCTTTAATTTTCATGTGGTGAAAATCAAGTTTTTAACTTTGTTCATACTGTATGTCTATCTGCCATTTTTAACATGCTTAAAGACAAACCACATGCAAATTTATCAGTAAACACCATTTTCTTCTTAAAACTGCACTTCTGCAAAGACAGTTTGAAACGGTCTGTTTCTTAACGTCAAAAACATACAGCCAATCACATCAACCTGCTGGGTGGGGCTTATCATATCATTAGCAAAGCGTTTCTATCTAAGGATGTTGATTTTAGAAGGTATAGCTTCTGAGATGGTGAACGGGAACATGGTTTGTGTGACATTAGCAACACATTATCACTGTTTGATAAAGTAGTGAAGCCAAAGGCTAATGATATCAATTACCATTATGTGTCTGGCATTATAAAGAGCAATATATAAAATGCATTAACATTCTGATATATCAACTTGCAGATGACCCTGTATAATTAACCCTCTTCCTAATTTAATAAAGCACATTTCTGACTTTCTACTGTCAAGCTATAAAAATGATGTAAAAAAATAAGTCTATATGACTTGTGCACTACTTCCGAACTCTTCTTTCTATTTAGTCATAAATATCTGGATGGCAAAAGCAACAATTTTTATCTATTCATATTTGCTGGAGGGAGTTTCCCCAATAAAAGTTACTGAAGTACTGTCAAACGCTTGTGTGATGATAACATCTGCTGCTACTCCAACTCACTGAAGCAGATATTTATCAAGAATCATGAGAACACTGAAGGTGAAACTGGATTTAGCTCCGTGGCCCACACTCTAATAATTACAGGCTTATGAACAAGCAGTTCTGAAAGTCATTATGGAATTTAAGGACGTTATTAATGGACTGCCACTTGTATGGTGTGATGTGTTGTACATTTGTCGCTCTTCTACTGGAGACACAGATCTCACTCGCACTCTCAATTTCAGCTAGTGCACAGCCTACCTACCTAAAAAATTTGCAAAACTTGTACTTTTATGGGTACCAACAGCTTGTCACTGGGGCAGTACCCTTAAAGATACCCTTAAAGACCCTAAAACATATTTCTACCATAATTACCCTTTTAGGGCTACTACTCCAGCGAAAAGCACATTTTCTTTTTTTTTTTAAGACAAATGAAGACAGCATTTTACAACATCACAGGCACACTTCTGAACTGAAGGCTTTTTCAAAATGTAGACCGCAACATAATGCTGCCTTCCCAATTTTGGCCAATATCTAAGGCAACATCGAGTGTCCTTTTGAGGAGGCAATCCCAGAATATAACGGCAAGCCCAAAAATGTATCCGAAATGAAAATTAATACAAGAAATGTTGATTAATTCAACAACAAAAAAGTATGGATACAAATATCATAGTTCAATATATCACAAAAACTACCCCATATTATGTTTGCTACATGTTTTATGCTTACTGGACTAGATTATTGCATCCCTGGCTTATCAACTATAACAAAAACAGTTTAGGAGACTTTATTTAAAAATCATTTCAATGGCTGGCAATGAAAAATTGACATTTTCTACGTTAAGAAAGAACATTGTTACTTGAAATTATAGTAAAGTTGAGTAAATTTGTGTATTTTGACCTACCTGCCTGCTTGTAGAACACCAGATATTGTGAACAGGCCAAAGTCGGTGATGACCACTTTCCCATTGTCATAAAATACATTCTTGGATTTCATATCTTTGTGAAGGATCCCTTTGGCATGTAGGTAGCCCATGCCCTGAAAAACAATGGTGTTAATGTAATTAGGGCAAGTACGTGTTTTTGGTCTATTGCTAATTCTATGTCTAGATTTTTTTCTAGTTTGCCATTCTAATTGCAATTTTTCTGATAAAAACCTAAACACAATTTAAAATGTGATTTGAAAAAAAGCTCCAGGTCTGCTGTGTTGTTTGTTGGGCTGCACAATTTGGCCCAAAATTATAGATTATACATGAATGACTATGATAATAACAATAATAATTTTTTTTTTTATAATAATTTAATAATTTATAATTTTATAATTGTTATTTTTGCAAAGCAAACTGAGCTGCTCTGAAACAATAAAAACACTGAATCACGAGCTGTTCGCTTATAAAGGAACATAATGCCATGCTTCACTCTGAAACACACTCTGCGTGTATTTAATTAAATCACAATCTTTGTGATTTGATAATTGTGTAATTTTAGTTTTATTCCGATTCATCATGCAGTTCTAAATGTAATGACATGCTGTATATGTGAAGGAACAGTACATGTACAGATAGATATGAAGGCTTCCTGACACTGACATGTTTTGCAAAATAACTGCTATACACACATGAATCAATTTTAGCTGACATTTAACGAACAGTCTTCACATTGACTTCACATCAATTACTCTTACCTTCACCATCTCTTGTGCGATTTGTCTAGTCTTGTTCACGTCGAGAACGACTTTTGCATCTCGAATCACTGAGTAGAGGGTCCTGCCCTTACACAAACTACAACAGAAGAACAAAAAACACATATTAGACATATACAGCAACCATAACATCAAAATCTGTTCAGTTATTTTTCAGCTATTTGTGCAGATTGTGGGTTTTCAAAACAATCTTTGCAGATATAAAGAATAGCATTCCAGGTTCGTGCAGGTTCAGTGTATAAATACAACTCACTCAAATATGAATCAGATAAACATTTGACTAGTTTTATAATTCACTGGCAAAAGCTCTAAAGGTAAAGGCAATTCAAATAAAATGAAATAATATCATGAGATTGATTACTGATGTCCATGAGAGTACTAACTGGTATTGGTCATAATTCAATTTGCAACTATGAATGCATTTAACAGTATACAGGTACATCTAAAAAAAATTAGAATATCATAAAAAAGGTCAATATTTTTTGTCACTCATTTCAAGAAGTGAAACCCATATATTATATAGATTCATTACACATAGAGTGAAATATTTCAAGCCTTTATTTCTTGAAATTTTGATGATTATGGCTTACAGATCATGAAAAACCAAAATTCAGTGTCTCAGAAAATTTAAATATTACATAAGATAAATAAAAAAGGATATTTTAAACAGAAATGTCAGGCTTCTGAAGAGTATGTTCATTTCTATGCAGTCAATACTTGGTTGGGCCTCCTTTTGCATGAATTACTGCATCAATGCGGCGTGGCATGAAGGCAATCAGTCTGTGGCACTGCTCAGGTATAATGGAAGCCCAGGTTGCTATGATAGTGGCCTTCAGGTCATCTGCATTGTTGGGTCTGGTGTCTCTCATCTTCCTCTTGACAATACCCCATAGATTCTCTATGGGGTTCAGGTCAGGCGAGTTTGCTGGCCAATCAAGCACAGTAACACCATGGTCACTGAACCAGCTTTTGGTACCTTTGGCAGTGTGGGCAGGTGCCAAGTCCTGCTGGAAAATTAAATCAGCATCTCCATAAAGCTTGTCAGCAGAAGGAAGCATGAAGTGCTCTAAAATTTACTGGTAGATGGCTGCGTTGACTGTGGACTTCAGAAAACACAGTGGACAAACACCAGCAGATGACATGGCAGCCCAAATCATCACTGACTGTGGAAACTTCACACTGGACTTCAAGCAACATGGATTCTGTGCCTCTCCATTCTTCCTCCAGACTCTGGGACCTTGATTTCCAAATGAAATGCAAACTTTACTTTCATCTGAAAAGAGGACTTTGGATCACTGAGAAACAGTCCAGTTCTTTTTCTCCACAGCCCAGGTAAGACGCTTCTGATGCTGTCTCTGGTTCAGAAGTGGCTTGGTAGCCATTTTCCTGAAGACGTCTGAGCGTGGTGACTCTTGCACTGACTCCAGCTTCAGTCCACTCCTTGTGAAGCTCTCCCAAGTGTTTGAATCAGCTTTGCTTGACAGTATTCTCAAGCTTGTGGTCATCCCTGTTGCTTGTGCACCTTTTCCTACCCAAATTCTTCCTTCCAGTCAACTTTTCATTTAATATGCTTTGATACAGCACTCTGTAAACAGCCACACCTTTCAGTAATGACCCTCTGACTTTTTGAAATAAGTTACAAGAAAAAATGAACTTTTTCACAATATAATTTTTTTTTTTAGATGTACCTGTATTATATTATGAATGCAATTTAGATTGTTGATGAAGAATGCCAGAAAATGCCAGAAAATAACTAATTTAGCCAGTTTATGAGCGCAGCAGGCTTGTGTTTCATTCTCAAAGGTAGCACAAGTCAAAATTAAATAGAACAAATTTTATCCTTTTCCTTTCTTGTACTGCCACCAAGAATGATGGGAAATGAAGGTAGGGGTTTTGACTACCTAAAGCACAAGAGCAATGAAACATCATATGATGAGCACCTGGAGCAACCTGTGGTTAAAAGCTTTGCTTTAGGTCACAATGCTAAAAGTTCATGGATCGCCCCTCATTGAGTTTGAATCTACAACCTACATTATCATAGGACATATGTTAGGATAAGAATGATACATGTTCATATTTCAGCATGCTATTCTGAATTTACATTCAAGCAGATTTGAGCACTGTCACTTCGAGGACTAATGATGCTGAGTGAGCCATGAACTCTGCAGAAGCGAGGAGAAAGACACCCCTCCAACTCCCTGACATCTGAGCTCCTACTGTGCCACCTGACAAAGACATTTGCGTCTTTCCCCAGGCTGCCCTCTTTCTCAATTTATACATATTCATAACGCCATCAGGGTGCGAGGCCCATTTTTAGCATCACTCTGGCCTTTTGGCCTTCTGCAGTGTGGAACCCTTAGAATGCAGGATGCACAAATGCAAATGCTGAACTCTGTATATGTGGTGTCAGTACAGAAATGTGTCGCGCACATCAGCTGTTAACACTAATAATGTCAAGACAGACTATTCCAAATAAAGACAGGCTCTGACATTCTGCTGCAATTATGTTGTATGCGCTGCATTTGTAAGCAAAAGCCGAACTTTTATTCCACACTGCAGGGGTGATATGCAAAACAATCAATGCATAATCACTCATGACAATGCTAAGACACACAATCAATATTTATTTCAATATTTATTTATTTTAAAGAAAGAGGTCATTTCTTTGCAATTATATCTCAATTTGTTTGTTTGGGCCTGCTGGCCTATGATTGTGAATGGCTTTTGTCTGTGTTAATAGAAATACACAAAATCATGCACATAGTCAGGATTAGACATTAATATACTTTTTGTTTGTTTGTTTTGTGAACTGTTTTTCTTTTAACTATTTGCCAATAAGGTAAGAAAAATAAACTTAATTCAGAAAATCTATCTATCTATCTATCTATCTATCTATCTATCTATCTATCTATCTATCTATCTATCTATCTATCTATCTATCTATCTATCTATCTATCTATCTATCTATCTATCTATCTATCTATCTATCTATCTGTCTGTCTGTCTGTCTGTCTGTCTGTCTGTCTGTCTGTCTGTCTATCTACCTATCTATAAATAATAGAATGAATATCATTCTGCAAGGATGAATTATTACATTTATCAAAAGTGACAGTAAACAATTTTAAATTGCTCTTCTTCTGAACTCTCTATTCATCAAAGAATCCTGAAAAAATATATATATAATAGTATAATTAACAATATCATAATCAAAAATAAATATTAGATTATAAAATGAACAGTTAAAAACTAAGATATACAAGTAATATATTTAATACTTTATTCGAACCAAGAAACAAAACACTTTGATTCTAGAAAAGGAAAATAAAAGTTGAATTGTTGAAACCTTTTATTGGCCATGGCCATGCAACACTGCATCTTTCTGCAGACAAACAAACAGGAAGCACCAATTTGTGTGGCAGGAGGAAGGAAATAATATTGGCCATCTCCTGTTCAGACAGGATGCTAAAGTAGCATAAACCCTCTCTGTTCATATACTGACATGGCTTCTGAGAATCCTGAGAAGTGAAAAAAATCAGCCACTTATGTTTACATTTGTGCTTATAGACATGTCGTTTTAAATTAGACTGAAAGCAGCCACTAATGCAAGCTATGAGGTCATGCTGATTAGAGAAGATCAGGAAAAGTGAGTCAACTTTCTTGAAGCTTAGTACACATGCACCAGAAACACTGGGAACTCAACAAACTCTGTACAAGTTTACCTGGTGATGATGGCCAGATGAGGGGGTCTCATACACGCTCCCATGAACAGCACCACGTTTTCATGTCGTGTGTTCCTGTACGCCATCACCTCTCTTTTAAACGCTTTCAGCTGTTCTTCATTGTCTCTTTCAATGTCAATTAGCCGTATGGCCACTTCTCCGTGCCAGCGTCCGTGGTAGACCTGTCCAAAGCGGCCTTTCCCGATTAGCTCTCCGATCTCCACCTGCTCCATGGGAATGTCCCACTCCTGCAGGAAGATGCTGGTCTGGCTGGCCTTACGTGGGAAGTTCCTTGCGGACAGGAGGGAGAGATTCATCTCCTCGAACTCATCCGCTGAACCCTCAGCCTCATCGTTGCCTTCCTCATTCTGACAGACAGATAGAACGACAAATATAACTGTAAAAGACAGAAAGATAGATGACTGGATGAATGGATGGATGGATGATAGGTAGATGCATAGGTGGATGGATGGATAGAGTAATAGAGAGACAGACAGACAGAAATATAGACAGAAATACAGACAGATAGATGAGATGAGATGAGATGAGATGAGATGAGATGAGATGAGATGAGATGAGATGAGATGAGATGAGATGAGATGAGATAAGTTCAGGTTTTAGCACATGATGGTGCACATTTGCTATAGAAGCAGGATGACTCACATCAGATGTTGGCTCAACCTCAATTTGTAGCAAGGGACTCCCTTTGGTACTATGTGAAGAGAAACAGAAAATGTGTTTGCTCAGGGAGGGTCATTTACCTCAGCAGAACAAACTGATGTTTCCTTTTCAAGGACCTATAATCTAATTAAAATCCATTGTTTACTTTATGCCATCTGAAAGGATCACACAAAAAAATTCAGCTTGTTCATCTTCATATTTTTAGCTTGAACAAAAGCTGTTCAGACAAGCTCTGCTTAGTGAGCTACCTACATAAAATAAAATAAAATAAAATAGGAGATTTAGTGTCTAAAATTGCATAAATATCAAAGCCTTATTCAAACTGGATGACACTCTATTACATGTCTGTGGTAAGAAATGGGTTTGTCAATACACTCTGACCCTTGTTTGGGTTGAAAAATATGCGAGGACAGTTCCGCAAGATCTATCAGTCCATTTATGCATACATGCCTGTTAACAATTTTACTCTACAGCTCTCAAACAACTAATGTCAGCTGCATTATAATTCTCCATAATGAAAAACATACTGCTGTCTGAACTACAGAAACTGATATCCAGTTTTTAGAGTTTTTTTATTTCTTTAGTTAATGCATCTTGATTCAGTTAATTAAAATAGCATTTTTCTTTATGGGTCTCTGAGTTTTTCAAAACATCCACGAACACGCTTGACATCATCACTGTAGCGTAAACTCAAGCCCCACTCTTTGTTTAGCTCAAGTTTGAGTGTGTGTGTGTGACTTGTCTTCAGTCACATCAGCTTTTGCACCACAAATATTTTTGCTCTAATAATTCTGTAATCTAAAATGCTCATATCTGCCATAAATAGACACAAGCCTTGGCAAAACTGTCTGACATGTCTGTGGCCTTTCACTGGGCATCGCTCTAAATACGCACACAAACACACACAGAACATGACATTTCAGACACATTTGTATTTTAATAAACAACGTTAAGTGGTCTTGGCATGTTATTATAAGTGACACAAAAGAGATAATTGCACATTTTACAGCATTTGACCTCCATCTAAAGGAGCAAGAGAGCGTCATAACTACATTTTATGCTACTAATTTTTGCATTCAGAATAAACGGATGCTGATTGACATTTGACCTTCAGAGAACCTTGTTAAATTAAATAAAACCATGCTTTTTAGCTAGTTTTAGCTTATGGGTTTACTCATACAGGCTACTTTAGGTTTGTTAAGAGATTCAGTTCTGATTGCCAATCAAAATCAATGTATAATCAAAACTTACATAACTATAACAAGAGAAAATGATGACACTTTAAAGTTTACAATACGTTTTCATTTAACATTAGTTAACTACATCAGTAAACACGAACATGATTTTTACTAACTAAATTGAAAAAAGATTAATAAATACTGTGACAATTGTACAATTGGGACCTTATTGTAAAGTGTTACCATGATATTTAGTCACCATTATTGATTTACATGCATTTGCACTTTAGTTCCAAATCCCAGTGAGCTCTACATAGACAGACTGATGTCATCGTATTTAAATGCATTCTAAAATGTCAAATCAATGTAAACTCACATACACATATAAACACGCCCACACTTACCCAGGTTCAGACAGTACAGGGTGTAGAATGACTTGAGGGGCCCTGGTGGGAACCTCAGGGGCCACATCTACAAAGAGAAAGTGAGACGGTAAGTCACGAGGCAGAGATGAGAGAGAAAATGACATAATGTGTAAAAGAGTGTATTTTTATAGACTAAGATTTCCTACATAGCTGTAAGAAACATTTTATATGTAATATAAACAAACAACATTGAGTCTCCATTGATTTATTTTTGTAAGCAAGCAACACACTGCTCTGTCAGCCACTGTCCCTTGCATACTACACAAATGTATCATGACCTATTGTTAGGAAAGATGAAACCCTATGGGATTCTCATTTAACAAACACTTTCCATTAAAACATAAACAAATTGTTTCACCTAATGAACAAAACTGGCTGTGTGTTCCCTGCTGTAAGGTACAATGGTGACTGATCTCAGCAGCTCACCTCTTTATTGGAATAATTGGCATCAATAGCCTTTATTCTAAACTATCAGGCTACCAACACAACATGGCTTTCCTCCCTCCACACGTTCATCAAAAACATGCAGCGAGCTGAGTGCCTCCCACAGAATACAGTCACTTATCAGCCTTTATTTGTCAGCGAGGTGCAGGCGACCTCGTCTTTAAAAGAACCATCATTAGAGAATACAGCATTGCTGGTTAAGAGATGACAAGAAAAAGAGCAAAGAAAGACAGAGGGAGAAGGAGGGGGGTTTGTTGCGCCTCAAAGAAAAGATGGCATAAAAAAATTACATCAAAAAAGTTTGCCTCGGCATGTCGCGCTGCATTATGGGTAGGGGTAATGACCAATTATGACACACTTACCAGGGAAGATGAACTGCTGCTTGTATTTGTAGAAATGAGATGCTGAGAAGAGCACAGGAGAGAAGCAGACACAATTCAATAAAATTCAACACACCCCCAGATGCTTATTGGTCTGTGTTATTGTTCTGCAAAATCCATCACAAAGATGCATTTGCCATAAAAATAGTGACTTATAGGATACAGAAGGGTCCAAAAGTCTGAAACCACACTGAAAATCTAAGATTCAACGTCTAATAAATAAATAAAATTAAGTTTTGAAATAAAATTTGACTTTGAAAAGTGTATAACAAAGAAATGTTGTGATTTAAATATTCAAATTTATATTTCTGCACTGTTATCACTAATCAAATTTAGGATGTCATGTGAGCTCAAATTTTCTGGCACAGGATGTTTTTTGGCTCATTCTTCACAAACTTGAGTTCATGTCAGTTTGACTGCTGCTTATATTAAGTACTGTCATAACTGAAAAGCGGGACATTTCCAAACAGAACTCCAAACCATGATTTGAATGATTGCAAATGCACTAGGAAATTAAAATGGTACAAGTGCAACAATTTAAAGTCTGGTTGAGAAAACTTGTGTGTATCAGTATAAGCGGTTCTGTCAGATATCATCGGATTAGACTGCGCACTAGTGTTTTATGCATGCAACGCAGCAACAAACGATTTGTGGGGGAAAAAAATAAAAATCACCCTTTTGAACTAGCTTTCATTAATGAGTCAGTCAAAAATATTCGAAAACAGTGCAAGTTAGCAGACTGAATCAAACTACCCCTTCAGCGTCATTTTTTTGACGAGTATCCTTTTAGCGTTACTTTTCAACGCACAGGGTCCTCCATTGTTCTAGTTGTTTGTCTTAATTTAATGGTTTGCATGCATTTGTAAAAAAAAATGTGAAATAATTTTATATAAATGTATAGTTTCATTGGAGCACATAACCCAACCTTACCCTAAACCTACCCACTTCTGAACAATATAAAACATGTAACTATATGCAAGTATAAGTACATTCACAGGTATTTACCATAAAAAAGCAGTATACAAGCATTACAAACAAGTCCTGTTGCATTCCAAGTCTTCTGAAGACATACGATATCTTTATTTGAAGAAGAGAGTAAAACATAAGGTTTTAATTCAAAAGATACTCCCGACGAAATCAGTCACAAGACACACAAGAGCCAATAGTATGTCACAACCAAGGTTTTTTGAATTTGCGCTCAGACTGCAGCACACAGGATGAGCTTTACGGCGAACAGAAGACTTGGAATATTAATAGTTTTTAAATAAATTATGACAGTAGTTGTATCTACCTGTTATATCTTGTGCTTTATTGACAAATGGTAGGTTTAGGGGCAGGGGTTGGGTTACATGCTCGTAAATGTGTAAATAGTATAATATAAATAAATCTGTTGTGACTGTTTACATTGAAAAATCACACCCCAACATATATGCAATAATATGAATATTATTATCCAATATATAACTTAATCGTGACGATAAAATTCCCAGCCTTTCACATCGGCATACTGACACCAAGGGTTTCGTATTTAAAGCAATGGACCCTGCATGTCAAAAAAATAACACTAAAGGTGCATCAAAAAGTGACGCCAAAGGGTCCTGACCAAGCGTCAATATGTGAAGAGTTGGGAGTGAGAATGTGTTGCTCACAACTAACACGTTTCAGCACAGTACAATTGCTATAGTCCCTGTGCTCAACTGTGTCTGTAGTGAAATGATTATGGTTTTCTAGTATAACAGCATTTCTACAAGCCTTTCTAACAGCAATGTAGATTATGCTAACTCATTAAAACTGATATACATAAATGTACTGTACTAACCATTTAATACTATGTATGTTTAATACTAAATATCATTTTAAGCAACTCTTTCATATTCTTTTGATTTCAATATGATGTGATGATCCACCGTATCCCGCTTGCATCAATTAACACTATAATAATTTGAATTATACCTAAAGTATCATGCTGTTGCTCTTACATCACAAAGGTTACATACACTATAATACTAAATTTGCAGTTTGCTAACACAGTATAAGCATATGTTTTGGATTGGTACCTGTAAGGTTGGACTGTTTTTGCTGTCTGGCGCTCTGCGGGGAAGGGTGCAGAGGAGATGGGGGCGTTGCGCTGGGCGGCAGAGGGGGAGCAGGAGACGACGGGGTGGAGGAGGTAGTGGAGGAGGGGTTACTGCTGGAGTCGGGCTGATACGGCACAGGGATGTGGTCCTGAAACAGAGACAGACAGACTTTTGGTAACACACAAAAACCCTACTCCCTACTCTCTGCTCATTACCGGCGCGGTCAGACATCAGTAAACCTGGCTTCATTCTCATGGTCGGTTAAAGATTAATCAAAAACCAGGGGTGTGGCGGCTGTAAACCTGATCTCCCATGGGCTGAAAACTGGACAGCCGTGCTACGTTTGAAAAACTGCCCAACGTCGTGTTAGAAAGAGGAGCACATCAATAGTCATCAGTGTTGTCATAAAGCATGATTGAGTGGCATATGTATTTGAGAAGACAACAGAAAGCCAAAAAAATGTCACGACTCTATGCTCTGCCAGTCATTAAAAGGCTTTTTGACTGCTATTTTTGCTGCTCAAGTGTGGCAAATTGAGTCTGAGGTTTTGGGAAAAACAAAAGTTATAAAATATAATACATTATAAAACCAACTGCATTTAAAAATTAAGAGATGAACAATAACAATTAGCTCACAAGTTTTAAAGCTGTAATGTCAGATGATAAGGATATGAACGTTTTCTATCCGCTGTCATAAATTAAATGTTGTTTCTGTTTTGTTGCATAGAAACCTTAAACTTGTCTAAGAAGCCAAGGCAATAAAATGGCAATTTCTAAATTCAGTTAACGTTCAAGTCCAGGTCAGGTTAACCCAGGTATGACATTGTTTTAAGAACCACAAAACAAAAAGTTATTTTACGGTTCATATGGTTGCGGAAAAATATCACTTAATCCACACTTAAAAAGTTGTTGCATTCATCATGATTTTATTTTTTATTTTATTCAGTTCTCATACACAATTTCCCATAATGTAATATTAATAGAAACAATGTGTAGACTGAGGCCTTAGCTTATTTTATCTACTATTTTTTCATTATAATTCTATTAAATTGTCACTTACACTAATAAGTTCAATCTGTACAAAAAAGAAACCAAAAACATAACTTAAGATAAAATATCAAAGACTTTCATACATAAATACAATTTTTACAAGTTAGACAAATGATTAATTTTTGAGTTACATATTTACCACCTTTGTTTTTTAAATTTGTAAAGTAATCATTGATATTTTAGTATGACCAAATTGTTACATTTTGAATCAGTTTTTATTTTTATATTTTCCATTTTCACTTCGGTTAAAGTTTTAGTCATTTTATTCTGTGTTTTCGGCATTTTTAGCTGTTTTGTTTGTATATGTCTATATAGTATTATGATATTTTATGTCAGTTTTAATTTGATTATTTTAGCACATCATGTTAGAAATGTTGCAACTAGCTAGTTTTTATATTTTATTTCATTTCAATGAACATTTTTTTTATTTCAAGTAACAAGATTTTTAATTTATGGTTTTAGTTTAGTTTCAGTCTTAGTTTTAGTTAACTATAATAACCCTAACGTTAACTACACATTATTAATTCCATGTCACAATTATTCCACAAATTCACAACTTTGATAGATATATTAGAAATGAAATATCTAACACACTGTAGCAGCATACTCTTTTTTTATAACACACTCTTTTTTAGTTACATATAACCAACTGGTCCGAAGGTGATTTTTAGTGGATGTATGAAGTCAGTTCCCTTCACACAAGTTCTAGCAGAGTTGATGTCATCATAAAGTGCGCGCACACACACATACACACACAGGACGTGTTCTTGCATTTAAAAACATCTAGATGGAGCACAATGGAATTGAATTGAATGCAAGGATCCCCCAGACACGTTTTTTTAAAAGTGGACTTGACATGGTGTGTTAAAAATGTCACACTCATCCGGTCGTGCCTTGGTTTCCAAATAAACATGTGTTCCAAAAATTACCGGAAGGCTGCTTGATGTTGGTCTGCAAAAAATAGCTTTTCATGCCAAGTTGTTTGAATAAAAAGTAAAAGCAAACAAGTTGTTCTAAAGATTACAGGAAGGTCCTATAATGCCAATCTGCCCGAGATAGCTTTGTAATAATGTTGACCATGGAGGGATGTAACAGGTTTGAGTTGTGTTTGTTCAGATGAAATGGAACGTAACTAATCTTACCTTGTTGATTTTGTTGGTCTTGGGCAGAGTCTGGCTAATGTGGAGGTCTGAGTACCTGAGGGGGTTGTTTATGTCACATGGTACCGACTCGGTCCTGACGAGCTGACGAGCTGAGACAGAGGGCGAGAGAAACAGCATAGTATCCACGGTAACAGGAGGCAGTTGTCACGGTAACAGAAAAACTCTGAAAAGTCTTGTCACATTTTAATGGAGGAGCTACTAAACCATGTATTATGTACAGTATCTATCAGAAATATCACATGTATAAGACACATGGAAATTCGACAGCAACGACCAGTTTGTGTAGAATATCACTGTTCGCTTTTTGCAGCAAAGAAAAATACTTTGTGTATTTCATATGCATAAAAGCATATAATTTCATATTAAGGATCTAATAAATTGAACCCTGAAAATAAGACACATTAAATTCAATTTGTAAGTAGTAATTTATCACAATTCAATACATATCATTTCCTAAAGTTTGTATAGTTTGTACAATTCTGAAAGTGCTTCACATTAAATCAGCCTAACAAAATTGGCTTGACATTTTTCCTATCTTATACTCATTTTTGTAATATACCATATACTACAGCTCAAAAGATTGGGTTCAGTGAGACAATTGTTCAATTGTTCAAAAGTGACTTTATAATGATACAAAAGATTTCTACTGCAAATACATGCTGTTCTTTTGAACTTTCCATTCATCACAGTCTTGAAAAAATTATTTAAAAAAAAATGTTAAGCACAGCTGTTTTCAACATTAATAACAGGAAATGTTTCTTCAGCAAATCAGCATATTAGAATGATTTCTAAAGGATCATGTGACACTGAAGACTGGAGTAATGATGCTGAAAATTGCAGCATTGCATCACAAGCTTAAATTACAGTATATTTTTAAAATACATTAGAATAGAAAATGGATATTTTAAATTGTACTATTATTTCACAATATTACTGTTTTTATTGCATTTTATCACATAAATGCAGCTTTGGTAAAAAAAATAAAATAAATTATAACAATAAGAGACTTCATTTAAAAATCCTACCAACCCCAAACTTTTGAATGGTAGTATACATTTATTTTCATATGACATACGAAACCATTCCAGGGTCAAATTTAAGGTATGAAGTAGGAAATACTGAGGAGCACAAACCTGGAAATACTGAGGAGCACACACCTGCTCCCTTACCGTGAGATGTTCCTTGATCTGCAATATCAGAAATGAGGGAAAGATGAAGTGGTGAAAACAGAAAAAGAGAGCAAGGAAAAGATGAGTGCAGACTGAAGAGTATAATGTTTAACAAAGAACAATACACACTGTTTAGTACATTAATGCAAAGCAGATGTGAAGCCACTAGCTATGACAGTTTTTTTTACATTCGATTCCCTTTAAACACATTCTCTTGTTTGGAAACCAATTTTCAAAACGCAGTGTTTTCTAAAAAAGATAAAGCGTGTAATTAAATATGTCCAACTGAATATAAAGGAATTATGAGGTTGAAAACATGCTGTGTATAAGAACATTGCTGTGTCTGAAATTATATTTGAACCATAATTAATGGCCTGCCTTGTGTAGTACTTTTTTGTTTTATGGAGTAAAAAAAAAAAAAAAAGAAACCATTAAAGTTGAAATACCTCTGATCGTGTCCCTACCTCCTCTGTGGTATATGAGTAAATGACAGGGCGGTGCTTCTTTGGTGCATTTGTTGTGGCACTTCAATCTGACAAAAGAAAGCATGACAGAAATGTTTATTAGTTTGCTCTTGTAAAACCAAATCAATGAATATTCAAAACAAACACTTAATATGCAGCCATTATTTTGAGGGTGTCAAAAGCCAGCAAGTATCTTAGTAACAAGATGCCATAGTCAAGGGTGGTAGAGTGGAAACTATTAGGCAGGTAATTTATTTAAATAATCTTTGAATGATAATGATAATTATGCTCAATTTGAATGTTCAGACACTACTGCAGGCACAAAGTGTCTAGCACTGAATTCTAAAGAGGCTGTGATGCAAACAAAAACATCAAATCACATCTTTCCAAAGCTGAAATGTTAGAGATTTGAGTTGTTATAAGAGAGATGGTTAAAGAAATGATCATAGATAGTGGAGTGTGTATTTAACATTTGCCATTTATACTCTACATGCTGTGATTCAGTCTGTAACAGAATTACAAAAATAACTTTTTTATCATCTTTTGATCTTTAAGAAAACATAAGTGTTGTTTGCTGATGCAAAACTCAACGCAACGATAGCTAGGGATTGCTAAAAGTTGTTTTTATATATTATTATATATTACATTTATTATATGATTTTGCATTAAAAGCATTTTCTGTCATAATTATTACGTATCTCATTGTTCTAATCATTTTACTTTTTGTCATAATTGTTCTTATATCATAATGTAAACATTATGCCACAATTTAAACTGTTTATACAATGATAATTTAGTATATCATAATTTTGTGTCATAAATTTCCTATTTGAATTAGCGTCATATAGTTTCAACCTGATTATCTCATAATTATGACTTAGTATTTTATTATTTCAACGTTTTATCTCATAATTATGACTTAGTATTTTATTATTTCAACGTTTTATCTCATAATTATGACTTAGTATTTTATTATTTCAACGTTTTATCTCATAATTATGACTTGGTATTTTATTATTTCAACATTTTATCTCATAATTATGACTTGGTATTTTATTATTTCAACGTTTTATCTCATAATTATGACTTAGTATTTTATTATTTCAGCGTTTTATCTCATAACTATGACTTAGTATTTTATTATTTCAATGTTTTATCTCATAATTATGACTTAGTATTTTATTATTTCAGCGTTTTATCTCATAATTATGACTTAGTATTTTATTATTTCAGCGTTTTATCTCATAATTATGACTTAGTATTTTATTATTTCAACGTTTTATCTCATAATTATGACTGAGTATTTTATTATTTCAACGTTTTATCTCATAATTATGACTTAGTATTTTATTATTTCAATGTTTTATCTCATAATTATGACTTAGTATTTTATTATTTCAACGTTTTATCTCATAATTATGACTTAGTATTTTATTATTTCAACGTTTTATCTCATAATTATGACTTAGTATTTTATTATTTCAGCGTTTTATCTCATAATTATGACTTAGTATTTTATTATTTCAGCGTTTTATCTCATAATTATGACTTAGTATTTTATTATTTCAACGTTTATCTCATAATTATGACTTGGTATTTTATTATTTCAACATTTTATCTCATAATTATGACTTAGTATTTTATTATTTCAACGTTTTATCTCATAATTATGACTACATAATCATTTCAACCTTTTATCATAACTGTTTTTGTCATAATTTAAACCTTTTGTTATAATTGTTTTATATTACAATTTCAACTTTTTATCTCATAATTATGACTAAATAATTATTTAAAGTTTAATATTTTACATTTTTATCTCATATTTATGACTTAGTATCTTATATAGTTTGGTCTCGTTCTGTCTCGCGTATCTTGTCAGTGTCTGCGCTTACTTGGACATTTGTTGTGGAAAAGTAAGGAAAGTGTGTTCAGCTAAATTAAATTAGTATTTTGTTAGATGGGTATAAAAAAGCTTAGTTTATCGCGGCAGCGGTCATGTGAAGGCCTCCTTGTGTGAAGACCGAAGAGTGTAAAGACCATCGACTCCACCGGGCTGGGACACCGGCAAAGGATATCACTTTTTATTTCTCCTCTTTTCTACTACTTATTTCACTTCTGTTTCAGTTTTTATAACCATTTCTTACTATGTGTAATTAAGTTGTTGTTTTTAGCATGTGTGTTAGGCAGTGTTATTTCTTAGGATTACTGATAAACTATACTGTCGTGATTTGTATTTGTTATCTATTTTAATTTGAGTTAATGTCTGAATTTATTATGTCTGTATAGGTCTTTTATTAAGTTTTATTTTATTTAATTTGAGTTATTTTAATACTTCAACAAATTAAATGGAAATGAAATGATATATATATATATTGAATTCATAAATGTGTGTGTATATATTTATGTATGTATGTATGTATGTATGTATGTGTGTGTGGTTGTACATATACATATATATAGTTGTTGTTTTTTGGTGTTTGGCTTAGTGTTATGTTAGAATCATAATTATACTCATACCTTTTGTTCTTTAATATTTTGAATTGTTTTTAGCTTTATTTTTTTGTTTTACATTTAAATGTTAAGTTTTGATGTATGCATGTTGTATGCATTTGTCATTTTTATTTAATTTCTTTATTTTTAAAATGTGTATAGGTAGTATTTATAAAGTTTTAGCTGTTTTTAGTTGTTTTAATACTACAATTGATTGCTTCTGTTGTCCTCATTTGTAAGTCGCTTTGGATAAAAGCATCTGCTAAATGACTAAATAATAATAATAATAAATAATAATAATAATTTCAGTGTTTTATCTCATAATTATGACTACATAATCATTTCAACCTTTGTCATAATTGTCATAATATCAACTTTTTATCTCATAATTCTGACTTCATAATTATTTCAACTTTCTATCATGACTGTTTTTTTCATGATATTATATATTATTCATAATATATTATTATTTCAACTTTTTGTTATAATAGAAACAACATCTTGTCATACTTATAATTTGGAAAAGCAGGATTTGTTTTGTTATGTGGCAGAAATGGGCTTCCGTATATGTAAATTTTAGCACTTACTTGCAGTTTTTGCATTTTAAGCCGAACAGCATTCCTTTCCCGCACACGATACATGTCTGCGACATCCAATACTTTGTGGAAAACCTGCACAAGCACAAATAAGTGGCATGATTCATTACTGAGCCTTTTTGAGACATTTTCTCAGAAAAAAAACTCATTTCAAGACTAATTTCATCCATTTTTAAAATGCATGAGGCCATATGGGTTTGTTTTGCTTCGCTGTCAAACTATCAGCAGATGGTTCTGACCTTTTGACAACCACTCCTAAACTCTTCAGATGAAAGAGCGAATGTGTCACAACAGCGATCACGCTTGCCAAGTAACCTTTTCATCGAGAGACAGATATGTGCAGCGTATGCCCAAAGATAGGCACTTTGGCAGTAATTCTCAATTTAGAGTAATTTAATTGTAACCGAGTATCTCTCCTTTGCACTCAACTGCGCTTCCGCACTTGACAAATACACGAGAGGATAAAGGCCGTATGGATGCATTGGCTATTGTTCAGCAGAATTGCACGGAAGGTGCTCTCAGTATTCTTCATTTCTTCTATCGCTATTGCTTTTTGTTTACATGTAGTCACATTTGCCATTCTCCACAATAAAAGAGCCATTCAAATCTCCTGCAATAGAGTTCCTCTGAGGGGTCACTGTGCATTTGCCAATCTATTTTTCTGATATGAACAGAAGCTGACAGTTAATAGAATATGACTAATGGGCTCTGACAGTGTCAAAGTGTCTTCATAAGATTGAAGCCATACTCTCATAAAAGAGGAGGCTGGCTTTAGTACGCAGCTCACATCACCGCAGCCAGTTTGACGTTGATATGAGCGTTTCAATTTTTTGGATCTGTTTATCTGCTTGCATTTTGAAACTGGCAGTTGTCCATCTATGATGACATGTAGATGTTGATTTCCACATCTGAAGTGCCAGGACATTTTTTAGCCTTGGTGAACTTTACATATATGTTTTGATGGCTAAGCTACACTCAGCTCTCATTAAAAACCCTTATAACTTTGATCACAAAAGCACAGTGTTCCGTGGTCTAGATTCAAACGCAGGCTCTTTGTTTGACTTGGGATTGGTGGTATTTGGGGTAATCGTGTCATCAGATTTGAGCAGGCGTGACTGGAGTTGCACAACCAAACGAGTTAATTGGCTTGATATTTTGTAACCACTACCACACATTCACATCTGCACAAAACTTACCTGTGTTTTATGGAGTTGCCGAAGTCTCTGCGAGGTATTTGAGGCGACCAGCGAGGAACAGACAGAGTATCTGGAACAGAATGGTGATTTGGTCAGACAAAGGAAAACAGGATTAACGCTTGTAAACAAAGAATTAAAACACCAAATAACTATTATAAACCTTCAAATCACTTTCATTAAGAGGATAAAAGAAGTATTATAATTCCTGGATGAGCTATAAAGCGGTTGTAAAAAAGCAACAAGTTACAAGAAGACATACATATGATTTTACCACAGTTAAGAGGTTTTCTATACAATAAAACATTTTTAATAAATTGTTTTAAATATAAATATTTAAATATTGTAATATATTTACACTAGCGTTGGGGTCAGATTTTTTTTTAAAGAAATTAATATTATTATTTTTATTTTAAGAATGCATTAAATAGATCAAAGGTGACAGTAAAGACTTTTATACAAGATATTTTCAAAAGATTTATATTTGAAATAAATAGTGTTTCTTCTATTCCTGAAAAAAAATGCATCACTGTTTCCATAAAAATAATTTGCAACACAACTGTTTTCAGCACTGATAATAATAAGAAATGTTTCTTGAGCATCAAATCAGCATTCTAGAGATTTTTTAATTACATTTCAAAATATATTCAAATAGTTAAGAGTTATTTCGAATTGTAATACTTTTACAATATTACTGTCTTACTGTATTTTTAATCAAATAGAAGAGAGACTTCCAAAAACTTTTTTTTTTAAACTTACCGACCACAAATTTTGAATGGTAGTGACTTCATTATAATTCGTATTAGAAAAAACACTACATTTAATACATAAATAATTCAATGCTTAAAAGGATTCATTAAATAGAAGTTGAAGAATTAAAATTTGATGTCTTCTGTCATCATTCAAATGGACAGGATCTGATAAAACCTAAATGGAGACTTGTAAGACAATAATCGCATTTGCTTCCCACAGCACTGTTAGTTCAAAAGGCCATTCAACAGATTGTCCACGCTCAATTATACTCCATTTGTTTATGATTACGAGATATGAGGACAAGCACACATGCACGCGCACACACACACACACACACACTCACAATAATCTGCTCTGCTTTATTCTAAAAGCATAAAATACTGTATGAAAATCTGTATGTATCACTTGAGATTCCTGATGACTGCCTCTGTCAGTGTGCATTGCTTGATACTTATATCAAATATGGATGTGAGTGTGTCTCTATTGTGACCTCAGCACTCTGCTCAGCTGGTTCTTTCAGGTGGATCAGGATGAACACAGAGTTCCAAATTAGATCAGAGATTTGATATGATCTTTGTTCTGGGGTGCTGGACTTCTTCTGAATCACGAGTAATCTTAAAGGGAAAAACAGCCTAAATATATGTGTGTTTTTCCAACTATGTGTGCTTTAATGGCCCAGGGGTTGATTTTTATGAAAACTTACAGACGAATTTAAACTTTTTATTATGTGACGCACACATTAAAACTTTTTGCCTTCAACTTTAGCTAATTTTCAGATTCTTTTTCTATATAGATTTTATTTCACTCTTGCCCCAGACCCATGCAGACTTTCAATCTTTAAGTCTGAAAATATCCATTGTTCAATTTCATATTCTGCAAACTCTGATATGAAGCTTGATTCTACCATAGGATAAAATAAATTAATGATAAAAAAGGTAATTGTGACTTTTTATCTCAAAATTCAGATATTGTTCCTCACAATTCTGAGTTTATATCTTACAATTCACACTTTTTTTGAGAATTGCAAGATATGAACTCGCAATTCTGAGAAAAAAGTCAGAATTCAATTCAGATCAATTGCGAAGACATTGCGAGAATTGCGAAGAATTGCTGGAGGCTGTACCTTTAAAACACTGGATTACTGTTATTTTCCTCAAATGTTATCATTACCACACTTGGGAAATACCATATTTAATTTGCCATGAATAAAAACAAGCACAAACTGTTCAATATGTCGTACTTTTGTGCACATGGGTGTCAATCATTCATACTTTTCCACAAATGTACAATGCTCAAAAAACTCACGTGCTGTGAAAATTAGATATAGCCTGAGCACAATTTATTAAACAGACTGTACTTCTATCCTTCAAATACTTTTTTCACTAATGTACAAATGTGCGTACACAGTTATCTTTTCATTGCAGCTGGAATTATCCACTTATATGAATGTACACAATAATGGGGAAGACTTCTGACTTGGCAATGGTCCAGAAGACAATCATTGACACCCTCCATAAAAAGGGTAAGTCACAGAAGGTCATTACTGAAAGGGCGGGCTGTTCACAGAGTGCTGTATCAAAGCATATTAAATGCAAAGTTGACCGGAATTAAGAAATTGGATAGGAAAAGGTGCACAAGCAACAGGGATAACTGCAAGCTTGAGAATACTGTCAAGCAAAGCTGATTCAAACACTCGGGAGAGCTTCACAAGGAGTGGATTGAAGCTGGAGTCAGTGCATCAAGAGTCACCACGCTCAGACATCTTCAGGAAAAGGGCTACCAAGCCACTTCTGAACCAGAAACAATGTTAGAAGCATCTTACCTGGGATACAGAGAAAAAGAACTGAACTCTTGCTCAGTGGTCCAAAGACCTCTTTTCAGATAAAAGTAAATTTTCCATTTTGTTTGAAAATCAAGGTCTGGAGTAAGACTGGAGAGGCACAGAATCCAAGCTGCTTGAAGTCAGTGATGATTTGGGGTGCCGTGACGTCTGCTGGTGTTGGTCCATTGTGTTTTATCAAGTCCAAAATCAATGCAGCCATCTCTACCTGGAGATTTTGGAGCACTTTATGCTTCCATCTGCTGACAAGCTTTATGGAGATGCTGATTTCCTTTTCCAACAGGACTTTAGCACTTGTCCACAGTGCCAAAACCACTTCCAAGTGATATTACTGTGCTTGATTGGCCAACCAACATGCCTGACCTGAACCCCATATATGGGATATTTTCAAGAGAAAGATGAAAAACAGTCGATCCAACAATAAAGAAGAACTGAATGCTCAATAGTCCCTCAGCAGTGCCACAGGCTGATCGCTTCCATGCCATTCCTCACTGATGCTGCGTTTGTGCTAAAGGAGCCCCGACCAGGTATTGAGTGCATAAATTAATGTACTTTAAAGAACTTGAACTTTTCTGTTTTGCAAATCCTTTTTTTGATTGATCTTAGGAAATATTCTAATATTTTGAGATACTGGATTGTTGACTTTCATGAGCTATAAGCTATAATCATCAAAATTAAAACAAAAAACTTTTGAAATGTTTTACTTTACATGTAATGAATCTAGAATATATGAAAGTTTCACTTTTTGAAATAAGTTACAATAAAAAATGAACTTTTTTACGATATTCTAATTTAGATGCACCTAAATATTTATTTTTATTTATATATATATATATATATATATATATATATATATATATATATATATATATATATATATATACAGTGCCCTCCAAAAGTATTGGAACAGTAAGGCCAATTCCTTTATTTTTGCTGTAGACTGAAAACATTTGGGTTTGACATCAACAGATGAATATGAGATGAGAGCTTAACATTTTAGCTTTTATTTACAGATATTTTCATCTGGATCTGAAAAACAACTTAGAAGATAGCACCTTTTGTTTGAACCCACCCATTTTTCATGTTACCAAAAGTATTGGAACAGATAGAATTAACATAGATTAAAGTGAAAAAGACTTAATATTTAGTTGCAAATCCTTTGCTTTCAATAACTGCATCAAGCCTGTGACCCACTGACATCACCAAACTTTTGCATTCTTCTTTTGTGATGCTTTTCCAGGCTTTCACCGCAGCCTCTTTCAGTTTTGGGGGGTTACTCTCTTCAGTCTCTTCTTTAGCAGGTAAAATGCATACTCTACAGGGTTTAAGTGTGGAGATTGACTTGGCCAGTCTAAAAGCTTCCACTTCTTGCCCCTGATGAACTCCTTTGTTGTTTTGGCACTATGTTTTGGGTCATTATCATGCTGCATGATGAAGGATCTCCCAATCAGTTTGGTTGCATCTTTCTGTAAATTGACAGACAAAATATTTATGTAGACTTCTGAGTTAATTTTGCTGCTGCCATCATGTGTTACATCATTAATGAAGATTAATGAGCCTGTCCCAAAAGAAGCGATGAAAGCCCAAGCCATCACACTACTGTGTAATGTGTACTATAATGTACACCTGTGTACTCTGTGTTTCAGATGAGCTTGTATGTTTGGGATCATGAGCAGATCCTTTCTTTCTCCAAACTTTAGCCTTTCCATCACTTTGGTCCAAAAAATCAGTCCATAAAACCTTGTCCCAGAATTTTTTGCTAATGAGTGGTTTGCATCTTCTGGTGTAGCCTCTGTACTTTTGTTCATGAAGTCTTCTGCGAACAGTAGATTGTGATACCTTCACTCCTGCCCTCTGGAGGTTGTTGCTGATGTCACTAACAGTTGTTTTAGGGTCTTTCTTTACAGCTGTCACAATGTTTCTGTCATCAACTGCAGATGTTTTCCTTGATCTACCCAATGGTTTCTTTCTTCCTCAGGAGATTCCAAATGGTTGTACTTGCTATTGCCAGTGTTTGTGCAATGGTTTGATTGATTTTTCATCTTCTCTCAGCTTCACAATTGCTCGTTTTTCAGCCATAGACACCTCTCTGGTTTTCATGTTGGTTACACGTCTAACTAACTATAAATGCAGTCTGCATGGCTCTGAAACTGAGCGCAGACATTCAGTGCTATTTATTGTTTGAATAATCAATTAATAGGACACACCAGGGCAACAAAACACACATGTTCCAATACTTTTGGTAACATGAAAAATGGGTGGGTTCAAACAAAAGGTGCTATCTTCTAAGTTGTGTATCAGATCCAGATGAAAATACCTGTAAATAAAATCTGAAATGTTAATCGCTCAGCTCATATTCATCTTTTGATGTCAAACCTAAATGTTTACAGTCTACAGCAAAAATAAAGGAATTGGCCTTACTGTTCCAATACTTTTGGAGGGCACTGTGTATATATATATATATATATATATATATATATATATATATATATATATATATATATATATATATATATATATATATATATATAGTGCCTTGCGAAAGTATTCATACCCCTTCTTTTTTTTCATGTTTTGTTAAGTTGCTGCCTTATGTTAACTGGTTCAAAAATTTGTTCTCTACATTAGTTTTCTACATCAGTCTACACTCCATACACCATATTGACAAAGCAAAAACAGAATTCTCACAACTTTGTAAATTAATTACAAATAAAAAAACTGAAATAAGTACATTGCATAAGTGTTTATACCCTTAACTAAATATTTAGCTGAAGCACCTTTACAGCCTCAAGTCTTTTTTGTTTGTTGCGACAAGCTTTGCTCATCAGCATTTGGCAATTATCTGCTATTCTTCTCCTCACTTCTTCACCTCTCAAGCTCTGTCAGGTTGGATGCGGGCAGACGCACATTTTCAGGTTTCTCCAGAAATATTTGATTGGGTTCAAGCTCAGGCTCTGGCTGGGCCACTCAAGGACATTCACAGAGTTCTCTATAAGCCAATCTTGCTGTGTTTAGGTCCATTGTCCTATTGGAAGGTAAACCTACTGCCCGTCTGAAGTTCTGAATGCTCTTGACTGGGTTTTCATTAAGGCTATATCTATATTTTGGTGCACTGAGCTTTTCTTCTACTCTGACGAGTCCCTCAGTCCCTGCCGCTGAAAAACAGCTCCACAGCATGAGGCTGCTACCAGCACACTTTACTTTTGGGATGGTACTCAGCATGTGATGAGCAGTGCCTGCTTTCCTTCAAACATGATGCTTGGAATTGAGGTTCATCAGACCAGATAATATTATTTCTCGCAGTCTGAGGGTCCTTTAGGTGCTTTTTTTGCAAATTCTAAGTGTGTTTTCATGTGTCTACGCTGAAGAGAGGATTGAATCTTGCCACACTGCCATAAAGCCCAGATCGATGGAGTGTTGCAGTGGTGTGTGTCCTTCTGTAGATTTCTCCTATCTGCATATATGATAATGGAGCTCAACTAGAGTGACCATCAGGTTCTTTGTCACCACTCTAACC
This sequence comes from Barbus barbus, assembly GCF_936440315.1. Classification (NCBI taxonomy): domain Eukaryota; kingdom Metazoa; phylum Chordata; class Actinopteri; order Cypriniformes; family Cyprinidae; genus Barbus; species Barbus barbus. The sequence continues at coordinate 5,379,804 of NC_136733.1, forward strand.
AAAGCCCTTCTCCATCAATTGCTCTGTTTGGCCAGGAGGCCAGCTCTAAGAAGAATCCTGGTTGTTTCAAACTTCTTCCATTAAGGGTAACAGAAACTACATGCTTCTGTGACCCTTCAATGAAGCAGAATTTTTTTCTGAACTCTTCCCCAGATGTGTGGCTTGAAAAAAAAATGTTTCTGAGCTCTACAGACTGTTCTTTTGACTCCAGGGCTTGTTTTTTACTCTGATATGCATTATTAGCTGTTGGACCTTTTATTAAGATGTGTGTGCCATTCCAAATCATACCCATTCAATTGAATTTGCCACAGGTTACCTTCACTCAAAGTCTAGTAACACCTACAAGCAATATTAATGCTCCTGAGCTAAATTCCAACTGTCCCAGATAAGGGTATGAGTACTTATGCAATGGAATCAAGTTTTTTATTTTCAATACATTTGCAAAGATGTTAAAAAGATGTTTTTTTTGCTTTACCATTATAGTGTATGGAGTGTAGATTGATGTGGAAAAAAAGTAATTTAAAACAGTAACATAAAACGTGAAAAAAATGAAGGGGTATGAATACTTTCGCAAGGCACTGTGTATATATATATATATATATATGAATGAATGAATGAATGATGCATTTATATAGCGCTTTATTGTGTATTGCTGTACACCCAAAGCGCTTTACAATCATGTGGGGGGGGTCTAAAATATATACTAAAATAATACTGATGTCAAGATAAATAAATGCATTTTGATGAAAAATTATACAAATTATTTAAAAATAATTAAAGCGAGTAATATTAATATGTAAAAAGAAATGTTCTAAACAAGCAGCATAAACTACATAACACTGCAGTGATATTTTTTTTTGTACAAAACCCTTGCTTGTCTGTTTCTATGGTTACGGCTCAAAGTTTTAAAAGAGATTATGCAAATCATAACCAAAAAACAGAAACTAATCTTATTTACTATAATAATCAAATACATTTGTAAGGATTAAACTAAAGCCAACTGAAAAATGATCCAACAACTGACAAAAGACTTCAGCATCCATCCAAAAAAAAAAAAGTACTGTGGCGGCAGCAACGTACAAGGACTGTATCAAATATAGAATGATTAGCATATTTCTATACCAAGGCATGCTACTTAAATGTAAATCAAAACCTTTCATCCTATGAAGAAACAGAGAGAAATGGAGCAGTCTTTCATTAGACTTGACTTAAAAGTTTACCTGACAAACTCACATCGTCTCACAGCAGGTGGATGTTTTATCCGCAGGCACACAAACATACCTACTTACTTGCATGTGAATACAAACCAGCATCACTACAGAGCAGGTGAATGTGTGTTTAATTGGTGCACCTAAAAAACAAACAACAGCACAAATATTGCTAAATATACCAAAACTACCAGAGGCAGATGTCTAATTTGCAGAAAAACATTGATATGTTTCTCATTTTTCCTTTTTAAACCAACACGCAGTCATTAAAAACCACCATGTTGAGTCAATCGCTCAATTAACTATCAAATTTAGACATGACAAGAAAAACTAGATTTTGTTCATGCCAGATGAAGCAACAGTTGGCCAATTGTCACGACTGACCAATCACATGATATAAATAATACCATAGGCATCTTACAAACAGACAGACTAAACAAAAGGGTTTGTAAAACAATGACTAACATAGCGATTCCAGAGCACTACAAAGCACCATTATTAGATTTAGTTTGATAAGATTTCAGCTGAGAGGCTTTTTTCAATAGGGAAATATGAGTGAAGTTTAGTACATTAACACCTGCTATTGACCTGCTCTTAAACAATTCTGTGGATTTGACTGACAGCCTGATAAATGATGTTATAAAAGTGCTGCACTGTGTCTTTGTGTCATGAGGATAAACTGTCGCAGCCAAGAAATTGAACAGTAGTTTAAATTAGTTCTAATGCTAGAAGCTGACACACACTATTTATGACATATGTAAATGACTAAAGAGTCCTCAAACTTTCTAGAAAGTAATAAAATTAAATTGAGAGCAAAGGAAACGTGTGATGCGTTAGCACAAATCACAATTAAAAACACATATATTTTGACAGTACCATTTCCTTCTACTTAATGCATGTTGTTTTTTGTTTATCTATCTATTATCTATCTTTCTATCCATCCATCCATCTATTTATTTATTTACACATCTTCTTAGTTGTATCTGTCCAAAAGTGTCTCTCTGTTGTGAAGCTGTGGAAAAGGTGAAAAATGTGGAGAAGGTGTTGAATAATATTAATATTGATATTATTAAAATTATGTTTGCACTGATAATAATAATAATAATAATAGTGCTGTCAAATGATTAATTGCATCCAAAATAAAAGTTTTTGTTTTGATAATATATATGTGTGTGTGCTGTGTATATTTATTATGTATATATAAATACAAACACATAGAGTATATATTTTGAAAATATTTGCAATGTATTTACATGTATTTATATTTTATATAAATACATGTAATATATAAACATAACATCTTTTTCTTAAATATATACATGCCTGTGTGTGTATTTATATATAAATAATAAATATACACAGTACACACACACATATTTTGTGAACAAAAACTTTTATTTTGGATGCGATTAATCGTGATCAATCGTTTGACAGCACTATATAATAATAATGGTCATAATAATAATAATAATTATTATTATTATGACCATTATTATTATAATCATTATGAACATTATCACACACTGTGCATTTACTTGCCAATATATCAAAATCTGCACTCAAAAGTCAGAAATTTCATTTTGATTTCTCCTAAGGAATTTTAGGAGAAACATCTAAGATTCTTAAAACAAACTAAGATCTCTAGTTTGAGATGATCTATGAAAGTGCAACATCGAAACACCACGAATATCCTCTGGGTTGTTTGTCTTTCTCTACCCTATTCTTAACTTTCAGTTGTGATGTCTAGAGTTAAACTACACGTAAGCATTTCATAGTATTGCACACACTGTTTGTATTCTCTGTGCATGTCAAGAAACCTGAAACCGTGAAGTACAGACCTTGGGCAAACTGTTGCATGCTGTGTACAATAATACTGTCACCACATGCAGAAAAACAACAGACAAATTAACCAGGGCTGACGACACTCGCGAGGCCTGGCTACTGCCACCGCGTCCGGCCTGGAGCCCCATCGGGAGGTCCAGAATGCAAGTAATGCCATTAGAGTGGCTGCCACAAACCCAATGAGATTATATCCTTGAAAGTGGTTTATCGGAAATTCAGCTATAACGATCTTTCATCTGGTTTTGCAACAAGCTCTTGCATCCAAAAGCCTGGAGGAATTTAGTTGTTTGGGTAAATCATTTTTGTTAATTATATGAAAAACTTCTTTCAGTTAGTATCTAAGGCAACATTTCTAATTTAATTTAAAGGAATAGTTCACAAACAAACAAACAAAAAAAATGTTGAAAATGTATTCACCCTCAGGCCATCCAGGATGAGTTTGTTTTGTCATCAGAACAGATTTAAACAAGTTTAGCATTACACCACTTACTCATCAACAGATCTTCTGCAGTGAATGGGTGCCGTCAGAATGAGAGTCCAAACAGCTGATCAAAACATCACAAAAATCCACAAGTAATCCAAATGACCGCAGTTCATCGATGTCAGCTGTTTGTTAATAAATCAACCATTTAAGCTCCAAACGGTTTTCTATCCATAATATTGCTTTCTCTAGTGAAAAATTGTCTTGTCTGAATCAGGAGAGAAAAATGCCCAGATCTAGCACTGTGTATTAGCAAAAACAGCCAAAAATAGTTCTAAACAAACATGTTGGTGGATTTTTCAGTCATGTGGATTTTTGTGATGTTTTGATCAGCTGTTTGGACTCTCATTCTGACGGCACCCATTCACTGCAGAAGATCTGTTGATGAGTAAGTGGTGCAATGCTAAACTTGTTTGAAAAATCCACCAAATATATTAATATTATAATATTATATTAATATTATTTTTAGTATAAATAATAGTAAAAACACTGCTCAACAGTGGTTGGATTCCAATAAAAGCCAAAAAATGTGATTAATTTAATTATTAATTTGTCAAAACCTTTAAAACAGGGGGAGATGAAAAGAAAAAAATCCTAACCTCTTCAGATATTTCCCACAGTGTGCAATGTACAAAGCATACAGCAGATTGCCAAAGCTTGGAGGGGGTCTATCATTCATAATTCTGGAAACAAGCAGTCAAAACTTTTCCCTCCATCTGTACAATAATCTCATTCCAAAACTCCAAAACCAGTCTTTTGCGTCATTCTTGTGTCATTCCCAGTCTTCTCACATACACACGGCTTCCGTTCGGCCCATTATTCCTCTAATAGCCCACGCTAAGAGGCCCCCGGTGTAGAAGACATTGGGCTTGGACAATATGCGCCCACACGATGCCAGGTGTCCTGGGACACATGTGGGTTTGGGACGCTGCCCTTTAATAGGTGATGAGAAGGGAAGTCACATTGTGAAAAAAAACGACAAAGAAAGTTATAATTGAACAACATGCGTCATCAGACATCTGTCAACACTAGCTGTGATCTAACGACGTTGACCAACCTACAAGCATTTGAATGTCTTTAAACACGCACTTGGGATGAAGCTGCAATGTTACGAAAAAGAAATTCAGATCAGGGATTTGTCTCAAAATGAATAAAAAATATTATAATAACTCATTAAAATGACATTAGTAAATGTGATGCATTTCTTGAATATTTCTTATAAATACTGTCTACATGAAATTAAATGTCTAACTATTGCAGCCAACATGAAACAATTTACAAACCATTTTAATTCAATAAGGCAAAATATTTGTGATATGTTTTAAAGAATTTTTTTTAAATGCAAATATTTTTTTCAAAAATAAAAAAAGATTTAAGTGATTCATACCAGAATGTATAAGGTGTAGAAAAAATTTAAAAATAAAAAATTTACGAAAGATTATCTTTTAACTTTTATATAAAACCAGAAACATGTATTAAGAAAGTCAATCAAGGGTAAATTTTGATTTCATGTTGACTTAATCTTAATTTGTATAGTATTCTATAGTATATGTTATATATATGGAGTTATGTTCTCATCATCTGTGTTTTAGGTAGGACTGAAACACAATGTGTAGTCCTGCAAAGAGGTTAATGGCTGCTACTCACTTGCTGAGGGGGTGTCGGAGTGCACCGGTGGTGTCGAAGGGACAAAATTGGGGAAAAAGAAGGAGCGGAGTGAGTGATCGGAGTGGAGAGGAGAGCGCTGGGTCGGCAAGTTTTCACAGCTTCCAGCCACACTGTTGTGGATCTTCAGGTTCAATGGCTTGTTCTTCTTTTTTGCTCTACAAAGAGAGTCAGAGGAAAAACAAATGAGCCCAAAATAAGACAAGATCACAGTGTTTACAATGTTGTATCTGGTTTCAAAACAAGCTCTTGCACGTCATGCTCCAGAAACAGATTTAGCTTCAAAACTCTGAATAGGTTAAGTAACATGCACATGCATGCTTACATAAACTCATGTACTCAAAAAGAGAACTGATTACAATTATGGCTTGAGTGGCTTGATTAGGGTCTTGTTGAGCATTTTAACCAGACACACACCTGTCCGTTAAGCACCAAAATGCAGTGCAGATTTAGAGATCTTTAAATCAGTCTTTAGACCCTTTAGGAATGACCGAACCTAATGAACTAAATGTTGTTGGGGTTTTTTTGGTGTGTGTGTGTGTGTGTGTCTGTGTAGATTTGTGACCAACTATAATGCTATAATGGCCTCTTTAAGGAGTAGACAGTAGACAGGAAATTAAATTAAATTAAGAAAGTTAAAATACATGAATGAATGAATAAATAAATAAATGCACAAACAATGCATTTATTTATTTGATTGAAGCGATTTCAGTGATTGTTAGTCGAAATATCTCACAAAACAAGTACTGGCATTATAATGTAAATTAATTTAAGCAAATGTAAATGTAACCAAAATTATAACAAGACCTTTCAACGGTTTCCACAAGACCTCGCCATAGTTTCTGTTGCTTTTTTGAGTACTTTTCACATATCAGTAGGACACACACAGTCTTTCACTGTTAAACAATGTTGCTTGCAGCATCTATGAGAAAATGCTTATTTAGACACAAGTTTGCTTGTGAACTCAGGGAAGCTGTTCTCCAACTGAATTACACAATGAGAGATTTCTGGTTTCAAACAATGAATAAACAGAGCACAGGTTATCATGAGGGCACAGTCAGCAATTAAAAAACACATTATACCATTCAAATCCAATTGGATCCATTTATATTCTGTGTGGGTGCATGTTTGCAAGGGCAGATGTCGTGCTGTTCAGAATATCCTAATTTCTTCTCTATGAATATGTCATCATGTGACCTTTCTCTTAACTTCATCATGTTTAATAATAAATGTAATCATCTAATAATGCAATAGACTTGGAAACAACTGTGAATTCTGCTCTAGATATATTCCCTCATGATGTCATTATTGCTGTGAGCGACACTCTCTCACAGTGAGACAATGAACTGCCAGATCCAGCAGAAAATATGCATTCGCATGTATGTTCAAGTGCCCTGCATAACTAAAGGAAGGCTTTACAGATTGTTTTTACATGTTTACAAGCATTTCTCAATACTGACTACATTTTCTCAAAATTCTTCACATTCTTCCAGCATGCACTTCCACGCAGCAGTTTATTTTCTGTCAAAATGCATTAAAAACATCAGAACACTTCTTAAAATCAAGCCATTCTACTATAAGGCAAACAGTCCCATATGCAAAAAGGGTTTCTGCATTTTTACTAATGCAAAAAAATGGAAATGAAAAACATTTTTGCTAAATAATTTAGCTAAATGTTCTTACTAAATGCATTTTGTATCAAAAGAAAGATAAAATGATCCACAGTTTAGTCCCAGACACTGCTATTGTGCTGTACAGAAGGTATTTAGAAATGCACATAAACAATTGTTTAAAAAAACAGTAAGATTTAAAGGGATAGTTCATTCAAAAAGCTTTGAAGTACGACTAAGAGATGTCAACTAATAGCAAATTAAAAGGGAAACTACTTACACCACGATGCAAATCATTAACAGCAAGATTCTTCTTAGTAAAAATAACGATTTTATGACCAAAAAAGGAACAAAGAAATAATGTATTGTTCAGCAATGGTTAGATATTTTTGGTGCATTGTGAGCATGTTTATGTGTCTACCGCCGATGACAACAATGTGCAAGTCTCTGAGAGCACAATGCATTAGTGTGTGGATTTGACAAATACTGACAGTGTATGTGATAGAAGCTTTCTTATTGTGCAGGAATAAGCAGAAAGGTGAGGTGTGTGAACACGAAAGCGAAGAAAAAGGGAGTCGGAGAACAGGAGACAAACAAACAGACAAATAAAGATGGATCAACAGGGTGACAGGCAGAGCAACTGACTGGCAGCAAATAACTGATGACAGATTCTCATTCTTTCTTTTATGCTTTTTGCTCCACTTCGTGGTCTCTCTCTTTTTCTTTTCTTTTTTTACTTCTTGCTTTTTTATTGTGTTGTCTTGAAGTCTAAGGTCAGGTGTAAAAGGTCAAATAATATGACATTTGCATCAACATATTACACAGTGTAATGTTTGACATTAATGTTAACACAAGAAAATCGATAAGGCTGATAAAAACTGATTAAAAAAAGTCCCCCAAAATGAAGAAAATCTTATTTCCATATTATTGAAAAAGCTTCATTATTGACCTGCAGATTAGAGGAATAAAAAGTATGTTTTAATGACAATAATTTCAGTACTGTCATGATGCACTTTTGAATGAGAATTCTCAAATTTGGGGGAACTATGGGAGAACTTGCGGGAAATTTTAGGGGGGACTTTTTAAAATAAAAAAATTAAATTAAATTAAATTAAAATCCATATCATTGACATATAAACAGATAAATTCCTTTCACATATACATATACACACACTAATGAATAATGTTAAAATTAAAATATATTTAAATTATATATATATATATATACACACACACAGTCATGGCCAAAAATATCTGCACCCTTGGTAAATATGATCAAAGAAGGCTGTGAAAATTAATCTGCATTGTTAATCCTTTTGATCTTTTATTTAAAAAAATCACAAAAATCTAACCTTTCATTGTATAATAAGAATTTAAAATGGGGGGGAAATATCTTTATGAAATAAATGTTTTTCTCAAATACACATTGGACACAATTATTGGCACCCCTAGAAATCCTTATGAGTAAAATATATCTGAAGTATATTCCCATTCATATTCACAATTTTGAGCACTCCAGGGTGATTATGAACATGAAATTATCCAGCCATGGTTTCCTGTTTCACAGAAATATAAATAGGAGGGAAAACAAATCCCAAATTCCCTTAATCATCCATCACAATGAGAAAAAACAAAGAATATATTTCTGATGTGCAGCAAAAGATAATTGAATTTCACAAATTAGTGAAGTGGCCTTAAGAAAAGAGCTAAAGCAGTGAAAATTCCCATTTCCACCATCAGGGAAATAATTAAGAATTTCCAATCAACATAAAATGTTACGAAACTGCCCGGAAGAGGACGTGTGTCTATATCGTCCTAATGCACGGTGAGGAGGAGAGTTTGAGTGGCTAAAGGACTCTCCAAGGACCACAGCTGGAGAATTGTAGAGAAAGGTAGAGTTTCGGGATCAGAAAACCTTTAAAAAAATGGTCAAACAGCCCCTACATCACCACATGTTGTTTGGGATGGTTTCAAGAAAAATTATCCTAGCTCATCCAAAAACAAACTCCAGCACTCAAGATGGGTTTGGTGAACACAGGGATAAAAACCAAGCTTCTGCTGGCCATTCCAGTCCTCTGACCTGAACCCTGTAGAAAATCAGTGAAGTGAACTGAAGAGAAGCACCATCATGGAGCTGTGAATCTGAAGGATCTGGAGTGATTCTGGATGAAGCAATGGTCTCTGATATCTTGTCAGGTGTTCTCTAACCTCATCAGGCATTATAAGAGAAAATGTAGAGCTGTTAAACTGGCAGGTTACAAAAAGTATTGAATAAAAGGGAGCCGTTAATTGTGGCCAATGTGTTTTAGAGAAAAATTCATATTTTAAATTCCCCCATTTTAAATTCGTATTCTCCAATGAAAAGTTAGATTTTTTGTGAAAATTTTAAATAAAAGATCAAAAGGATTGACAATGCAGATTAATTTTCACAGCCTTCTTTGATCATATTTACCAAGGGTGCCGATATTTTTGGCCATGACTATATATATATATATATATATATATATATATATATACAGTTTGGTCCATATATCCATATTCAAGTTACAGTTATATAATGAATATGGGCTTAAAGTGCATACAGAATTGTGGCAATGTCTCCAAGATGCTTCAAGAAACCTCCCTGCAAAGTTACCTGAAAAACTATGTGCAAGTGCAAAAGCTGCTTTAAACGCAAACACATTTGGTGTGATTTCCTTTTTTTGACAGCATCCTCATTTTAAAGCATTTTTACACCAGTGACTAAAACTTTTCTTTGCAGGTAGGTCCTCTTAAAACATCTTGGCGACGTGATAGAAATAACTGACTTAAAACCATTTTTAGCTGATCAAAATACTAGTGTTTTAATAATTTTGGCCATCACTGTATATAGTTACAATATATTCTCAAAGAGGGAAAATAATATAACTTCACAGGTTACTGACTTCGTCAGAGAAAGCAGCCGCAGTGAGCGTGTTGTTTTTGTAGAGCTGTCAAAGGTTTTTGGAAATGATCTGTTTGTTTTGTGCGTGTGTGGCAATGCTGTCACTGATGACAATGATATGTAAGTGTCCAAGCACGGAAGGCATTAGTGTGTGGATATGACACATACTGACAGCAGATGTTCTTGAAGGTGTGTGTGAGTGTGAGGCGATACTGAAGCTTTTGGAACATGACGCAAGCACAAAAAAGGTGACAGGGAGAGACCCTGACATGCTGTTACTCCTAACCTCAGAAACTATATTTAAAAGAGAAAATGATCAAGCAGCAAGGAACTAGACGGCAGTTTTACCATATTAAATGGAAACCAATTACCTTCTCTGCAACAATTATTCATGAGAAATCGTGCACATAATAGTCACTTTGCTTTAAAATCACCACAAATAATGAAACAAACAGATATTTTAGTGGAAACTATGGTTATCAAGGTAAATTTAATAAAAGATCTCAGCAAGTGACAAACACATACACACATAAGATTAAGCATATCCTATTTCAAAAGCACCTCTAATGAAGATTATTAAAGATAGATCACAGTCTGAATTGTTCATTTCTCTTTTACAGTTTCATTTCGTCTCGTCTTCTCTGGTTCTGAAAGGACTACAATCAGACTTTGATTAATTGAAATGATTCAATAAAGTATTTTAAAGCAATAAATATGTTTAAATTGAGTAAATCTTTCTAGTAAACATTAAACAATCCAGTACTCACACAAAACCACACTTACACACTGTCAAGAACTGCCATCCTTTGAATTTATGAGCTGAAATTTTTATTCAATTGGCCATATCACACAGAAAATTGAACTATAATAACAGGAAAAAGGGTATTTACTGAACTGTGTATCAAAGATATTTAAAGAAGGTAAAGCATTCTGGGAAAAAAGTGTCCTATCTATCAATCCATCCATCTGTCTTCTGTACATCAATCCATCTTTTATCCATCTATCCATTCATCCATCCATCCATCATCTTTTATCTATATATCCATTCATCCATCCATCTTCTATCAATTCATCCATCCATCCATTCATCTATCTTCTCTCGATCTATCTTCTAACCATTAATCCATCCATCTTTTATCTAACCATCTTCTATCCATTCACTCATCCATCCATCTTCTATCCATTCATTCATCCATCCATCCATCTTTTATCTTCCCATCCTCTATCCATCCATCCATCTGCTATCAATCCATCCATCCGCTATCCACCCATCTTCTATTCATCCATCTTTTATACATCCATCTTCTATCCATTCATCCATCCATTAATTTTTCCTTCCATCCACCCATTCATCTATCTTCTCTCAATCCATGCATCTATCCATCTATCGTCTAACCATTCATCCATCTTTTATTCATCCATCTTCTATGCATCCATCCATTTATCTTTCTCTTCATCCATCCACCTTCTATCCATTCATCGTTCAATTTTTTACAACTTTCAAATAAGACCGTCAAGCCAAAATTCATTTTGTTTGTAGAGATTAATTTTCCTCCTTTCAAACTTGAAATACCTCCTTTCAAATTTAAATTTCAATTAGATATACTGTTTGCTACCTCAATTAAATTCTATAATTGGTTTGGAATTCAGAAGGTATTCTCAATTAAATTATGAATGGTGCACAACCCTAGACACAAAAACACACTCACATACACAAAATATCTGCCCATAAACATCACATTAAAGAAACAAACTGCGGCTGACCACTTTACATTGGTCAAATGGCGTCTTTCTGCCTAAGTTCTTATCAGGACTAAGCAGTAATGAGCAGCAGACTTAATGCCGCTAGTCTGGTTATGTGTGACTGCAGCGTAATGCCTGCCTGGGACTCTCCCCTCAGTAAGACCAGTGCTAATAGGGAGGAACATGGATAGTTAGGCTTCATTACACCTCACCTACGCTCATTATTTGCAACTCTGCTCTGCAGAATAGAGGGAAAATGTGTCATTGAGGTGAAGGAGAGGAGCAGGGGGCAATTTAATTTATCTACTTAACAAGGTTTTATATTCAAGATAAAGAGCTGGAGACTCACAACACAGACCGTAAATGAGAACAAAGTGTGTACTTATGTTCATGTGTGCTGTTATGCAAGATTATGAAACAGTGAAAATGAAAACAAAAATGTACCATGGTAACCAGAGATAAAAAAGAAAGATAAAAAAAGCCAATTAGCACAGCTAACAAAATATAATATTATTATTTCTCACACTTATGTTTTTCAAAACACCTAGAAGTAACAGTAACTATGACATTTTGGCCAAACCTGTGCTTACCATAGTAAATGTTTGAAGGGAAAGAAAGGCTAATAACTGTTATGGCTTTTTCTTCTAGACACAAATCTAGATGTTTTTATCTTCAAACCGTTGCTTCCAGCTAAAATACGAGTCCTCTATCCATAATATTGCTTTCTCCATTTAAAAAGTCGTCTTGTCTGAATCAGGAGAGAAATATGCACAAATCAAGCACCGTTCACAAGCAAAACAGTTCTAAACAAACATATCAATGGATTTTGATGTTGTTGTATTTTGACCAGAAGTGAAAAGCTATATTACATAAAAGGGAATTTCATAACATAAACTAATAAATCATTGCATGTCTCTAAATGAGCAACATTTCATACTGTGATGGAACTAATAATTCAGATCTCCATCAGACTGCACTGCATACATATAACTGGGATGAAAGGCAGATAGGAGGTGGGGGCTGATTCATGGATATAGGTGGTCTCCAGATACTCGTTCAGGGTCTCCAGACAGGTTTGTGTCCGAGAGCTCGACTCCCTTCAGTAGGGCATGGCTGTGATAAATCAATGATACTCAGGGATGCAACTGAAGCCCAGGCCCTCTTAAACACTCATTTAAATTCGCAATCATGATTCCAATCTGGGCGGGAGGGAGGGTTAGAGCGGCTCATTATGAAGGCCAGACTGGGGAAAGGAAAACCTGCCACACTGGTGCTTATATGCCTTTAACCTGACCACTCATAAATGGGATGGAGAAAAAAAGGCTGGCATTAACATGGATGAGGTTTGCCTAATGGTCCTATCACACATAAAGGTAAATTTACAGCCTAACACAGACCAAAGAAAAAATTTAAGAAAATGTAAGAGTCTGAGAATCATCAATAAAAAATAATGTGAATTACAAGCTCAAAAGTAAAACATTAAGATGTATGATAACTGTTTTTATGAAAAATAATATCACAAATCAGTTTTTTTTTTTCTTTGGATTTCAGAGTGTTTTCATAAGAATAACCAGTTCAGCCAGATCTGAGTCCAGGTGTGTTAGAATCGGGATTTGTGACTTGTGAAAGGCACAGAGTGGGTTTGGTCTGACTCAGATAGTAACGGGTGGGACTCAATTAGCTGTGTGAATTTATGAGCTGTGCGTGCACATTTTGAAGAGTGAGACTATTAAACACAGTTTTATGACTGCACAGCTCTGCTGCCTTCAGAACGAGAGTCCAAACAGCTGATAATAACATCACAATAACCCTCAAGTAATCCACACCACTCCAGTACATCAATTAACATCTTGTGTGGTGAAAAGAAGCTGTGTGTTTGCAAGAAACAAATCCATCATTAAAAAAAAAAAACCACCATGCATTTAGAACTTTTAGGACTGTTTTTGCTTGTAAACGTTGCTTGATCTGTGCATATTTCTCCTGATTCAAATGAGACAACTGTTCACTAGAGAAAGCATTATTATGGATAGAGGACTCGTATTTTAGCAACATTTTGGAGTTAAAAATATCTTAATGATGGATTTGATTTTTCACAATCAAGCAGCTTTTCACAAGATGTTTATTGATGGATTGGAGTCATGTGGATTACTTGTGGATTATTTGTCACAGCACAAAGGGGCCCAGAGGCCAAGACAAGTCAAACAGAGAATTTATTGTCCACAAAACGAACTCAGGCAGTCTGATGTTCGCTAGTCGGATCAGGCATACGCAGAACTGGAAAATAATTCAGGAGAAAACTGAAACATTGAAGCAAACTTGACTTGTACGAGAGGGACACGTGCAAGAGCCCTCTTTACCTGCCGTTCGATTCCCCAGACCACAGCCCCTACCACATGACCATCGGGCAGAATAGTCTCTGTGGCAGAGCCATCCTCAGAAGAACCGAACTGACAAGAAAGCGCATCAGGCTTAGTATTCTTTGAGCCGGGTCTGTAAGAAATGGTAAAGTCGAATCGCCCAAAGAATAAAGCCCACCATGCCTGTCTAGTGTTTAATCTCTTAGACGAACGAATGTACACTAAATTTCGGTGATCAGTCCAAACAATGAATGGCTGGGCTTTAACCAATGACACCACTCACCTAGTGCCATCTGAATGGCCAGGGGTTCACGGTTACCCACATCGTAGTTACGTTCTGCCGGTGAGAGGCGATGAGAGAAAAAAGCGCACGGGTGAACCCGGTCGTCCTGTGATGAGCAGTGCGAAAGCACCACTCCCACTCCTACATTAGATGCATCAACCTCTACTATGAATTGTCTTGAAGTGTCAGGGGTAATCAGGATGGGTGTGGAAGTAAATAATTTCTTTAGACGATCGAAAGCCTCCTGAGCCGCGTTGGACCACATGAAGCAGGACTTGGTCGATGTGAGGGACGTAAGAGGGCCGGCCACCTGACTGAAATTACGGATAAAGTGACGATACAAAGTAGCTAACCCCAAAAATCTTTGGAGAGCTGTACGAGAGTCGGGGACAGGCCAGTCCATAACTGCGCGCACCTTAGCTGGATCCATACTGATGTCATCGGCGGACACGACTGAACCCAAAAATGAAACCAAACTGGCATGAAAAACGCACTTCTCAGCCTTCACAAAAAGACAATTCTCTAACAGACATTGTAGCACACGACGCACGTGTTGGACGTGTTCCTGGAGGAAAGACGAAAAAATGAGAATCTCCAGGTACACAAAAATGAACATTTTAAGCATGTCCCTCAGGACATCTTTCGCCAATGCTTGAAACACAGCTGGGGCGTTGACGAACTCGAACGGAAGTACCCGGTATTCAAAGTGGCCTAAGGGAGTGTTGAAAGCTGTCTTCCACTCGTCTCCCTCTTTGATGCGCACTAAGAGGTATGCATTGTGGAGTTCCAATTTCGTGAAAATATTTGCTCCCTGCAAGATCTCGAAGGCCAACGACATGAGTGGCAGTGGGTACCGATTCTTAATAGTCATGTCATTAAGCCCACGATAATCAATGCTGGGACGCAAAGAGCCATCTTTCTTTTTCACGAAAAAGAAACCTGCCCCGGCGGGAGGTGAAATGGTACCGGCAGCAAGCAAGTCGGCTAGGTATCTCTCGAGCGCTTCGCGTTCAGGAACGGACAGGGAATAAAGTCAACCACGAGGAGGCGTGCTGCCCGGGACCAGGTCAATGCTGCAGTCATACGGTCGATGGGGAGGGAGAGAAGCGGCCCGTGAACGGCTGAACACCGCTCGCAGATCGTGGTACGCCTCCGGAACACCTGACAAATCACCAGGCTCCTCCTGAAAGACAGGAACAGAAGACACAACAGGCATAGCCGAGACAAGACACTTAACATGACAAGACAATCCCCAAGACAAGATGGTCCCTTCTACCCAGTTAAACTGAGGGTTATGTTGAGTTAACCAGGGGTGCCCCAAAACGATCGGCGAAAGGGGGGAACAAAAAATAAAAAAAGGAAATTGTCTCTTGGTGATTGCCGGAAATGGTGAGATTCACAGGAGCGGTGGCACGAAGAATCTTGGAAAGGATGCGACCATCCAGGGCATAAATAGTAGGTGGGTCACTTAACTCCTGAACAGGAATGCCGTGATCGAGTGCCCAGTTCTCATCCATAAAATTTCCCTCAGCTCCCGAGTCAACCAGAGCTGCGCAGGAAAAGGTAGAGCCACCACAGCACAGGAGGGCAGAGAGGGAGGTACGGGCCTTGTGAGATGGGGAAAAGGTAGTCGCGCTCGCCAGTACTCCCCGGTCTACTGGCGAGCCCTCTCTTTTACTGGACACCTTGCAGCGAAATGCCCCTGTGCGCCACAATACATGCAGAGTCTCTCCGCGATGCGGTGCTGATATTCAGCAGCGGAGATGCGAAGACCCCCCAGCTGCATGGGTTCTGGACCTGGTGAGACCTCCACGGGAAAAGAGACAATGGGTGGGGCCGCCCGTAGCTCGGCCATGGAGTAGCGTGCGCAGCGGCGCAACTCAAAGAGTTTGTCAAGGTGAATAGCCAGCTCGACCAGTTGGTCCAAACGGGTAGGCAGATCACAAAATGCTCCTTGATCTCCCCAGAGAGACCCTCCAAAAATCGAGCGGTGAGAGCTAAGGTGCGGAACTCTATTGCATAATCGGCAGCTGACCGCTTCCCCTGGTGAAGTGTCACAAGCTGTCGAGAAGCCTCGTGTCCATGGAAAGAGCGGTCGAAAATCTTAATCATCTCCTCCTTAAAAGCAGAAAACCGTTCACAGCAGCTGGCCCCAGACTCCCACACAGCCGCTCTCCAGTCACGTGCCTGCCCAGTCAGGAGAGAAAGCACAAAAGCTACCTTGGAGCGGTCCTCGGCATAGGTCGTGGGTTGGAGGGAAAAAATCACCTCACACTGTGTCAAGAAAGCTCGGCATTCAGTAGGTTGTCCAGAATAACAAGAAGGATTGTTGATTTGTGGTTCAAGAAGACTACGTGGCAGCAGCATAGCAGATAGGGCGGGACGCAGATTCTGTAGCTGACCGGTTAACTCCGAAACCTGGGTGAACAGGCTCTCCACCTGACGGCAGTGAGCTCCACTTCATGTTGGCCCAGCATCACGCCCTGCAGTTTCACTGCAGAACGAATGGGAGTCTCCTTCGCCGGATCTATGCTCTGGTCAGATTATTCTGTCACAACACAAAGGGACCCAGAGGCGAAGGCAAGTCAAGCAGAGAATTTATTGTCCACAAAACGAACTCAGGCAGTCTGATGTTCGCTAGACGGATCAGGCATACACAGAACTGGAAAATAATTCAGGAGAAAACTGGAACATTGAAGCAGACTTGACTTGTACGAGATGGAGTGCGGTCCCGGCCGGAGTGGCGAGCGGCAACTTCCACGGAAGGCTGTACAGTCCGGAGGGCTGCGCCCGGAGGCAAACGAACCACTGGTCGAAGGCAACTGGGAGACTGGGCAGAGATCAGGTAAGACACTCGACAGGACTCAATTTGACTAGACAGGACAGGACTGTTCTTGACAAAACACAACAGAGTAACGGTAGTCAATAGAAAGAGAGCTGGCAGAATGGCTGCGAAACACAATAATCTGACAAAGAAGTCTAGTAACACACAGAGAGAAATAGAGAAGCAAATTAATGTCAAAAGGAAACAGGTGCTGTCCCAATAAGTGCGAGCGCTGATTGTGAATGCGAACAGTTGAGTCTAGGAAGCAGAGCAAGAAATAGAAAGAAAAAGAAAACTGGAATCAAACCTGGCTCATGACATTATTGTGATGTTTTTATCAGCTGTTTGGACTCTCATTCTGATGGCACCCATTCACTGCAGATGAACCATTCATGCAAGTGATGTAATGCTAAATTTCTCCCTTCTGATGAAGAAACAAATTCATCTATATCTTGGATGACCTGAGTAATTTTTCAGCAATTTTTAGGTGAACTATTCCTTTAAAAACAAACTGGTATTGCATGATTCAACAATTTTTCTCTGTTTAACAATTATTATTTAAAAATGACTAGGCTACACAAAACCGCAGAACATCCTTTGTTCATTAGCAACTTCAGTCTTCCACTGGCCAAGAACTAACATTTGCTGTTAGGTCCAAAAGTTGATGAAAGTACAAAATGGTAGCTAAAAGAAATCCATTTCCCCAGTCTAGAAATTCAGAAAAGATTTCATCACACATCAATTACAAATTTAACTCACTTTTCATAGTGTAGAGGTGATCCCATCTGTCTGTATTCTTTGTTTAATGACTCATATGCATGATAATATGGTACTTTGGATTTTCACATATAACCCTAAACTGTTCATTAATTAGACAAAGCTTTTATACAAAAAACACCAGTGACTGCACAACTAAAAATGATTTTACTGCTCACAAAATTTTGGCTTTTGGTTAATATAATGTTAATACAAATCTAATATTTACATACATCTATACACAAAATGTCTATTGGCATTCCGTTGCATCATAATATGCTTGATTCATTCATTTTTGTATGACTTCTGTGAGCCCAAAGGAACACGATCCTATTTCCATATACTTTAGAATGAAGCCCCAACGCCGCAATAGCCCTGAACTTTACGCAATGATCAAACACAGGTCTTCTCCTACTCTCATTTCAAAAGTTTTCAGCCATAAAAACACTTTCATTAAAAGTGAGAGATGTGGAGGGAGACAGAGTAAAGGGGAGGTAACCGACCTAATCAATCCAAACACAGAGGCTCGCATCGAAGCGGATGCGAATTTCTCAATTTCAAGTAATCCACGGCGGAATTACTTGAAGAAAAGGCTTCACGGCGTGATTCATGCGCCTCCTCCCCCGTATTCCACCTCGTTCCCTGTCCCCTCTCCTGTATTTACTCCATTTCTCCATCAGAGTCTCCCGAGCTCATCAGAATACATAACGGAGTGCTTAACATTTGCCATAAAGGCAGCCGTCCCACACATGCACACTCTCATTAAGCACTGCACAAACACACCTTAACTTTCATAAAGTGCACATATATTCTTTTAGATAATTTTATAAATGTAAACTTTCACACATGTATAATGCTGCATGTACTTTATAGAGTTCACTCATTTTGAATAGGATTAGTAAATGTCATGTGCGTGACAAAGTTCTAGAGTGCAATTTAAATAACTTCACAACTTAAATGAGGGTCTATTTCACACAGAAGTCAAAGACAAGAACATTTCTATGAAAACTCTGATATTGCAATGTGAAAATAAAGTAAAATAATAACATACTGTATAAATTAATATGTGAAATAAATAAAAATGTGAGGTGTTTATACATTATATTTATGGTATTGGACACACTTTATTTTAAGGTCTGATTCTCAGCATTAACTACAACTTTTACCTCAATAAACTCCTTATTTGTTTCTTGTTATTAATAGGTAGTATGGCAGTTGTTAATTTTAGTTATTGGGTAGGATTAGGGATGTAGAATATGGTCATGTAGAATATGTGCTTTATAAGTACTAATAAACGGCCAATATGTTAACAAAAGGCATGCTAAAAAAGAATAGTTAATAGTGAGAATTGGTCCTTATACTAAAGTGTTACCATTGCATTTTTGGTAACACTTTACAATAAGGAACATTAGTTAACATGAACTAATAATGAACAATACTTCTACAGCATTTATTAATCTTAGTTAATGTTAATGTCAGCATTTACTAATGCATTATTAAAATCATAAGTTGTTTGTTAACATTAGTTAATGCACTGTGAACTAACATGAACAAACAATGAATGACTATATTTTTACTAACTAACATTAACAAAGATTAATAAATAGTGTAATAAATGTATTGTTCATTTTAGTTAACACATTAACTTACGTTAACAAATGACACGTTGTAAAGTGTTACCGTATTTTTTTGTTTTCCATTTTATTTGCTTATGTTGTATGTTATATGTTATTCACACACAAACTGTCATATTACATCAAAAGTCTGTCATATGAAATTCATTATGCTGTAATTGTGTCTTTTAAAGGGATGATTCACCCAAAAATTACTCAAAAAGTTGTTGTTCAACAACTGAGGGTTTCTTCTCTGAAAGATATTTTAAATTACGCTGGAGTCCAAATAAAATTGTACTTCATTGGCTTTCATTGTATGGCCAGAAAAAAAAAAAAAAGGTTGTCACACTATACCTTTGATGCTGCCCCTCAGATCCTCATTTTTGCCAGATAAATTGTAAAAATCAATTATATTTCAATTTACATTTGTGACCCTGGACCACAAAACCAGTCATAAGGGATGTATACATCCCCTGAAAGCTGAATAAATAATTGATGTATGGTTTGTTATGATAGGACAATATTTGGCAGAGATACAACTATTTGAAAATCTGGAATCTGAGGTTGCAAAAAAAATCTAAATATTGAGAAAATCGCCTTTAAAGTTGTCCAAATTAAGTTCTTAGCAATGCATATTACTAATCAAAAATTAAGTTTTGATATATTTACAGTAGGAAATTCACAAAATATCTTCATGGAACATGATCTTTACTTAATGTCCTAATGATTTTTGGCATAAAAGAAAAATCTATAATTTTGATCCATACAGTGTATTTTTGGCTATTGCTACAAATATACCCCAGCGACTTAAGACTGGTTTTGTGGTCCAGGGTCCATTTATGCATTTGGCAAACACTTATCTGAAAAGACCTGCAGTGCATTCAAAGTATACAATTTCATGAGTTTATGCATGCACACAATTCTCTCATTCCCTGGGAAATCATACCCATGACCCTGATGTTGTTAGCGCCATGCTCTACTGTTTGAGCCACAGGAATAACATAATTTTGTATCTTCAGTGCACTTTGACTGTAGTTTAAATCATGAGTAACATGTAATTTGGGAAGCTACCCCAACACTGCTAACTGTCATCCGGCTCATCAACTATAGCTGACTAGCACAGAGGCCTGGAGAGACATTGGCCTTTATGCAGATGCATGTTGACGCTCATTAGCATAGCAAATAAGCCTTGCTAATTATCTCTACAGCGGAGAGCAACACTCAGCTTGAAAAGGGCAGAGAGAGAGAGGTGGCCCGAGTACATAAGCAAAATTAATAGCCCTCCACTCCACGCTAAAAAAAGTTTAAGAGGTGACAGGAGTGTGTTTTCAAATGGAGAGAGAGAATGTGACGACTGCTGAGTGTTGCAAAGATCGGCTGAGATTGTGTGTGTGTGTGTGTGTGTGTGTGTGTGTGTGTGTGTGTGTGTGTGTGTGTACATATATGCATATATAAAAAGAAATCATGTCAATAGTTTTATTTTTGTGATAATGTTTTAAGATATATTTCTAAACTCACCAAAAATAGATAATTTTTATATATAAAATATCAATATTATAAATATTTTACATATTAAATATTCTATGTTTTTTAAATAATTGAAATATACGATTTATTATTTATTTTTGAATATATATATATATATATATTAGGACTATCAAACGACTAAAATATTTAATCGCGATTAATCACATGATGTCATGAGTTAACTCGCAATTAATCACAATTTAATCGCACATTTTTATTTGTTCTAAATATACCTTAAATTAATACTTTTCAAGTTTTTAATACTCTAATAAACATGGGCATGGACAAATATGGATGCTTTATGCAAATGTATGTTTATTATTATTATTGAAACCATAGTCAACATAGAGCATGAAGACTAGACATGTTTCAAAGGTCATAGATGTTTTTCAAAGAACATGTTCATGAAAAAAAAATACCAGGTTCCCATTACACTGTAAAAAAGAAGTTGAGCCAACTTAAAATTTTAAGACAACTAGCTTCAGCAGAATTTTGAGTTTTCTCAACTTGTTGTTTTAAGTTTATACAACAAAAAGTTGAGAATCTCCTACAAAAATAAGTTGAGAGAACTCAAAAATCTGCTGAAGCTGGTTGCCTTAAAATTTAAGTTGGCTCAACTTTTTTTTTTTTACAGTGTAGTAGCCTATTACATACATTATACTGAACAATAGTAATGTTGGCTATTTCTGACTTCAAGGTAAACCGAACATTTATTTTGACGGGTTGCCGTTAATACCTTTACATTTCTGTGTGTATATGATATGATGAGGATAGTGTTACTCAAATGAAGCGGTCAAATGCTCATGAAGTGACTCTCAGAGCAGTTCTGGAGATGTTGTTCTGTATTTATGTCCACATTAGTGAGACGGCAGACGCTAATATCACCGGAAGCGTCACGTGCCATTCAGTACCAGTAGTAAACAAAACCGCGCGTCTGCGCCATTCATTAACACAGAGACACGCAGAATTCATATTTAAATAGTCTTTTTGCTGCTTAATATTTACAAATACGAGTGAGAGTGTGCTCACTTGTGTGTGCGTGTACGTTTGTTTGTGTATGTGTGTGTGTGTATCGGGGCTGAAATGACATGCCTTCGTGTAAATAAGATAAATAACATAAGGCTATTTAGTTTGTTTAATAAAAGAGCACGGTATTGACCTGTTCTATAGGAAAGGTAACTTTAAATGACTTCTGTTGTAATCTAGCGCTATAGAGAAAATAAAATTAACTTGACCTTCAAGGGGGGCGGGGGTGCCTTTGGGGGGGGGCGAGCCGCCCCCCTAAAATAACGGTAGGGGAAACACTGAAAGTCAATTTCTGCGTATAAATAGAACGCCAAATAGAAACAGAAACTTGTGGTATTGATACATACTTTCATAATTTACAATATAAAGCAGCATAGATTTTTATTTTATGATTGTTATTTTATTCATAAAATAATGTGGCGGGCCAGAATAGGCCCGCGGGCCTTGAGTTTGACACGTGGTTTATATTGTTTTAAATATGGATGTTTTTTACAAAAACGCATCGATTCGCTACAGGAGGTCTTTATTCATCCCTCAGAGCCGTGTGATGCGCATTTTAATATGGATGGATGCGCTTTATTTAACTACTTTTTGACTGTTGAACGAAAACATTCACCCATGTCATTACTTGAAATAGCCAGGACAATTTTTTAATATAACCTCGATTGGATTCGTCTGAAAGAAGAAAGTCATAAACACCTTGGATACCTTGAGGGTGAGTAAAACATGGGTTCATTTTTGGGTGAACTAACCCTTTAACTGTTCAGGACAAACAAGGGACTCATGAACAACAATCACTAAACAAACAAACACAGCTGTGGATCATTCAGGTAACAACACAGTATTAAGAATCAAGTGTATGTCATTTTTATGAATTCATCTATTATTTTCTCTTGTGGACTATATGTAAACATCTTTTACGTGAAATATAATATTCAGGTCATTACTAAATAAACAATAACATGCATTCTGTATGATCCCTCTCATTTTGGTAAAATAATTAACATTTTGCAGATTCTGCAAGGTGTATGTAAACTTTTGACTTCAACTGTATACAGTATATATAGATATATAAAACGCTCTACTATCAATTCACAAGGCTTTGAAACTGACACGCTCATGTTATTCAGCCAAAGTGGAGACACGTATAAAACACCACTGAAATCATATTCAACAAATTACAATGGCAAATAAATCTAAAAAATCCTATCAGTTACGATCCAATCACAAAAGCGGAATCAGATGACATGCAAATCAAACAGCACTAATTTCATCATCTCCTGCTTCTCCATTCCTCCAGTTTTCCCCTTCAAACCTGCCAGATGTAATAAAACAGCTGTCAAGCATTCTACACTCCAAACACCTTTCAAAAATATCTCTCACACACATACGATACAATACAGGACCCAGAAAATAGAAAGAATGCTGCTCAGCGCAAATGACACCATGAATGATGAGCGAAGAGAAAATGACATTCATGTTAGCGCTTTATGAGACGACTAAAGGGTAGACACATTCTCACGGTCTCCATAATACAGATTCTTCTCATATAATCAGAGGAAAAACTGTGCTAGATGCACATTTGAATGTTGAGAGAATTCCTCTGTCCGTCTGTCTCATTAAAAATCCCTCATTAGGAATTCTGGAGTGCGCGTGAGCGCTGTGTGAGGGTCAAAGGTTAATGCAAGCTGTCAAAAGGTCTGTAATTATAAGGAAGAAACATGGCCGCTTTTGTCCCTCGAGACAACGAACACTTTTCCAGAGCGTCAAAAAGAGCCCATTCCTGAAAAGAACCACAATTTCAGACGGCAAACAACCCGTGTCTGAGCTCTTGAATATAAAAGTTCTTCAATAAAAGATTTGTAGATGATTTTTGGGGTTTTTAATTAACAGCACAGAGCAGAGTTGAAGTGGTGATCTTGCAGTATTAGTCTTGAGACCTTTCGAGACCGGATGAATGTGGTCTTAGTCTGAGTCTCATTACGTGGTGTCTTGCTCATGGTCTGGGTCTCAGGTTATGACAGTCTATTTCCACTGTACTAAAGGTGATAATTATCTCAACTACTACTCGACCGTGTTATTTCAGGGCAAAAATGTTTCTTCAGTTCTTCGTGTCTTCATAGTGTATAGAGCATGTGCACTAACCATTAGGCCACATCTCTTTATATGAAGGGCTTTAAAAAACTCGTAAGTAGCCTATAGTTTATAATTTCAGTTTAAAGCGGCTCGGCCCGTCAGATTCTCTGACAGAAAGGCTGCGTTTGCCGCTGACAGAGACACGCTATTTAATGTGTATGAGATGTGTGCTGTTTTCCTAAATGCATAACTTACATTTCACAGGTATATTCTCCATGTAAATGTAGAAAGCCATGGAAATATTTCCATTTTGCTGTCAGAAGTGCATGAGCTATGGCTTTGCGATTCTCCGCTAAACTTCAGACTTCATTTAGAACGAGCGCGCCAAACAGACTGACTAAAATAGGACTAGGACTAAAATATACATTTTGTTGAAATATTTGTAGTTGGACAATAAATGTGACATGTAGAATTTTAAACCTACAAGTAAGTGTATTTTTTATGATAGCACTAACTGTAAAGTGACTGTAATGGGGTAATCAAAACAGCCTTATTTATGGAAACCCGTTTCCGCCACTGAATTAAAAATTAAAAAAGTTTATTGCGACTTTTTATCTCACAATTCTGACTTTTTTTCACAGAATTGTGAGATATAAAGTCAGAATTGCGAGATATAAACTCGGAATTCTGACTTTTTTTTCCTCGCAATTGCGAATTTATATTTCACAATTCTGACTTTTTTCAGAATTGCATGATATAAACTCGCAATTGCGAGTTAAAGTCCAGTTTTGAGGGGGGAAAAAGACTGATATGTTCTCAGAATTGCGAGTTTATATCTCACAATTGGAAAAAAAGTCAGAATTGCGCGATATAAACTCGGAATTCTGACTTTTTTTTCTCGCAATTGCGAGTTTATATCTCAATTCTGAGAGAAAAAGTCAAAATTGCGAGACAAAAAGTCAGAATTGTGAGTTTATATCTCAGAATTATGACTTTTTAACTCATTTACGTGCAATTGCGTGTTTATATCATGCAAATCTGAGAAAAAAAGTCATAATATCCTTTTATTATTTTTTATTCAGTGGCGGAAACGGGCTTCCATACTTATTACTCAATTAGTCTGTGCTTTTTTATTATTTTCATTTTTAGTTTAGTAAATTTAACTTATTAAATTATTTTTGTTTTTAGATTGCAATGTTTCAATGTTAGAATGTAATGTGATTTTAACCCTTTTTTGCACATAATATATGGCTAACATGGTTACATTCACTTTATTTGTTTATTTGTTTAATCCAAATACAAAATACCGAGATATACACCGTATACTGCAAATCAGCCAAAAAATACAGAGATAGGAATTTTTGCTCATATCGCCCAGCCCTAAACCAAAGCATTACAGGTTCATTTATAAGACCGTTGAAGATGGTCTCAGTGTTTAGAATCTGAATGTGAAGCAAAAATTTAGTAGATCCAGATTGACGTGTTTAGCTTAAAGCAGAGCACTCCATTTAGTTTGGCTTTCTATTCATCAAAAAATCATGAAAAAAACTGTATCACCGTTTTGTCAATATATTAAGCAGCACAACTGTTTTTAACATTGCTAATAATAAGAAATGTTTCTTGAGCAGAACATAAGCATATTAGAGTGATTTCTGAAGGATCATGTGACACTGAAGACCTAATGATGCTGAAAATTCGTATCTTAGGAATAAATAAAGCTGTAAAATATATTAAAATATAAAACATTTGTTTTAAAGAGCAATAATATTTTGCAATATTAAAGTTTTTACTGTATTTTTGATCACATAAATACAGTCTTGGGGATCATAAAAGCCTTTTGATTTCATGTTGACTTTAACTTCACTTCTCCCATTAACAAGCATGTCTTCAATATATTCTTAATTGACAGTTCCGAGTTTTCTCCAAATTATAATTAAACTGTCAATATCGGACTGCCATAGTGTCTCACCAAGATGCATTCATAATTATTTTGGATGCATGCTGCACACAAGCTAAGCGTCTTTCATTCAGTCGTGATCCTATCAAATCAACAGATATTCCAAATCCGTTGTGAATTAAATATAAAGCAGGTGTACTTAATCATTCATTCATTCATTCAGGTGTACTTAATTTACCTGTCCTGACATTAACTATGTTACCTCTTTTTTATGATTCAACTAAACAGCTGTCCTAATGAGATACATGTAGCATCAACGCCGTAAGAATTGAAAACACAACATTTCACAATCAGCTTAAGCAAATATGTAAATCCGGCCATAAAACAATTATGGCTAGAATGTCCTGCAACTGGTGATGAAACAAAGCATTATGAGGCACTAAGGCTTTATACAGAAAGTACGCCTCAACAATAGCAATGAAACAATGTGGGTTTGAGAGACAAGCTCATTAGCTGTTTCAAAAAATAAATTGTAAAACCTCCATGAATGACTACTATTCTGGATTAATTGTGAAAAGTTGTTTTGGAGAGTCTTTAACCATGTTCAGACAGCAAAAGTGCATTTCCATCAACTATTTCCACACTAACCGTACAAAATTACTGTGGCAGCCAAAGTACGTATAACAGAACGTATAAGTGTTTTCGTGATGCTTGTGTAAGGGTGGTTTCCTACAGTGGTTCAGGCTGTAGGATTGCCGAATGACTAAATAAACGTTATCAGCATGATGGTATAAAACTGTACATTTCTTGTCTATTACCACCCACTGCCACTTATACCAACGACAGAAATAAGCGCAGTTACAATAGCTAAATATGTGGGAGAGCGTTGCTATTGTCTGACTATATTGTATTGCAATAAGTAGCACTTCAATATTAACCTTGAATCAAGACTAGTTAGCACATCATTTATAATTGAAATGGTTTAATAACAGTATTTTGAGATAGAGAGAGGAAGAAAAAGAGGGAGAGAGGGCAGAGCCCCAAGAAGAGAGCTCCAGCAAAGAAAATAGGTAGCAAAGAATAGAGAGAGCAAAGAAAAAGAGAGCAACTGTTACGATCTTCTTTTCCCCTTCCTTGACCATGTGACTAAAAACCAAATGTGAGACATTCAAACTGACCAATCAGCAGATTACAGTTTATACCCACTGTGCAAAAGGTGTGACAGTTAGCAGACCCCCGATGTATACACATGTTGGCCTACAGGTCTTGAGCACTATCAGCACCTCTGTGCCTTCAGGAATTCCAAATGGCCCTTTTGTTACTCAAGATAGGTTTGGGACAGGAAAGCAGAAGTCTTTGATTATTTTTGACCCTATTTCACTAACCAAATAAGTTCATTTATAAGACCGATGAGACCAAGCAACTAAATCCAAAAGATGGTTTCAGTGTTTAGGATCATAAACTGAAGCACAAATTTTGTAGATCATAATAAGTATCATTTTATTATTTTTTAAATGATTACAAACTTCTAACTGACAAATAGGTAACACGTAGTTTAAAGGGTAGTGCGAAAGATCGGTAAAAATTTAAAATTACAATTAATTAGTATTTGGATGCTGAACTGTGATCTAATAAATCTGTTTCTGAATATGCATGACAAGATTTTCTGTTATATGAACTACACTGAATGACATTTTGATGGGTGTTTTCTGTAACTCATGGTAAAAATGTATGATAGTCATTATTTTTTGCTCAGAAATAATACAATTAAGCAGGACGCATAAAGCTGTGTTAACATTTTATCATTTAGATTTTTGAAAACCCTTTTTCTGTCTTTGACCCATACATACCTAAAAGTACTGCTCCATTAGACATGGGTTAATTATACAACATGATGAGCTCCTTGTCATTTTCTGTTCACAAACTGTCCTGTGCAAATCAGCAAAGTCTCAAATGAACAATACAAGTCCCAAATCAGGTCTATTGGATGTATCGGAATAGCTTTGTCCTGATTGGATTTCCCTATTTGCTGGCATTCTCAGCGTCCAGGCCCTTATTAAAGGGCCATGGAAAGGGTCTGGATCACATCAGAGAAGGGGGACTGGTAATCACCCATCTAATGCCATTTAATCTGGTTTACTGATCTAAACTAGGAAGTGATGTCTCTCTGTTCTTCTATTTTATCTTTCTCTCAAGACAAGACAAGACAGAAGTTGCCTAACCATAATGAAACCTGAAGTTACTGATTTGAGAAGCTCTAAATCTCTAATTGGTCACTCATGCATGCATGACAAACAAAAACTAGAGTCTAGAACAGGGGTGTTCCAACAGGCCTACAGATTGCTGTTAACGCTCCAGTAATTACATGATATTTAAACAGTATTAGTGTATATTGTTTTACTTATTACAATTATTTTCTTAATATTTTGAATTTTTATTTTTTATTTTGCATTTTCCTTTTAGTTGGTTTTAGTAATTTTGTTGTGTTTTTCAATTTTATCCTGTCTTACAGAGTGTTTTTTTTTTTCATGCCAGCTTCTATGTGTCACGGTGCACACAGCAGGGAGGATCAAGGACACGCAAATGAGGATATAACTTCAAATAATAGTCTTTACTGATGACATCAAGGCAGGGCAAGACTAGGCAGGGCAAGACACAGACAGGAACACCGGGGAGTAACGAGTAGACCAGACCACACGAAACTCAACAAGCAGGAACTTAAACACACGCGCTAATGAGACAAATACACCTGAACACAATTAACTAATAATCACATGAAACAAGGACAGGAAACAAACCAAATAAGGAAACATGAGGCGGGAACACATGACAGACACGACAGAACCCTGACACTATGTCTGAAGCTAAACCGTCTTTGGCAAGGTTTAGTTATTCAAAAGTAAAACTAAAGATGTTTTTTTTCCTAAAACCTTAAGACTAAATTTGGATTTACTTGGTTAACCTTTTCAAAAAATATCAACAGAATAAAACAAGATTCCTCAGCATTTTTAAATAGTCCTATATAACGCTTTTTGTTTTAGTTAATTTATTACTTCCAGTTAAACTAAATAAAAATGAGAAAGTATGTCTTAGCAACTAGCTGAAGTAAAATATGTATTTTTATATATTTTTTATTATACATTTCTTATTATATTTTTTCAGGCCACATTTATTTCAATTAACTTTCTGTTTTGAAGATTTAGTTTTAATTTTAGTGTATGTTTTTGTGAAAATTCTAGGGTGTATATAATTTTTTATAAAACAATACACAGTACAATATTAATAACAATATTAATAGTTGTATATATAAAAATTAATTGCTAACAGGTAAAACAAACGCAGAATGCATTACACTGAGCTCAACTGCACACATTTTTCATTCAATAAGGAATGTATATAATGCATATACAGTCAGGTCCATATTTGGACACAGGGACAATTTCTATTATTATAGCTGCTGACCAAAACATATTCAAGTTACATATTCAAGTTACAGTTATATAATGAATATTCAAGTTACAGTTATATAATGAATATGGGCTTAAAGTGCACTCTTTTGAGCTTTAATATGAAGGTATTCTCATCAAAATTGGAGGAAAGGTTAAGGAACTACAGATCTGTCAGGGTTCTGTCACTTCGGTCTAGTTTATTCATGGTTTTGTGACGGAGCCCTGACACTCCCTTCTTATCTTGTTTTCTGGTGAGCGCGTGGCTTCGAGTGTGCTCGAGCTGCGTGCTCTCTGGTCTGCGTGCTATGTTTCATGTTGGGGTGGGGTGTTCGGATCCCGGCACTCCTGTCTTGTTCAGGCTCGGTTCTGGTTTCGTGTCGGGATTCGGACACTCACGCTCCAGGTTTGTTCGCGCTGTGGGAGCGTGCGATTTCGAGTTCGCTCGGGCCGTGCGCTCTGTCCTCTGTGTGTGTGTTTTGTTCGGCACGCAGTTCGGTTTCGGCCGCGTGCTTTTTTCTCTTGTTATGTCTTGTTCTGTGTGGCACGCAGCTTGTGTTTTTTCACTGGATGTGTGCTTTCATGTTTGTCATGTTTTGTGAACATGCAGCTTATGAGTCTCCTCATTAGCTGCCTGTTCGTGTCCTGTTTTGCACATGGCTAGTGATTTTGTTTTGCTGGCCATGTGCTTGTGTTTTTGTTTTGTGTGAGCAGATGGCTTGTCTTGTTTGGTTCGATGTGCCATGTGCTCTCATGTCAATTGTCTTGACCCCACCCACCTTGTTTCCTGATTATTGGTAAATTTGCCCCACCTGTGTTTACTCGTTACCCTCCTTATTTGCTCCGTTTATAATCTCCTTGTGTTTGCAGTCCTGTGCCGGTTCGTTGTCGATGTTAAACTGTGTGAAGTCCTGTCCTGCCTTGCCAGTCTGTTTTATCCTACGGGGTAGTTTTTGTTGTTTATTTAATTTTTATTATTAGTAAAGCCCTATTTCCTCCTCCAAGTGAGTCCTCGCTCTCATCCCTTCACCCTCACCTGACACTATCCACTGTAATATGTATCCCCTTTTTCAAGGGACCATAAGTAATTGGACAACTGACTCAAAAGCTATTTCATGGACAGGCATGAGCTATTCTTTCGTTATGTCTACATCAATTAAGCAGGTAAATGTTCTGGAGTTGATTGTGTTCCATTTGCATTTGGAAGCTGTTGCTCTGAACCTACATCATGCAGTCAAAGGATCTCTCCATGCAAGTGAAACAGACAATTGTTAGGCTTCAAAAACAAAACAAATCCATCAGAGAGATAGCAGGAACATTAGGAGCTAAGTGGGTCAGGTTAGTCAACATGGAAAGTTTGAGACCGGACAGTGAGTGAATGGGAGGAGTTCAGGGATATAGTGCTGCTGATTAGTGCTGACAGGTGGCGGTGATCAGAAATCAGGGGATTGGAATCTGATGAGTGTCTTTGGTGGAGACTGCGGTGACTGTGGTGACTCTCTGACAATACCCCCTCCTCCAGGGGCAGCTCTTGACGCCCTATTACGGCGACGGGGTCGGCCACGGCCTCTGGGTGCGGGACGGTCAGGGTGGTTCTGGTGAAACTCGGCCAGGAGAGAGGGATCCAGCACATCGTCCCGGGCCACCCAGGATCTTTCCTCCGGCTCGTATCCCTCCCAGTCAATAACATATTCCAGGCAACCATCCCATCGCTGAGAGTCCAAGATGTCCTGCACCCTGTAGACTAGGGGCTCCTCGATGATCTCGGGAGGAGAGTGAGACATGGAATGCTGGATGGATACGATACCGTGCAGGGAGTTGGAGACCAGAGGTGACCTCATTTATCTGCCTCTCGATGGAAACGGGACCAATATAGCGGCGACTCAGCTTCCGGCAGGGCAGGCGGAGACGCAGATCCCGGGTGGAGAGCCAGACCTTATCTCCAGGACGATAGACGGGGGTGGCAGATCGACGGGCATCTGCATAGGTCTTGTGTCTCCACACTGCCTGCTGGAGTTGGACATGAGCTAAGTCCCAAACTCTCTCGCTCGCTCAGAATTAGTGGCCGACAGCTGGAACGTCGGAGGGCTCTTCTGTCCAGGGAAACAGAGGGGGTTAGTAGCCGAGTATGCACTGGAAAGGGGTGAGGCCGGTGGTGGTTTGCTTGAATTTTGTGCATACTCGGCCCACGGGAGGAAGCGGTTCCAGCTGTGCTGGTTGTCATGACAGTAGGCCCGGAGATATCTCCCAATCTCCTGAATCTTCCGCTCAGTCTGGCCGTTAGTCTGGGAGTGATACCCTGAGGAGAGACTGACCGTGACAACGAGGAGTTTGAAGAATGTCTTCCAGACAAGGGAGACAAACTGTGGCCCGCGGTCGGAGACGACATCAGATTAT
The DNA here is from genome assembly GCF_936440315.1 of Barbus barbus. NCBI lineage: Eukaryota > Metazoa > Chordata > Actinopteri > Cypriniformes > Cyprinidae > Barbus > Barbus barbus. The sequence goes on from NC_136733.1 coordinate 5,411,478, forward strand.
GGAAGAGGACCTCTGCTGTTTCGAGGGCTGTGGGTAAACCCCGGAGGAGAGGAAGATCTGTTAATAAGTCGACTCCAACTTGGGACCAGGGACGACATGGAATGGGTAATGGGACTAATTTTCCGGCGGGAAGTGATGTGGAGTCTTGGAGATGGCACAGACTGAGCATCCAAGAACGTACTGGGAGACATCCCGGGCCATACTGGGCCACCAGTACGCTGGCTGGCTGGGTGTCCAGAGCCTGGGGAAGCATGCAGGGAGGCCAGAAGGGAAGTCATCAAGGAGGTGGGGACGTAGGTTTTGCCCTCTGGGCCTCCCAGCGGAGCGGGTTCGGTGATGGAGGCGATGCGGATCTGTTCATCCAGGGCTCACCGGATGGGGCTCACAAGGGAGGGAGTATGGGTTCAGCTGGAGGAAGTATGGTTTCAGGTGTGGAGGGTTCGTCGGGGGCATGGATACGTGAGAGGTAATCAGCCTTGACATTCTTATCTCCGGGTCGATACGTGATGGAAAACTGGAAGCGGGTGAAGAAGAGGGCCCAGCGAGCCTGCCAGGGGTATAACCTCTTAGCACTTCGGAGATATTCCAGGTTTTTGTGGTCAGTGATGACGGGAAAGGGGTGTTGAGCTCCCTCCAGCCAGTGTCTCCATTCCTCCAGCACCAGTTTAATGGCTAGCAGCTCCCGATTTCAAATATCGTAGTTCCGCTCCGCTGGGGAAAGCTTTCTGGAGAAGTAAGCACAAGGGTGGCGTCGGGGAGGCTCTCCGTGGTTTTGAGACAGCACTGCTCCCACGCCGGAGGTGGAGGCATCCACTTCCACTATGAATGGGAGTTGGGGTTCGGGATGTGAGAGGATGCGAGCAGTGCAGAAAGCCTCCTGGAGCTTCTTGTAGGCGGCTCAAGCTTCGGAGTTCCAGGACAGAGACTTGGGTTTCTGATGGAGCATGGAAGTGAGGGGGGCTGAGAGGAGACTGAAGTTCAGAATGAACCTCCGGTAGAAATTTGCGAAGCCGAGGAATCGTTGAAGTTCCTTTACTGACTGAGGCTGGGGCCAGTCCCGGATGGCTTGGACCTTCCCCTGGTCCATCTGGATCCCATCCGCACTGAGGATGTAGCCGAGGAACTGGACCGTGGGGCGGTGGAACTCACACTTCTCGAGCTTCAGGTAGAGGTGGTGTTTCCTGAGTTGGCGTAGGATCTGTGTTACGTGATGGCGATGTTCGGCCAGGTTCCGGGAGTAGATCAGGATATCGTCTATGTACACGATGACAAACCGTGTACACGATGGAACACCTCGTTCATAAACCCCTGGAAGACGAACGGAGAGTTGGAAAGGCCATATGGCATGACCCAATATTCATAGTAGCCTGAGGGGGTAATGAACGCCGTCTTCCACTCGTCGCCTTCCCAGATACAAACGAGGTTATAGGCGCTCCGCAGGTCCAGCTTCGAGAAGATGTGGGCCCCACGGAGTTCCTCGAGGGCGGTCGGGACCAGGGGAAGAGGATAAGGGAGCTTGACAGTGTGATCATTGAGGGTCCAATAGTCGATGCAGGGCCGCAAGCCTCCATCCTTCTTGCCCACGAAGAAGAAGCTCGAGGTCACCGGAGAGGAGGAAGGGCGAATGAACTGTTGTTGGAGAGCCTCCTTGATGTAATCCTCCATCGCCTTGCGCTCCGGGATGGACAGGGGGTACACTCGACCCTTATAGCACCAGGCAGGGGAGTCGATGGCACAATCCCATGGCCGGTGCGGTGGTAATTTTGTGGCTGCCTGTTTGCTGAACACATCCTGGAACACCAGGTAGTCAGATGGGATCGTCGGAACCTCACGACATTCGGGGGCTCACCACTAGGGTGGAATGAACTTGGAGCTTCAGGTTACTAACCAGGGGCACAGGGACGTTGGAGAGACAGTTTTGGATGCAGGTTTTACTCCATCGGAGGATCTCACTGGTATCCCATCTGACTTCGGGGGAAAGTTGATATAGCCAGGGGCGTCCCAGGACGATATTGACGGTGGGTCCCTCCAGTACCAGAAAGGAAATCCTCTCCTGATGAAGACAGCCTACTTGCAGAGTGATCGGCAGAGACCGGAACTTGATGTGCCCAAGCCCAAGCGGCTTTCCTTGTATGGTCTCGATCTTCAGCTCGGCCTGTCTCTGGCGGGGTAAATCAAGCTGTTTTAGGAGGGCTTGTGAAATGAAATAGCCTGAGGATCCCGAGTCCACGAGGGCGGGTACTGAAAAGAAATGACGTGGGGTGAGCAGTTGTACTGTTAGCAGTGGTAGGGTAGAGATAGCAGGCTCCAATTGGAGGGTACTCACCGCTGGGCGTGGGTGGCAAGAGGGGCACACCCGAATGAAGTGCCCCGGAACTCTGCATTAGAGCCACAGCCCCGTGGCGAGAGGCCAAGCACGCTTAGTGCATGAGATGCGATTAGTATCTATTTGCATAGGTTCTGGTACCGGAGGACAGGCAGTTGGTGAGGACGGAGAATGAGCGGTTATCCGGCTGACAAGCCGTGAGATGTTGGGAGATCTTAACGGCCTTCTGCATAAAGCTCTCCAGACCGACAGTGTCATCATAGATCGCCATCTGGGCTATGATCTGTGGATCCAAGCCCTGACGGTAAGCAGTGAGTAGCGCTGCCTCGTTCCATCCACATGAGGCCACCAGAGTCCGGGAACTGCAGAGTATAGTCACTAGCCGAAGAATCTACCTGACAGAGGTGGATGAGTTGGTCAGCAATGGAGAGTGAGCCGGTGAATAGGCCGAAGACTTCCTTGAAGTGGGAAGAGAAAGCATCAAAAGAGTTAATTATAGTGGTCTGTGAGTTCCAGATGGCTCGTGCCCAGAGCAATGCCCGTCCGGTTAGCAGGGAGATCAAGAAGGCAACTTTAGCCCGTTCGCTGGAAATTTATGGGATTGCATCACTATGTAGAGTGAAACTTGGAGTAAAAGACCGCTACATTCAACCGCCTCACCCGATTAGTTTGCAGGGATGGCCATGGAACTGGCAGAGGCAGACTGAGGGTGTGTGACCAGAGAGAGAGCTGTTTAAAGAGCGCTGAACAGCTCTTCGAGTGGATCCGCAGCGGCGGGGTTCGGGAAATCCATCTTCGGGCGTCGGTTCTGGTCTGGTCTTCTGTCAGCAGATAGACACAGGACACAGAGGTAAGTGCAATACAATCAACAGGTTCATTGAGTAGTAGCAGAGGGGAATGAGATGAGCAGAATGTCCAGGTAAGCAGGTGGGGAATGGGAATGTCTCTAGGGGCTTATCTGAGTGTGAATGTCCTTTTTCCTTTTCCAGGGGATCCGGAGGTAACAGTGGAGCGTGGAGATGGTGGAGAACTGGAGCGGTGGAGAACAGGGATAGGAACACTGGAGCAACTGGTAAGTAGACAAAAGGTAAGTGGGTCAGGTTAGTCAACAGTTTGAGACCAGACTGTGAGTGAACGGGAGTAGTGCAGGGATATATTGCTGCTGATTAGTGCTGACAGGTGGCGATGATCAGAAATCAGGGGATTGGGATCTGGTGAGTGTCTTTTTGTTGGAGACTGGGGTGACTGTGGTGACTCTCTGACACATACAGCAAAAAAAGTGGAATATTCTGCAATGGCCGAGTCAATCTCCTGATCTCAACCCGATTAAGCTTGCATTTCAAATGTTAAAGACAAAACTAAAGGCAGAAAGGCCTGGCAAAGCATCACAAAGGAGGAAACCCTGTCTCTGGTGATGTCCATGAGTTCCAGACTTAAGGCAGTCATTGCCTGCAAAGGATTCTCAACAAAATATAAAAAAATAAAATTTTATTGCCTATATGATTATATTTATTTGTCCAATTACTGTTGAGCCCCTGAAAATGGGGGCACTGTGTATAAAAATGGTTGTAAGTCCTAATCATTTTATGTTATATATACATATTGGGGGGAGTGAATAACCAGCGCTTTCTCCACCTTCAATACCACGACTGAGGTGAGACCCTTGAGCAAGGCACCGAACCGCCAACTGCTCCCCGGGCGCCGCAGCATTGGCGCATTAGCATTGTCAATCAAGGTGTGCAGGAAGAACGAGAAGAACAACAGCAGAGTCAACTATTGGAAGCATCAGCTCCAGTGGCGCAGATGGTAGATTGTGTGTCATTATCTGTTTTGCGCGATCGACCCAGGTTCGATCCTGCCTTTTGCCGAACTTTTTTCCCCTCCCTTTTCAAATCTCATATCACATCGGAAAGGCATTTATTTTCAATAAAAATGAAGGAAATAATCAAAAAGTTGAAAATAAAGCATCGGGTATTTTGTGCTATGTATACTACTTGTAAATAGTGGCAATTGTCTGCACCTCAGTATTGTAGTAAAAAGACAGTATGCGATAATAAGGTATTGAGTGTAAATTATAATTTTAATTCAAATTGATGCCACCTTAGCTCTCCCTACACCTACCCTAACCCTACCCGATACTTTATTTTCAACTAATAATAAGAAATGTTTCTTGAGCAGAAAATCTGAATATTAGGATAATTTCTAAAGGATCATGTGACACTGAAGACTCGAGTAATGACTACTGAAAATTTAGCTTGCTTTGCATCACAGGAATAAAACTGTAATTTATATATACATATATATAATATAATATATTATACACACATTTTAGAAGGGAAATTTTGCTGCATGCCTAACCTTTGGCCTTTATGTCAAAAGCACATTTATGATGCCTTAAAATGCTCTCTACCTAGGCAGCTCATTTGGTTTTGCTGAGCTACAGACTAAGATGTGGCTCTCACACCAAAAAACAAATCAGCATTTAAAATGCACTGCACAATGCATTATGCAGAACGCTGTTTAATGTAGTGTGACTCACTTGGGTGTCTGTGCGTCATCTATTCTGTTACCCAGCTGGAACTCGTGGGATTTGCTGCGGTGCAGAGCCGTGAACCCGGGCAGAAGGTGAATGAGCTTCCGGCTGGCAGGTGGCGGGGTTCCAGGGGCCTTCAGCTTATTCCTGCGCCTAACCTGCGGTGTCCCTGGAGGGGTCATGGTGTTCACTACTAAGGGAGTCCGCGGAGGCGTGTGGGCAAAATGCCTCTGTCTGGGGGAAGGAGGGAGAGAGTGATGTCCCATATCCAGAGGCGAGGGGAAGAGGCCGGAGTGAGGGTCCACAGTCAGCCGGTCTGAATGTGGGTGAGGGGAGTAGAAGGGGGGCACCAGGGCCTGGGGACTCTGGCACAAGTGCTGGCTGTAGCGCGAGTGCAATTTGGGGCTCTGGGAGAGCTGGAGACGGACCCACTGACTGGGGTCCGACGGCCCCACTGGGTTGTTCACTTTACCCGACTCGGACGTGGGCCACTGAATGGACCAGTCCTGCTTGGATCCTATGGACACAGTGTGAGAGATGTAGGTTTGTACCGGCCAGAATAAAGAGGAACATGTAAGGTTGAGGAAAAAACACTGGAGAAGACGAGATGAGATAAGACAAGGACGAATAAGAAAATAAAAATGATGTAATAAAAAGACGAGGTGAGATAAGGTTACATGAGATGAACCAAGACACGAGACACGAAAGATGAGGCAAAATTAGGCAAGAATAGAGGTTGCTTTTTATAATATAATGCCTATATATGACAAACGAATTTCATTGAATTTAATTGAAAGACAGTAAATAATAAATGAGCAACATAATATTTATTTTACTTGGTTTTTACTAAAATAAATTTGAAATAATTTAATCAGTTAGTTTTTAATATTAATATTTGATCATATTTACTCAAATTATTTGACCATTTGAAAATAAAATGATAGTTTAAACAAATAAACTGAACTTGATCAAAATAAATCTGCAAAATTAATATTTATTTGAAATATTTTGCACAAAAATTATTTCAAATAATTATTTTGAAAATGAAGCAATTTGAATACATGAATTTAACTTACATTAGTAAAATGCATTTGTACATCATATTACTAAAATAATTTGACATCATTCAAAATGAATAAATTCAAACAAATAAACTGAACTTGATTAAAACAAAACAAACCTATAAATTAATATTTATTTTACATAAAATTTACTAAAAATCATTTTAATTAACCTGGAAATGAATCAGTTTAAACTAATTAACTGAACTGTAATATTAATATTTATTTTAAATCATATTTACTAACATAATTAGCAAATTAGTTTAAAGAAATAAATTGACCTTAATTGAAAAAAAATAAATCTATAAAAATAAATATTTTACATAACATTTGCTAAAATCATGTAAATAATTGAACTGAAAATGAAAAAATTGGGGGGAAAAAACATCAAAACAGATTTAAAAATGTATACTTTAGATAGCTATAACTTCTTAATTATGTAATCATCAAACAGTCAAACAGAAAAAATGCCAAATAGACTATATTTATGCCTTGGCAGTATATTGGCCAACCACTAGACAAGAAGAGAAGAGTTGAGACAGCATGAGATGAAAAAATACAAGAAAAAAGAACAGAAAAGAAGAGATGAGAACATGTGAGGTAAGAGAAGAGAAGAGAAGAGAAGAGAAGAGAAGAGAAGAGAAGAGAAGAGAAGAGAAGAGAAGAGAAGAGAAGAGAAGAGAAGAGAAGAGAAGAGAAGAGAAGAGAAGAGAAGAGAAGAGAAGAGAAGAGAAGAGAAGAGGTGTTTTGATACCAAGTGCCAGATGAAGGATGTCAACAGTGAAGAGACTCAGACTGCATCTATCATGACAAACAGACAGAAAGATGAAAGGATGTGTGTGATTAAGAGCAAAGTGAGTCTGAAATGTCTCAAAGTAATGAGTACTGAAGTTGACTGATACGTAAAAACACCACAATGACAACAAATGCACTGGAGAAAGAAAAACAGACGGTGCCTCACCTCCATTACTGTGTAATTTGTCCTCCTCAAGTTGTTCTTGAAAAAAAAAATGCATATGCATTAATACATAAATGAAATTCAATACATAGACTTCTCTACAGTACCTTTCTAAAGACGATATTTCTATTTCAATTAAAAATTAACTTAAAATTATACATTTATATAATTTATTAGATTACATTTCATATATATTTGTCTCTGAATCATTATTAATGTTAACTAGAGATCATGATTATATCAAACACAAATAGATCTTATATTTAACCCCTCCAAATTCCCTTCATAATGGAATCACCAACACCATTAATGTGTAAGAGAGGGACATTAAAATATGAGACAAACACAAAGCTCTTAGTGAACTTTATCTATTAGTGATCCACATTTTGCTGCAGAAGATGACCATCATGCATCATGTCCTGTTTTTCAGTCTCTCTAGCTCTCTCTGTTTGTTTTCCTCTTTCAAAAATGATTGTTAACATAAATACAGAATAAATCGGTTCAGTCTCTTTTTTTCAGTGCATTGCCTTTAAACTCTGCGTTATAGGGAATGAATGGAAATCCAGCAGACATTAAACATGTGTAAACTTTAGAATCTATGGGATTCTTTTCACTTTAACCCTTTAGTAGATCGTTTTCTGAATGTATTTTCTTAAAGACTGAATTCTGTAGAAAATGTATTCAGCTCTGGGAGAGCAGGTAGGCTGCTGTGATTTGATTGATGGCACCTTTATATAGAAGAGCTGAAAGACAGGAAGATGGATGGAAACCCACACAGTGAAATGTGCTGTGCATCAATTACTTTTCAAACTCGTCTAATAGGTTAATTGTAAAAGTGGTTCAATTTTTCATTCAAGTGAATTGTTTTAATTCTACACCTTATTAAATTATGCACTTCCAAAATGCATGTTAACTTTTCAACTTTTCAGCAATTGCATAATAAAATCACTCTCGAAAAAGGGTACAAAAGCTATCACCAAGGTGATACCTTTTCAAAAAGTGACTAATATGGTACATATGTACACTTTAGTTCCTAAGATGTACCTTTAAGGTACATCCCAAAATTTGCATGCATGATACGTTATCAGCGTGTTTCATTACGCTACTGCAAACTGAGCGAGAACAGAAGGCGTTATTATTGTAATATTATGTGCTTTGGATTTGGAGAGTGATTTGCAGGGAGGGTGGGATCTTATGCTTTTAAAGCTAGCTTGCTATTGCTAAACTCTCAAAACTCACCTACTCTACCTTTAATATTCTGCAAAAATATGATTCTGAGAGAAAGATTTTAAAATCATCTGGACTGAAACTTTTGCTTATAAAAATGCTTCTTTTTCTTTTTTTGCAACAAAAGGAATCAAGGGATGCAATATACTACATACTAATATTACAATAAAAACACATGAAACATTACCGCAATTTTTAAAAGAACATTTTTTCCTTAAGGTGCAGCAATATGAGCGAAAATTTTGATTTTAACTAAATAAAATTAACGCATATGTCTGTCCTTGCAGAATGAGAGTTACTTAAATAGTGGGATTTACAATGCATGACGCTCATGGGCATCGCAGCTCATCATGTCAGGAAAAACGTACTAATATTATAGCCACCCTGCAAAACTAAAAATTACAGCTTCACTAAGTCATAGTTTACAAAACTTTCTGGGAAACAAAAGAAAAAAATTGTCCATTTCTGTCAAAGATCGTTAATCAGTAATTGCTTGGAACCCACAGTCCACTAACTCCACAGATGAACAAACACCATTACAGGACTCTCCCTCTTGTGGTTTCTACCTGGACTGTGGCTCAGCGGTCACAGTTCACTACGCACAAATGATTCCAAGGGCCCTTAACAACCCCCTAACCCCCGTACAAGACACGCTCGCTCTAAGGGACACACTCCCACTCTTTGAGCATGATGGGAGATAAGTGTTTGCCACTCCTAAGGAGGGGTCCAGTGGGCACAGCTGAAGGACACTTCTTGCCGTCCTCTCATGGCCTGGAAGACACTCAAATGAGCATTTTTAATTACAGAGGAGAGATGACAAACAAGCTACTTGAAGTTTCAAAGTTTCAGGCATGGCCCGTGCTTGACCCGCTGGGAGATGTGTGAAGTTTGCGATGTCAAGTTGCTTACACGATTGAGAAACCAATAACTAACTACTTGGCTAGTTGATAAGTTTATTAATACTTTGCAGAGCCCCGGAGGATGTTTCACATTAACTACATCCTTCTCCTTCTTTCAGTGTGATCTTTAGGGCCTGACAAACAAACAACAATCCTCAGCAATTATCCTGTATGCATATCACATCTTAAAAGTACAACATTAAACAGAATTGACCATAACTGGACTTAAAATAAAATGTTGTGTCCCTTTTTAATGTTAAATACTGTATCCTATCATAGTGCCAATGTGTGGAGACATTTTAAGCCAAATGTAAGTTGATTTCTCCTGAAAAGTAGCAATATTGTAAACCAACACAGTAACATTTACTCACGGTAGTCTGTGGTGGGACAATCTGTTTGTCTAAGGACAACTAATGGCAAAAAGAAGGGAAACCTCTTACAGTCATTTTATTTATGAAACACAAGCTGAATTCATTTTTCAAAAACATTTCTTACATAAATTGTCAGCTTCAATTGAAAGCAAACTAATTTGAGTGATTTACGTGAATGAGACCCAATATTCTTCATAAACTGAATGTTTCATTAATTTTGTAAAATAGTTTTCAATCTTGAAAATCTCTGTAGGATTTTCCACACTACACTACCGTTCCAAGGGGCAGTAATTTATTTATTTTTTAAGTCTCTCATGCTCACCAAGGCTGCACTTATTTGATCAGAATGTCCTTAAAAAACAGTAAAACTGTGAACTATTATTACCATTTAAAAGAACTGTTTTCTATTTTAATATATTGTAAAATGTCATTTATTCCTGTGATGCAAAGCTGAAGTTTCAGCATCATTACTGCAGTCTTCAGTGTCACATGATCCTTCGGAAATTATTCTAATATGCTGATTTGCTATTTTCTAATTATTAGTTGAGAAACATTTCTAATTATTACCAATGTTGAAAAAAAAATATGCTGCTTAATGTATTTGTGGAAATCTTGATGCATTTTTATTTTCAGGCTTCTCTGATGAATAGAAAGCTCAAAAGAACAGCATTTATTTGAAAAACGGTAGTGTATACAAAGCAAAATATAGAGTAGAAAAGATATCTGGTTAGTAAGTTTAAAACCTGACATATAAGAACACAAAACAGAATTTAAAAGTAATTAATATAAAATGAATGATACAAAAAATTTTAATTTTGGTGGACACGGATATGCCACTGGTATATTGTGCATCCCTATCTAGTAACACCCTGAGATGAGTGCAAAGATAAAAAAAGCTGTTATATGTATTTTTCTAAACATCCTCATCTCACCACCCCATGGTGGTTTTGTCTATCGTCAATTTTCAACCTCAGGATTCGCCTCTGTCTTGCTACAAAAAGGTGCGAATTAATCCATTTGTTGTGCAGTAGATTGTGGCTACAGCTGTCAATAATTCCTCGGTGTATGTTCTCCTGAAATGATGAATGTATCTTATTAAATCAAGAAACAAATGCCATAGATTTCATTCCTCATAACTAATCTCAACTAAAGAGATGCATAGCCTCACAGTAAGTGTTACATACAGTGGTGGCCAAAATTGTTAGAATACTTGGCATTTTAAAAGGTTTCAGTTGTTTTTGTTGGATTGGCCATTACAATACCCATAAAACAAACTATTGCCGGAACTACCTGCGATGGAAGGAATCTGCTGGAAAATTGAAAATGATGGACTGGCCACCTCAAAGTCCAGACCTCAACCCCATCGAGAAAAATTGGGGTGAGTTGGAAAATAAACTGGACAGATCTATTGTACATTCAAAGGAAAGCCTTTGGTTTGAGTTGCAGAAGGCATGGGAAAACATTAGTGTTGATGTTCTCAGGAAATATATTGACACTATGCCAGAGATGTGCTGCTGTAATTGCTGCAAAAGGTGGACATACCAAATATTACAGTTAAAGGAGTCATATGATGCTATTTTAATTATCATTATTTGGTGTATTTGGTGTAACAGAATATATTGACATGCCACATTATTTTTTTAAATACTGTACATTAATGTAGTTCCTCTATACCCCGCCTCTCTCAAACGCGTCATTTTCTATAAAACCCCTCCTTCCGACAAGCACAGTCTGCTCCAAATGGCCAGCTGACCCAGTGCATTGTGATTGGCCGAACACTACAAGCGCGCGTCGAAAATGTAACGCCCCTTACCATAATCGTGAGCATCAGCATTCAAGGTAAATATAAAGACAGTTAATCATGTCCTTAATTTTACCAACAGTACTAGCTGAAAGGGGAACAGAGTAGCGTGACAGACACAGTGATGATGTGCTCGTATGTATTTGCACACAAGCCGCATTTAAGACAGCTGACGTGCTATGATTTCTGACGGGCTATTCACTCCACTGTGATGTGACCCTGTTCCCCTCACACGCACACGCGACGTGTTACTATACACTGCGCAAAACTCAGCATTTGAACAGTCAATAGCAAATACTTAAACTAATATAATAATAAAACATACTTGCAGTCGCTCATTCAGAAGTGCCAGATTGTCATAGCAAAGTCGGGACTGACATATCTGTCAGGTGTTCTAACAATTTTGGCCACCACTGTACATTCTTCCGGTTTTAGTTTCATTGGATTTATGAATGGCAAGTCAACTTTTCTCATGTGCAAAACCTCATGCCACAATGTAAATTATGGGAGTTTGCCAAGACTTTGCTATGAGTTTGCAAAAGTGTTTTGACTGGTTATTCACCTGAAAATGAAAATTTGATCAATTAAGCCCACCCGAAATGCAGATGAGTTTGTTAAAGAACAGATTTGAATAAATTTAGCTTTACATCATTTGTTAACCAATGTTTCCTCTGCAGTGAATGGGTGCCATCAGAATGAGAGTCCAAAGAGCTGATAAAAACATCACAATGTTCCACAAGTAATGTCAATAAACCACAAGCTGTGTGTTTATAATAAATCCATCTAGTCATTTTTAACTTCAAACCATTGCTTCTGGTTAAAAGTCCTCCATTCATAATATTGGTTTCTGCAGTGAAAAAATCATCTTGTCTGAATCAGGAGAGAAATATGCACTGATCAAGCACCATTTACTGTCTAAAACTGTTCTAAACAAATATGTTGTTGGATTTTGATGTGAGAGACCAACAGGGTATGGTTGTTCTTATGTTGTTATTGTGGATTATAGACTCGTATTTTGGCCAGAAGTGATGGTTTAAAGTTGAAACGACTTAATGATAAATTTGTTTATTACAAACACGCAGCTTTTTGCTTCACAAAATGTTAATTGATGGACTGGAGTGATGTGAATTACTTGTGGAATATTGTGATGTTTTTATCAGCTGTTTGGACTCTCATTCTGACGGCACCCATTCACTGCAGAGGATCCATTGATGAGCAAGTGATGTGATGCTAAATTGCTCCAAATCTGTTCAAGAAACAAAAACTTATCTACATCTTGCATGGGCTGAAGGTGAATTTTTGAAGTCGCTAGGACATTCTGAATGGTGTTTTACGATGATATGTAATTCTATGGGATTTTTTCTTTACTTTTCATCTTCCACCAAGGCAAAAATCATTGCCTAGCTTAAAAAATAAAAATAAAAAATCCAATTTGAGATTTGATTCAGGCCCGTTACACAAACAGTGTGGGATGAGTTACATGACAGGTCAGAGGTTTATTCAAATCCCCAATCCTAACTATGAGCCTTATAACACCACTAAATGGCATAACATCCAAACTCCAGAACACAAAGAAAGAAGGAGGGTCGACCGATAATGATTTAGCAAATCCTAATGAGAACATGTCAACATTTCTGAAACAATGCATTTGCAGTCGCAACCATTGCCTAGCAACAGTACCTTATACAACTGCTACAAAGGGACGCATGGATACTTCTATTAGCATCTCAATGCCATTATCACAAGTCAAAGATACTGTCATTAATATCACAAACCAACTCAAGAAAGGTGTCAAGACGACCTGTCACTCATGCAGTTTGCCTATACATCATGGCGCTAATCATTTCCCAATGCCATTAATTAGGTTCTGTTCTAATAATAATGCAATATGACTGACTACATGACACTATGACTATGAATATGACTTAGCAGTGATATTTCTGTCAAGACAGAGCTAATTATAAAAGCTCTTAGCCATCCAGAGTGGACAGAATACTGACAGAGAGGAAATGACACACGCATCAGATCAAAAACTCAGAAAGAAAAAAGACAAATTTGAGATATTTTGAAATGACTAAGTCTCTCCAACCAAACATGGGACAGGCTTCACTGAGACAATGAACAAACCCTGTCAGCCTGCAAATCAAGTATCTGATTCCTCTGTAGACCTTTTTACTATGTATTTCTTTGTTTTAGGTGCAGTTAAACTATACACAATTTTTATTTTATACTCATCAAAGAATCCCGATCAAAAACTGCATCACAGTTTCCACAAAAATATTTAGCAGCACAACTGTTTTCAATATTGATGATAAAAAGAAATGTTTATTGAGCAGCAAATCAGCATATTAGAATGATTTCTGAAGGATCATGTGACACTGAAAACTGAAGTAATGATGCTGAAAATTCAGCTTTGCATAACAGGAATAAATTACATTTTAAAATATATTAAAATAGATTTAAAAAAAAGTTTAAATTGTAATAATTTTTACACACTATTACTATTCATACTGTATTACCAGAACATTGACTAATTTGAACAGTTGTGTATATAAAGTAAGCTCTACTGACAGCATCTTTTCCTAGTTAAACAGTTCTGTCTAAAATTATAAATTACATTTTTATGGAAATTTGAAACCAGCCGTACTGTAAGTGCATTACAGGACACCAATTTTTCCAGTTTTCATGAACTGAGGGACCAGTTGAAATGATTGAAAAGATAGCATTTCAAAGATGCTGTCGACAGAGTTTAAATTGAATTGAACCTGGAATATTTGCTTAAAGCCAGATACGGAGAAGTGACAATGTGGTTTATGTAATTTTTTTTTTATACCATTTGTACATTTCTTTCATGATAACAACTACCTTTGGGCAAATATTTGTGTCAACGGCACTTCTGAAAAGCGGTTTATTTGTAAAACTGTTTGAGGGGCTGTTTTTGTGGGCAACTAAAAACATATTTACACACTAATATGGATGATAAGCAGCATTTAGAACGCAGAAGCCTGCAGGGAAGGATTGTGGGTAAACCGAGGACACAATTAGAATCCTAAATATGACTCAACAGCATGATAACTGACTCAAGAAGAGAAATTTGAACCGAATTATACTCTTTAAGGCATTTATCTCAATGAAAAATATAATATTTTCTGATTACTTTGCTTACTTAACTTGTCAATATCTGAACGTTCCCTCCAGCACAGCCTTCGAATCAACTGTGTGGCCATTAGTTGTAATGTACACAGTCTCTCTCATTCAATCATAAAATTATGTTTAGTTGAGTTTGAAAACAGCACTAATCGTTTATTTAGTGCTTTTGAAAACCACACAGCAGAGGTCTTATATAAAAGTATAAAATACAAATATATATAAAAGTAAACTAATTTGTATAATATGTATTTGTCAGAGAAATTTTGGCCACTTAGTTTTGGAAATAACATGGTGTGAATGCCAGTAAATTCAATGTTTTTATGCCAATTATGACAATTAGGCCAAACAGCTGCTCTGATTGAACACTCAATGGCATAACTCAAGTAGAATTTTTTTTTTTACAATGTATAAAGTACCTGTTTAAAGGCTAAATGGAATCCAATGGGAGCTCAATAAAATTATACACAGTATTATAGACCTGTTCATCTTTATAAACTGGTACATATATACAGTAAATGCTGACACGCTGAACATGAAATTGGTATATACTAATTTTTTTTTTAAATAGGCTATTGAAAGGTCTTGAGAAACGGCTGAGATGTGACTTTTCACTTTCGTTACGGTGTATGCCTTTTAAAAGATAAGACCGAAATCCCTCAAACCAGAAAAATGATTTCTCCGCTGTATGTGTAGAGAAAGTTACAGCAGCTGACAGATTCTGTTCTAGAAAGAGTCACGACCCCCAATATTCACAATGTGGATACAATGATCAAAGGTGCGTCTAATTAATAAATTGCAGAAAATATGAGCGCAAATTTATAAATATATATTCAAATCACTTTTAATGTAATTGTATTAGGTTGCGAGGCAGATTATGCATGATTCCCTTGCGCTGCTTTGTTCTGCCTATAAGAATCACGTTTAATATGATATTTCTTTTCTCTGGAGAGCAATGAGGTGTGAGGTCTCAAAATCACTAAAAACACTAATTCAGTTTAGTATCCTCTCGACGGCACCACAACCCCTCACATTCTCTCTCTCCTCATACTGAAATCCTCTTATATTCATACCCTTCATCAGAAGCAGTTTGAAAGATGAACTGAGATGAAGGAGAATAAAATGCAGGCTAGTGAGGGACAGATGCAAAGAAAACAAGTATAGCTCACCTAAAATGTTTTTTAATAAATTATTGTCATTTAAATACTGTTAAAAACGTTCTTCAATGAAACACAAAAGGAGAAGTTTAAACAAATATCTGAGCTGTTTATATCTATACAATGGAAGTGGATGGTGACCTCCAAAAGCTCTGTAAAAGCATCATAAAGGTAATCCATATGACTCATGTACTATATTATATAAGTCTTCTGAATCCATATATATGCTGTGATTTATATTCATTATTCCCTGAAAATCTTGCTCCACATCCCAGGTCACCGTTCACTTTGACTGGATGAAAAAAGCAGCTTGGATCTCAGAAGAAACCTAAAAGTGGCTTTGGAACGACATGAGAGTGAGTAAATGATGACAGAATTCTCCTTTTTGGGTGAACTATTCATTTAAATTAATCAGAGTCTGAAATAAAGACACTGCAGAGATAAGAACAAGGGGGGGTAGAGAAACAGACGGAGAACGAGAAAGAAAAAGAAATCAAGATGACGAGAGGTGCCATTTCTAAATTATACACCACGCTCTCGTGACAGCTGGAATCCCCCCTAGTCCTTGTGTGGCACCTCCGCTGGACCCTGAAGGAGCCCATGCTGTGTCTCAACAAGCTACCAGCATCTTAAAAGCCTCTCTAAGCCCGTCTTTAAACAAAGCAATCCAGCCTGATCACACTTTCAACAGTGCAAACGGCGGTTAGCGCTGTGTCTGAACACTATCACAGCAGGGAATCCACGTTTGTGAAAATTCAGGCACTCCAGGGCAGCCGCACTAACGCTACTCAAAGCAAATACAGAGTTAATGGAGGAAAGAAAGATCGGATGTGAGGGTACCGTGGATTTGGTGAAGAGATTCAACAAATTGCATTATGTGTTATCACTTCAAAAAACATGCACGATTTGAACAGATGGAGAAAAGTCTGTAAACAAACACTCAAATATAAGTTCACTTAAATAAAGCTCAACAAGGCTTGTGTAAAGTTGTATGCATAATATAATTCACCTGCTAAAGAACATGCCAGAACAGTTCTCCTTTGTTTTATCGCAATCCTTATTATAACATTTACGCAATGTACTACCAGACTAAAAGAGCTTTGCTGCCCTCTGTTGCCCATAACAAACATATTTGAGATCCCAGAAGGACACAAATAATAACTATAAAACAGCACATTATATATATATATATATATATATATATATATATATATATATTATAAGGAAAAATGTATATTATCCACCAATGCCAGTAATTTCAAAATTGCCAAATATGGGTTGTTTATTAATCTGTCTCATAAGTATCAATTAAATGATTAATTATATGCAATATTAAATTTGTAAAACATTAAATTCCATTCATGCAGAAAGCTGTGCATATGCATCTGAAATGATATTGCTCTGCGTGATGCACTTTACAGATCTATGGATCAACTAAAGACAAAATAATTAGCACGAAAGTTATATTATTTACCAATGCCAGTAATTTCAAAATGGCCAAATATGGGTTGTTTATTAATCTGCCTCATACGCATCAATTAAATCACTAATCATATGCAACGTTAAATTTGTAAAACATGAACTACCATGCATGCAGAAAGCTGTGCATATGCATCTGATATGATAATGCTCTGGGTGATGCACTTTAACGATCTATGGATCAATTAAGGACAAACTGATTAGCACTAAATCCATAAAGAAGGATGCTCCAGTGCTTTAATGATCAGTTATCAAGCTCTAACTTCATCACACACTGGTGAGGATTTCAATTGGACTGAGATTTGAGCATCTGGAGAAACACTCCTTCAATCAAATCTTTTTCAGGTAAGAGCAAGAACAATCAGCTCCAGCTGTGGAGGTAGAAGACAAACACTGTAGGAGGATCTAGTTGATCTTTTTTTAAAGTGTGATGTTACCCAACGCTGTTATCAAACTGTGATACAATGCTGTCCTCCAGTGGTGGAAATACACAACGTACAAGTTCTGCGGTATCAAACAGCATGTATAAACAACGCCCTGAAGCTCATTGCAGTGAAAACATCTGGAGAAAACCTTTTAATTAAATGGATTTATGAATTAGTGATTAAATTAAGTCTCACTTAATTAGTTACTCAATCTTATTTTCTTATTCCAAGCATAAACCTACTGCCTAAATTCAGGTTAAATGCAACATTACAATTACTAATATATTTAAAAACTTGAGCCTCATGGGGAGACATAAGATTCAATTAGTAAAACATTTCTGTGGAATTTGCACATTTTTTTCCACATGAAGTAATGTTTTTATTCAGTACAGATTCATTAAACTGATCAAAAGCGACAGTAAAGACATTTATAAAGGTTATGAAAATTCAGCTTTGCCATCACAGGAACAAAAGTCATTTGAAAATATATTAAAACTAAAAAACTGTAATTTTAAGTAGCAATAATATTTCCCAATATTATTGTTTTTACTGTATTTTTAATCAAATAAATGCAAATAATCTGTGATTAATAAACTAAAATGTGAAATAAAGCCTTCACACACACACACTACTATTTCACTAAATGCATCATATTAAGTTAAATAAAATGCATTATATGACAGTGAGTAACATAAAGGTCTCTTTCTATCCCAGTCCACAATAATGAAACTCAGCGTTGTGTTGCCCTCTACTGGATGATCGCTGAACATAACCACGTGATCAAAATGTATGGATACCTCTAATTAACTATTCCAGTCATTTTGGTCAAAACTAATCTAAATGCTTTACTATACGTGACCCTGGACCACAAAACCAGTTAAGTTGAAATTGAGACTTATACGTCAAGATATAACTATTTGAAAGTCTGGAATCTGAGGGTGCAAAAAAATCTAAATATTGAGAAAATTGCCTTTAAAGTTGTCCAAATTAAGTTCTTAGCAATGCATATTACTAATCAAAAATTAAGTTTTGATATATTTACGGAAGGAAATTTTTGGCATAAAAAAATAATAATAATTTTGACCCTTATTGTTGGCTATAGCTACAAATATACCCGTGCTACTTGTGACTGTTTTTGAGCTCCAGGGTCACATATAATGATATTTCAGAGAATTCTGTGTTTTCATTCTTTGCTGTACTTTTTACCAGAAAGTGTAGACATTCAGTCAGACAGATAAACAGACAGACAGCATTTGTCTTACTAGACAGGCAGACAGAAAAATGACAGCATTTGTCTCATATTGTTACTGTCAGTAATTCAGGGCTGTAAGAAGGCTTATAGAACAGTTAGGTGATATTTTTAGCTGCATCCTGAGAACTCACCTGATTTGTGGGCTGATCGTAGACATGTGAGTGAGGCATTGAGCCGAGCACATTCTTCATCACTCGCTCCACACTTCTGCAGAGCCTCACACACCTGCTCATCCGACATTTCCAACAGAGCCTCCAGAGTCAGCTCACCTGGAGAGATCTCCTACAATAAAGAGTCAAGTCTGAGAAGTGCAAGCTGACCTAGACTGAACAACCATTTGAGAAATCACTAGGATGTCATTCACATGTGCCCCAAGAGATTTTACAGCCAAGTGGCTTTTGAATACAACTTCCAAAAAGTATTTGTTAAAATAGTACACTACTGTTCAAAAGTTCATGGTCGGTAATAAGATTTTTTAAAAGAAATGAATACATTTATTCAGCAAGAAAGCATCAAAATTATCAAAAGTGACAGTTAAGACATAATGTGACAAAAGATTTCTTTTGTCACATTACAAAGGTTTTGTAAGAGTAAATGTTTCCAAAGGATCATGTGGCACTGAAGACTGGAGCAATGGCTGCTACATTTTAAAATATATTAAGATAAAAACGTTTTTATTTTTAATTGTAAGAATATTTCACAATATTACTGTTTACTGCAGTGTTTATTTTAGTCACATAATATGATACATCATTTTTTTCCCACATACTTGTTTCTCAAAACTCATATAAATTGGTATTAAAATGACAAGCAATTACCATAGTTACCATTCTGAGTGAAACTTTCCAAAAATTACCAATAAATTATTAATTTAAAAAATATGATTTTACTAAATTACTTTTGATTCTAAAATGTAAAAGTACTATTTTTATATAGTGTAAGTTTGACTTGATCTGAACAAAGAAATCATTTGAAATAATACCTCTTTAATAACTGACAAGGATTATGAATCTAATATACAGAATATAGGAAAATGTTCATTTAAAACTTGAAATAGACTGATGACAAAAGACGTGAGACTTTACTTGGACTCATAAACATGCCAGCAACCCATACAATTACTGATGCTGTTATCCACAATAAATTAGATTGATTGTAGCCACAGTCATATCACCCTGCAGCCCAAGACCGGTTGCCCACTGAAGCTAAGCAGGGTTGAGCCTGGTCAGTACCTGAATGAGAGACCTCCGGTGAAAACTAGGTTGCTGTTGGAAGAGGTGTTAGTGAGGCCAGCAGGGGGTGCTCACCCTGTGGTCTGTGTGGGTCCTAACGCCCCGGTATAGTGACAGGGACACTATACTGTCAAAAAGCACCGTCTATCGGATGAGACGTTAAACTGAGGTTCTGACTCTCTGTGGTCACTAAAAATCCCATGGCACTTCTCGTAAAGAGTAGGGGTGTAACCCCGGTGTCCTGGCCAAATTCCCTCCACTGGCCCTTGTCTATCATGGCCTCCCAATAATCCCCATACACTTGATTGGCTCAATGACTCTTTCTCCTCTCCACCTGTAGCTGGTGTGTGGTGAGCGCACTGGCGCCGTTGTGCTGTGGCTCCCATCGCATCATCCAAGTGGATGCTGCACCCCCCCACATGATTGTAAAGCGCTTTGGGTGTACAGCAATACACAATAAAGCGCTATATAAATGCATCATTCATTCATTCATTCATTCATTCAAATTACAATAAACATATAGCATGGACTTATTGGAGCTATAAACTTATTACAGCAAATGCTTTGCTCAGTGGTGACAGATTCAAACCTACAACTTTCAATTATCATACAATATGCCAAACAACTAAATTCAAATTCAAAACGTAAGCACTCAGCTTCTTTAAAATATGTTTGATGTTATATATAACATCTATATAACATCTTTTTAATTTTTTATTCTAAAACATACAGATTTACTCTTACTTCAGTCTCAATAGTATGCAACAGTCCCGATGCACTTTTTTCATCAGTCTTTGTTCAGGAAGTATTTTCCCATTCATTTTTACAAGGATCATTTTCAAAATGTCTTTATTTAAGAGTTCTAAACCATGAACTAAACCAGCAGGCTAGTACTTAATGGCTCTAATGAAGAAAAGAACTACAATTCCATGAAGCACTACAAATGACAATCAAATTAAATACAAAGGATAAATATAAAAATATTGGTTTAAAGATGACGGTTGTATATACAGAAACAAACGAGTTGAAACAATGTGGGGTGATGGCTTCAGCAAAAGCATATAACATTGTTTAATTCCTCTATGGCCAAAATTAATAAGGTTTTTATTTCAGGATCCTGAGTGTTGTGCTCTACAGTATATAGCTGCAATTCCTTCTCCACATCAGCAGGGGGCTTCAGCACCTTGGACAGCACCAACACTTCAGCACCGAGGACAGCGACACAGGAGCAGCAACCTCAAGGCCTTCAGAGAATCTGCTGTTCTAGACCGTATGTTTACAATCTTTTATACCATCAGACGGGAAATATTTCGAGATGTACTGCATGGGGAGTCTCAGAAGCAGCTACTTCCCACAAAACATCCTGATTCTACATTAAGATGCTCTCACTAGCCAACCGTAAACCAGTCACACATTTTCATATAATTACACAACTCTGCACACACTCACTTAAATCTGGATTACACATCACTTTACTGTACAACTTTTAGATATTCATATATTGTATTTATATGCTTTCTTCAGTTTTTTGCCTTTATTTTCTTTGCATAGACATAGCTTGCAAAACATTTCACTGCCATCCCATCTGAGCATGCAGGACTAAACTCTGAAACGTGTATAATTTGTCAGCTTTCTTAAAATACTGTTCCTGTTTTCTGATCATTTCCTTTTACCAATCTCATCTTGAAATCAAGCACTGACAATGAAACACTATGTCATAATTAAATCAAAACTAAGTTTCATTAGGGTTAGTACAAATATTATAAATATAATATCTTAAATGTAGTAATATTTTTAGTATTTAAGACAAGATTACATTTTCTTATTTAATATTTTCACTCATAGTAATTCACTTTTCTTTTCTATGCTAGATTGTTTTGATTTGATTTGTAAATATTGCTTATGTTAGAGATTATTGTTCTTACAGTATATTAAAATCATCACTTCGGATCATCCATTACTGTACACTTCCAAGAGACCATCTGGCTTTATTCACTTGCCATATTTATATGCATTTGGAACTTATTAATTTTGGACCTTGATAACAGATAATATACAAATGAAAGTTGATGATTGAGTGGATGAACCAAAAACTTTTATTTTCCAAAGACATGATCTGAGCTCAGCATTATTTTAGCATCACTTGTATACTATTATAGTTTTTGATATTTAATTTATTTTTTATTTTTTTATATTTTGGTTAATGTTTATTTTTATTTCAAGTACAGTGTAGTATTAGATTATGTTTTTATATTTTCTGTTTTCATTTTAATTTGAAAGTTTTTGTCATTTTGTTTTTACGTTTTAGTTTTTAAGTTTTTAATATTTTATGTTTTTAATATTTTATTTTGGTTAATGTTTTTTTCCAAGTAATGAATTTTTTAATGGTTTTAGTTTTAGTTGTAGTTAACAAAAATACAATTCTAAAGATTTTAACCCTAACCTACACCCTAACTTTACTAGAGCACATCTTGATAGACAGCAATACCGTTTGTCACAATCAAGTCCATACATGATATTTCTGAATCCATGAAATCTGAACTTTTCTTGACAGGTGACAGGTATGATGGAGTTGGGCAATAAAAATAATCTGTGGGGTTGTCTTTGTGTATGACTGGTTTAGGACGCAACACACAGGACTGCACGTACCTCAATAACCTCCTTCCTCATGTTAACAATGCGGAACCAGTGTCCCAGCCGCGGGAATCCATCCAACTCCACATTCCGCTCCTGTAAGGACACTTTACGCTTGTAAGAGAGCTGCCGACTAAAATACTTCACCAGTTTACCCTGAAAAAAAGAAAAGAAAGAATTTATATCATTTCACCAATATGATATTTCAACTTTTTAATATGTAAATATAAGTTGAACAATTTACATCAGTCATATATGCAGATCTATAAGCAAACTCTAAATGCAATGCTTGGCATTTTCATCTGTCCTTCATGTCATTTAATATTTCATGATCATTTTGAACTGATTCTCAGCATGTTGGAAAAACATGAATATTCTAAACTGGACAAGTTTCCCAAGGCAGTGCAGGCTTTGTGCAGAGAAATGAAGAGGAATACGAAGGCAACATTTAAAGCTTCACGACATTCTAAAAACAATTACAGAAAAACAGGAAGTAGCACAGTAAATTAAACATGAAATTTTTAAAGTAGAAAAACTGAAATAGTATTTTCTAGTAATTTTCTTAACAGTGCATAGCATTTTACAAACTTTTTTCTCTCATGTACTCTATTTATGGTTTTAAAGACTGTTTGGGAGGGGGGAAAAAAGCATAAATGCACTAATAATTCTTACATCAACTAAATATTGCTAAAGAAAATACTTTTTGGGTGTTTTCTGTCATAATATAAGCTACTATAAGATACGTAATATACTTTAAGATGAAGCAAAAAGCAGCAGGTGTGTTAGATTAATGCATTTTTAGCTCAAATAGGTCTATACTGGAAAAAAGGTTTTGTGGTTCAGCTCCATTCCCAGCATGCACCAGGACATGAATAATTAATATGGTTGCATTGTTTGACCATACACCAGTTTTATTTACACAGTTGTTGGGGGTTTCGTTGCCACATTTAGAAACGTTACACATTTTAAGGTATTTTACTAGTAGTTTTGTGATGAATATTCATGTAAATATGGAACATTCATTTGGAAAAAAAATGAGATCAAGCACATCATTAGCAAAAATCATATGCTACATGTAATAAAAACGTATTCTTAATTATTCTGCATTAACTCAAAACATTACATTTACTTACTGTGTAAATTTAAAAAGTCATACAAATGGTTTCACTGTGTTGGATGAACAATTTTTTAACAACATGGATTTGTTGCGTCCTTATGGATTGTCCACTTATGAGCCTGCGTTATACAGTACATGAGGAATATCATGCACTGGATGCCATCAAGATAAATGTTGACCTTTCAAGCTAACGAGTAAATAATAATCAGCTGTTTGATCATTTCAACCTGATCAGTTTATTGAATACTATCCATCTACTCTGTAGTCTATTCAGTTTCATTTGTGTTGAGTTGATCACCCATGACAACACTGGTCGCTGAATGCTACTGTTTGAAAACAAAACACATCGTCTGTGGGTCCCAGCTGAAATAATCAAAGATTAAAGCCTAGAGACATTTCTTCTAAATGTGCATTTTCACTCAAAGTTCTCAATTCACTCCTTGAACTAAATACCCTTTTTCAACTGAAATGGACTGACCCAAATCCATGACACTCTCTCTTGTTATTTTAGAACGGCTGCAGGTATATTTCAAACAGAACATATTAATTCTTTAACCCAAGAAATCCCAAACTTTATGTCAGCTGAACCCTTTTAAACTAATATTAAAAATAATTGCTTTTTAGGTCAATATTTCAATAATTTAACAGCACATTTGACATTTTAGCAGTTAATTGTCACATGACATGCAGGTAAACAAATAATTTACATGCATTTTTATTTAATCAGTCATTTTAGTTTTACATTTTTATGATTCAAGACGATAACTTTTATGTTTTTTTGTTTGTTTGTTTGTTTTTCGACATCTTTCCATTATGGAAGCCATGGAATGAAAAAAAGATAAATGCAGCATTTTATCTCACAGACTTCTTTTACTCACAATTAATTCTGAGGGGGAAAAAAAGTCAGAATTGTGACATCTAAACACAGAATTGCAAGATATAAACTTCCAATTCTAAGGAAAAATGTCATAATTACGAGATATAAACTCGTTTTTCTCACAATTCTATTTTTTTTTCTCTGAATTCTGAATCTGCATCTTGCAACTTTTTTTTTTTTTCCCCAACCACAGAATAAAATATTTTAAAAAGTAACAGTGACTTTTTTCTTAAACTTCTGACTTTATTAGAACTGTGACATAAAAGTCACAGATACCTTTGTTATTTTATTTCATGGCAGTAATGGGTTTCTGTAGTCCACTATAGTAGATTCTATGTTGTTTCTAATGTCATTTAAGCCAATGGCAATTTGTAAGTTAAGGATATGCTTGTTATGAATATTATGAATTTACAAAACAACATCAATTCTAATCCTTGATTAGAAAATACTATAGATTGTATCAGTATTTTATGTATTTGAAGGACACGGTTTTTCTAGACGACAGAAAAATGCACTGTTGCAACATACTTTAAACCTTGAATGAGTTTTTATAATTTTTGGTTAAATATCATATATTTAAAGAGGGATCACTGTATTGCTAGTACCAAATGCCATTATGCTTTGAGCATCACTGCTGCCTGTAAATTGATGATGGTAATGCACATCCATCACCAGATAAACAAGCAAGAACCCCCTGATAATATCTAATGTTTGTAATTATTATTCCATCAACATGAACAAACAAAGTGCTTCATTGTGACATACTGACACTAGTGACGGCTGCAATCGGCAGCCAATGGAAAATGGGTTTCTCCACGTCAAGAGAACAGACTGCAAAAATACTAGAGAGCTTCTGAAAAGCAGACTGAGCCAAAAAATGGTTAACACTATGCCAACATGCATGCAACAGCACATAATCATGATCAAAAGTATGATCTTACACAAAAACACAGATATAATCACAAAATAAAATAATACTATATCATAAATACCAAAACAGGACAAGATACTGATGGTGGGTTAAGAAATAGGTGTCATACAGCCTACACATCAAGCCCATAAGCAGAAATAACCTTTCTTGCATCTGCGCAGACCCAGTCTAACGTAAAACAATATCTGAAGCCCAAACATGCTGAAACAGAGCAAAAGAAGTCAACCAAGTGACTACTGGGAGGAAACTTGTGCCAAATCAGTCTTATTTAGTCTAAAATTCCCCACCATTCACTCTTAAAAATAAAGGTGCTTTATATGCCATAGGAGCTTTTTTCTCTAAATGGTTCCATAAAGAACCTTTAACATCTGAAGAACCTTTCTGTTTCACAAAAGGTTCTTTGTGGCGAAGGAAAGTTCTTCAGATTATAAAAAGGTAAGAAAGAGATGGTTCTTTAAAGATCCTTTGACTGAATGGTTCTTTGTGGAACCAGAAATGGTTCTTCTCTGGCATCACTGTGAAGAACCTTTATTTTTAAGAGTGTTCAAACAGGTGAGACCAGGGGCCAGTTGTATAAACTTAGCCACAATGTTAAGACTGTGTCTTAAGAAATAGTTTGACCAACTAGCAGTTTCCATGGGGTAATCAGTCTTACTTTTCCAATACAAATAAGACCAATCTACCTTTTCATAACTGAATTTATGACCAGTCTTGAAGAAGAAAAACTTTTTAAGACTAGTCTAAAGAGTTCATGCAACAGGGGACGTTTTCACAAGGGCTACAGTATATCCCAGTAAGCAAAAGGTTTGCAGTTACAAGTCCAATTAAACAAGTTTGTTTTGTATGATGGCTTTAAACACCTAGGCCTAGTTCAGAACTGGTGTTTTAAATCTTGAACAATTCATTAATTACAGTAGCTCTCAAAACAAGCCAAAACAATAGTCTGATCATTTTTCTGTTAGTCTACCTTTTGCTGTATAATTGTTTTAAGGTGTACATTTTGCTGAAAAGCCAATAAAATAGAGAGTAACAAGTGGTCTGATTCCTGAATGAATGACTCTTATGAGTCGGTTCTTTTTAGTAAATCAAAAACATACAGCGAGAGTAAAAGTAATTTGATTCCTGAGCAAATTACTCGTATGCATGACTTTTACAAGACAATTGTTTTTTGTAAAAGAAACACTTTAGCAAGTGAGTACTTATGTCCGGTTACCTGTTTTGTTGCAAGGCTCATGAGACCTAAATCAGCTGCCTACTAACAACCCATTCATGTCAATATAAATACTAAGAGTGTATTGTTTTGTTTATTTATTTATTTATTGCAATCAGTGTTATTTTGTTATTCTTATTATTATTTTAGGCCTATGTTATTTTATTTCACTTATGCACATAGACTTTTTAATAGAATTGTGTAAAATTTCGAAGCTGAAATCTGTTCTGTTTAAATCTGAAATGATCACATCATTTGGCAACAAGCTGTTCAAGGCAGAAAGCAACATGAGCTGTTAAATGAAAGAAAAGTAGCTCGAATCGAATCGAATCCCTAATGAAACCGGAATCATTTCGAATAATCGGAAAAGGAATCGATTCCCATCCCCAAGTTTGAGACACATTACATAAAGGGGGGAAAAACAGTACAAGACGTTAAAACAAAATGCGTTTCCCCTTACCCCACAAGCCAATGTTTAAATAGCACCACATCGGCCACCCTGATCTAGCTATCGGGTCTTTGAACACCTTGTATTTGGGCGACCACTACAGTACTACAAAAAACTGCCGTCATATCAAAATATCTGGGACAGTACCTCTGGTTACATAACACAATTTAAAACGATCTCATGTTTATATTGTACGAACGACCGTTTTAATAACGAGGATATAAATTAATGTCAACAATAGGCCCCTTTTGGTGTCCATGTTAGCAGCGCGAACGCACGAGCCACCTTCTTCACCACCTGCAGAATGCGCACTGCAGCGCCAGCTTCTTCATTTATTACGCCAATACAGTCAATCCACGAGACGCAACTTTAACTGGAAACACATTCAAAGATGCAAAATTGTTTAATGTGCATGCACGCGCACAAGCATCCCCACTCGTGTCATTTGAAGAAATGCTGGGGTGCAACATTCACATTTGGGCTCAGGCAAATGGATGCTCGCTTACCTCCAGCGTTCGGATTTCTTTTTGTGTCAAATCGTTGGATGTGGCACATTTGGTCCTCAGACCTTCCAAGCTGGAGATACTAATGTCTATCATGTTTTGCACCAGTTCGCACTGCTGCAAGGCTTTTTGCAAACTCAGATGATGCTCGTCGCTTTTGGTCATATTCTCCTCGTCCATAATTTGGGAGCAGTGGTCCGTCTCTTAAGTGCAGGCTACTTTTTTCGCTCAATCAGATTAGACAACACTTGGATAGTGCGTTCGTGAAAGCAATAATAATGGTGTGTGATCATGAAAAACTAGACTCTACGTGTAAGGCGATTCCATTGTTGATATCCTGATATCCTGACGGTGTTGTCATCAGGGTTGCACAGTTTATGTTTGATGCTCCGGCTTGACTCTACCATAATACACAGATATTGAAGGAAGGAAGGCAAAAATACAAATCAGACCCTCGCTGCGGTGGCATCAGTTAGATCCATTGCGCGCGTGTGAAATGCAACACAAATTCAGAAATCTTTGTCACAGATGATAAAGGAGAACGTTAGGTGTTATTTCTTAACGATAACGTCTGATTTGACTGCGCGTATTCCCCTTCTGGACCATCATCTGCTGCATCCCGGCGCTCCCCCATCACACCGACATGTTCGCGTCAATCAAATTCACAGCAACAGCATCAGCATCGCATCGCCGACACAAGCAGGGGAGAGAGTTCTCGCGAGATAAGCATCAATGCAGTGAGCTCACTGTTTGAACTCGGAGAACCTTTTTAAATCAAACCACTGTTATATACGCTCAAGCTTTCTTAAAAAAGTTTAACTGCCTGTCAAACGGAAGTTGCCCCACTGGATTTCCAAGTGCAGCCAATACTTTAAAATTGACAACTCATCTTAACCTATCAAATGTTGGAATTTACAGCAATATAAACTTCAGGACAGGAGCATAGATTTATATATGATAATAATAATAGCCTAATAATATGACTGAATCATATCGAATTTTAGATAGTTTTCACCGGTCTAACAGCCAAGACCAGCAAATCAACTCAGGCTGTGCTTTTTTTTTTTTTTTTAAAAAGGGTTACAGAGTTGAGTTGTTTGAGTTGACAAAACCAAACCAATCCAATCTGGCTTTGTTGGTACCATGAAGCTGATCATCAACTTTCTCTGTCAATTCAGGCTTGATCCTGAGTTAATGGAGCACGTGCACATGAATGTGTGACATCAGCGGCGAACAGCCAATCACAACACAGAGCAAGTGTGATTCACTTCTTGCGAGAGAGCCAGCAAGATTCAAAACTCTTTTGTTTAAGGTTAAGAGATTAAAGAATTTAAATGCATTTCCACTGATGTACTTGTCCATGAAAGAGGACGAATAAAGGGAATTATGTTGCTCTATCAGTGCAGTCAGTGAAACTTGTGAAGCTAGTTTATATAGCTGATAATATACAGTGATAGAGACTCAAACATGTAAGGTCACATGTAGCCATTTTTAAAGTGTTATCTATTGATTCTACCACTTATTTATATTACATATGATCTGTATATCTTAATATTCATTTAAAATAAATGTTTTATTATAACTGTTAAACTAAAAGTGCTTGTGTGTAATGGAGTAATAATAATATAAATCATATTGTAATTATATAAATCATATGTAAATTGTAATTATCATTAAAGCCAGACAATTTTGTTGTTGTTGTTTTTTTAAAGTACTTCATAGTGACCTTTAATTTGTAGGAAGAGAAACTGGGGGAGAAACATTTTTTTGTGTCAGACATGTGTCACTTTGCTCACATCTGATTGGTCCAGTTTCAGTTTGAGATCGCTAACCCAGAACATAACCTGCCCCGGAGCAGTGTAAGTTACTATGGCAATGAACGCAGCTAAAAGCCAAGCCACTTTCATGGTACCTAAAACCCAGGATTGGTGCAAACTAAACTGAAACTTACCTGGCTAGCCAGCTAAACCGGCTTCATGGTACAGGCCCCAGGGGAACTTAAAGAACTTAACTTAAAGAAAACATCTCACCATATAAGTGCAAGTAAAAGTTGTAAAGTTAATTTATAGAGTTGATCATATTTATAGGTAGAAAAACACTTAAAAATCTAAGCTCATCATGTTTAAAGCTTCTGATTCTAAAACTTATATTGCATATTATCTATATGTTTATATTAATTTAAAATAAAATCTTAATAATTACTATTAAACTAATCTGGCTTGTGTAATGGATTAAGGGTATAATAATTATGTAATTATTTAAAATAATTATAAAAAATAATCTCTAAGAATCAGATGATTTTATCTTTAAAAATGTTTTACTATGTAGCGTCCTTTAGACGTTAGTTTTACTATGTAGCGTCCTTTAGGCTAGTTTCTCAGCATAAGTTGCCACAGTGACTGAGCTTGAGCTATAGTAATTTTGCTTTCAGAAAGTGAAAATACGTCAGAATTACTGAAATAAGCCTGGCTTATTTGGTAAACTAGTTTTATGAAACAGCCCTCTGGGGTGTATTCCAGAAAGCACGGTTAACTTACCTTCAGCTAAACCCTGAACTTCAGGTTGATTAACCCCAAACCTTGCTTACTCGAGGTATGTGGTTCCAAAAACGGCTCTGGGAGTAAGTTCATTCAACTCAGAGTATGTTCCTGGTTAAGACTCAAGACATTCTCAACAGAGCGACGAATCGACGAGTCACTAAGAAAAAGCGCACCATGCTGTTTCTTTCTTCTTATTTTGTTCAATGGTCGTTTACATGCTTAGTGCATATCATTTTTTTCCCGTTTAATCTTTAATCCTTGAGAATATGACTTATATTTTTAGTTTGATGCTAATTATATATTAAGTCATATCAGATATGTATTTTTATTATAGAAATACATTATAGAAAATGCCAATCCATGTGTGAGATGATAATATAAAATGTAATAAGTATATATAATATAATAAATTAAACATTACATTGTCATAGTGTTTTATAATTTATACAGATAACTGTTATATATGCCAATAAAATAAATAAAATAACCATATTAGAATAATATATTACCTTATTACTTATATTAGCGCTATATATATATATATATATATATATATATATATATATATATATATAAGGCTATATTATATAATGTTGTGCGCTATCTGTCAGGCCCACTGAAGGCTGGTCAGTATGTCACGCGTGCACTGATAGCACTGAAGTGAACTAACCCTGAACATAACCTGCTCCGGAGCAGGTTATCTTGAGAACAAGTTACTATGGTTACTTACATACCCTGAAAGTAACCTCTGATTTTTGAACCGAAAGCTGAGGTTATCCGCTCGCTTATCCTCAAACTTACCCGGGTATGTCACATAACCTGCTTTCTGGAATTAATTCTTAATAACTGTCTATAACTTAATTATTGTTATAATATCAGAGGTGAAAACTGTAAATTATTGAACTAATATTAATTTTAATGGTATCTCATGGCCACAAAAAAAGGAAAAAGACAGAAAAAGAAACAAGAACGTGGCAGCAGCTAAAAATGAAGTATAAAAACACAATTCAATCAACGTAAAGCTTTAAACATGAAAGGTTCATGGGTGTGGGCTAACTTTGACATTAAATATCATTCAATGTATAATTTCAATGCGCTGCAGCTTTTTCCACATAGTCTAACACTCTTTTCACGTAATTAAATATTCTCTAATCTAACCTCTTACATTTCTTAATTAGAGTAATAAAATGAACTACTGACTTGTCGACAGCAAGAAGAACCTGCACCAGCACCACTGACAGATGAAGAGGAGACGGTCAAGTATTGGAGGATTTCTAAAATCCAAAAGTAAAAAAAATAACTTTGGCTTTTGTATTAGGAAATAAAGATAACCAACAAATTGTGAATAATTTGATTATTTAACAGCTGCGGTGGTGGTTTCGACTTGTACTACCCTTCCATCTGGCATCCTTCCATTCCATACAGTAATCAGTTTCGTTTTCAGAAGGGCGATGAACCAGAAGTATGCTTGTCATCAATGCATCCAAGCTTCCACACTGGAAATCCTGAAGGAAATTCGGATTATTGGATTACTTCCAGACATCACAGAAAGATGGTATCAAGTGAACATCATTTATCAGATTAGCCTCATTTAAACCCATTGCTACACCACTGACCTACAGTCCTGTGAAAACTCCTCTTTGATGGATTTGTGCTCAGTTCCCAGAAAGAGCGTGAGAGCGATGCACACTTTCCTTAGAATCTGCATACAGGACTTATAATGTGCTCTGCATCTCCGATGTTTTAAAGAAAACTACCATTTAAAATGGTACCGCTCAAATAAATATGCACATGAATACGGTGTAAAAAAATTATAATAACATAAATAATAGGCTATAAGGTATTTAGTCTTGTTTCCATGAAGGGAAAAAACATTTAAAATATTATTTTATTTTCCAAATTATCTGGCAATGGGGTAAGAAATTAAAAATAGCCTATTCTTGTTTCCGTTTGCATTAAGATTATTTTTCTTCTATAGAAAATGCATCTTAACTTAAGAATTTTTAAACGTTTGTACTTGAAATAAGACGAAAATACTCAGTAAGAAAAGCAATTTTGCAGCATGAATGAATGAATGAGGTATTAAAACATCGCTTAAACTTTAAAAAGGTGGAGGAGACAGAAAGAAACTCTCGGTTTACCAAAGAAAACCTGCTCCCGACCAGGTTAGGTTCACAGAGTAAGTTACCATGGTAACTGACTCACCGAGTAAGTTACCATGGTAACTGACTCTGAGTATAAGTTACCTCTCTTTCAGAAACGGGCTTGACTTACCCTGCTTTCCCGGGTTGGTCCCCCTCATTTCAGGGTTTACATACTCAGAGTTTTCACTTAACCTCCTTTCTGAAACGGGCCCCTGGTCTATAGTATGGCTAGAATGACAATAAACAAATCTTGACTCGAATAACCGGAACTGAATAAAATTCTTTATAAGCTTTATCATTTTGTGTCAACTCTTAAATACTTACAATAACTGCTCCAATATCGTATTAGGCAAAACAAATTGCGTTTTGATGAAATCATCCTTTTTAAACATGATCATTTGGAGAGCACCAAACGTATTTTCTTTAAAACTCTTATTATGAAATCACAGCAAGCTAGTTCCTCGTTAAACCCCGCCTTCATTAAAAGCGCGCTTCTGATTGGCCGAGAATCTGTCAGCAAGTGACGTTCGGGTACGGAAATCTCTGTGTAGTCAGAAAAACGCGCCAAAGCACATCTCGGGGCTAATTGAAGAAAATACTAAGAAGATGGAATCAACAACTAAAGCACAACCTCAGACGAGAAATTTACCATGGTAATGTCCTTTGTGTTCAGTAGTACAAATTTCGGTTTTATGTTCTTAGCTAATGGTTAAAAGGTGTTTATTTCACTTGAGACATTCTTTAGCCGACATGTGCAGCGCTGCACAAGTTTGCTTTGTTTACATTTGAATTGCGCTTATTCTGCACTTATGGCAATATGAATTTATGGATATTGAATTAGTATGGGCTGTAGTTGAGCTCGTCATTTAGTATGCATGAAATATATACACAAGAATGTATCAGACCTGTATTATTATTATGACAGTAATACATCGTATCATACTAATGGAGAAAAGCGACGACAACTCAAGTGAATCAGTCAATTCACTGCAAAGTAATCCTTATTAAAGCACATAAACTCTTTATTAATAATATCTACTTGTGATGATCGCTACTGCCGTTATAACAACACCATAATGTTAATATGAGGCAAATTATGGGTTATTTTAAAAAGGTAAGAAAGTTTATTAGAATTGCTGTCACTCCACTAGACTTAAGCAATATGATGAAACAAAAACAGTGTTTTAAAAATATAATTTTTTGATTTTCAGGGTTGAGAAGTACAGGCCACAGACATTAGATGACCTCATCTCTCATCAAGACATCCTGAGCACAAGTAAGCAGTGATCGATGAATTATAAATTGTACTCTTTTATTATTATTAACAAACTAAGATTTGCACTGTAATAGTAATATACAGGAGAGTCTCTGTGACTTGTTTACCCAAAATGAAAATTCAGTTGCATCCATGTTAAGTTTTAGTTTGATTTTTACACAAAACCATATGGCTTCAGAAGACTTAAATATATATTTCAGTTGTATGGACTACTTTTATGGTACTTTGCATCCGTTATTTCTAATATTCTGTAAATGACCAGTATATTCTTGAAATTTCTATATAAAGGAATTTATTATAAACGTCCTCTTTCTTTTTCTTCCACAGTTCAGAAGTTCATCAGTGAAGAACGATTGCCTCATCTGCTCTTCTATGGACCTCCAGGAACAGGAAAGACCTCTACTATACTAGCATGTGCTAAACAGCTGTACAAAGATAAAGAGTTCAACTCCATGGTCCTGGAGGTACTGTGAAAGTTTGCAGTTGTTTTCCAGATTCATATGTTTGGCGAATTTTTCCCCATGACAAAAAATACGTGGTCATCCACTTAAAAGAATAGTTCACACAAAAATAAAAAATGGCTGAAAATGTACTCACCCTCAGGCCGTCCAAGATGTACATGTTTGTTTCTTCATCAGAACAGATTTGGGGAAATTTAGCATTACATGACTTGCTGTCCAATGGATGCTCTGCAGTTAATGGGTGCCGTCAGAATGAGAGTCCAATCATCTGATAAAAACATCACAATAATTCACAAGTAATCCACACCACTCCAGTCCATCTATTAACGTCTTGTGAAGTGAAAAGCTGTGTGTTTGTAATAAACATATCCATCAAGACATTTTTAATCTCAAACCATTGCTTTCAGCTAAAATAGGGTCCTCTGTCTATAATATTGCTTCCTCTAAATTTATCCAGATCTGTTCCAAGCTAACTCCTTTATATCTTTGATGGACTGAGGGTGAGTAAATGTTCAGCAAATATTCATTTTTGGGTGAACTATTCAAGCTGTAATAGACCTATTGTTAATTTTGTCTGATATTAAGTCTATAAAATAAATTGTATATTCTATATTCATTAATTTATCACTTTTTTTTGTTTATGCTTGTTGCAAACCTTTTAAATGTTGTTGTTTTGTAATTTTACTTCATAAGCTCAATGCGTCAGATGACCGTGGCATAGATGTGGTGAGGGGACCAATCCTCAGCTTTGCCAGCACACGAACCATCTTCAAGTAAGAACAGTACTCATCCTTACATCCCATTCATGAACAATTTGTATGATATAATATCTGTTCTCACATACAACAATATATTACAGGCAACTATTTAGGGATGCACGATATTATCGGACTGATATCGGAATCGGCCGATAATGGCTTTAAATGGAAATATCGGTATCGGCCTGATATGAAAAATTATGCCGATATGTCTTGCCGATAAGAGGAATGGGTTAACTTACATGTGCTCAGGGTGTGCTAGTGATTACATCACGTCAGCAGTGTGACGTATTCTTGAAGCAAAGTGTTGTCTGAATGATGATTAGATTCACTGTTTTAGATAGCTGCACTTAATCTGTGAAAGCACATACAGAATGTTCAGTAATAGCATGTCTAGCAGCAGCCTCCCCCGGGTCCTAATGCCCGTTCCGTAAGGAGTTCTAATCTGTAGGGGGCGCTGTTGGCCTACTTCTTATTAAATTATAGTAAAATAGCCTACACAAATAACATTTAGACTGTTTCTGATTAAATAAAGCAGTAATTGATGTCATAAAATAATGAGTATGTTTTGATTTAATGGTCAGAAGCTATAGCTTACATGACACTTGTAAATTAAATAATTTTATATATACTGATTTAGTCATTAATGTGTAATATGTTTTATTTTTTAAACAAATCATGAGCTCTAAAAGATTTTCAGAATTTTTACAGCTCTTGTTTTAGACCGCCTACAAATGTTAAATCTTAAAATAAAATGTTAAGGTTAACACAGCATCTTTCTGGGGGGGGAATGCAGCAATTGATAGTTTATTTATAGTTATTTTCTAAGCTTCAATGTACTGTCAAAAAACCTTCATTATTTTTTATTTAATTCTAATAAGTTGACTCGTTACCAAAATATTTTGCTTATAATTTCTGCACAGGAGAGACTTTGTGTTGTTTCCAAACAAAAGGAAATATATCGGTATCGGCCATAATTTTATGAAAAATATCGAATATCGGCAAAATCCGATATCGTGCATCCCTACAACTATTGAATGACTAGGGTTGGGTTATCGTGTGAATTTTATCGATTCTGATTCTTAAAGATTCGATTCCAATAAGATAAAAAAATCCAGTGTAAAAAAATGAAGTCAAACATTTAGATGTCAAACATTTATTCTGTGCCGTTTTACAAAGCATTCTGTTGCAGCTGAATAACATGAGCAAAAATCAGCAGCATACAGAACACTTAGGCCTACAAGAGGAACTTTTGTCTGTGCTTTTAACAAAAATACCACCGCAAAAACAGCTACACTAATATAAATGTCAAATATTAAAGTGTAGATAAGGTAAGTAAACAGTCGGTAACTAACAAACAAATCAAGTAGCAATAGCATAAATCAATACAACTGAACCAAATTTCAGGTACAGAAACTTTAATTAAAAGTTTAAAAACCCTGCATAGTTTTTTTCATAAATAAAATATAGATTATTAATTAAAGATATTCAGTCAAGATCAGTGAATGATTTTCTTTTGTTCTTTGATTAAGGTTAATGACAGGCATCTTGTTAATTAGGCTGCTGTCTTTTTAACACCGAACACACGTAGATCTAAATATACTGTGCATGTGACTTTTCTTTCTCCTCTGTTTACTTAAGACAAAAACAGCTGTGTTTATGATGATATACTGACGTAGTTTTCTGCATTCTGGTTGATAAGTATGAAAGAAGTAAGTTCTGGCCCACAACAACCTTTAATGCAGTGGAAATGCACGGAACGGTTCGAAAATGGACACAGGCTGGGAACCCACACCGAGACCGCTGTTCTCATATGTCTATGTTCTCGCTTGCGCTGCACGCAAAAAAGGCGCAAGTTCTTTCTGTTCCTGCACTTAAATCGTTTTAAATCATATTAAAATGTGAACGCAGGAATCGCTAAGCACGTCTTATCGAATACCCTGTTCTTGGAAATTTGGAACTGGTTTTCGATATCCAACCCTATGAATGACATCTTGTCTTTAGGCTGTTATTGCATTAAAATATGTACTGTTGTTATAAAATAATGTTCCGTTCTCTATGTTTGCTTCTTGTAGGAAAGGCTTTAAGTTGGTGATCCTGGACGAGGCGGATGCTATGACCCAGGACGCACAGAATGCTTTAAGGAGAGGTAGCGTACCATCTGCCCCTCCATCAGCTCACCTGCTGAGCCCCCAAATGTCCGGATGGCAGAAGAATAGGGTTCTGCCATTTCTCTGTCCACAGTGAGACATGAATGAGAGCAGTGTCATTATGATTGGAAAAAAATATTTAGAGAGTAAATATTTGGGATATTTATGCATAGGCGGAAATCCCTATAAAAATATGATTTAAAAAACACGCTGTGTATTGTAAATAATGTAATGTAAGTAGTAAAACAACACAAACGGGGCAAAAATGTGTTTTGAGTTTAGAAATATTTTGGGTCTCCCCCTCCCTTGCCTCACAGTGCTTTGGTCCAAATGCTTTCCTCTTTTATATCACACACACACAAGTCAAGAGATTATAAGTCTCAATACTTGTGGAACTCCAGTAAGGCTGTCAATCGGATATTTTATTCACTTAAACATCGGATGAAGGGATTATTTTCTCTATGCGAGCGCGCGTGTCTGGTTTTGTGTGAGAGCAAAGAAAATATGCGTGCGAGGGAAGAGATTCGCACTCGCGCGTTATTTTAATTTGCTTTCGTGCTACAATACGCTCTCGACATTTGTCATTAAAATAACGCCTTAGTCTCCCTGCTACACTAATAGTAGTAGCTTTCCTCTGTGTATACATCCTTACAAGAACAATTTTAGCTGTATTATTTGTGTCCCCTTCAAAAATTGCTCTGGAGAAATTTAATGTATATTGTCCCCCCCTACTGTTAGATACAACTGCTTTTATGCTTTAAAATGTAATAATATGTGTTCTGGATATTATAGATAAAGATCTCTTCTTTATTGTTATTATTAAAAAATATTCTTCATTTTAAATATTTTTATGATTTAAAATAACAAATTAAAATTTTTTCAGTCCTTTTGAAGATTTATTTATGCAGACTTCATTAAACCACACCTGATTTTTACAAAATAATTTCCCCTTCTCTCTCTCTCTCTCAGTTATTGAGAAGTTTACAGAGAACACACGTTTCTGTCTGATCTGTAACTACCTTTCAAAGATCATACCTGCGCTGCAGTCTCGATGCACACGGTTTCGTTTCGGCCCCCTGTCCCAGAGCCAGATGATTCCCAGACTAGAGCATGTGATACAGCAAGAGAGGTGAGACTCTCATCACAGCAAATCCAGGTCAAGTGGGTGTTATTTCTGTATGAAATTGGTGTTCAATTGATTGCATTCTGAAAGAAATCACCACTCAATTTCTATTTTATTAATTTTTCCCGTAAAGGTAAACATTTATTTATATTTGTGTGTAATTAGAGGCGAGACCTCTTTTGTGCGGGTTGAAGATAGAGCAACATTGAAATGACCGTATTAAGACCATCCAGAATTTTTATCTGAATTTTTGGATGATATCTGTCGTGAGTCATCAGATGGATCCACTCAAAAGACCCTGAACACAAAAGACCCTGGTTGGAGTGACCCAGCCCTACGGCCCATTTGATTAAAAAACTCTTCACACAAACACACATTTTATATGGGCTCTGCCCTCTGGTGCAGGACACAACTTTGAACTAATAAAACCAAACATTGTATTTCCCTAGCTTAGATTCATGCATATTTAAAAATCTGTTTTTAACTGATAGCATTGACATCACTCCAGATGGCATGAAGGCCATTGTGACCCTTTCAACAGGAGACATGAGGCGATCATTAAACATTTTACAGGTGTGTATCATATGAAAAAGTGATGTTTTGTGGTTTGCTTATCGCATTGCAGCTGGCATGAAAAATATTGAGAAAAATCTGTATCTTGTGTTTTCATGTACAGAGTACACATATGGCCTATGGGAAGGTGACGGAGGAGATGGTGTACACATGTACTGGACATCCTCTCAGATCAGACATTGCCAACATACTGGACTGGGCCCTCAATAAAGACTTCACCACTGCATATAACCGTATCCTTTTTGATAGGTTGTTTTTATGAGAGTAGAGAGGGATACGAAATGGGATCAAAGTCACCAGTTCGCTTTGAAAGGCAGCAACTACAAAAAGTCTAAATAAAATTAAAATAAACATTAATTACATTGTATAAATTGATCATTACGAAATATAATTATTATTATTGTTAGCAGCATTATTATGTTATTAATAATAATGTAGAATGTTTATAAATCATTGATTCATTTTTTTTATTAGTTTATTAATTCCGATTTCTCTTTATATATTTTCCAAAGCATTAACACTTTCTGCCAAAATTAAAACATACATAGAAAATATTTATAATAAGAAAAACAGTCAATAAAGAAATTAATATATATATATACATACAAACATATGCACATCAGGAAAATGATCAAACTGATTATACATGTAGTATTTTGAATATGTAAAATCAAACATTAAATTTATTTTAAATTACTAGAGAAAAAGGAATAAAAAAATATAGGAATATATTTATATAATTTAATTTCATGTGCTATTATAATATTTATTAATTTCTAAAATATTGATATGTATAATTTAATAAACAATTATTTTATTAATGATGTTAAATTTTTGATTAATGAGTTTTTATACAAGAACTGGAATTGTGGTGCAAGTTGCTGATATTAATTTATGACGTTTCCAAAGTCCTTATCTGGGTCCAACAGAAATTCTGCAGCTCAAAACTCTAAAAGGTCTGGCACTTCATGATATTTTAACGGAAGTCCATCTTCTCATTCATCGTGGTAAGAATACACGCTTAATTCAGTCATGCATGGCTCTATAACTGGTTCCTGTTCAAAATAACTAAAGCAGTGCAGAACGCCACACACAACCCATCACAACTTTGATATAGTGATGAGATACATGTTTTCCCTGCCCTTGTTACCATGGAGATCATTTTGTGGTCGTCATGGAAACCGGTTGTTCTTGTTTTTAAAGGACGCCTGTTAGAAGTAGCAGAGTGTAGCATGCTTCACACACACACTAAATACATTAAATATTACACTATTTTCAGAAACCAGACTGCAATAATGAGTATATAAATGAAATTCATCACACAGCATGCCAGGTTTTCTGTAGGGTTTTTTTTTTTCAATGTGATTATTTTAAATCTGATTTATTGGTCACGCAATCAAAGTGTTGTTTGAGCACAGTTAGGGGGGTTAATTTTGCTCTTTGTTTTTGTGTTTCTATTTCAGTGGACTTCCCACCCTCCATCCGCATGGGCTTGCTTATAAAACTTGCAGATATTGAGTGAGTATATTTATTATATCAAGTTATTTAATAAATTAGTTGAGAAGTGTGTACACTGTTCTATTTATGAGTGGTTTGATTACTTAAATATGAATGAAACAAACGGCACCACTCCCATAGGACTCATGGATACTTTATCTACATGAGTTCAACCTAGATTTACCTGATTAATGGAAATATGCATTGGTCATTTGAAAATAATTATAAATATTAATCAAATTAATACTTTAATTCAGCAAGGATGCATTAAATTGGTCAAATGTGACCGCAAAAACATTTATAATGTTACTAAATATTTCTATTCCAAATAAATGCTGTTATTTTGAACTTTCTACTTCAAGAATCCTGAAAAAATTATCAGAGTTTGCTCAAAAATATTAAGCTGTGAAACTGTTTAAACCGTTTTTAACATTGGTAGTAATCATAAATGTTTGATGAACAGCAAATCAGCATATTAGAATGATTCCTGAAGGATCATGTGACACTGAAGACTGGAGTAATGATGCTTTGCATCACAATAAATAACATTTTAAAATGTAGTAAAATGGAAAAGTTTTTTTTTTTTACTGTAATCAAATGATTGCAGCCTTGGTGAGAATAAGACACTTTTAAAAACCACAAAAAAATTGTACCAACCCTAAACTTTTCAGCAGTAGATGAAGTTTATTATGTATTATTATGCCATATCAACCTGCAGCCCAAGACCGGTTGCCCACTGAAGCTAAGCAGGGTTGAGCCTGGTCAGTACCTGGATGGGAGACTTCTGGTAAAAACTAGGTTGCTGTTGGAAGAGGTGTTAGTGAGGCCAGCAGGGGGTGCTCACCCTGTGGTCTGTGTGGGTCCTAACGCCCCGGTATAGTGACGGGGACACTATACTGTCAAAAAGCACTGTCTTTCGGATGAGACGTTAAACCGAGGTCCTGACTCTCTGTGGTCATTAAAAATCCCATGGCACTTCTCGTAAAGAGTAGGGTTGTAACCCCGGTGTCCTGGCCAAATTCCCTCCACTGGCCCTTGTCTATCATGGCCTCCTAATAATCCCCATACACTTGATTGGCTCAATGACTCTCTCTCCTCTCCACCTGCACACTGGTGGTGGTCGAGGAGAGACCCCCCACATGATTGTAAAGCGCTTTGGGTGTACAGCAATACACAATAAGGCGCTATATAAAAAATGCATCATTCATCATCATTCATCATTCATGTACTCGAGTGAGCTTCAACTTGTGCTCTTTCCTTTTTAACCATAAGATATCGTCTGGCCTCTGGAACCAATGAGAAGATCCAACTGAGCTCAATGGTTGCAGCTTTCCAGGCTGTTAGAGACATCGTAGCCAGCGATGGGTAGACCATTGGTTCACACTTTGAAAGGGTTATGTAACATAGATCTGTGATGTCATGAGAGGAAGTTGTTTACTTCTTCATATTGTTCTGACAAAAAAAAAAAAACAGAACCCTGTAATATTTTTTTGAAATGTTTATTTTTTTAAGCTTAAAATAATGCTTGTCTCATTACTTTGTAAAACAAATGCTACATTTTCAAAGTAGTTATGTAAAGAATAAAGTCTTTAAATAAATATTTCAAGTATGGTGTCACAATAATGTCTGTTTTGAAAGCATAACCGTCTGAGGAAATTAGGCATCCTAGAAAATTATGCAACATTTAAAGCAAAGTTTGACCCATAAACATGACTGTTTTCAGTCATCTGCTGTGTTCTTTACAATATACAATCTTTTTCTTTGGCATGTCCCTGTAGGTAAGGTATTCCAGGATTTTTTTCGGCAAGGGAAGAGCCTCCACTTGATAGGTTGAAATGGAGAATCTCAGGGCAATCCGGCACAGATGCTTAAGGCTCAGAACGACACGAGGAACTATCCAGAGTTTTACATGTCCATCTCTGCACCTATAATCAAATATAAAGAACTACTTAATATTTATTCCAGTATACAAGCAGAAGAAAAATCTAGAGTAAACTGTCAGCCGATGTTCCAAAACAATAATGTGACTTGAAATACCCTGTAGCGATGACGTCCCCGTGTGGATGGAAAGCACAGCACACGCCACCGGCTCGGTTGTAATCAGTGTCTGTGACTAGTTTATTTCGTTCCACATCCCAGATCCGTAATGCCCTGCAACACAGCACAGTGTCATTGGAAACAACAGAGAAAGGTGAGGTCACAAGGGAGATGTCTGGTCATGTAGTTCTGAAGATCTCAGATCTCAAAGGGATGGTTCACTGCTCACCTATAGTCTTTAAAAGCCAGCAGCAGTCCAACCGGAGAGAAGCTAAGAGATGTCAGTAGATTGTCACTTCTGTAAGCACACACCTCGCAGTCTCTGAAAGAGAAGAAAATAGCTGTTACGATTTCCGACACGCTATAGTTCACCTGGAAATTGTAATTGGCTGGATTATGTACTCACCCTCAGGCCTGTCAAGATGTAGATGAGTTTGATTTTTCATCAGAAGAGATTTGGAGAAATTTAGCATTACATCACTTGCTCACTGCAGTGAATGGGTGCCGTCAGAATGAGAGTCCAAACAGCTGATAAAAACATCACAATAATCCACACCACTCCAGTCCATCAAACAAAAAGTTGCATGTTTGTAAGAAACAAATCCATCATTGATAAGTTTTTTATTTAAAATATGAGTCTTCTATCCATAAAACTGCTTCTTCCAGTAAAAAAGCCATCTCATCTGAATCAGGAATGAAATATGCACAGATTAAGCATTGCTCACAGGCAAAAACAGTTCTAAACAAACAAGTCAGTGGATTTTGATGTGAGAGGACAATAGTGGATGGAAGAAATTTTATGAATCATGGTCTCATATTTTGGCCAGAAGTGAAAGTTTAAATTTAAAACGCCATGATGATGGATTTGTTTCTTAGAAACGAGCAGCTTTTCACTTCACAAGATGTTAATTGATGGACTGGAGTCATGTGATTATTGTGGTGTTTTTATCATTCTGACGGCACCCATTCACTGCAGAGGTTCCATTTATGAACGTGATTAAATGCTATATTTCTCCAAATCTGTTCCAGTGAAGAAACAAACTGATCTACACCT
Organism: Barbus barbus; assembly: GCF_936440315.1. Lineage (NCBI taxonomy): Eukaryota > Metazoa > Chordata > Actinopteri > Cypriniformes > Cyprinidae > Barbus > Barbus barbus. The sequence continues at coordinate 5,454,679 of NC_136733.1, forward strand.
CGAATGGCCGAAGGTGCATACATTTTCAGCAAATGTTTATTTTTGGGTGAACTATTCTTTAACCATATTAGTTAGGAAACTGGGCGATTTATGTCTACATTTATAAAAACATCAAATCATTCAGCATTTAATGTACTAGCGTGCCTGAAAAAATTTAAATCTGTCATCAAAAAAAATTGTCCGTCTTTTGTGACGCACGAAAGATGACACATTCCCACTGTTATTAACTTTTTGTATTTCTTTTTTTTTATTATTTTAAACAATCATGCTTATTGTAAATCTGTAATAAAAAAAATAGGATATAAGAAAATAACATCTTGGTTGACCAACATACTCTACTCTAGTGAGGAGATCAGCGGTATAGGGGTCCCACAGGTCCAGCCACCAGCCTGTAGTCGAATGATACGAAGCGATCGCGAGCAGTGCTCCATCCTGGGAAAAGTCACATGATGTCATGGTGCGCTCGTGGTCATATGTAAGGTGTCTCATGAAGGTGTAGGACCGCAAGCTCCACAAATACACCTTCTGTTGGGAAAACAACATTCAGACGATGTAACACAGTTCAGTAATCACAATCACAAAAATAAAAAGAACAGTGTTATTATTATTTTATCAGCATGGCTCCACAGGATATCCTGTTGCAGAGTCCAAAAGTTTCCCTGATTATATAACTAAACCTGTTAGATAGCTACTAGAAGACATCCTAGCAGAGTAACCACACCTTCAGCGCAGTATACTGTACAAAAGTGTTCAAATACTTTTTGTCTTCATTTTGAACACTTCAGCTACTACTATTATTTATTATACAAAAACTTCTGTTTCTGAGATGTTTTGCTTTGGAACACATGCGTGTGCTTTGTGTATTAAAAAAAAAAGCACTTATTTGCTACTTAATGAATAAAAAATAAATTCTTTGTTGACGTTTTGTTATTTAATGCATACAGCTTTTCAGGCCACTGCAGCATTGTTGTTCATTAAAATAAAATGTAAAAAAGTAGATAGATAAGCAACTAACTGAAATACAATAAAGTTTAAGTTTCAATTACCGAGGCTGAAAAAATTAAAGCTACACATAAATATTAAAAAGAAATAAACTAATAAAACTGACAAAAACACAGAAAAATCACTAAAATAAACAAAATATAAAGTAAAAGCTCATTTGAAACATTAATTAATAATGTATCAGTATATAAATAATGCTAAAAAAAGAAACTCACCGAGTCGAGGTTACAAACAGAGGCAATCACACTGCTGTCAGGTGATATGGAACATCTGAAGACCCAGTAGTCTGGACCCCGCAGCACATGGGGACAGGCGCCTGCAAAAATCAGCATTGCTATCTTCATAAGTACAAAATGAAAGGTCATGAAAACTTATTTTCATCCCATTGCAAAGATACGCTGCTTCCACATCAGATGCTCTGACCTTTCTTCGCCAAGTCCCATATCCTTAAAGTTTTGTCTCGGGAGGCTGATACAAGCGTGAGACTTCCATTTGGAGTGAAGACTAAATCCCTGACAAGAGCCTGATGTCCGGTTAGAGTAACCCGCAGATTTCCTGAAGACAGAACAGGGATTTACTAACATATTAAAACTTTACACTACATGTGTATAACCCCATGCTGTTAATATTTAGCCCAATCTAAATTCTTATTGGAGTCCAGAGTTCAGTCTTACCAGTTGAGACGACCCACACTTGGATTGCTCCGTTGTTCAGACCAATGGCCAGCAGTAGCTCATGATCACATCCGTTCTGATGTAAAGCATCCACTCGAGTAGAGAGGCAGGGTCCAAACGCCAGTGCCCACACCGTCTGCCCACAGTTAAGTGTCTTCTCTTCACTGCATCCAGCTTCGGTGCTACTGTTAATACAAAGAGAAACGTAGTTCAGCTGTGCTCTACATTCAAGTATGAGATGTTCCAGCTCAGCTTCCTCTATTATTGTTCCTTTATTGCTCCACATTACCCTGCTAAATGTTCATGTAGATTAATGTATATTAAAATAAGTAGTACTATGGTAGTACCATGGTACTGTGATATATCCCATGTACAATTTTTGGTAACACTTTATTTTAAGGTGTCCTTGTTACGTTACATGTAATTACTATAGTAATAGCAAAAAAATATGCATAATTACATGCAATAACCCTAATCCTAACCCTATAGTAAATACATGTTGTTAATTAATATTACTCAGTAATTAAATGTATAATTACACTGTAACAAGGACACTTTAAAATAAAGTGTAACCCATTTTTTAATGGTAAACCAGCTATGACCAGCCAACAAGGACCGGTTTAGCTGTGATATTACTTTTTTGTTAGTGACAGGTTCCCATAATATTAATTTACCGTGGTGTTACATATAAGCCTATATTTATTAACCCATTGTGTTATGAACACAGACGCACTCTTTGGATGTCAGCGGCCAGGAGAGGAGTTTGACGATGCCGTGTCCCATCGACCAGGCTAAATAAGATCCGTCCGGGGAGAAGCGGACGCTCCATGTCTCGCAGCCGGCGGAGCCGTACAGACGCGGGGGATGAGCGGGTTTCAGCTCCGCGATCAGATCATCACAATTAAAGAGTCCTGTCATGTACAAAGACAAATGCGCATATGCGGAACTAATCATTTTCTACTAATATGAACACGTATTTTCCTCATTTATCAAATGCATATGATTATATATCATCTAAATTATGTGAATTGTCATTGTCTTACCTTTGACAGTACAACCTCGAAGCGAAGCGCACATCTTACCACTGAAATCATGAATGTATAATTTCACCTCTCGTCTACATATTCATTTCACTAGGGGGCGTGGCCAGATGGGCAACCCACGTGACCCCGTCGTCAAGCGTGTATCATTTCTGAGTACAGTACATACTTGGGTGTGTCTACTGTATATTTACAATGTTAATGTGATTTATATCTCAGGTATCGTGAGTTTACAGCTTTGAATACATTTTATTTTATAGTGTCATTTAAAGCTAGTTTAAGTATTGTTTTATACATTACTGCACACCCGCAATTCTCATTAAAAAGATCTTATTTCTAATTATATAATGGCAAAAAAAAAACATGTTAGTATTTGGTTGTACTGCCTTCAATTTAGGCTTAAATTTTAGCTGTTTAATCACACACACACACGTTAGTAAAATGCCTGGATGCTTTACAGTATGGGAAATTTACGTAATTGTCATGAAAATTCATTCACAATGCAAAGAAATTGTAATGGTACAAAATAGGCTTCGTATAATTAAGGATTTTTATTATTATTCTTACTATGCCACAAAATATGACCCAGACATTTTTGTTGAGATTCACCCAAAATAATTTTACAGAAAGAATCATTCAAACCAGTTCAAGCAACAATAACATTTCGTAACACAGTTCATTGACATACTGTAGTAAATATGTACATATGTGTAGTAAAAGTTTGAATTTTCATGAATTGAGGCCAGTAAGTTAAAAACTAATACTGAAAATAAAAACAGGGCCTTTCTAAAATGAGTTTAAGACCTTTACACTTTACACAGATTGCTGGAATATTATACAAGGAAAATATCACATAAAACAAACAAATAATTTAGCAGAGTTGACCATTTGGAAGATTGATTTTCTGTACATTTAAACTGATAACTAACAGTCTGCAGACTGTTATACTGGTTCTGGATGTGTTTGATCGGTGTGTTGTACTGTTCTATCTTCATGATCACCTGTAAAATAAACACACTTGTTTCAGCAAATCCAAAAGTACAAAAAAATATATATTTATCAGCAATACTAAATATTTCAGAGCTAAGCATAACTAAAGAAAATATATTCAATACAGAATGTTTTGCAAATGTTTTTTTACAAAAAAAAAAAAAATCTATCATATTTCCAGGTTTTTCAAGCTGATTATCAAAAATATTGCCTTACTTTTATTTGTTTAAATTCATCATGATATAAAATTTCCCAGTTCCCAATGCTTTCAAATCAAACTCCTTTTGCTACACAAACGTCTGAACAATATCCAGGACACCGCTGACTTACTGGATGGTATTCTGTGAATCTCTACGAGTGTGGTTGCATGACCGTTTGTCAGCGGAGGGAGTCGTGGAACAGTATCATGGAAAATTTCCTCTTCATCTGAATCCACTAAACTCAGTATTTCCCCTCTGTCATCATCTAATTGACTAGAAAGAAAATGTTACGCCTCAGCTTTACACATCCTTACAGTGCATATTATATGTATGAAGACAAACTCATATTTTGCAATAATGCTGATATATTACTATGATTATTAATGAGCTGTAATGTTTTGCGGTAATACTTACCTAAATCCTAAACCTGTAAAATAAAAATAAACATTAATACAAATTATCTTTATAAAAAAAAGTTTTATTTAGGCACTCAGTGTGCAAAAATACTTACCAATGCAAATTCTATCCCGCTTTGAATATACTGTCACACCGATAGTGATTCCAATCATCATTATCAAAACAGAAACAAAGACACCAACCACAGCCCCTTCATTACCTGCAGAAGCTGAGAACAAAGATTAAATGTAGTCATACTGTACACAGTCTGAAATTTATTTTATCACAAAGGGAAGAAGTTCATTGTGTAATCCTTTTGCAAAGGGATAGGTATTACAGAGCAATGTCAGAAACATCTTGTCTGATCACATTCATGCACAGGTGTCATAGCTTTAGCATCACTAGTATTTAAAGATCTCTGATGCTTTAAAACATGCATCTAATTCTTAAACAACTGAAATCATAAGATTACTTAAATGCAAATAATACAATTAAATATCCAGACATATTATAAAAATAGGAATGGTCTAAAAATAGGTTTCGTTAACTTTATCCTTTATTCATGTTATTTTGAATTTGAGTTCAAATGTGATTGGGCATGTTTTAAATAGGAATAAAATCATTCTTGTTGTATAAAAAAAATAACAAGTATGGAGAAACATTCAAGTTTCTAACTTACTCTTCACAGTAAGATACACTTCCAGCTCTTTTGGACCAAGAGGGTTTATACTGTAGCAGAAGTAGATCCCTTCATCTTTCTTTGTTACATTGACTATAGTGAGTTTGTAGTTGGGGTTGTTATCAGACACAATATATTTGGACGTGGTGTTGATGATCTTCTTGTCCTTTTGCATCCAGACAGTCTTAGCCGGTGGTAGAGATTCGGTCTCAATACAGCTGAGGGTGATATTGCTGCCCACCAAAGCGGTTACCATGGGATCGCCTAAGGGGTACGGCTTCACTGGAAGACACATCAAATATAATGGTTTAAATTTAGTAAATTTAGCCAGAGATGCAGTGGAAGAAGATGAAGACAAGCAGAAACTCAAGCTGTAATATTCTGGGAATGTTTAAAGATCAAAACTCAAAAGAACTGCACATATAGTGGCTGATTTTAAAGAAGTTTCGTAACCCTGGCCCAAACTCACAACATCGGTCGGCCCACTCAAAGAAAATAAAGTTTCATATGTGCTACTAGAAGCATTTCAAATTTAAGCAAAAACTGGACTGATATTATAGATTAGAAAATGTGATTAGAAAAATAAATGTGGGGTGGGTAAGATTTTTGAAAGAAGTCTTCTATACTCACCAATGCTGCCTTTGATCAAAAATACAGTAAAACAGAAATATTATTACATTTTCAATTAACTGAGTTCTATTTAAATATTTTAAAATGTAATTTATTCCTGTGTTGACAAAGCTGAATTTTTAGTATCATCATTACTCCAGTCTTCAGTGTCACATGATCCTGCAGAAATCCTTTTAATGTGCTAATTTGCTGCTGAAGAATCATTTATTATTAACAATGTTGAAAGAAATTGTTATGCTGCCTAATATATTTTTGTGCAAACTGTGATTCCCTTTTTCTGGATTATTTTATTAATAAAAAGTTATTTTAAAAACAGCATTTATTTTAAATGTACATTTCTGGTAGCATAATAAATGTCTTCACTGTCAATTTTGATCTATTTAATGATCTCTTGCTGGGGGAAAAAAAAATTATTAATTTCTTTAAAAAAAAAATCAATACACTGAGAAAGATAAAACAACACAGAAGTTAAATCTCATTAAAGCAAAGAAAAACAATAAAAACTGTAGTCCTATAGAAAAAATGGGCTTACTGAGCTTAAAGGAGCAGGAATTCTCCACTCCAGTCACATGATGTCCAATACACTTCACTTCCTCTCCACTGTCCAATATAAACCCATTCACATGGACCTCCAAACGCTCTGTCTCCTGGGATGTGGAGTTGACCGTGGGGCCCTTGGCTATTACATGTTCTTCAAGGACCTCATGCCAGTCCAGAGTGGGCACAGGGTAACCTCCATACCAGCTACATATGAACAAGAAATCCAATGGCTCATTTACTATCTCCCAACTGCACTCTGGATGCCTCTCCGGAGCATCTGAAAAATACATTATAGAGACAATTAAAGCACACATTATAAAACACAGACATAACAAACAAAACCTATACAGATAACGGCAACAGAAAATATTTTTTAATTGTCAAGGTAAATGGAAAGAACCAAATAAAACAAAAACTCCAGTTGATTCAAAGAATCAATTATGAGCTTACATTTCCAATCTTTTTTTTTTTTTAAATATGAAAACTTACAGTAAACTAGCAGCTCCTGGCTTTTGTTCACAGTTGTCTTGGAGAGTGTATTCTGGGATGTACAGGTGTACATCCCTTGATCGCTTGGTTGGATGTTACTTATAGAGAACTCAAGGAATGATTTGTTCCCAGATGCCCTGTCATAACTGTCCAGTGCCAAATCTTCAACAGTCCATGTCAAGTTTTGTGAGGGAAAAGACTCACTGGAGCAGTTAAAATGCACATCTGTGCCTTTTTTGACATATATTGTTCCATTCTGTAGGAGAGCTGCTGGTTGTATGGCCAGTGAGACACTAGTTGGACCTTCTGAAATTTAATACAAATGTATGAACATAATTATTCATCTATCTTTCACAAACCACCTGTCATTTCAACCATCATCAAAAATGTTTCTTTAGAACTTCAGAATCAGCTGTTCTTAAAATATTACGTATCAAATGAACATTCTGACCTTCAATAACACACACTACCATTCAACAGTTTGGTGTAAGTAAGAGATATATATAATTTATTTTTATTTTTGAAAGAAGGCTTTTATGCTGTAATAATATTAGAATTTTAAATAAATGTTTTCTAATTTAATATATTTTAAATGTCATTTATTTCTGTGATGCAAAGCTACATTTTCAGCATCATTTTACTCAAGTCTTCAAGTGTCACATGATCCTTCAGAAATCATTGCAATGTACTGATTTGCTACTCAAGAAACATTTCTGATTATACTGAAAACAGTGGTGTTGTGCCTGCTTCATATTTTTTGTGGTAAATGTGATTGATTTTATTCATTAATGAATAGAAAGTTTAAAAACAGCATTAATTTGAAACTGATTTTTCTTTACCTTTTGATGAATTTAAAGTGTGCTCGCTAAATAAAAATATTCACTTTATTTCAAAAGATATTTCTGACCCCAAACCTTCGCACTTTTTAAAAATGTTAAGAGAAACTAAACTGTAATATTTCTTGTTGTGTTCGGTTAGTCGTTACGCATGGTGTCTATCCTATGCATCTCAGTCACATGATTGCATTGCAGTTAAACCAGAAAAACCAGTTTGAAGTCAGACTCCCGATCTCACAGAAACCAGAGACATCTATTGCATATCAAAACTTTCCATTGTCACATTAGTACGATTTAGATATCCATAGCACCATACCGGCAACTCGAAGCAGGATGTTTGAGAGAGTTTGCCATGAGCTGCCATCCTTTGTTTGGGATTCACATTCATACCGGCCTTCATCTATATACTGGAGGCCACTGATCCAAAGAGAGCCATTGTTTGAAATGGAAAGATGCTCTGATGGCTTCGAGGGGTTTTGGGTTGCAACAACAACCCCATTTTTGTTCCAGCGATAAAGAAGTGAAGATGCATTAACTGGCTGGTCAAGACACTGTAGTATAGCATTCCCACCCTTCTCTCCAGTAACATACCGCTGCACCTGCTCCTCTGACACTACAGGAAGAAGGACAGAGAAATGTGGTTTAGAGCAGTACTGTGATCATGATCAAACATGCAGCAAAAGTACTGTGGGAATACCATGTTTTTGAATACAGTGCAATTGTAATATCTTAGATCTTGAAGTATCATGTCAATATAATTTTGTACAATGGCTTCAATTACAAAAAGTACTATGGTACCTCCATTGGGGTTTGAACATGTACCATGGTATTTTTGGAAATTCCCTGAAACACCATGTAAACACTATAGTAAATGACTATTGTAGTTTCTATATAAAATACATAAGAATACCTCAGTATAATATCTCTTGTAAAAGTGAAACCAAAATTTTCCTCACCTGTTTGATGTGACAGAAGAAGCAGATGTAGAAATATTGCAGATATTATCATTTTAGGATTGTAAGGATATCCCATCAGATTATAGGATCAAATATTTCCTTGGCAAATTCACTTGCTTCCTTTTGTTTCCCGGCAAACGCATCAAACCCTTTTCTATGAACTAAATAAGTAACCAGAAATTATTAAGATAAAATCGCGACAGTGCTAAACTCGTTTTGGGCTTCGAATCCTGTATATTTTGGGTCACGCTTGATTCATGCCCATCTTCAACCTGTTTTCCTGCGTTCTTTCCCGGAAACTTTGAATTTGCTGTTTGACCACACCCTTCACCTGCGCTCTTAAAGAGACACACACCGCATTTAACGCACGCGTGCGAGTCGAGTCTGGCAGGTTGATCAAGCTCACAGGCACAACGTTAGGACAGGGGGTTCAGACCTGTATTTTACTATGCCCAGTACTGTGTACTCTTTATTTTGACATATTATCCCTGAAAGCATCCCTCATATCCAATTTCCATTCCTTACTGTGGAAATTATTAGGGGAGCGCGGAGCACAAAGTAACACACGTTACACGTTAGTTGTAACACACGTTTTTTAAATATTTCCACACATGCTAGTTACTAGTTTACTAGTTACCATATCAACATTATATAGAAAAAAAGTGCGCCAAAATTCAAAAGTATTTTGAAGATATCGCTGAACATTTATTTGACCAGGTTTTAAGCAGATGGGGTAAGGTGTAACACTGCGTTACAATCTGCCCTGCCGTGCTATTCTATGACATTAGCGATGTAATTCACACTATTTACTTTAATACATTTTAATGAGAAACGACGAGAAACAGAATAAAGACTAACAATCATTGTTTAATGTTCAGAAATTATTATTTCAAGACATGGAAAGCATTTTGCCTCGTTTATATGGGCCCTCCCAGGCATGGTTGCACTGTGTTCATTGTCAAACTCAAAAATCAGATTACTTTTAATTATTAAAAAACATCATTATTTTATTTAAAATAAATAATAATTTTATTTTATTGACAAAATATTTTAGTTTATCTTGTATATTTTTTTCATAAGATCAGATAGCATTTTAGGGTGTCATATGGTCATGTTACAATGTACCCCTCAGCTGTTACAATGTACCCCACCTACGGGGCATGTTGTCAGATTTCACCTCCAATTTTTGAGGGTAAATAAAGAAAAACGTATACACTGTATTTATGAAACAAAGCAATATATTTGTACTAGACAAGTGTGAAATTACTGTGGATAAAAAATTATACTCTGAACACGAAGTGGATTTACACAATTTGAGAAAGTCAAAAAGTGTTACTTTGTGCCCCGCTCTCCCCTACTCAATTACTGAAATTAAATCATTAAATAAATGTTGAAATATATGTATAAATCGTTCAACGCATAATTTAATAATTAAATACATAAATAAATGAATAAATAAATAAATATCTATCTATCTATCTATCTATCTATCTATCTATTTATCCATTCATTCATTTATTTCCTCTTATCTTCCTCGTAAAATGAATGAATAAATGAATATATTTATATATGTATTTAAGTATGTACTTAACGATTTATTTATATATTTCAACATTTATTAAATTATTTAATTTTGAGTAATTTGGCCTTACATAGGAAATACATACTTTACTTACCATGTAAATACATACTTGTTTTATTTACATTTGCATATATACAGTACGTAAATGCACACATCTGTACATAAACCTACTGATCTTGATGTTTATTTATTTGCATAAATAATTACAGTTTTTCTCAGTCGCTTTGGTGCATTTCTCAGAACAGAAATAAAATTTTCAAAACTACTTGTTCAGCCTCCACATCATCTAGTCACTTGTGCACATCATAAAAGTTTCTCATTCTTTTGAACAAGTTGCGATTGCTTTGGTACATTCATGCAACTGATTATGCACATTTGTCTGTGGTTTCCTACATTTTCAGTTACTGTTGTCATATTGCTCAAGATGTATTATATAGTTCTCTGTGCAATAGTCTTATCCTTCAAAACCTCAAGTCATTAGTTCATCGTATAAGTCATTACGGTAAATGCAAAATGGTTGATCTAGTTGTCATAAACTTTCAAGCATATTTTCTGCACATTTCTATTAGATTTTTATAAATTAGGCATGAATTGTCATTTTTACCTAGTATTTATTGTTTTCATTTTACATTATATTGTTATGTTATATGTTATGTTATGTTAATTGTTTTCATTATATAGGCCTTCTAAAATTGAGTATAAGCTAACGTGTGTAGTCTGTTCCATTCTCATTTGGAACGTTTCGTCTTTCACCTCCACTAGAGTGCGCCAAAGCGTTCCATTTCTGACGTTTCTACATGTGTGCGACACTGTTTTGGTTCCCCCGGTGAAAATCATTCCTGCAGATTTTCAATATGTCAGGCTGTAAGAAGCCGCGAGCTGTAGCAAATCCTCTGGAATCGACCATTACATCTCCGAGTGAAACAATACTGAAGGAATGCCACACTTTATATATCGACAACGACAACGGTAAATAACGGGTATCATTCGTATGTAAACACGTGTTGCTATTTGTGTTTTTGTCATCTAAAACATTATGAAACATTGTGGGGTAACGTTACAAATCAGCTTGAAAGTTCAATCATCAAACGTCCGACATATATAATGCTGTTAGATATAGTTATAACTTACCAGTCTCTCATTCATAAGTTGTGTTATTGACTGTGGCTAAAAAAAAACTTACCTAAGACAGTTGTGGACTTCATATGATATGGCAACATGACTATGTAGGCAGCTCACAGGGATTTGAGACACAGCCATGTTGAGCAGTTGTCTCTGCATGTCACACTACTGTAGTCTATGGGCCAGTAATACTACAGTATATGTAAATTCACGATTATACAATATTTTCCAGTTCATGTAAACTGAAATGTCCTTTACAGGGTAGCAACATACAATTACAGTATGTTCAGGGGCTAATTGCATGTTTGTATGCACATTTACTGTAATAAAGCTCCTTTTGTCTGGATGTTTTTGACAGGATTGGTGAAAATTGCAGAGAGTTTGGGAGTGAGGCTGTTACCGCCACGGAAAAAAATTATAGTTATGATTATGGGAAACCATTCTGCTGGGAAAAGCTCCTTCATTAACTGGTAATCGCACCTCTCACATCAAAACCAGCTTTTATCCCTAAATGATTTCATAGAATCAGGAATCTGGAGATGAAGATTATACAGACACACATTGTTTTAATGAGAATGTGTCTTTTCCCTTATTAACATCAAGTCTCATTATATTATGTTTCTTATCCTGTTTGACTCCAATGATAGGGTTTTAAAAATGTTTTACTAACAACATCTACCTGATAAAATATTTTATAGATTGACGCAACAAAAAAATGCACATTGATTATTCAAATTCATTATTAACGCACATGATTTTACCAGGTCTAGAAATCATCAAATGAATTCAAATGAAAGTCAAAGTAATCTTGAAGGCCCCTGGCTGCAAACCACTGCATTTGACCATGTAGTTTTTAAAAATTATTTTAAAAAAAAAGAGTAAAACCTATGAATACTAAAGAGGATACATTTTGTTTATGGGGATAAAAATATTTCAAATTAAATCTATCTTTCAGGTATGTGGAGGAGCACGTACAGAAGACAGGTGTTGCCATTGAGACACAAGGCTTCACATTTATAACTAGTGGAAAAAAACGAGAGTCACTAACAGTAAGTACATTTATGTGTACACCAGAAAGCAGATTATTGTGAGAAAGCTGCTTAAAGCGAACACTTTACACTCTTAACCCCAGTATATGGTGCAAGGCGAATGGTTATGTTGGTGCATTGATTACCTTTTTAGTGTGCATATTTATCTGTTTCAGTCAACTGACTTTTTCCATAAAAATATTACAGAGTTCAAGTTAGCATAGACCCTAAATATACATTTAATGCACAGTCCATCTCCAAATACCAGCAGAGGAGTGCATGTAATGCATATATATAGAGGTATACAAAGATGAATAGTGTATTCATGTGTTTTTGTATTTATTGCCATAATTTTAACCACCTGATGGTCATAAATATGGTGGATGAGTGGAAAAACGGATGAGTAGTGAAAGTGCATTTGTGAGTGCTGTTAATTATGGGGCTATTAATAATAATGACTCAGGGGTCACTTGTTGACCAGCGGGGGTTTTCTCTGGGTGTCATTCAATAAAATCCAAGCTGCAAAGAGATCAATCAAATGAAAACACATTAGCTGAATCTGTTTTAATGAGTTTCTGAAATAACTTATTTGAATTTTTAAGGACACCTTTTCCTGATCTCAGGAGGGCTGTGAAAACCACCTTTAGTATTTATACAGTTTAAAGAAGAGAATATTAACTGTTTGTCTGCTTTCAGCTACCGATAAGAATGTTGGAGGCTTAGATTCAATTAATAACTTTTTCTGTTTAAATCCGTTTCACAGAAAATCTGCTTTTTTTTTTTTTCTTCTAAAATCAGAGCAAAAAATATTACATTGCCCAATCCTGTTCTGTGCACTTTCTCCACATTATTTCCTATTCTAACTCAACTTTCCTCCTTAATGGTACAAGTCCAGAAAAAGCATTCTTGTGAGCAGATACAGATGGAATGTCTGGAATTTTTTCCGCTGATTGAGGAGGAAATTCTTCAGAATGAATTTGAATACAGTAAAATATGCCAATTAAATACTGCGTGGATTAAGACAGCATAAATTAGATCTACAGAAACAAAGATGTCTTTAATAGACAGCAATTTGATTAAACAGAGAGAAAATGTAGACTGTTGTTTAACTTTATTTTCACAGATTCTTTTTCTAAGAAAATAAAAGAGTAATCTTACTTTTAGTACCGTTCGCACTTTAGGTTTTTTGGGTTTTTTTAACACAACTCTATTTATCAAAGAATTATGAAAAACAAAACCCATCATAGTTTCCTCAAAAATATTATGTAGCACAACATTTTTAAATGTATAAATGCAGCCTTGGTGAGATATTTTAAATGGTAATAATATTTCACAATATTACTTTTTTTATTACTGAATGTTTGATTAAATGAATGCAACCTTGGTGGGCATAAGAGATTCTTCCATAAAAAGTTTCAGAAGGTCTGAAAATGTCAAAAAGCTTTCAATATGAATTCAAGCATTTGTCAGTAAGTTCTCATAAAAGGCCAAATTTTCTGAGCTATGTCTACATGCATAATGCAAAAAGGGATGCAAAAGTATTTAAGAAGAAATGCTTTGGCAATAAGACAAACTGGACAAAACGACATGGAAAATCATACATGCATGCATGTGGCGAAAGAGCAGACCATATCACAGCTTACTCAGTCGCTCCTTCTGGAAGCAAAGGGGTTGTCTTAAAGACACAGCATCTTTTTTCCTTAGCATATAGGGCTCTCCCTCTCTCTCTTTCCTTCTCTGTCTCTGTGAAGACCTCAACGTGAGTAATGCAATTATGGTGAAGGAGTGATATGAAAGGATTATCAGCTCTTTACAGGAAGAGCCTACCAGCAGAACAGGAAGAGAGCTGCAGCGTGGCCGAGAGTGTCACACCATCACCCAGCCTGCAGAGAGAAAGAGAGAGGAAAGAGAGAAAGAGCAGGGAGCCTCCCTACAACGGGGCCTGGCTTCTGACTTCACACCACATTCTCCTCTTTAACTGTGTCTTATCTTTCCTTTATCAACATGTTTGCTTCTTTTCCTCACAGGGAAATGCAACATTACACCTTTACCCGCATTTCAGACCTCTGCTGGAGTTCAAAGGTAGGACATTTTAATAGAAGATTGATTTGTAACTTTTAGTATGCTGTCAAAAGAATATATATATATATATATATATATATATATATATATATATATATATAATAGATTAATATGTTAGAGATAGAACGTAGAATCTGTTCTGTTTATTAATGTCTCGGTCCATTTAAAATATGTTAGTGTGCTATATTATGAATATGACTGAAATATTTCAGAACCTTTGATTTTTTTTTTTTTTTTTATGTGTATGCTTCGAATTACAGTTTTATTATTTTACTTTTCATTTTTTTCATTGCAATTAATTTTTTCTGTGCATATATGAACTATTCATGTTTGCCTATCAAATATGAATATTTCCTCTGTGCCATGCATATCGACTTCTAGGCATTGTTGATTAGTGTCACATGGTATCACAATTAAAAAAAAGGGGGAACGTTTCTTATTAAGTCATTGGAACGGAATATTATGCATGATATTAAACAGTTTTAGTGCTATTTTCCTCATTTATTGGTTCAAAATTAGACTTGGGTTGAGGGAAATGTGTAGTCGAGGCAGTAGCATCTACAGCTATGACTAACATCTTACACTGAGTCATGCAAGCGTATGTACAGCCAGCGCAGTATCCGCCTGAGAGCGCGAAACATAGCAACACATCTCATTCACATGCACCTCGATAAACTCCCTCTGGCTCTGCTGACTTAACGCTTTTGGCTGTGTATTTATGTAACTGTTAAAAGGAGAGTCCTACTGGTGTCACAGCTAGGCTGTATCTGAGTGATGGGTCTTCGTTGGTGTAGGTGAGTGATCTTTGGGTGTGTCAGAGGGCATCATTACCACACACTGATCGTGCAGTATTCCTTCAGTGGGCAGTGTGGGTTCACCCGGTGCAGAGAACCAGAATGAGTCATTCACATTGACAACAGTGCAGCTTCAGTGGGATAGACAGAGAGAAATGTCTTCCCACATTACTGCTACAGCGAACATGCAATTGATAGTCAGCAACAGGAACAAACATAAAATGAAAATAGCATTTTGTATAGCCATTGCATATTACAAGCTTCAAGTCAGGGTCAAAACCTGACGTAATTATGACATGCATTCTTAAAACATACTATTATAACAGTAAATCATGCATGCATCTTTTTATTGTAAGTATAAACCATCATTTTCTGAATTTTATGAATCTCATAGTTTGTTTACTCAAATTTATGAGCATGAACTTACTGCAGTTGTCTTCTATGTTCCTGGGAATGTCTATAGTGTGTCGCATTAAAGGTTTTAAATGTCTGTGTTGGTCATCAGGATGTGGGTTTGTGTAAGAAACAGTAATGAGATTTGCGATTGGTGCATTGTTTGGGTGTGGTTTTGGCTGGTTTGTCTTATCTCAATAAGTTTGACACTATCATCATGACTCGGGTCTCTCCGCAGTGGTGCTGCTGTGCGGTTTGGAGATGACGCAGCACTTTCTTGACCTTTGACTTTTCCCCAGTGGACTAGATCCCTCAGTATCTCCTTCCACCTTTTGGCAGCAAAGTGAGACGCGTTTCTCCAGTTACCTTTTCATTTTTAAACAAACTCAAAGATCCCTTAATAATCCCTGGATATTGAGCGTATCACATGCACATTACTGCATCTGATTTTAATTAAGTAGCACCTGTGGAATGAAAGTAACTACATGGATATTCTACCGTTCAAAAGTTTGAGGTCAGCAAGATTTTTTTATCTTTGTATTATATACATGGTTAATGCATGGATGCATTAAACTGATCAAAAATGAAAAACAGAAAATACATGCAATGTTACAGAAATGCTGTTCTTTTGACCCTTCAATTCATCAAAGAATTCTAAAAAACAAAAAATATCAGTTTCCACAAAAATAATGAACACATCTATATTCAAGACTGATTAATAATAATAAAAAATGTTTCTGGATCATGTGATATTGAAAATATCATCACATGAATAAATGACATTTTAAAACACATTAAAATGGAAAACAGGTATTTTAAAATATAGTAATATTTCACTATGTTAGTGTTTTAGTGTAATTAAGCAAATGCAGCTTTGGTGTGCATAAGACACTTTCAAAAATATTTATATAATTACATAATATTTACAATATATTTATTTAAATATTTACTCAAACTCTTGAATGGTAGTGTATATGATGGTGACCTTATATAATCATAGGAAACAAAAATAATACATTTTACATTACATTTACATTTAGTCATTTAGCAGACGCTTTTATCCAAAGGAAAATATATATATATATATATACTGTGTGTGTGTGTGTGTGTGTGTGTGTGTGTGTGTGTATATATATATATATATATATATATTTCAAGATTCAATTCAAGAGTTTTATTCGTCACATACACAATTATACAGAGTATAACCAGCAGTGAAATGTAGGTCAGGTCCGCTCCAAGGACAGTGCAATTATAAAGTATACAAATATTAAGAGAAGAAAAGTAGAAAAAAATAAAATAAAATAAAAAGAATAAAATAAAAAGATAGATAAAAAATATAAATATAAATGTGCAGGTCAGTATGTTGTTGACTTAAATAGTACTAAGAGGAATGTGCAAAATAATGTGCAAAAAAGTTGTACAGGGTATATAATAGCAGCAATATGAGGTAGAGAAAAATTATGAATAGCTTATTGATATGGTGATATTTACATGGAGTCAAGTGATGTTATGACACAGAGTTAGAGTTTAGGAGCCTGATGGCCTGGGGGAAGAAGCTCCTCCTAAGTCTCTCAGTTTTTGTCATCAGGCTACGGAAGCGCTTACCAGAAGGAAGCAAAGTGAATAGCTGGTTACCAGGGTGATTTGAGTCCTTGATTATTTTGACAGCTCTATTTTTGCAGCGTTTGAGGTAGATGTCCTGCAGAGAGGGGAGAGCAGACCCTGAGATGCGCTCAGCTAAGCGCACAACTCTCTGTAGTGCTTTGCAGTCCTGATTGGAGCTGTTTCCATACCACACTGAGATGCACTGAGTCAATACACTTTCTATGGTCCCTGAATAGAAATATATATAGAGAGAGAGAGAGAGAGAGAGAGAGAGAGAGAGAGAGAGAGAGAGATATATATATATATATATATATATATATATATATATATATATATCTCTATCAATTAATTATATAATTTAAAAAAAATTATCATCCACATTTATTTTCTAGCTCCATAGTCTCTATTCTAAGAGAAATATCAAATCTTTCTGTATGAAACCTCTGAGTAATAATGTTCAAAATCAGAGTATTTTCTGAAAAGAGAAAGAGAGAGCAGTTAAGAGACAGAGAGAGATGGACAGACAGATTTTAGGGTGTGTTGGTGCACCTTTGTTGAATGTTGATGAGACAGAACAAGACGGGTTTGTGTGAGATCTTGCACACCTGCAGCCACTATCTGAAAGAGCTTCAGTGTGAACCGCAGATGTGTTGTGAAGGTAGCAGAAACATTTGATGAGACCTGACATGTAGTTATGCAGATTCAAGGTGTGATATTGCTTTTCTAAACAGTCTAACTTGTGATTTTCACCTGGCGGATGATAAAAAACCATATTTGACTAAGAAGCCACCCCAAAAAATAGCAATTGCATATCAGTGGGCTACAATCATTCTGAGCATGTAAGCAACCATAAAGCAGGCATTGTGGGGATAACTGAAGCACCAATATCTATCTTTAGAAAATGCAAAATATATATTATTTACATGCTTTCAAAACAACGGCTGGCGTTGCTTCACAGTCGTTCTTCACTGGCTAGCTTTATGTGGCTCCACCTTAAAGCTGCCAGTTGAAGAGCTGTTGTGGGCAACCATAACAACAGACCACCAGAGGGGGCGTGGTCAAGAAAACTGGACGAGTTAATCAGAATTCAGTTTTATTAATCAGATGGATTTTTCCCCCCTAGAATTATAGTTTTGAAACATCAGATTGTTGTTACAATGATGAATCTGCACTTAGGGTTGTGTTTCTACTACCAGCGCAGTTTTATAAATGCCTGCAGTTGTATATTGTAGGTGTCACGGATTACCTGAGCGCTGAGATTTCCACCTCCAAACAGAAGAAGTTCAGCCTGGTGACGTTTGTGGACACTCCAGGGTTGGTGGATGGAGATATGGTGTACCCTTTTGATGTCAACAGTGCCATCACCTCTTTTGGTAAGGCTGCATCTCTTTATTTTGTACAGTTTTAGCTTCTATAGCAGTTCCTGGACCACCACACATTTTGCATGTTTTCCTAATCAAACACCTGATTCATCAGCTCATTTGTAAGAGACATTTGTCTCATTTGTAATAGTGCATTCAAGTTCATATTTAAGAGTTGAGAAGTTGTAATTACGACATCAGGTGTGTTCAAGTCACTTTGATTGGAGCAAGATGGCCATGCACCTTTTCTACAAAACAAAATCATAAAAAAAAAAAAAAAATGTAATTAATAAAAACTCTTCTTCTACAATGATAAGCAAAGAATGTAAATCGGTGTGTTTTTGCTTTATGGAGGTGCTGTAAAGTGAATCGGTATATATTCTATTGTAATTATACAATACTATCTTTATTTGGAGTAACTTCGTTTTATTGTACAGGTGCATCTCAAAAAATTTTAAGTTTTGATAATTACAGCTTACAGCTCATGAAAGTCAAAAGTCCAATATCTCAAAATATTAGAATATTTACATTTGACTTTCATTAAATGAGTATCCCTACAGTATAAATCCCAGGTATCTCTTGTTCTTTGAAACCACAATAATGGGGAAGACTTAGATATTGTTAAATACAATTTCTTTTTTTTTATTATTAATGATAAATCAATTTATATAAATATATGAAATATAAATGATAGATGAATTGGCAGAAATAAAACGTTTAAGTACTAAAAATACTAAAACTGAAATAAAAATAAATTAAAGTTAAATATAAATATTTTTTAAAAAAGTAACAAAATTACTATTATTATGATTACTAAATTTAAACTGAAATTAAAATAAAAACTGAATATGTAAAAATAAATGCTAATTCAAAATATTAATAAATACTATAATTGTATAAAAATAATACTATATTAACAGTGAAAAAATACTGGATATACACATTTAATGATTAAAAATAAAATATTCTAGAAAGTTAAAATGATCTGAAGCATTTAAATTGTACAGTCTTTCTTTTCAGAGAAAATAGACCAAAGAATATTGATGACTCATTTTGTAACAAGTAGCAAATCTCTCTAAATTAAAGGCTATTTTATATTTTAGAAAAAGACAAGCTCTTCAGTATGCCCAACCCAACTTCCTGTTTCAATAATATGTCAACACAGGAACAAAAATAGTTTTTCAAACCTTTTAAAATGATCTTTTTAAGCTAATGAGACAATATGTACCAGTAATAAAGTACCATTAATAAAGTTTGATTTGTTTATTTTGTCTTAAATTAAATCACAAAACTATAAGATTAACAGTTCCTCTCATTTTACATATCTGTGTATTTTCAGGTGAGCAAGCGGACCTCATCTTTGTGTTTTTTGACCCGATGGGACAGGCGTTGTGCAAGCGTACATTGAACATTGTTGAGAAGTTGAGTGAAAAGTGTGGAGACAGACTGCGCTTTTACCTGAGCAAAGCTGACGAGGCTGGACGAGAAACAGACAGACAGGTGTGTGTGTGTGTGTGTGTGTGTGTGTGTGTGTGAGTGTGTGAGTGTGTGAGTGTGTGAGTGTGTGAGTGTGTGAGTGTGTGTGTGTGTGTGTGTGTGTGTGTGTGTGTGTGTGTGCCTTCACTGCCCTTAAAGTCAATGTAATCTTAAAGTAAACTGATATATATCTGTCTGGACTAATTTAATATGGTAATTTCCAGTCTCACTTCAATCTGTACTCCTGATCTTCTTGCCATAATAGTTTGTTCTCTGACAGGAAGCCAAACAGGTGCTATTACAAATTCAATCCTCTGCGGTTTCTCTGTCACTTTAAACCGATTTAGCATTAACCCATCTTAAGGTCAAATGTCTCAGTCAGTGTTGGTGTTGATTTTATTCCCACAGCGAGTGATGATGCAGATTGTCCAAGAGCTGTGCAGGAGACCTGGACTCAACAAATGTGGCTTCGAAATGCCCACGATATACATCCCCAACCCTCAAAAAGTAAGAGATGATGGTAGCAGATTGCTGTGCTGGTTAAATGTCCATGGTTTTCCTCCTAGAAATGACATGAGTAATGGAAGCCTGCCCATGCTGCACTGCTGTGTCAGAGGAAATGGATTTATGTCTCTCTGCAGCATTTGCATTAATTAGTTCTGTCTGTCAGCAGAGATACTTCTCTTACAAGCCCAACTTAAAGGAGAAATGGACTGATACTAAAAACACATAAAAGATCAACTTGATTTCAGGCTGCTTTATAATGCACTACTGTTTTTTGTACTTTTATTTGCATGGAGGTGAATTGATCCAAATTTACAGTGCAGATGTTTCTAATGTTACAAATATATTCAAATAAATGCTGTTGAATTTTCTATGCATCAGAAAATGTTGGTTTCCATAAAAATATTAAGCAACACAACTGTTTTCAACATTGATATTAGTAAAAAAAAAAAATATCTTGAGCACCATTTGTTAAAAATGCAGCTTTGCCATCACAGCAATAAATTAGACAGTTATTTTAAAATGTAATAAAGTTTCACAATTAAAATATTTGTATTTTTGATCAAATAAATGCAGCCTTGGTGAGCATAAACATTTAAATATCTTACTGACCTCAAATATTTTTGATCAGTTATAATAGGCAGTTCACCTATATAAAAATGATTGACAGAATTACAGTAATTGTTACAGCTCTGAGCTGTTCACATCCTTAAAATATTTTTTTCAATGCTCTTAATGTCTCATGTGGCTTTGTTGGTAATGACCATAAAATAATTCTTCATTCCATTAGTCCACTTTTTGCTTTACAGTGTTATTGCATATGATACTATTACTATAGATAGTTGATCAAATGAATATAAAATTATTAAAGTTTTGTTTTTGTGTGTTTGTGTGTGCAGCCCAGCAGATGCATCAACCAGATTGATGAGGTTTGTGAGACCATTGAGAAAAGCATAAACCAGGCAGTCCAAAAAACACTTGACCAGCTGGAGAAAGACTGTAACCTGATCATCTCTACCATTAACCATACACTGGAACAGGACCGGTACACATCCATCCATCCACACTATATCTGCTCTGTATCATGGCTCTAGAGCTCATATATGTCATATGTATCAGCTTTGCATGTTTTTGTCTTTCCTCAGGATGAATGTGAGCAGCAATAAAAGCAATCGTTTTAATTCTTTCCTCTGTGGAGTTCTGGGAATCTTCCTTCCATTGCTCCTCATCCTCAGCTTCATCATCAGCACCTTCACTCCAGAGGAACTGAACTTGGACTCTCTTGTTGGAGAGGGATTGGCTAAAACGCTCTACTTATCCACAGTATGTACTTATTTTCTGAAGATTAAGATTGGTTCCAATCACAGGTGAATGTGTTTTATTTTTTTCTGTTTATCTGTGTGTTTTTTTTAGGGTGTAGTTGTGTATCTTTGGGACTGGATTCCTGAAGATTGGCAGATAATGTTTGTGATCATCTTCTGTGCTCTGTGCTATTTTATGTTCTTCTTGGCCAAGTATTTTGCACGGTGAGCAAAATTGTCTTCTTTTATTGTCACAAGGAGGCACCATAACTCTGACATTGCTTGCTTTTATTTATTTGACACGTTATCCTTTGGCTATGTTAAGAATAGGTATTTATTCAACAGTGTACAGTGCAGTGTGCACAGTATGCAAAAATTATGTACAGAATAGCCAGTTACTACAATTTAAAAAAAAATCAATTTACAGCAAAGCAGTGGTTCCCAACCACTATCCTGGAGTCCCCTAACACTGAATGTTTTCCATGTCTCCTTAATCAAACACACCTGATTCAGATCATCATCTCAGTAGTAGAAACTCCAAGACCTGAAATGGGTGTGTCAGACAAAGGAGCGATGCAAAATGTGCAGTGTTGGGGGGCCTTAGATTACTGCTACTACTTACTATCAATAAGCAGCAAATTAGCAGTTTATCGAGGGAAAACCGCAATTTAAAGTACCATTAATATATGTCAAGATATATCTGTACAATATCAAGATTTTAATCTAATGCAATCATTGAATGCTAGCAGTTAATCTTTCAGTGTACTGTACCACTGACTGTAATTCAACTCTTGAGCTGATTTCTGTTTTTTAATGGTCACTTCATCAGTTTAACAGCAGCATTCTCAATGGTCTGATCTCCTTCAGTCAGGGCAGTAAGACGCTGACTAAGAAAGAGAAGAAGAAACTGGCTGAGTACAGCAATTACATCCAGGATGTCGTCAAAACCAAGAAGGTACGAAATAGCATCATTGTGAATATCATAATTACACTGTTTATTTAGACATTCATTTTCCTAAAGATGTACATTAGTCTCACAATCCTTGCTTGTGTTGAAATTTACATTACTGTTCAAAAGTTTGGGGTCATCAAGTTTTTACTTAATTATTAATTTATTTATATTCTGCAAGGATGCATTAAATTGATCAGTGTAGACATTTATAATGTAACAAAATAATTATATTTCAAATAATTGCTGTGTTTTCTTACTCATAGGATCTTGAAAAAAGTTTATCATGCCCAAGCCCCCACAGCCCCCCCCCCCCAAAAAAAACTTTAAGCAGCAGAAACTATTTTCAACATGAATAATAATATCAAATTTAATTACATTTTACAATATATTCAAGTATTAAAAACAGTAATTTTTACATTGTAATAATATTAGTTACTGTTTTAACTGTATTTTTGAGCAAATGCATGCAGCCTTGTTCAGCATAAGAAACTTCTTTAAAATACATTATAAAATCTTACCAACCCCAGAATTTTTGAACGGTAGTTTGTCTCAAATTGAAACACAAGTAGCAGAAATGGTGCAAAAGTGATTCATTATTTAATAAATTCTTATTCATTTCTGTGAAATCGTCTCATCAACTCCACACTCTGCTTATTTTCTATTCACAGCTATTAAAATGTAAAAAAAATGTATGTTGGTAAATATTTCTTTTTATAACTGTGTTATACAGTTAAATATAGTTTGTTCTTGTTAATTTAGAGCATTTTGATTTTTATTTTTTACCTTTTGCATTATAAATATATTACTCTGAAAAAAAATCACCCTTTTAAACCATTTACAGTTTGTTTGTTTTCAACTGCTTACACAAAATCTTTACTTGTCACAATTTCTGAAACCTGAATCTGCCAATTACTTTCAATCTTGTACAGAAATGTACATAAGAGCTCATGAAAAAAAGAGTGTTTTGAATAACTGTGTATATGATATATGCACAAATATAATACTATGGCAAAGGTGTTTGCAACGTAAGACAAATGTTTGCTTTTGAGATGTGTTTGTGATATTTTGAATGCAGTGCTTCATTTTGCAAGAGATGTGAGGCATCTTGCATTTTGTGTGTGCAATTATTGGATTTCTGTGTAAAGTTTTGAAAAAAAAAAAAAAAAGAGGCAAAGTTTTGAAAATGTAAGCAGTTTAAAAAAAAATATAAAAATATGCAAATAGCAATATATAAATAATGACATGCATTAAATAACATAAAAATAGCAAGTTGCAATGACTAGCTGACAAGTACCTAAAATCATCGAACCAGAGCAGTTTAACCAGCTTGGCTTGGCTGTGAGACCAGCTAACCAGCTGAGATGTGAGAGAACTGGAAACTGAACCTGCATTTGAAATATAAGCATTTCGAAAGATTTCAAAGGATGTTTGTCTTCTAATTTTGTAATATTTGTCATCCTTATCTTAGCGGAAGCTGTATGAGGAGTATCTTCGCCAGTGTGCTGCAGAATATGATTTCTGAAGGAAGCCTGCATGACAGCCGTCGGTCACATCAGAAAGCACATCCATATTTGAAACAATAATGTAGTTTCATATTGACTTGAGTAAGAATAACAAATCTGTGCCTTTTTTTTTTTATGTGAACAGGTGAACAAAATGTGATTTACAAACATGACCTCAATATTATCTTACACCAGCTAGTTATTCTATATGAATCATTTTGAATAATCAGACCTTGAACTGTTTTTAGCCAATAAGCTACATTATCAGCATGTAATGACATATAATTCTGAGGCCTCCTTTTGATCTCCAGGAGCACTGTGGGAGAAACCAAAGGTACCAAATTCAACCTCATATTTACACAGTGTTTATATTATCAAGTGACATTTCTACTTTTTAATAATGTAACACAGAAGAATTTCTCCCAGCAGCCACAGAAAAGCACTCAACTAACTTTAGGTCTTCCTGTAATTCATATATGTATGTGAATGTACTGTTGCATGTTTTGTCTACGTATATGTCGCTTGTATATGGGTTTAAAATGATTGTTTTGTAGTGTTCTGAAGTGATGCTGCCTAAAAATGATAACATTTTAATATTATTCTCTTAGGGCCTTGTTTTATGAATACTTAGGCCTTGCATTATTTGAGAAATAGCTGGTTTTGAAGATGTAAACTAAGTGAGAGTCAGTTTTTTACCCGGCCATGTATACAGGGTGCAGAGTGGAATCATGCACTGATTCATTTCTTTATACATTTTTTATTTTATTAGCTTATTTTATTTTTCAGCTTTTTAAATGCAAATTTTAAGAAACTGTAGCACTTCCATTACTTTTAAGTAAACATGCATTTACCTCAGTGTAGCACAAATGCATTTTATTATGACTGCAATAATTCAGATTTCATAGCGTTTTGTTATACTGATTTCCCAAATGGATGTTATTTTAAATTTGAGGCTTTAAAATTTTTTTTTTTTTTTTTTTTTTAGCTATGCTGATTTTTACAGAACAAAATGCCCTCTTTGATTGACTCAAAACTTTGTATACCACTGTCTTATACTATGATCAATTACTTTCTGTGTTTTCTGTAAGTATATTTGAAAGAACAAGCAGCACAATAAAATGTTATAGCAACAAATTTATTCACCTTTATTGTTTTTTATTCCACCAGAACCTGTCCCATATGACTGAAACCTCCAATCCCTGAGTTAGTACCAAAGAAAAGCTAAAGGAGGTCAGAGCTACAAGAGAAGCATTCATTATTATTGTGTACAATCAACAATCAATCAGTCTATCATCAATACATTTCATTTCACGATTATTCTGAAAATACTAGCCTCTTATAATACGAGCATTTCTATAGATAAAGTTATAGCTTTAAATTATTGTCGTCTTGTGCAATTTACTAGCAGGGCAACCACAGTTCCCATGAGCAAGAGGTATATTGTCACCGTTAAAGGTCAGCGAGTGTTTCAGGCCAGTCCTGTTGCACGGGGTCATGCTTCAGTTTGGGGTGAGAACATTCAAAATGACAGTATCGCTTTATTGCCATGGAGATTATACTGTGAATTTGAACTTGAAATACTTGATGGCTGGGAGAATTTTAAAAAAAGATTCAGCGATTCATGAAGCCTGTCAATAACATGTCCAGGTCATACTTTACCCCAAAAATCATATAAGAAAAATAAAATCGATATATATTTTGCATAAAGAAAATAACGTCTAAAAATATATTGTATTTCAGTAATAAGTGAAACATTGAAGTAAGGAGGAATTAACTTTTTTGATCCACTTCAAATGTTGAATAATATATATATATATTTAAATATACAGTATTCAACATTTGAAATGGATCAAAAAAGTTTGTCAAAGTTGTCCTAAGACAAGAACGCTTTTAGGTTTTATGTTGATTACTGTATATGTATGTATGTGTGTGTGTGTGTGTGTGTGTATATATATATATTCACACACACTATTTAAAATTAAATATTTTTTAATTTTATATTTTAAGCTGAATTTTCAGCAGCAGTTGTTTCAGTCTCATTCAAAAATAGTAACATATATATATATATATATACTATATATATATATAGTATTATATATATAGATATATATATTTATATACTATATATATAGTATATAAATATTAAATACAGTACAACAAATGCTGCTATGATTTATACATACTTTAAATAAGATCTAAAGAAAATTTTATTTTTGAAGTTATTTTTGCACTGTTATTTTGCCTTACAATAATGAGAATTTGGGGTAAATGTTATGAAAATAATGTCACAATGAAAAAAAAAAACTTAATGGTCCTAAAAACAGGCTTCATTTTCTTTTAAGCAAAATATATCTCTATATATATTTTATTTCTTTCGGATTTTGGCTTCACCCATCTACCTGTGAATTTTGATATCTGCATGATAATACTGTATCATTGTGATGTATGATAATTCTGTATCATACATTAGATTTGCCATATGGACCTTGTTACCTTCCCTGAATAATGATCCCACATTAAGATCCTTTGGGAGAGTCTTAATGAAAACTAATGCCCTATGCATATGAATTCTCATGCATCTGCTCTCTACATCTAACTGCCACAAGCGAAGCTGTATATTTTGATGTGAGCCAAACATCAGCTCTGTTCTCGTTCCTGTAGCCAGGCTATTCAGTAGAAAAAAGTGCAGTCTTATTGTTTGAATGTATCTTCAGTTAACAGCTATCTACAAAGTCACGTACAAAATGAAATATGACAATTCCCCTTAACCGATCTCCCGTGAACATTGTGTACAGGCAGATGCTTCATGCAAAAGAGTCGACCAACCCGCAAGAGAGAGAGAGAGAGAGAGAGAGAACTGTCCCATCTGGTACAGAGGGTTAAAAACCAGATATGGCTCATTTGTTTGTGCTGTGAACAGATCCAGGCCCGGAGAGGTGCCACCTCACGAGGACGAGGTCCTCAGCACGGCCCAGGTGCTCGGGTTAGGACGGCGTACGTATCCCATCTAGTGTCCCACTTAACCAACTGCAGCTGCAGCACTAAGACTATGTCTGTTACAGGAGATCATCCAAGTTTGGCAAGGAAAAGTCAAGGAGCTTGCTGTGCTGAGCCGATCACATCCTCACTGTGAGCTTTTGTTGATCAGCCATGACATGTCTCCTGTCCTGCAGGGGAAAATAATACAATGCAGGATTTCAAACACAGTCCTTTCTACTTAAGAAGGAGTGCGTGTCAGTTATAATCAGTAACTAAAACTTAAAAATATTTTTTTGTTAAATGAAATGAAGCTAATAAAATATTAGGTGAAAGTTCAAACCTACGTACTAAAATTACCAACTGAAAAACTAAAACTAAAATAAAAATCATTTAAACCCAATTTTTAATATTAAAAAAAAAACATTTTAAAAAAGAGACAAAAGCACAGAATTTTAAACATCAGTTACCGTCTATTGTAGCTAACGTTAAAATGCAAGGAGTGTCTGTCAGGGTTATAAAAACTATTACAAATATTTTTGTTAACTGAAATAAAATAAAAAATATTAGGGGAAAAACCTAAACTAAATGGAAATTATAAAGTTAAATTTGAAAGTTCAAGTTTAAGTAAAATTACTTACTGAAAAATGTACATCAAACTAAAAGTACAACGGGCATAAAAATAAACTAAAATAATAATATTTAAAAATAAAAAAACTGAAAAAATAAAAAATTTAATTTAAATTTAAAAATATTTTTTTAAAAACTTTATAAAAAATTCAAAATAAAAATGTATTAGTATGTTAACAATTCTAAAATAACACAGGTGTGTGAGCAGGTCTTATGTAGGACACAATGCAAAATAATGTAGGTCATGTTTTCACACTTGCCAGGTGCACAAACATTCTTGAATTAAGAGTAAACACTTTTGAATGAGGCAAAAATGAACTCATTGCAATGGGGATTTTCTCATGCTCTGTGTCGTAAACTGAAAGAAGTACAGTTAAAAAAATGCAGTTAAAAAAAAAGGTATATTATGAAATATTATTACAATTTTAAATAACTCTTTTCTATTATTCTCTAATTTATTCCTGTGATGCAAAGCTGAATTTTCAGCATCATTACTCCAGTCTTCAGTGTCACATAATCCTTCAGAAATCACTCTAATATGCTGATTTGCTGCTCAAGAAACATTATTATAATCAACGCTGAAAACAAGTGAAGTGAAGTGAAGTGAAGTCACATACTGCCAAGTATGGTGACCCATACTTGGAATTCGTGCTCTGCATTTAACCCATCCAACGTGCACACACACACACACACAGCAGTGAACACACACACACCATGAACATACACCCGGGAGCGGTTGGAGGTTCGGGGCCTTGCTCAAGGGCACCTCAGTCGTGGTATTGAGGGTGGAGAGAGCACTGGACATTCACTCCCCCCACCTACAATCCCTGCCGGCCCGAGACTCGAACCCGCAACCTTTGGATTACGAGTCCGACTCTCTAACCATTAGGCCACGACTTCCCCAAACAAGTCTGAACTGTAAACTGTTACACGTTTAAACCTTGGAAAATCTTACTACATCTGTTGTTTTCTGTGAAACTAGAAAATGTTCTTACTCCACATCACGTTTCCTAATCGCCTTTCCAGAGCCGAAGACTTCTGCAACCCGTGACACAATGGGGTCGTAGTTCATACTGGCCACGGCCACCACCTCCTCGCTCCTGTAATCACCGCAGATTAAACACACAACACACAGCTTGCATCAGCTGCACAGGAAATAATGTAAGAACTCAAATATTAGTTGCAACAGCAATAATGTAGTATAATATTAAATACTTCTATAAAACATTTTTGCATTTTCTGAAGTAAGCTGAGTTGCAAAACTCAGAGTCACAATGCAAATAGTTGCCAGGGCATTTCTAAGCAGTTGCTAAGGTGTTCTGAGTGGGTTTAAAGGAATGGAAAAAATACTATGGAAGTCAAAGGCTACCAGCAACTTTTTGGTTATTAACATTCCTCAAAATATCTTCTTTTATGTTTAACAGAAGAAAGAATTTCATATAGGTTTGGAGCAACATGAGGGTGAGTAAATGACAAAATTCAGATTTTTTGGGGTGAACTTAATGCCTTTAAGTATGTTGCGGTGTGTTTGCATGAAACACTAACTCAATATATATGCAATTATAACAGTGATATTTGCCTTAGCAAGTGACGCTCAATAAATGTTGTTATTATTTTGATCTATTTCTTTCATCTGTGAGATTAAGATCTTTTTTCACTTTGATTTTATTTTTTCATTTCACTTTCTAGCAGCTGGAGATTTATTACCACAGCAGCCCAAGAGTCCTGAGTCATTAAGGTTCAGAAAATAAGAATAATGCAGTTAATATAGTGAATTATATCAATTGCACAGATATTTTATGTCTTTAAAGAAACATAATCTTTGCAATGATTAACATAATTAGCAATCTCTAATATTAATCACAGAAACTATAGTTCAGTCCCTGCAATTCATTTTAATCAGAGACTCAGTTTTTATTATTTAATTAAAAATATATATATATTATTTTTATATTATCATTTTTAAGTACTTTGATCAGTTACTTACATCAATAATACGACATGATTAATTCATAATTGTATGACCCCCATTTAATCTGACTACATACTGTTGTTTTATTAAATTATAAAGCAATTAGAATAAAACAAAACAATACAAATATATGATTATTTCAATAGTATAGTACTATAAAATAAAAAATGAGTACTTCATAATAATATATAACAATATAATCATCTAAATTAAAAATGATTTTCATGTGATACTTTTAATAATTATAAATGCCTGGCTCAAATTTAGAGAAATAAGAATCAAATCAACTCACTTTGTGTAGAATGCCACAAATTTCAGCTCATCCAAATCTCCCTGGATGACGACATCATCAAAGCCGTCTCCATAACCTTGACAATAAGATTAAAAGCACTTGTGATGCATCAGAGGAGCACTGACGCTGAAACTACGTCAGTCATTCATTTAATTCATTTTTTTTCATGTGTATTTTTAGTGCTAGACGTTTGTCCTTACCTGCATATCGTATGCTTTTCCCAAACATTGCTGTCCAGAAATAAGGCACCGTTTTAATGTCTGAGGCCTTTCCCATCATGCTAAGGGCAGCCACTTTACCTGTGATGGAAAAAAAAATGGATGAAATATTATTTATTATTCATAAAAAATGGCATCTCTGGCATAAGCACATGAATATACATCCCAATGTGCTACAGGTGTTACCGTGTACGTGAGCCATCTGCCAGTGGGGTATGTTCACCTTCTTATTGCCACGTAAAGCTAGAGGAAACGTTACCATGTCACCCCCAGCGAAGACCCCGTCAATGTTCGTCTGCATGGTCTGAAAGGGTTAAAGGTATCTGTTTACATACGCTTTGTACTGTAGCTTATCCTTTTGTAGCTTATTATCAGAAAATACTCAAGGTCAGTGTACTAAAACAACAATTTATTACTGATACAGTAGACATAAGCATGGGCAGATTAGCACAGGTTGCAGAAACACACACGCTCTGAATGGCAACAGATGTTAATGTGCTAGAAGATAGACAGTACGTATGGAACAGCAGTGCAGAAAGACTGAACCTTATTGACTGGGATGAATCCTTTGGAGTCCATGTGCACTCCGCTCTGCTTTAGGAATGCTGTGGCCGGACTGGAGCCTAAACACACACACACACACACACTTATGATCAGGACCCCAGAACAAATTTGTATTTTATATTGGGGCATGTTGTCACATGTGTTTTAAATCTTTACTTTGCTTTGTTTCATGAATCATTAAGGTGACAACATATCCCACTATCCCAGTAATCATTTGATCTTTGTGTCAGTATGTCATTAATAGAATGATGCATCAGTTTTACTGTCGGGAATTTAACATGTTGTACCGCATCCCGTGTAGACAGCATCATTATTATAGGTTCTATATTGTATCATACCGGGCCGCTTGCATCCGGTGTAGTAGAGAAGCAGTGTTATATTAAAACCTTAAAAATGATATTTATTATTTGTTTTTGTAGCCAAGACTACAATGGGACTTGAAACGGGAAAGTGAGAGAAAAAGAAAAACGAGCCAAATAACACAGACTCACCTATGCCAATAACACAGACGTCAGCTCTCAAGACTTTGCCACTTTTTAGAACCACTTCTTTTAACTATTGAAACAAACAAAAACAAACTGTAACATTTATGTCATAGTTGCCCATTTTCTTTCCACCGTGAATCATAATACAGTATACAAATCTCATTACGTTATTTCTTTAAATAATTATCAAAGTGTAATTTCATAACAGATCACAGTTCTGCTTATTCTCAATTATACATTTACAGTTTGCTGACTGTGTGCCCACTTGTGTTATGAATTCTGGCCTTTTAGCCCAGGGTCAATCCATTATTGCAATAGCAGTGTTTGGAAATATTCAAAGCTAAGCAGTGCTACTGTGAGAGCAGATGTAATTGATCACTCTACAGGAACGAGAGCGAGAGAGAGAGAGAGAGAGAGAGAGAGAGGGAGAGAGAGAGAGAGAGAGAGGGAGGGAGGGAGAGAGAGAGAGAGAGAGAGAGAGGGAGGAGAGAGAGAGAGAGAGAGGGAGAGAGAGAGAGAGAGAGAGAGAGAGAGAGAGAGAGAGGGAGAGAGAGAGAGAGAGAGAGAGAGGAGAGAGAGAGAGAGAGAGAGGGAGAGAGAGAGAGAGAGAGAGAGAGAGAGAGAGAGAGGGAGAGGGAGAGAGAGAGAGAGAGAGGGAGCGCCCTACACTTCACTGAACTCTTGTTTCTCTCACTTTCATGATACCTGTCCATTATGCCCTCGCATCTCATACACCTCGTTCAACATGTAGAACTTCACCCTGTTTGACTCGAACAGCTGAAGAGAGAAACAAAATGAAATAATGAGAGAAATGCTGCTTGAATATAGGGTTAATGTGTTTACAGCATGTGGTTATTAATGTGTTTAGTTAAATTAATGCCAAAGCAAATGCGACTGATTTAACATTTACTAAAATATACTGTAAAAACGTAATAATTTTGCTTTCTAAACTTTAAAAGTTCATATTTACTCAGAATATATACACCAGAGATGCCGAACCAGGGCCCCATGACCTTTGATTTGGCCT
The DNA here is from genome assembly GCF_936440315.1 of Barbus barbus. Classification (NCBI taxonomy): domain Eukaryota; kingdom Metazoa; phylum Chordata; class Actinopteri; order Cypriniformes; family Cyprinidae; genus Barbus; species Barbus barbus. The sequence goes on from NC_136733.1 coordinate 5,486,980, forward strand.
TCCATGCCAAAAAAAAAAAAATTCAAATTCTCTTCTTTATTTCTATTTTATCATTTTGTTTTCATATTTTTAGTTTTATTTTTGCATTGAACTATAGAGAGTATAAGTGAATGTAATTAAAAAAAAAATCAAATATAGCTGGTTATAATGTAAACACAACCCTCAATGAACTTTGATTTTTGAATCTTTATAAAGTAAACGTTTGGGCACCTCTGATGTATATTTAATGCGTAAATCTTAATATTCTTATTTATTTAATTCTATATATCTAGTTATTTTCTGTCACCTTCATCAAGGCTTTTCCCACTTTCTCTCCGAGTGCTTTACGGAATGGCACGGCCTCTATGCCGATCACAGACACTGAGTGAGCCTTATCTGTGAGAGCTGCGGCCACCTCCATACCTGAACACAGGACAGTGCATAATAATCATTATCAGAGGCCCCGAAAAATATATGGACACACCTACATGAAAAGTGTGCTTGTCTGAGCATCTATCTTTAGAATACGTGTCACATGGTATTTAGTTTTCTAATGACACGGGTTCATCTTAAATTGTGGCTCTTAACACTTTTTGGAGCTATTAATGAACTACACAGAGAACACATACATTATGTAAATTTCACATAAGCTCTTACCAATAAATGAGGTTCCAACGATGACAGCATTCTTACTGCTGGCGAGTGTAGCAATGCTGTTGGCATCTTCTGGTGTTCTGAGGTGAAACACATTTCCTACATCTTTGCCTTTGTAGCTCAGAGGTTTGGGTCTGTTAAGATATAACTTATTAATAACAAAATATTAAATGCATTTTTCTTTCTTATATACACTACTCTTCAAAAGTCTGGGACTGAATTTTTAATGTTTCTGAAAGACAGCAACAGAAGTATTATTTTATTAATACTTATTATTATAGTTTTTTTTTTTTTTTTTTGCAGAAACTGAGAAAGGGTTTTTAAACGACTCTAAAAAGTTCAAAAGAGCAGCATTTATTGAAACTGAATTTTTTTGCATCAGTGTATTTTTGTTCAGTGCTTTGATAAATTTGTATTCAATTCTTTAAAAAATCTAATAAAATCTTACTGACCCTAAACTTATGAATGCAGGATCATTTAGTAGCTGTAGTCATGTTTACCTGCTCCCTGTGGCGATGAAGAGTTTTCGATACTCCATTTTCAAACCATCCCGAAATGTCACAGTCCGTATCTTCACATCCACAGAGACAACCTGTGACGAAACATATGGCAATTTATGTAATTCTGCATATTAATTTGTAAAAATGACACAGATTTAGACATCAATTATTTAAATACAGTGTCATTTCAGTAAAAGTACCAAAAATTATCATAGAATACTTGGAGTTGTTTCAAAATACCATAATATTTTCATCTGATCACTGTACCATGGTACCACCACAGTGCTTTGTAATGGTTAAATGACAAGTGTTTTTTCCTCAGTAATTGAAGTAAACCATAGTACATTTCAGGTTAAGTGTTCTCACCTCTTTCTCTAATAGTATCTCTATGTCGTGCGTCTGAAAGAAGTCAGATGAGCGCAGCTGAAGCTGCTCAGCTGTGCTCTCTAAACACTGAAAAAAATCATATTTGCTGAATTTTAGCACACGTGCAGTCAAACTAAAATCTTGTGTTGGAAAAGCAGTCTTAGATTCATTTGATATGGTAAAACTTTGCTCCCACACTGTTCTATGGACTGTTCTGTGTACAAACCTTACTCAGTTTAGGCCTGTCGTAAGGCAGATGTTTGTCCGTGGTGCACATGACTATACGGTCAGTGAAACCCTCCTGCCTCAGAGTCTCAGCGCACACCAGACCAGCAGGACCTGAGTGAGAACAACAACAAGGTCAAGGTCAAGAGGAGCATTGTTAGGTGGCACCTTCATCTTGAACATTAATCTTTATATAAATGCATGATTTTATTTGATGCTTTGGATGTTATCTTTAACACTTTATCTTTTTTTTTAACTTAACAAGCAGTAATATCATTGTCTTGTGTTTAAAGGTGGCATTTAACCTTTGGACCTATTAAAAGTCTGTTCCAAATGTAGAAAATCAGCTGCTTATCTAAGCTGTCATAAAACATTTATAAGAAATAAAAATAAAATCAGTTGGATGAGTGTAATTCATGATTGCATATTTTTTCATTGTACATTATCCAGTTTCATCGCCCATAATTAAATTGACAACAAGGTTTATCAGACTTGAAATAGTTAACATGGGTCATTCTAAAGCTGGGCTTAACAATTAATTAATTAATGGTATTCATAATTCATTTAAAACCCCTGGGTTACGTTCTTATTTGCAATAATAAGAACATTATCAAGTTTTCCTTTAAGTGCACTTTCACCATTTAACATTTCCCCAAACGCTTATCTAAGGGTGCTTTCACATCTGTGGTTCGGTTCATTTGGTCAGGACCAGAGCCGCTGAGAACAGAGCTGCGATTTTTGGTCATTAGTAGACAATAACATTATTTATTTACATTATTTATCAAATAATGTATACGTAGCATATGTAGCTGTATCAGTGTTGCTAATATTTGAGGATTAATTTGGTCAGCTATCCTTACCTGCCTTGTTAACATATTTTAGGCTGAAGTTACCATTGTAAAAGTCCATGTTATATAAACGACATCGTGGTCTTTTACCAAGGTAACTTCAGATTCTGAATATATATATATATATATATATATATATATATAGATGCATGTATGTACGAATGTGTGTTCTTACAACTTGTATGTTGTAATCAAGTGCAATCACATCTAAATGTTAATTTTTGTATTACTAATTTCATGCTAAATATTAAGTTTGTATGTTGAGTTTTGTATAATGTATATTGAGTTTTGTTATGCTCTTATTTACAGCAATCTATTTATACATTTATAATAAACTATACATATAATCAAATAAATAAATAATTCACATTTATTTGCATAGCACTTTTTATTATTACGCAGCTTTACAGAAAATGAAAGTTTCTATATTACAAATAAGAGTTCTGTTAACAGGTGTAACGGTCAAAGTAATGCTCCTATGGCAGAAATGTTCTAAAATTACGCTATACAAATCATGCAGTTATGTAATATCATGTATTCAATGAACAAATTAAAGCAATGGTTACATGACGTGATCATTACAATGCAAGGAAAATTGAGCAGTTTTGTATGTTTATTCAGAGTCAGCTTCATCTGAAGTCCTCCCAAGGGTTGGCGTCATCTCTTCACAAGTGTTGGGTCATCTGAAGTCTTCATGAGAGGCTGGATATAGTCAGCAGGAGCAATCTATAGATTACACCAACAAAATGTGATGGAGTCATACTTGGGAACTGGCACTTTTTCACAAAGAACAGGGAGAGACTTGCCTAACCCAGTGAAGAGACTCATTGTGAGGGTGATGTCTCATTACAGGGAGTCTTCAGGTGGTTCTTGTTCTGAGCAAGATGGAGAAAAACACAGGAGAAATGGTTAAGTGATGCTCTCCGTCACATTTCAGTCCTGTGGCATCACTGCTCCTTCAACACAGCGCTTCTATAGTTGCTAAGACGTTTAAATATAAAATGCAGTAATAATGTACAGGTTTACTGTGATCTATAAAATAGTAGTGGTATATAATGGAAATTTAGTCTAGCGTAATTCTGAAATGAAAACTGCTCACCTATTTTAAACTTTTCATTCTCACTTAGGTCCATCAGCATCCTTTGCAATAAATCCAAGTCTATTAAATAACCCCCCACCAGCAAAAATCACGTTTAAAAAGCCTTATTACACAACGATGTATGGAACTGCATGTAGAGAATGAATAACATCCCGTAAATCTACTAATTAAGTGAGGAATAATCTTATAATGATCCGTTTTAATGCACAATGCAATTTGATTAGCTGCTGATAATATACAATTTGTTTTTATAAATGTCTTACCTTTTAAAAGTTGGTCTCTTCTGCTGCATCTCTATGGCGCTGATAGTGTTAGCGCGAACTTCCGGGAACAAATTATACTTTGTAGCATTTTCCTGCCGTTTTAAAGCACTTGAAAAGAAGGCACGCGATTGAGTGACATAACATTTGAACACAGTATTGTTTCAAACTGTACACGAAATAGTCCAAAGCGGCGTTGATGTAAAAAGTGGGGTTAAGAAGAACGACGATAACCCGGGCTAAGTGCAGTGTGAAAAGCCCTAATATAGCAGAAGGTAAATTTAAGTTTTACTGTGTGCTGAAATTTAGGTAACATTAGTCCTATATCCTAGCTGAAGAGGTTACTGGATTGTAAAGCTGTCCACCTTATTTTCAACGTGGAAGTAAGCCGATTTCTGTGAATGTGCGAGACTTCCGGTTCATGGGAAATAAGTTAACGAGAAGAATAACAAAGTGCAGTCAACGGTAAAACTGTTTGTACTACAAACTAGTGTGTTCATAATTAAGATAATACAGAAAAATAATATGGTAAGACACACCAGTTTGCAATATCAAGCAGCAAAACGAGCTGTTTTGTACAGCTAAAAAATAGCTGGAATAACCGGAAGCCAGACCCATTCAATTTACAAATGGCCCCACCCAGCCGCCCACTCTTACGGGAAATATAGGGTTATAGGCTAGCAGAAAGCTACACATACAGGCTAAGCTGTACTCAAAACATCAAGGGCGAATTCACTAAATAGTAGACATGTTATTTCAGTGCAAAAACTGTATTCCAGTTTAACCACATAATGGCACAGTGCCATGAATATTTCAATTAAATCACTGTCGTTCTTTACAGAGTAAATAATCTCTGTGTAGCCTACATGAGACTTATAGAACCTTATTTAAAGAAGTCGGCACTATTTGCATGAAACAAATGTTTTTTTTTCACTTTATGTTTTTAAGGATTGAGATTTATTCCTGTAGAACAACAAAGACGGTGTATGGAAATAAGCAACACTACCTAGTGAATTCACCCCTATGTTAGTGCATTTTAGTCTCATTTTATAACATTATGGCTGCAACCTGATCCGATAATGAGAATGTGGCTGAATCCAGTGCTGGAATTGATGACAGCTGAACATTTTGACATGGCCTTTGACCGCCGCTGAGTCTGAAGAGCCTGTCGGGAAACAGACCATTTACAACTGCTGTTAAATATAACTCTCTTTACACATGTACTCTAGAGAAAGAGAGAGACTCTTCACCTGCTTGTTTGCTCTTATTATCACCTTCTCCTTCTCGATTCTGACCTGAAATAGTGGGAAAAAATGAACTGACATGACAGATTATTACATAACAGAGGGATTATGAAAACACCCCCACGGCTTAGTGATGACACATAAGGTTCATTTTCTCTGCTCTGATGAACTCATATGTTCTCAGGATGTATAAGGAGCATGTACTCCATCTATGTTTTGTTGGGAATATGCTTTTTTTTCAATTCAATAGGTCTCATTCACTAGTTTTGCATAAACCTGTGAACATTTTCACACAAAAATCATGATCGTGATAAGTTCACACTTATATTGTTTTCTAAATATTGGATCATATTTAAACTGAAAACGCACTAGTTGGCTTACAAAAATTGTAAACAAGTAAATAAAGAAATACATTTTGTATTAATGTATGATAATAAAATGAGTTACTTATTTTGTATAAATCAATCAATAAACATACATTTATTTATAAATAATGATAGTATTAATATATTATGATTCATCAGTAAGTTCACACTAAATCACTAGCCAAACTCCTTGGTTTAAAAATGTTTATAAATAAATAATAATAATAATTATTATTATTATTATTAAAATATGCTAATAATATTATAAATTATTAATTTTATATTTTTATATAATATGAATATATTATGAATCATTAATAAGTTCTCATCTATTGTTTTATAAATATAGGATCAAATTTTTAAATAACTACTATGCCGATATTATACATTATGTTATAAATAATGTATTTATTTTATGCAAATCAATTATTTATTTATTTTTTACAGTCCATAAGAACAAGTGGACACAGTGAAAGTTCGGAGAGGAACTTCCAGAGAGGTTGAAGAGGAACGTGTGTTACCTGGTAGGTAGGCAAACTATCTAAGCCAGGAAAATCCTCAATATCACCCGTAGTGATGTTAAAACATGCCCCATGCCATGGACATCGCACATGCCCTTTTGATAGCACACCTGGAAGAGAATAGTTTTTAAATACACTCTGATAGAGCAATCTGTTTTGTTATTTGATCAAGCTTGTCTAATAGAAGTGTGTTATAATATCCTCTGAGAGCTACTGGAATCCCAAGTTATGGAATGCAGAGGACCAGGAGTGCTCTACAGGACGTCCCTCACCTTTGACCAGTGGAGCCCCATAATGTGGGCACTTGTGTCCCATGGCAAAGAATTCTCCATGTTCCTTAATGAGCAGAGCACGACCTGCCCCTAAATCCACCTCACGCATTCTGCCAAACACAACATATAAGATCAGCACAGATTTAACATCCAAAACACAACCAAATACTGATGCATTCAAAGGTTACAGCTGAAAAACTGACATTCATCTGCATTAAAAAACCTAAAAAAAATTTTGTGGTTTTTAGTTCATGTTTCCTATTTTGATCCCAATCTATATGCTAGCATATTCTTGAGGTTGACAAAGTTACATTTTAGCAGATATTTGCACTTAAATTTTACAGTCTTTCTCTTATATTTCACTTTACGCTTATTAGCATATGCAAAATATACTCCAATAAAAAGCTCAATAGAATGAGAACGCCCCTCCCCTTAATACCACCTGCCACCAATTAGCAATAGTTTGTAGGTTCTGCTGTATTCTAGAATTATAGCTCATTTACTGGCTTGACTTCCTGTTTATAAAGGAAATAAATTAAAATAACCAAAAAAAAGTAGTGCTTATTAATTAAAAAAAGAATTGAAATGATCATGTAAATCTTTTTTTCATTAGCTCTAAATAGCACACAAACATGCACTCAAGTACAGGAACACGACAATTCTGTATTGTACTGAAATCAAGAACTTACTGTCCATTCTCAAGGTCTTTTACATGGCAGACAGATGCCTCTATGTAATCTCTGTGTTTACGGTGTGGCCGCAGTGTCATGCTGTCCTCGTCTGAACAGTGTCCCAGAGATCCGTTGGGTCTGCATTCTGAAAATGGACTGGCCTTTCCATTAGGAGACATCAGGTCCACCTCTTTCTCTTTGTCCAAAAGAGTGAGCTCAACTTTGACCTCTACTGCAAAAAAAATTGCTTTATATAAGTACAAGAGAATATACTTTTTTCTATACAAACTAATTGATTTGTTTGGCTAAATTTAAATGCGAGCCACTGACATCTTTAAATATGTTGCTAACAGTTTAGTAATTGTTCTTGTTGTGAGCAGACCTTAAGACACCATAATGTCATGATTTAGAAATGCAAGTACATAACAAATACAGTGCTATTTCTGTGTAGAAATAGCATTCCGAGTTCAAACACAGATTGGAGAAGAACATTGGAAGCTGAAGCACCATTAATGTACGCAGTCTTCATAGAAAGTGATTGTGAAATGTGCTTCCACTACAGTCCGGTCTCACTCTAGCTTTCTCTCTGGCCGGAAAAATGTGCTGAGGGCCTGCTTCTTATGCCTTAATCACACAGGAATTCACACCTGCTGAGTGAAGCTTAATTAAAATCAATGGAAAATCATGCAAGATGACTTGAGCCGGCAGAGGAAAGAAAAAGAAAGAAAACTCGCCTTCTCAGAGCTGGTCGCAGACAATTTTTTTGTTTTTTGAGTCAGAACTTGGAAAATAACATCTGCCAGATCATTTAGTTACCATGCGTATCTATAGGTTTCATCAATGAAACCATATTTTCATTCCTGTTCCCTTATTCAGCCTACTAAAAAGAAAAACCTTTGGACATAAATGACAAGCATTAAATACAAAGATAAGGTGTGTAGACTCATTTCAGTCAATACCTAATGTCTATTATTTATTTTTCCTCCCATTCCCACTCTAACTAAAGGTAATAATTTTGATTTTAGTGACAGTTCAACAGACAATGGATTTGGAGTCAGAATACTGCTTCAAAATTAATAAATTGTATTTCTTAATATGCAGGGAAGAGTTTGAAATAGTGATTCTTGAATGCTTTATGTTGGTGATTCTCAAAAAAAACGGTTCCCTTTTTGCCTCATTTGTGTCCCCATAATAAAATTTAACAGGATTCAGAAACATAGTTATGTTATTCGGTGGATTTAGTTTAGTGTGCAATGTGGAAAAAATACATTACATATATAAATTAAATTAAGCATAATAATAAATAATAAAATGCATTTATTTTCATAATCAGATTATTTAAATTTTTATAAATTTTTATTTTCTTTTAAAAATCTTTAATTCCTTTTTTTTTTTTTTTATCAACTGTGCTGTATGGAACCTTGTTTCTGCCATGTGATTAAAAAAGGTAAATGTGACTTTTTCTCTCACAATTCTGACTTTTTTTTCTTGCAATGCTGTGTTTTTCGCAATTGTGAAATGTGACCCTGGAGCACAAAACCAGTCTTAAGTCGCTGAGGTATATTTGTAGCAATAGCCAACAATACATTGCATGGGTCAAAATTATAGACCAAAAATCATTAGGATATTAAGTAAAGATCATGTTCCATGGATATATTTTGTAAATTTCCTACCGTAAATATATCAAAACTATACATTCTTTTGATTATAAATATGCATTGCTAAGAACTTCATTTGGAACTTCATTTTTGCACCCTCAGATTCCACATTTTCAATTAGTTGTATCTCGGCCAAATATTGTCCTATATAAATGATGCATTGAATTAACAATTTTTTTTAAGGTAAGTGGTTGCAATCAATCAATTTGAATCAATGAATCAAAGTCAGATGAAAGTCGTTTCGGTGCCCCTGAGTAGTACCCCCTTCCCCTGCCGCCATAGAAGAGAACGAGCAATACATTGTGAAACATTCGAAACTCATCTCATATTGTACTGTCTAATCTTCTTGAACACAGAGCAATTAAGCATTAAAATTCCTCCTGCACTAAAGGAAAGCCACATCACAACAGCAGTCAGGGGCCACGTTAACTGACCTATATATAGGTAGAGACACAAGTTGCAATTATTACAGGATTTAAGGGTTTTTTACACAAGTGTGTTCATCACCTGGTTTGGGTTTGGAGAGGCATCCTCCCATGGTGGGCCCGGAGTGAAGCCAGGTGGCCCGATGAGAGGGAAGCCCAGGGTGGGTGTTAGCAGGGCTGGGCTGATCAGACACACAGGGTGGGCCGCGGGACCTGGATAAGGTAGAGGCAGTGCTGCAGGGGGGATGTTTGGGCCTGTCGGGCCCACACGGCCATCTCAGAGATCAGTGACTGTACATAATACACAGCCAGAGAAAAGACAACATATAGAAAAGACAACATATAATTGTTGTAAATCTAATTTACAGATTCCTCTTATTCACCACTGCTTTACTATCGTTGACCAGTGTTTTGGGGGCTGAGGTGCTATGGTGCCCCCAACTTGACCTGTACATACATAGTTGTCTATATTATATATTGTGTTTTTGCTGCTTTGCCTATTTGGATATTTGTATATTATTCCTTTATTATATGTGTCCTGTCCTGTTGCTGTCTTTCTGTTGCACTGTGGAGCTTCTGTCACTACAACAAATTCCTTGTATGTGTAAACATACTTGGCCAATAAAGCTCATTCTGATTCTGATTCTGATTCTTAACCAGCAGGACTTTTTTAATTTCTTTATCAGGTTAGTTTTGCTGGTGAGCAAATCCACCTTACCAGGCAAACATTTAATACAATGCATTTAATACAATTATTCCAGTTAAACTTTTTGATAAGTTAAAGTAATTGGGGATTCAATTCCTTGCTCTTTGGATTTTGGATTTTTTGCAAAACAGAACACAAGTAGTTAAAATAATACATTCTCAAGTCTTAAGACAATTAGTGTGGGGGCCCCACAAGGATGTGTACTGTCACCATTATTGTAGTCTGTGTACACTAATGATTGTGTTTCGCATTGTAAATCAGTGCAAACTTTGCAGATGATACTACATTGATTGGTGTAGGTTTCTACACTGTTTGAATGAGTTTGATGAGTTGCACTCATAATCTAAAGTTGAATGTCCTAAAAACAAAGGAAATGGTGTTTGATTTCTGACGGAGGACAAATTATGTCTTGCCATTAACTGTTAATGGTCAGAACATTGAAAATGTTCAATGTTTAAAGTTTCTCAGGACTAACATCTCTGCAACGTTAAAGTGGGACGACAACCTAAAAGGCATTATTAAAAATAGACAGCTTTAAAAGTTTAGCGTATCTAAAGTTGGTATGTTCAATTTTCACAGAGCTGTCATTGAAAGTGTGCTGACTTTCTCACTTATAGTGTGGTTTGGTTGCTCCACAGCTCAGCAGAGAAGTCAGATTTGTAATATTACTCGGGCTGCTTGGAAAATTATTGGTTGTGATCTTCCCACTATTGATGAGATCTATGTCTCACGTTTGCAGAAAAAAGGTTTAACAATCCCGAAAGACCCCTTACATCCAGCCAGACATCTCTTTACTATGTTATTATTGTTGATGAGCTTACCAAGCTAATTCCAAACAACTAGGGTGTTTGTGAGGCCAATGTCAATTAATAGCTGACAAAAAAGTGTCCACAGCACTAATCATGACTATGTTCAGACATCAGAAAAACATTTGTTTTCTAGACAAGTTTGGACCACTTTTATCAACTCTGCATTGGGTGCATATACAGTAATTTCAGTACACAAAAGCATTGAAAATAATACACAGGTCCACTTTCTATTTGCTTTTTTACTATTAAATTTACTGATAAAAGTTTGAATTTCAAAAATCAATTTGGTCATTTTTTTGCAGTAAGGTCATATCACCCAGGTTTGCTAAAGACTGGACTTGTTTGTAGTAAAATAAATAAAATAAAATAAAATATATAGTTCAGTCATGAAACTCTAGATGGCGCAGGCTGACGGGTTGTTAACGTAACTGATGATATTCAGAGAGTTAAACAACTTGGCACAAGCTGATTGGTTCATGTTGCATATGCAGCCAATGAGCTTACCGCCTTGCATTTATATGGCTGGCTAGCATTCACTTGAGATTCCTGCTGCGCGCTTTCAGAGTTTCTCTGAAACCCTCCACCTTCCTCAGCTCCACTTGTATAGATGCTATGGGCTATTTTTATGCTATTTGTGCAGCAGCAGTATGTCTTAAATACTCACGGCACCATATCGCCATATGCATTAGCAGTAGCAAGTTCCTGTACTTGCTTGCAGCAGCGGCAATAATCTACAACTACAGCAATAACCAACAGCAGCATAGCAGATCTTTTCTGCCAAGACCAAATACATTAACATTGTCATATCCATCACCATGCTAAAATCATTCAACAGTTGTCATGATTTAAATAAAATAAAATTCAATTAAATTTAAGTACAATTTAAGGCAGGAAGCAGAAAACTAAATCATGTCATTTGCACAAAGCATGACTCTGATTTTAGAGTTTAATAGGTTAGGGTAATTTTAATTTAACTTTTAGTTTTTTCCTAGCCAAATTTGGACCACTTTGTACACAAGTTAAAATAACATTTAGCAGATGCTTTTATCCAAAGCGACTTACAAATGAGGAAAATAGAAGCAATCAAAACCAACAAAAGAGCAAAAATTTGATTCTAGGTGAAATAAAAAAAAATTCAGTGCTTAAAAGATACTTCATTTGCTCCACTTCCATTTGCTGTCTTTACCTGTAATTTTCTACTGGCATGTTACTCAGAAAGTTTTAAATGTCAAAAATCCATTTGGTCATTTTTGTACAGAATGGCGTGAAGGTCATGTAACTCAAATTTGGCTAACACTTGACAAACTTTGCAGGTGCAGAATATATACTGTATTTAATATATATATAGAGACAGAAAGAGTCATGGACATGGAGAGAGAGATTCATAGATATATGAACATTAAAATAAAAAACAAAAAACAAAGAAATTAAAATAAAATTAGGATGTAGGCAGAAAACATTCCCATTGAGTCATTGTCCACGACTAATTTGCCTGCCTCGCTTTGAACATAGAGCAATTCGGCTATTGCACAAACAGTCTTTTGATGGTTAATCAAATGCAAATGTTGTAAAAGTGTAGATGATAGGAACCCAGCCAGCCAACAAAATGCAACATTAAGGTCAAACGGTTCATATCAACTTACTATCATTTATTGCAAATATCCATTGGGTTCAATACCCTTGCTGCTGATGCAAATCAAGAAAACTGCATGTTTGACATTGATCTATGATGTCTGTGTCCATGGTGAGCGAGATTGCATTCAGAAGCCCCTTTTGAGAAATGCAAGAATCCAGGGGTGGGGCAGGAACACAACTGGCCCTGTCAGAGAAGTCATTCTAAAGGTCATATAATGTAATTTCTCAGATCCAAGTTTACTGTGACTAAAGATATATTTAAAGCAAAGAATATGCTTAGACAAAGAAACCAAATGGACAAAACGAATATGTATGTGTTTGCGTGTGTGTGTGTGGGAGAGACAGAATAAGATCAGGAATAACAAAATTGAGCATGTGCATGCATCTTAAACACACCAACTCTAATTGTTCTTAGTTTTCCACTTAAATCTTATTTCAGCCCTTTCCCAGAGTTAACTATTACCTTCACTGATATATGTACTGTTCTTTCACTAATACTAGAGAAGTGCTCGTTTCACAGCCTTCAAAGTACTTTCTGTATACCCACAACCTTTTTACTTTTTCTGCTCAGGAGGACGAAACAGGCTTAAAAATAAAAATCACAAATTTCTGCCTCACATAACTTGAGCTTAAATGCTTCAGCATCGGGGTCTTAGTTCAAGAGCCACTTGATATTCACATCACACCCAAAGGTCTGTGAAGTGGCGAGTAAAAAACAAAAGTTTGCCTTAATTAAGCAAAGGAAATGTTCCACAAACAAAGCAGGAGCAGAAGCACTGAGCCAAACACAAGCTTTGAGAGCTGTTACAGAAAATATATTTAATGATCATCTGGTTGTGTTGCACATTTTGAAGCAAATCACATAAAAAGGTGAAAAAGAAACAGAATGAACAGAAGTTACTCTCTTGGGACTAAATTCTCCTCTCATCTCTCTCAGAGCTCTGCCTTGTTTATGGCATTTAGAGATGCAGCATGAAAAATACTTTTTTTTTAACAATCCCAAAAGCATCACCAAAATGGACTGCTGTAACAAACAGCAAAAAATAGACCGCCTCCCTCGTCATGCTGGCAGAAAAGAGCCATTTCTGCCATTCCTGAACAATTTATGAAAATCTCCATAGCAACTGTGAATCTGTCTATAGAAGCTGTGCACAATGCATTATGGTTTATGGCTTACATGAAGGTAAATAAATAAAGTGGTAATTTTATTCCACCCTCTCTCTCTCTCGCTCTTACCCCTGCCCTTTTACCATATATAAGAATACATTTATCAAATAATAAACCTATACATCTCAATAAAAGCTAGTACTATTCTACAGGGTGAATCTCACTCCAACATGTCCTGGTTACAATTCACCCCAAAATCAAAAGAGATTATATTTTGCATGAAGAGAATTGAAGTTCTCTTTTAAATTCAAATTCTCAAGGTTGTTATGTGTGTAATTCTCATATTCCTACTAATGAAATCCAGTTATAAAAAATCAGTAGACCTAATAAATTTTACATTAAAATTAGCAAATAAATGCAGTATAACAAATACTACATAATATGAATAATAAATTATTTTTTGTAATGAGAATGAGATTTTATTGCATTACAGTAATATAAAATAGAGAGGAAATCATGCTTAAGTGAAAAATACTCCAATTAATCTCAATCAAACTGCAGTTGGGTTATTTTGATTAAGTAAAAATAACTAACAAATACAGCTAACTAACAATTAAACACAATAAAAACATGATAACATAATAAAAAAACATGATTTTTGAAAATCTGTTTTTGCGAATAAATTCTTAATTTATAGTAGCACCTAGCAGCTGTTATGTAGGGGTTAAAAAAAACAAACCACAGGTGCATTATTTCCCCATTAAATTAAATAAAGGGGACAACCCAAAGAAAAGAAGAAAAAAAAAAAAAGATAAATAATAGATAAATAATATTTAATATCTTAATTGTTTAGACTGCAGTCAGATTTTGGTTAAAAGCATCTGTTAAATGCATGCATGTAAATGCCAGATTAAAGGGAGACTTTTATTTAATCTCACATGTGCTTTATCAGACATCTCAGTATCTCAACTTGTGCTCAGATATGCCAAGATACCAAATCAAATTTAGCCAAGATCAAATTATCTCGGTAATGATGCTTATATATAGCAATGAAAATCTATTACTGGAAAGTTGGCATGAAACACTATTGGGGAGCTCACATGCTGATATTACAGCAGTACATAATATTCTGAACTTCATCTAACACATCTAAAACTGATTTTCTTTAGAACTATATCATGCATACCATTTTAAAATTCATAATCATTGAGAGGCTAATTATTTCATTAAATAAAAAATGTAAAAAGTGAAATAATATTTTTTGCAAAAAATGATATTTATCACACCTATGTAAAAAAATTAAACACTGAAGGTAAACGGGTGATTGCAATGATGGAAAAATCTAAAATAAAGTATATAGTTTGATTTCATTTTTCATGTTCCATTCATAAACTGTTCGAACGTCTTTAATCACAAAATCTTGAAAAAATGAAAAAAAAAAAATCCACGAAAACATTAAGCAGCACAAATGCTTTCAACATCTATCTACTCACAATCCTGCAATGTAGCAGCAAAGCTGGCCTAAGACTGCATTATAACAGCAGCTCTGGCCCACCATCTAAAGCCATTTCATTAGAATGAGCAACCCCATTCAAAAGCTTTTTCTCTCGTCCTGAAAGCCTTAGAGAGACAACCTGCACAAGCACAACTGTCCACAATCTGAGCAACGACTGACTGACTGCCTTGGCCAATAATAAAAACAATATCTGACAGTCAGTCACCTACTGTATGATCGCGCCTGTCTCTCATCCATCCTTCTGTTCAGCTGCCAAGAACTGGAAATGTCCTGTTGTGTCATCCAGTAAATTTGAGTGAATGCTGAACTAGACTTGTAAGGTTTGTTCCCTTCCCACACCCACAACGTCCCCTCCACCAGCGTGCACACACACACACACACGTTATCACCTGGACTCTGACTGACACGCGACTACAAAGGCAGCGCTACACAGTGATGTGTGTCCTATAGCCATGACATGAGCACTGGATGGTTTCAGCAACTACGTAACTCCACAGGTGGAAGCATGTGTAAGCAGTTAGACTGTAGATACATGACAGCACTGGTTTTATCACACGGTGTCAATCATTCATTCATGTACTCAAGAAAACAATAAAAAAAAAAACACAGTGAACAACACAGCTGAGTGCCATCTGAGAATCAAAATTGCATTCAACTGAAATTCAAAGAAATTTATATACAGTTTGCCAAGACGAACTTTCAGACATACTGTCTTGAAGTATAAAAGTTTAGAAAGTCTTGAAATTTTATAGGCCTTTTTTTAAAGAAATGTATACTCAAATTCAGAAAGGATGCATTAAATTAAATAAACCGTTATTTTAAATTGAATAATATTTGACAATATTAATGATATTATTTTTTAATATAAGAGACCTTTCAAAAACATTTAAAAAAAAAAAACCTTTGAACAGTAGTGTAGGCGTACTTGTTTTTTATATTATATACTTCTTTATATTTTAGAAATGATCCTTCATTTTATGGACGCAGGGTGGAAGAACACTTCATTTGGCAGAATCTATTACCTTTGTTGAATTTCTTTGAATTGTTCATTAAACATTGTTCCAATTCAACTTCCTGTCTGGCTATTTCAGGTGCAAAATACTCCATTAAATTCTAACCAATAAAACAAAAAAATATAGATAAACAATAAAGAAATGAGACAAGTAAATGAAACTTTAGTTGCTCTCAGATTGTTCTCCTGAGAAAAAGTCTCAAAAGAAATGAAACTGTGTCCCAAACTGTGCCCAGCATTACCAAGATACCAAATTCTGAAATCACAGGTCAGAAATTTCAAGAACTCTTGAAGAAATTAAATTCATCCAAGGTGACAGATCTTCTCAAAACCACCAAACAAGTAAACTCTACACATTAAAAACGTCCCTTTGCAATGATATTTTGAGTCTAAACTCGACTGGCAGATAGCGTTTTACTGATCAGCATCTAAGGAGGTCAATTTGATGCTCAAACAAACGACTCTAGAGTCAATGCAAACCCAGATTGCAGAAGTTGTCAACAGTCCCTAAATAAAAAGTGCCTTCTGGTTAAACATTAGACCATTTGCCCTGATCTCAAGACGATAAAGTGTCTCCTGATCGAAGGAAGATAGTTCAGAGTACCAGCACTCACAACAAAGCAGAACCGCACTTAATGTTTGACAGCCTTCACCCTGCTCTCTCCTGTTTCCATTCAATGATTTCCGTCCCTAGTTTTATTCCACAACACAGTAAACCAGTTGCACTGCAGCCCAGCTGTTTGATCAACATACCGTGGGAATACAGGCAAAGCATCACAGCATTGTTTGAGTGTTTACACCAGAACATTTACATGTACCCTCAGTCAGGGATGCCATGTACTGTAAACAGTTGCTGTTTTTAGCTGAATGGATGTGCTTTACAAGCAAACAATTATGTGTTTGCAATAATTTAGACACTTGCGTGTCAGGAAACACCATACTGATTATATTGATTCCTGATTATTATTAATGATGGCCTGTGATTCACAGCTTCTGAATATTTCTGCAGTTCTCAATCCGATAAAATCTAAAATATATTGCATTTATGACAGGGCGCTCATCTAATAATAATAATAAAAATAATAATTTAAATAATTAGAATAAATAATACAATGAAAAAAAATTAAAAATCTTTGCATTTTAGCAGAAATGTATGCACTTGGCATGCTATTATCCAAAGCAACTTACGAAAGAGGAACAAAAGCAGTTCGCCAAGGAGCCAATAATATTCTGAATAAATCTTATAGAAAAATAGATCTTTTTGGTAGTCCAGCACCCAAGGGCCCACAAGGGTCCATCTGTGTCCCCTTTTAAAGAACAACGTCTGAGCGATAAAAACTTCCTTTGTTAATCCCCAAAACTACAACAGCAGTCTAGAGTTGTAGTGAGATGTAAAGAGGCTTTTGTTTGACTTTAGTTTATCACTTCGAGCTGCCACAGGATTATTACAGCGCAAATGAAATTCAAATATTGGCTTACAGCTAATCAGATTCCTCATTAGGAGCTCTGAAAAGAAGAAACAATCAAACACCATGACCTGATATTGGCCTTCTGACGTCTTCTGATATTTGACATGTGTTTTACATGCTCCTTGAATTCAAAGTACTGTGACCTGCTGTAAATCTTTTCAATAATCAGAAGTTTAGCACTGATCTGGTTGTGGAATTTAGACGCTAACCTTTAGTACATAGTGGGTTAAGTCACATACTCATAATTCTAGCTGTTACTTGCATATTTACTTTAACAGTCAAAGCAAATGGTGTTTGAAAAGTATTTGGTCAAAATGTTCAAATACACCATATAGAAAATACATTCTATTTATATATATATATATATATAAACCACTGGGAAACAAACAGATTACAATTTGCAGTTTAATCTGAACATTCATGGGAGAAATATTGATATATCCTTCAGTTCTTTCAGAATCCTTCAAGATTTTGTTATAGTGTAAAGCTCAGCAGTACTTTAATATCTCTCGCATGTACGATACACTGAAATAGAATTTACTTTAAATCTTTTTTCACAAAGAAATAGCTAACAATTTCACAAATAATTATAAACACGTGACATTTTGAAGTATAATCAATCAATCAATCAATAATTGGTATAATGTGCATAAAGCATTTTCACTCAGAAATTGCTAGCAAAATTTCATAAATAATTACAGGAAATGGAAAGTAACTCATGAAATGAAATTATAATCATACTTGTAAAACATGCTCCAATAATCTTTTATTTACAAAAATTTTACAGTGTACTACACGAAAATGTAATATAATTTAATTTAGCAGATTTAGTCATTTGTTTATTAAGACACACACACATATACACACACATACATATATATATATATATATAAGATTGTACTCACAAAGAGCAATTACTCTAGATTAAATCTTAATTTAATAGCCTAAATATAAATGTATATATTACAAGAAAACTGACTAAAGAAATGTCCAAATTTCCACAACTTTCAAGAAAAAGTATGCCTTTTCCATGCCTGGAAATCATAGTTTTAAAACTCCTTAATATTTCTGTTTTTCATGATTGTGGAAAACCCAACTGGGGGAAATACACTGTAAAAATACATATTTTTCTACGTTTTTCTACTATAAAATATCACATTTAATTGAATGTTACATGCCATTTGTTTGTGAAATTTATTAGCAATTTCAGAGTAAAAAAAATCTAAACTTTTTTTCAGTGTAGAAAGAAAAAGTGATGCTGAGATAGATGGAGAGAAGTAAAGTTTACTTAAATTCATCCATCATCTGAGATCTCAATGCACCACTATAATACTCCAACGTTGTGGACCTCAAATCTGCACCAATCTACTGTACCTGACCAAACAGCTTTGCTGTGCAAACTTCAGCCTCAGATGTCACACGTACAGAGCTTTCTTTTATCTTATCTGCTAGCAGAAGTTCATTAAATCTGATAAAACACTGTTCCATGCGCTAGCAGATTACAATCTGAATTGCATAACATTGCCAAACTGAGAGTTAATGATTTCTACTCACCTGGTCCGGTCTAAATCAGGTGTGCTCAGAGTTTTCTGCATAAGGCCAGAGATGCGGAAGCCGCTGAGATGTCAGGTATCCGGTCTGATGTTATCTGTGGAGCTGGATTGGTGTTATACCTTTTTCCTATGGAGAATTCCAGAGCGCAGCACTCTCCTCTCCTGCCTCCTCCTCACGCTTTTACTGCAGTAGCCCAAGATCAAGGCACAGTCCCACCACAAACCTCTGACACACACACACAGCAGAAAGCAGTGGCGCTTGTAAGAACTGCTCTCTCTTCGCTTTTGTGCTTGTCTTTCATAAACACCCTCTCCCTTCTTTCTTTTTTACTCACTCCTGCTTCTCTCTCTCTCTTGCTCTCTCTCTCTCCGGCGGCGGTTGGGGTTGCAGCAGCGAGGCTCTTGCCAATAACTCAGCTGTATGCAGTATTGATGGAGTTGCTCAGGGATGCTAACACAGCATGAATTTTCCCAGCGCTCCACTTTCCCTTTCGCTCTTCACCCCCTCCTGCACCTCCGTCGCTCCTTTTTGTCACTCCCCCAACCTATCAGTCTGCTTCCTTTGGTTGACCGCTATCTAAATCACTCTGTTCCTATGATCTCTTTTATTCTCCTTAGTTTTATTGAGCTTGTTCTTTCTCAAATGTATTACATCGTGGGTCTAATTTGTGATTAGGCAGATCAAATCTCAGGTTCTTGCTTCATTTCTGTATATGCTGCCCCTGTGGATGATCTTTCAACAGATCATTAGCGCTCATTACACTCTTAAAAATAAAGGTGCTTCAAAAGGTTCCTCACAGCGATGCCATAGAAGAACCATTTTCGGTTCCACACCATTCTTTAAAGAACCATCTCTTCCTTACCTTTTTATAATCTGAAGAACCTACTTTCACCACAAAGAACCTTTTGTGAAACAGAAAGGTTCTTCAGATTTTATGGAACCGTTTAGACAAAAAGGTTCTTCTATGGCATTGTGAGGCACCTTTATTTTTAAGAGTGTACCAACATTCCAACATACCAACCAAAACCACCTAGAATACCACAGTAATTGCATATAAATGCAATTACTAGCAAAATTTCATAAATAATTACAGGAAATGGAATAACTGCATTTCATTAGCTCTACTGCATTTCATTAGCTCTACTGCATTTCATTAGCTCTACTGCATTTCATTAGCTCTACTGCATTTCATTAGCTCTACTGCATTTCATTAGCTCTGTACTTGTACTCTGCATAAATGACAATAAAGTTGAATCTAATCTAATCTAATCTAATATAAATGCTTTAAAATGAATCTCAACACCCAGCATTGCCATGTGCTTAAAACCTCCCCTAAACACCCTAAACACTGCATGGCATCATGCTAAAAAAAACACCCAGAATACCATATTATCTGCATAGCCATACACTAAAACCAATTAAAACACATATAAACTGTGTAGCCGTGCTTTAAAAACGAACCACACCCAAACTACATAACACCACACCACACCACACAAAAGCCAATCAGAACACCCTGACAACTACTCAGAACACTCTAGCAACTATTCAGCTACACACAAAAAACAATCAGAAAACCCAAGTAACTGCTTAGCCATGCATTAACAAAACACTCTAACAACTGCATAGCAATGTGCTAAAAATCACCCAGAACACCCCAGCAAACATCTACCTCTGTGGCAACTATGCACTAACCTTAACAACAAATCCTAATGTAATCATCTAGATCTTTTCTCCATCATGTGAGTCTGACTGCCTTTGAAAAAGGGGTAAAAAGATGTTACAGACTAATTATTATTGAAAGGGTCATGAGGCTCTTTTTGCTGTGCTCATCACAAAGAGGAACCTCTCTGATTTCATATTCATTAAATATGCTGTCGGATCAGAGAACAGGACAACTTTAATCAGTGAATCATCATTTCAGGTTTAGTCACATCCTCTCCTGAAATGATGATTCACTGATTAAAGTTGTGCTTGCCAGTTAGATGCAAACAACAGTTTTAGATATCTCTATGTACAAAAAAAATGCATTTTGTCACAATGCATTAAAGCAGCAGTAAATAACAAGCGATGCATTAGGGATTCGGTCTTGCACCAGCAGTCTGTTTTTACTGCAGTCGTCTGATATCTCTGCAGCATCTGCCAGCAGGTACAATCAAACTTACCTCCATCAGCAAGCAAAGATCTTGGTAGAAGATCTACTTGTGAGGCCCTCTGCTGGCAATGGAGGAAAGTCACCAAAGATTAGAGGTGAAGAGCTGAGGAACATCACCTCAAGGATAAAAGGACAAACATGATAAATCAATTCAGGAGGCCCTCATTCCCTTCACCAGACATGCCCTGGCCCAGTGCACAGAGCCATACGGGTCACAGCATATTATATAGAAGATCACAGATCTGATGAATTATGAATTAGCCTTATTCTGCGTTATGAATGTTAATGGTTTCTTCCTGTGGATGTGCTTTTCCTGCTGGGTTCAACCCCTGTGGAAGAACCAATAGCTTTAGATTTTCAAGGACACAATTACTTATTGATAAGGTTAGTACCTGGATGCATAGTGATAATAAATCATTAGCATTTTAGTTTAAACATGCAAACGTGAGAAATATTGTCGAGTTTAAGAAACACACAAGTGCAATAAAATTGAAAATCTATCAGTTGTGATAACACATTAGATTAGATATAATTTTATTAATATAATATATATATATATATATATATATATATATATATATATATATATTAATTACAGAATACAGTAATACAGTAGAACAGTAATGTGAAAAATTATTAGAATAATGTGAAAAATTATTAGAATTTAAAATAACTGTTTTCTATTTAGATGAATTTTAAAATGTAAGTTCTTGTAATGACAAAGCTGAATATTCAGCATCATTACTCCAGTCTTCAGTGTCACAAGATCCTTCAGAAATCATTCTAATACGCTGATTTGCTGCTCAAGAAATATTTCATATCATTGTAAACACTTGTTGTGCTGCTTAATATTTTTGTGAAAACTGATACATTTTTCATGATTCTTTGATAAACAACAAGCTTGAAAGGATTATAAAAATGGTTTATAAAAGGTTCATAACAGTATAATTGACTGAACATTGTCTGATTCTAGACAGTGCATACTTTTTAATACAGTTCAACACCTTTATATCTGCAGCTAAGATGTGTTTTCAGATATAAGGGATGATATCGGCAGTTAAGCACTTAACATCTGTATATGGATGTATGCTCACTGACTGCAGGCCAAAGGCACTCCCTCTCTTCATTTGTACCCGCTGACCTCTGTGTTTCACAGGAAACTCTTATCTCAATTCTACGCTAGATGACTTTCGCTGGCAAGTTTAGCCGAGCACTAAATGGTAGCATGACAAGAAAAAAGAATTCATTGTTTCCAACTTCTGCTTCAGCTGTGGTTTGTCTCTCCCGATATATCTGTCTTCTTTCATTTCCTCTATACTTGTTTTAATGTTGTTCTAACTGATGCCAAAAGATCCATTAGGGATGTAATACAGGCTACACAATGTTTGCTATCCCAAGAACACTTCACAACAGAGGAATGGAGGCATTTGGAGTGAAGTCTAATTAAACTATACACTTTTATTTAGCTTATCCTCATTCATCCATCAATTTATAAAGATTTAACAATAATTCAACATAAACATATTCAGTCAATAACTGACTTTATTATGCTTAGGGATATTCATCCTCAAGTCGCTCTGAAACTTAAGACTTAAGAAACTTTTTTCTGTGGAACATAATAGAAAAACATATAAGAAGATGGAATGGCAGAATGAATTATCTCTAAGAACAAATCTTTTCAGTTCATTTCAGTTTTATGATTATGCACAGAATACAGATCCCAAAATGTAATTACAAATTTATTCAGACATATACTATATTCTCAATTTGAAAAACTTGCATTACAGCATTAACCATAATTGGCAATGCTACCATTGATAAAACGTACTGTTGATAATAAAAAGTGTCAAATAATGCACACACAAATCAAATAAAATAATAAAATAAAACTAAACTAAACTAAAATATACATATTTTTACTATACTAGTTTAAATGTTTTTAAATCTATATCAATAGGCCACTGATTTATTTTCCAAAGAGGGCTCTGAAAGTCTCCTGACAGCTTCAGAAAATGTGAATAATTCTGTCCAAATGCTTCCAAATCGTGCATAACGTTAATTGAGTTTTCAGTCCAATGCATCATCAGTGCAAATAAATCAGCTGCCATCCCGTACAACCCTTACAAAAAAGATTTTGAGAGTTTTAGTATTCTTTAGGATGACAGTTCACAAATTTCTCAAGTCTGCAGAGACTGATTGTTATGTAAAAGAACTGAAGCATTACTAAAAGTATATTTTAGCTCTCAAGGGGCTGAATAAATATGAAAAAAATAAAAAATAAATCACCATGCAAGTAACTTCTCTGACTGCAATCAAATTGCAAACAAATTCAATATGTCATGGTAACCAGTCTGGTATGTTTGTTTAGTAAAGCTTAATTGCATTCTTGAAGATTTCCAGCTTTTAGATGCAATTTAAACTATATGATTTCCGTCATTCTGTAATGTTGAGTTCTCGGGCGTTGTTCTTGATTGCGAGCTTGGATTTTACTTTGCAGCTTTGCTTCATGATCGCCCATGCAGACAGCAACAAAAAGAAAAGCCCCTCCAACAACTAACAGAAGTCCAGCAAACCAGGCAGAAAACATGGCCTCTCCATACTCCCATCTGGGCATCACATCCGGAAGATTCTCATCCCAGAACTTCACTACCATTATGTATGCCATTAGCGAAACAGGGGCAAGGGTCGTGATCCCCGACACAACGACAAACACTCCACCGAGGATGAGCAGTGTCCTCTTCATCCTCTCCCGCCCGGTGCCAATCTCAACACCTTGGAGTCCGAAAAAAGCAGCTGCCACACCAAGGAATCCCGTCGCGATGGAAATGCACATGAGAACCCGTGAAGCTAAAGTGTCTAGTGGAAGGGCTAAAAAAGACTCAAAGGCTTTGCAGTGAATGCCAACTTCCTCTGTGTAGATACACATGTGCCAGAGACCCTCGTACCAGTTCTCCATCTCATTCAGGTCCGAGTTCATCGTCTTCCATAGTGGCAGGAAGGTTGTAATAAAAGTTGTGACCAAACCTCCGAAGGACACAAAGAGCGAAGCTCTCTGGACAAACTTGGTGGTGAACAGCACCATGTTAACACTCGTCTGTTCTCTTGCTTTGTCTGTCTGTCCATCTGAGATTTTCAACTCGTACGTCTAGTCTGGACTGGCTCCTCCTTTGCTTTAATGAAAACCCACCTGTTCTTGCCGGATAATCCAGCAGCCCTTCACAACGGCAGGACTGTTTTTCAAACTGATGAATATCTTTGCAGAAGACAATAACTGCTTTTTAAAGAGGAAATACGATATGTCCAGTTTGAAGTCTGTGCAGGAAGCCTGAACAGAGCGCAATAAGACTTTGAGATTGAGGGAGAAAAAAAAAGGAATTAGAAAGAGCTTTTGGTGAAATGTGTTAAAAAAAAGAGCCTTTTTCCTTTCTAATTGTAGCTGATGATAACTCATAAGTGATACTACAGAGTTTTAGGATGCTGTAACTCAGGATGTATCGGGGTAACAGCTGACTGAATGATAGTTTGCTTTGAGAACACTATGTACCACAAGTTTTTTTCTCTGAAGCTCCTCTGATATTCGGAGATCAGTGGTTGGAAATCGGACACCTTGCCCTACATGCTGAGCTGAGCTCATCCATACCTCACCATGTGTCCTTGAACACCGAATGTGGATGTCTTCCCCTTTATGTATAATAGGCTAGATTTAAAGATGGCACAACCTTAAGTTTTAACCCAAGTAATTAATTCCATACATTACCATTCAAATCGGGGTCAGTATGAATTATTTTTAAGAATTAACACTCTTATTCAGCAAGGATATATCAAATTCAACATTGATAATAAGAAAAGTTGCTTGAGTAACAAATCAGCATATTAGATTTACAATCATGACTAAATTTGACCTCCATCATTGTTCTCTAAAAACAATTTAGAGTTCATCTTATTTGAAAGTTCAATTAGTTCATTTTTGGGTGAACTATTCCTTTAATTTAACCCTAACCTTTTGATGAAAGAGAAACAGTAAAACTAGTCCTCTTCAGTCAACTCTAAAATTATGCTAATGTTCCGAGACCTGTTCAATCACTAACAATGCCAGATAATAATAAAGTCTGATCTATGAGGCTGTGTGGCCTCAGAGATGCCCAGGTGCGGTTGCAGCTCCTGGCATCATGTGAGCGTCTCTGAAAAGAAAGATCCCCTTTGTGCTGCTATCCAAAACATTTCATTTTTCTTTCATCACCCCTGTCTCAGGCTCAGGCTTTTATGGTGTTCTGTTGAAAATGACAGCAAACAGAATTTCAGATAATAATAATGTTTATATTTTGTTCTAATTTGTTTGAGGACATCAATGATTTTGACTTTTTAGTGGAGTATTACACCATTTGCATATTTTCATCACAGGTGCTGTATGTGATTTTAGCCATTTTGCTTCAACCACATGAACTCTTTTCCAAAACCTTACACTTTTCTAACTGGATAAAATGCACAAGTTGTTTAAAGAGCACTGGACTTCAGTGATATAGTAGAGAAAGTTTATACATGAAGTTTGAAAACAGTTCAGCACCTTTTAATAGCATGTTAATGTGGTCTTATGAACCACATTGCACAAAGGATGAATGAACAGATACTTACAAATTAGTTTCTAGCATCCATCATCCACGGTAAGTCCCCTCAAGTAATTTCGTCTACATTCTCCCACTTGTCCTTTACATAATATATATGCATAAGATAAACCACAAAACATGGTCTGCAGATGTTGCACAATTTATTAAGGCATATTTCCCACAGGGCCAACAGGACACTCTGCTTCATCTCAATGATTACAGTAAAGCATACATGAGTCTTAACATTGACTGTTGTGATGATCCGCTTATATAATTATATTATGCCATAACTGCATAATAACGAGCACTGACATAACTCAGGATAATAAAAGCATCACGGGATCACTACAAGGTTCAGGAATAAATAAAGTACTACCATATTCATAAAGTGCAGTAGATCAAGTCTAGGTCATATTTCATCACAAATATCAAATGAAAAAAAATGATATTTTGCTTAAAGAATAAATATATTAATAATAAAAAAATTAATTCTTATTACTGTAATGCAAAAAAGAATATTTCATTTTTATTTGTTAAAATTGTATATATTCATATTGGTAATATATATATACATATACAGCGGTGCAGCAACAAGTACATTATTAAATATACAAGAATCTAATGAAATCAACCACTGAAGAATATTTAAAGAATTATTCAAAGTAAAACATCTGGACTCATTCTAGTCATTTGAAGGGAAAATGTTCGTAAATATCATAAAATAAAGGCAAAACAAAAACCAAAAACGGGGCCATTTTCTTTATGCAATATATCTTTTTTTCCCCTTTGGATTTTGAAATGAAAAATGACCTGGACATTTTTCTGTGAGATTAACTCTAATAGGAGTGTTTTTCCAAGCTTTCTTTATGTGGGATACATAATTATATGTCTAATTAAACAACATTTTTGGCCGGCGACTGATTTGATGTGCACTACAAAACAAGGTTTTTGTCCAAAATATATATATGCACATAAAAATAAATGTAAACGTGAGTCTTTTAGCAATTTTATGATCATCCAGCATGTCTCTAACACAAGTTGGCCAATAAAATCTAGGGGAACGTGAAGCAGCAAACAGGACCCAATCTCATTGAGGAGGGGTGTGAGGCAGGATTATATGGGCTGGGAGGAGGTGCTGGATGAAAAGGGAAGGAAATGGAGCGGAAGCGTAAATGAAAAAGTCCATAAGGAATGGGATGGGACGTGAAACGGGAGGAGAGACTATATATCAGAGCTCATCTCAGTGCACTGTTTGTCTGATATGTGGGATGCCAGCGAGTCAATGATGTCCAACAGCAGCGGTTGGCTGAGCGATCGCAGGTTGGGGAGCTTGGACACCTTCAGGGAAGGAAGGAGAACCAAAGAAATAAATGGTAAACAACACAGGCCATGCAAGAGACCGCAAATAAACAGCCAAAAAGAAACAGATAAGCTAACAGGACCAAATAGAACAGAATGTCAAATGTGTTTCAGGAATAATGCTCACAAAAGGCACTCACTGGCATTTAAAAATACTAGAACCAAAATTGGGACAATTTTCACCTACTGAAGTGCATTTAATCTATTGAATAAGCCTAGATGCATATCAAACACACAAGTCTTGGATAATAAAAAGCCTTTAGATGTTACAGATCTCTCTGTATTAAAAAATTACTGCAGTATTGTATACATTTAATAACTTGTAGAGGTTATCCATGTCGCGCAATGTCTTGGTGACCTGTTTTTATCCGTGGCAAGGCAGCCAGCACACGCTCAGAGCCGTGGTCAATAGCACACCCACCTTGGTGAACTGATGGACTATAATATGCAGGCAGTGTTTCTTCATATCCAGAGCTTGAGTCTTATCAGCCGCTTCCAAGATCTAAGGTTGAAGAAAGGATGATAGCATGTGACTGCTGTTCTTGATCATTAAATGGTTCAAATGTTATGATATTCAGTACTATTCAAAAGTTTGAGTTGATAGGATTTAATGTTTTTGAAAGAAGTCTCTTATGCTAACCAAGGTTGCATTTTTTATCAAAAATACTGTGAAAAGTTATTTTGTGAAATATGGTTGCAATTTAAAATAGTTGATTTACATTTTATTGGCAAAGCTGAATTTTCAGCATCATTATTCCAGTGTTTTGTGTCACATGATGCTTCAGAAATCATTCTAATATGCTGATTTGCTGCTCAAGAAACATTTCTTATCATCAATGTTGAAAACAGTTGCGCTGCTTAATATTTGTGTGGAAACCCTGATACAGGATTCTTTGATGAACAGAAAGTTCAAAAGAACAGCATTTAATATATGATGGACATAATCCATAATATCCCTTCCATCAGGGAAAAAATGACTGTTTATACTAGTTAACAACACAAATCTGTGTATATTTCGCTCCTGATTCAGATCAAATGACGTTTTTCACTGGAGCAAGCAGTTCAAAAGTTAAATTGCTGCAATGATGAATTTGTTTCTTACAAACACGCATCTTTTGGCTTCACAAGACAATAATTGATGGACTGGAGTCGTGTAGATTACTTGTGGATTATTATGATGTTTTTTTTTCAGCTGTTTGGACTCTCATTCTGACGGCACCCATTCACTGCAGAGGATCCACTGGTGAGCAAGAGATGTAATGTGAGCAAGTACCTGTAAGACATTTTCTACAGTAACATTCATCTCCAGATTTTGCTTGCAGTAGGCCTGAAGTCTGTTGTTGGAGAAACCGTAGTAATAAGGTGCTGCAAACAGGTATCTGTGCGCTAGTTAAGGACAAACATAGAATTTAATAATTGATAAAGCTCAGGTCACTGAGGCACCAATCATGTCTCTTGCATGTGGGATGAGTTGTGTCAAAATATTTGATGTGACATTTATTCAAATATGTAACAATAATAATAATACTAATAAAACGGGGTCAAAAACAATACAACAATATTGTGCATGCAACCAGAAATAAAGATGGCATACAATACTATAAAATGGAGCACATGAAGCAGTAAAAAGGATACAGCGAGTCCTCTGGAGGCATGTTGACATCCCCATAATAAATGTAGCGCAGCATGGACTCAAAGGCCTGCGTACTAGGAACCATCTCACCTATTGAAATGTTCACCTGGCCGTCCACTGGCATGAAGGAGCGGAACATGGCCTCAAAATAACTGTCAAAGAATTGAGGCAGCAATCAACTGGTAAATTATTCATAGTCAAAGTTAAAAATGTAAACAAAATAAAAAACTTTTCCTCTTGTACTAAATATTTCAGTAAAAGCTGTCAAGGCAAAATTTCACATTTTCATTAAGTTTAAACTGAAGTACTAAAATTACTAAAACTTAAACTAACTAACTAATCTAAAACTGAAAACAAAACAAAAACAAAAAAAAATTATATATATATATATATATATATATATATATATATATTAGATAAAAAATAAAACAGACAACAAAATTACTAAACATGGAAAATGTAAAAAAAAAAAAAAACAATTCAAAATATTAATATGTACTATAATACTATACCATGACTTACCTTATTCATTAAGACTCAATAGCTACTGTTAACCGTTTGGTTGAACCTCATTTTTGGATGAACTATCCCTATAATACTTTAAATGCAAAGCCCTGGTGACTATTGTCATTACCTGGAGCGAGCAGCAAGTATGGCCTTATGTGCAGGGCGCGGATGACCATCTAGCAAAAGGACGATGTCACAGAACTCATGGCCCGCCCCCTCCAGATAAGCCTTCATGTCCTGCACCAAAGACGTGCCTGAAACAAAATAATTTTTTTGGAGCCATAATCCCTTATTTTGGATCTGTCATGAAAGCTTGAGTGCTTACAGGGAAAGAACAAAGAGAAAATGTGGTATTATTACCTATATCCACCGGCTGATCTGAATAGACTCTGGGAGGAGGCTGCTGTTTGCGTCTCACTATCTCCACGATCAGCGGAGTGGACAGGTGCTCAAACTCTTTGGTCATGATCACCTGGTTAAAGTGACTCTCCTTCACCACAAAGTTCAGACAGTGTTCCTGGGGGTGAAAATAATAGAGATACAGAAGAGAATCTGACTTTCTGACAAGGACGTTTTCTGTGATCAGGTGTGTGTTACTTCAGCTTTACCTTGAGCTGGTCCAGCTGAAGTTTGTTTGCGTTTTCACACACACTCAGGACATTCTGCAAATCGACCGATGCCTCAATGTACTGCACACAGAGCTGCTCCAGTCTGGACAGTTTAAAACTCAGAGCGAGTTTATAAACGTCCATGATCAACAGCACATCCTGGACATGACCTGTTGAGAGACATGAAGAATTCAAATAGTGCCCTGAGACTCTCTCTGTGCCTTTTTATTGAGCAAATCTACAGAAGACCTATGGAAGCCCGTTTCCGCTACAGACTAAAAAAAAAATAAAAAAAAAGGAATTGAAAACTTTTCTTCTTTTGAGTTTCTCATGATTCAGACTGTTCTTCTCATAATTGCTAGTTTATATCTTGCAATTCTGAATTTTGTATTTTGCAACTCTGAAAAGTCCAAATTGTGAAATATAAACATATAAAAGTCAGAACTGTGAGTTAAGAATTCGCAGTTGCTTTTTTACTTTTTTGTGGCAGAAAGAAGCTTCCATAAATCTGAAGATAAACAGGTGTTCAGTGTAACTTACCTCTACGTGGGTACTGTATCTTATCTGTGTACAGGAACTGCATTAAAACCTCAAATGGTTGCGCGTCTGCCTCTCTGATTGATACTTCTAATAAAGGAGGAACTCTTGAGGACCTTCCAGAGCTGTCCTTCTGACTGCCTGAGCCAGACTCCTCACTCTCCTCATTGCATTCCAGTTTACTCTTCTACAAAAAAGAAGTTTACATTCTGATTAGCCAAAAGGAAAAGGTTTAGGCCAGGAATTTGCATTTCCTATGAGAATGTACATAAAATGAAAGAATGTTTAGAATTAAAAAAAAAAAAGCAATGCAAATAATAATAGTGCAAGTTAAACATCTATAAAAACAATATATAATTAACAAACATTTAATAATATTTATTAAAATAAATGACACAAACCACACAATTTGACATTAGGGAAAATGTGTACATATTTTATTTCTAATTTATGCCTAAAAATTATGCCTTTTATTATATTTGTGCACCTTTAAATGCATGTACACCTACACTCAAAAATAGAAATGAAAATGGACCTGTTTCTGTCGATCTCTCGCCTGTAGAATTTTCTTACGGAGCCACTTACAGCGAGCCGTTACAATAGCAATATGACCCAGGACCTTCTCCTCCCTCTGTAAACAGAAACGGTTTAGAAAAGGCAATTTATTACTAAAACTAAAATGTAGCCAATTATTCAGAATGATAGTGTGTATCAGATAACTAACCTCCCCCAAAATAAACTCTACATCACAGAACTGACGGTTTTCCCACAGTTTGCCATAGTCCTCATGAAGTGTGCACTTTGGATAACAAGAAAACTAGGACAAAAGAAAATAAAGCAAAGACCAGTTAGAATAATACAGTATGTTCAGTTGCAATAGACAAAGCAGATGTATTTCTGGAGGTCAAGCCCTCACCTGAAACCTGTACATTTCTCCACTGCGCACATTATTGTCCACAGTCCCCCCAAAGATGTACATGGCATCATGGATAACAGCCGCTGCATGGAACAGCCTCCCACTTGGCATCTGAGAGAAATGTTGATAATTATAGATTGCACACCACAAACCAAAAGGTAAACACTTTTTCCCCAAACTACAGGGAAACTTAATTAATTCAAAATTAAAACATCCACAATTGGGTCATGTGTGCTTACGATGTTGTTATGAATTTATAGGTATTGCCAAAGCTATAACTGTTCAAAATGTTTACAATATTATGTAGTACAACGGTGATGTATACTGTTCAGCATTCTTTGATGAACAGAATATTTTTTTAAATAATGAAAAAATATTATAAAAATCTTAACTGCCACTGTCAATTTAATGCATAGGCTAATTGCTGAATAAAAGTAATCCATTAAAAAAAAAAAAAAAAATCTTAATGACCTCAAACTTTTAAAACGTGATGCATGTTATCAAAAATTTAATTAATAGGTTTGTTGTAATTATGTTAGCCGGTGTCACATTCCTCTGTATTCTCTCATACCTCACTGTCTGTGCTGGGCTGAATGACCTCCCATGTCTGTGAGTCCACATCATAGCAGTGCAGTTCATTGGGTAGAGTGTTGTCTGCCGCCCCTCCAAACACATACAGGTGACGGTCAAACGCCACCATGGTGTGTCCGTAGCGTCTCTGAGGGGGCGGAGGGGAGCCACGCAGTAAGTGCTCAGTTGGAATACGGGTCCATCTGAAGAAAATAAAAAAACACATTGCTAATTAATTTTAAAAAATGCATTGTTCCTCTTTATGTAACATGAAACTGAATTGAGCTGAATAATGACACTACTGTCTTCTGTAGAACTGCTTTATAGGTGAAACTGACATTAGTTCATGATTGATGAATTCTTCCACAATGACTTTATTTTTTATGTTTATTACTGTTAATTTGATACTGTGGACCATTCATTATTGGTTAATACCCTGCTGAGAGCTGGTATTGGATGTAACGCGGTCAAATGGTTTCATAGCTATTTGACCAATCGTTCACAAATGGTCAAAAATGGCAATGACCTGTCAAATCCAATCCTTGTAACTAAGGGTGTTCCACAGGGTTCTGTTTTGGGTCCTTTGCTTTTCCTAGTTTATATTAATAATGTTTGTGATAATTTAAATTTTTGTAAATATCACCTCTATGCAGATGATACAATTCTGTATTCTTGTGCCCCCACAGCTAAATTAGCTTTTTCAAATCTGCAGGCAGATTTCAATATCCTGCAATATGCCCTATTAGATTTGAAGCTGTTGCTAAACCCACATAAAACTAAAGTTATGGTTTTTCAAAATGGGCGAACAAAACTATCATCCTTCTCCATCAAGTCATTAGATGGAATTTGTATCCAGTCTGTAGATAATTACAAATATTTGGGTTTTTGGATGGATAAAAACCTAAATTTAAATATCATGTTGGTTTCCTTGTAAAGAAATTAAAATTCACATTGGGTTTTCTGTATAGACTAAAGTCCTGTTTTTCTTTGGTTTCAAGAAAACGTTTAGTTGTTAGCCTTTTTCTGTCACAGATTGATTATGGGGATACTATTTACAGATTTGCCTCTCTGTCCACCTTGTCCAAACTTGACCCCCTTTATCACTCTGCTCTCAGATATATCACAAACTCTAGTTTTAGGACACATCATTGTTTACTTTACAGTTTGGTAGGATTGTCATCTCTGCATTTGCGCAGGCTTGAACATTGGTATATTTTAATTTATAAAGTTATTTTAGGAAAACTTCCAAAATATCTATATAGGAAATTTTTATCATTTCAAAATTCCTATAATCTCAGGTCACAAAAATGGTTACAGTTTAAAGTGCCGGCTATTAGAACAGAGGCTGGAAAGCTAAGTCTGTTCTATTATGGTCCCTGGTCCTGGAATGATGTGCAGACTAAACTACAATCCCTCATCTCTTTAAATGATTTTAAACATAGAATAAAAGAATTGGTCATTGCTAAGTGTAGATGTTTTGATAATTCTACTTCCACTTAAATTCATTATCAACACGATCTTATTAATGTCGTTTTTGTGAACAGTATTATACAGGGTATTAGGTAATACCTAAATGCTTATGCTACTGCATTCTTTGTTGTATTCATTGATGATGTTGGTTTTGTTTGTGGTTTGTTATTTGTTTAATCCTGCCATCTGACCCTGTCTTGACTAGGTTTCACTTGTAAAAGAGGTTTTAACCTCAATGTGACTTTCCTAGTTAAATAAAGGTTATATATATATATATATATATATATATATATATATATATATATATATATATATATATATATATATATATATATATAAGCTGCTTTGAAACAATCTGTATCGTATAAAGTGCTATTAAAATAAATGTGACTTGACATCATCAAAAAATATTACACATAAAATTATATTTTATCAATGTCCTCTCTCCCATGCTCACATGTGGCCTTTGAATTCAAACTGAAAGAGGTTGTTGGTGATCTTAGCTCCACTTTGGCCGGAGAAGACAAACATCTTATCCTGACATACAGCTACTGGGAAGTTACAACAGGAAGGTGGGATTTCACCGCTTTGTTCAATCTGAAGGAAACAAAGAAAGCGGTAAATCAGAAACAATCCAATATGGTATATGTTCACTGGCAGGGAATGGCTGGCATTATATGCTGGCTGTTTTCACACACTGCGGCCACACAACAATTCAAACACCTTATAAAAGTGATTTTGGCATAATAGGTCCCCTTTAAGGAGAACACAAACCCTTAAGTAAAAGTTTAAAATCAAATAACAGCCCTGCATCGTGGAAAAAAATAAATAAAATGTTGATTTGCAAAAAAAAGGCATAATATTAACTAATCTGATTATACGGAGTTCAAATATGCCAATAAAAAACTGTCCATCATGTATAGTTTTTAAGAAATGTTCAAATAATGCAGGTAAAGTCAAATAACTTTACAAAATCTGTCATTTTCTGTTGCTGTTTGGATGCTGACACCTACAGATTTAGCAGAAAACATCTGGGTCTTGTTTGCATTTTCTTCTATTACCGGCCATAATTCTATGATTGATATCAGGGTTAGGCATAAAATAATGTCTTCAGAATCATTCAAGCATGTGAAATTTGGTGTAATAATTAGACAATCCTGTTTTTGAATTAAACTTATGCAAACATAGTCACCTCTTCCCAGAATGCCTGCTCACGATCCTGAAGACTGATGGTCCACATGTCATTTAGCCTGTTGAAAACAAAAAAGGGTTCATAGAATAACATTTCAAAACTCCCTTAGTTTTATGTTGGAATATATTTGTTAATGTTACAACACATTTACATTTGCCATTCAAAGCTGTGTAAAGATAGGAATAATACACTTGCCTGGCATTTCCATCATATCCAGCAAAAATCCACAGTTTGTCATTATAGACCGTCGCTCCATGGGCTGATCTGGCAACCAGACTTGGAACATAAAATACAAAAAAAGAAAAAAGTATTAAAAACAAAATTGTGTGTCAGACAGGCTATAACACAATTATGAGAATCAATATGATTTACCGCCCCTCCACCTTCCATTCGGTCCACTGCCCGGTGGCAAACTTGTACTCAAATAGATCATTTTTGTTTTTCAAGTTAGAGTTTGAATAGATGTCTCCAGTGTAGCCACCTAAAATACAAGCAAGAAAACATTACACGCACAGGACAAGAAAACACAACATTGAAAGGCACACTGAAAACCTACCAAACACAAACATGCTGCTTCCATACACAACAGCAGAGTGGTGGTATCTTGGCGCTGGTGGGGTGCCAGTAGTAAATGCCCTATTTAATGACATAGATCGATATAAGAAGCTACATAAAACATATATAAGCACATTAACCTTGCGACTATCATACAACACTCACCGACACCATGAGCAGTCCTTCACGTCAAACCGCAACAAGTCATTAAGCATGTTCTTGCTGAAAGAAATAATCACCCATATGAGATATGAGTTTTAGTGTAAGAAAAGTAAGGGAAAACAAATACTCACCCATTGTCTCCTCCAAAGACATAAATGGCATCTCTGTATGCCACAACAGTGTGCTTGCTACGCCTGCAAGAAACAAAACTCAGTTTCACTGAAGAAGTCAATGGAGAAAAACTGTTGTAAATGAATAAATAAACAGTGTACCTTGCACCCACAAACTCATCACATGGTGGCAGCCTCCTCCAGCGGTGGACAGTCTCAAAAGGCCCGAAGTTGAGTGTCAAATACTCAACACTGTCAGAGCAGCTGTGGTCAAAATCAACACTGGGAGCAACTTTGGATTTACAAGACATGGCTCCAGGAAACCATGTCATCCAATTCACATCTAACAAGGTTTAGTCCAGAAGGACCAAGTTTAGAACGAAAAAAATCTAATTTGTTTGCAACTTGTCTGACTGTGTCAGGTTCATCTGAATCATGTTGCCCAAAAGATTATGATTGTTTACAATCTTACCTTTAGTCTGACTAGCTAGCTAACTGTGTCTGATCATCTGCCACGGCTTCTAATAATCTAAAAGCTTAATAGAAATCGTAATATAAAAAGAACGTGAAATATCAAACGTCAACGCGTCGATAGAAAGAAATAATATTATTAATTACATATAAATAAGATTTGCTTTTCTGGTCTAAACGCACGCCGAGGGAGGAGACTACCTGACATGCGCAGACCTGAATGGAGGAGAGCACACTAGACGTCATCAACAACATAAAAACACACAAAATAAATTACACGTATTTTTTTCGTTTTATTACCAACGCGTGTTTTTTTATTCTTAGATGTGCTCAATAAAAATAAAAGTAAGTAAATGCAGAGCATGCGTGAGAACGTACGCGTAAGGTTGTAGTTTCATTGGTTGAAGTTTTGAGGGGCGGGAGCAAAGCAGGAAGGTGATTGGGGCTCGCGGCAACAAACAACACAAAACGCGCCAAATTTCTATGGCGGTGGCGCAGTGTGAGCAACGGAAATATATATTTTTACAGTAATATTCTATGTACCAGTGACAATGCGAATTGTATGGAAATTTACGAGGAGATAACGTTTTATCGTTGATATTAGTGGTATTCATGCAAGCAGAAAGTCTGTTAACTCGCGTTGAAAGTGTGTAAAGACAGGTCGAGCTGTTGAAGCTGTTAACTAACTAACGTTAGTTCTCCTGTATTTAGTGACTGATTATGGTTTTACAGAACAGTGGGCGATATAAAGCAGACCGAGGTGGTGGCGATCAGGACAACCAGCAGTAAGTCTTCATAATGTTGACACATTTCAGCCTGTGTAACGTTAGTTTAATGTTAATTTAGTGTAAATGAATTAATGCCTTTGACATATCTTGCTTATCAAGTAACTTAAGGTCCATATGTGGCAGTGTTTGGGTTGTTGACAAATGAACATATTTCTTTAACATAAAGATTTTAGGATAAATCTGTATATTATAGCCAGATAAATGCTCGAAATTGTTTGTCAACATTTTTAATAGCTTTTTTTTCAGTGAAATTGTCCTAATTATGCTGTTTTTAGTATTAGTTATATACTATTATATTTTTTATTAGTGCTGTTAAAAAAAAAGATGAATTGCATCCAAAATAAAAGTTTTTGTTTACATAATATGTGTGTATATTTATTAGGTGTATATATAAATACAAACACATGCATGTATACATTTAAGAAAAATATGCTATGTTTATATATTAAATATATTTATATATAATATATGAATATATAGATGTATAACCGTAAATATATTCAAAATATATACTGTATGTGTGTGTATTTATGTATACATAATTTATATACACAGTACTCATACATATATTATGTAAACAAAAACGTTTATTTTGGATGCGATTAATCGTTTGACAGCACTACTTTTTATTAATATATTGTTTTAGCTTTTATTAGTATATTTCCAGTTTATTTTTTATTTTATTTTTTGAATTTTGGTATGTGCTTTTGTATTAGTTGTTTTAAATCTATATAGTTTTAATTAATATTTTGTTCAGTTTGTTTCATTTCAGTTAGTAATTTTAGTACTTCAACCTAAATTGTTTTTTTTGTTTTTTTTTAGCAGTTTAGTTAACAGTAATCATTTGTGTATTACAGTATGATGTTAATATGATGTCATAAAAACTGAATGTAACATGATTATGCAAGAACGACAGAAAATATTTAGCCGTTTATACACATTAAGAATATCGGCCGATATATTGTTATTGCCTTTTTTACTCCCTAATATCGGTATCAGCCCCAAAAAAGCCATATCGGTCGGGCTCTAGTTTTTACAGTTGTCAAAATGGCTGTCGAATCTTGTTGCAGTACATTTTCTGTTGCTTTTTAGGGATGATGCATCTGCTTTGTCTGCCGTCAAGCGGCTGGAGCGCAGTCAGTTCACTGATGGGATGGATGAGCGCTTTGGCTTCGAACGGATGAAAGAACCTGGGGAGAAAACGGGATGGCTGATCAACATGCACCCGGTAAGAATGAATGTCAGACAATCAACACTGGATTTAGATTGGCTGTAAACTTTGCCTTCTGATAATCTAGCCAAATATTATGAAGGGTTTTAAACATTAAACTATTTCTTCTCAGACTGAGATTCTGGATGATGACAAGCGTATGATCAGTGCTGTGGACTATTACTTCATACAGGAGGATGGAAGCAGATTCAAGGTGTCATTATTTCGCAGATATTAATATTTATTTTGTCCAAACCAAATACTAAATGTTAATCCATGTTGTAAAATTACAAAAGTTTGGGATCTGGAAGATTTTTGATGTTTTTGAAAGAAGTCTTTTATGCTCACCAAGGCTGCATTTATTTGATCAAAAATACACTAAAAGCAGTAATATTGTCTTTAGAAATAATTCTAATATGCTTATTTGCTGCACATGAAACATTTTGTATTATTATCAATGTTGAAAACTCTTGTGCTGCTTAATATTTTTGTGGAAACCATGAGTTTTTTTCCCCCAGGATTCTTTGATGAATAGAAAAGTTCAAAAGAACAGCACTTATTTGAAATAGAATTCTTTTGTAACATTATAAATGTCTTTACGTCACTTTTGAGTTTTGATCAATTTTATGCGTCCTTGCTAAATGAAAGTATTAATTAATTTATTTATTTTAAAAAAATGTCAAGTTACTGACTTCCAAACTTTTGAATGGTAGTGTATTTTATCCTGAATCACATTGACATAGAGCAGGATAAAGAATATCTTATGTTGACATAGGTCTTGATGTTGTAAGTTTCAGCTTTTTGTGTATGTGTCCCTCACAGATTGCTCTTCCCTTTAAGCCGTATTTCTACATAGCCACTAAAAAGGTGAGTTTAAAGCTTTTGCACTGAATCAAAACACTTTGGGTTGGATGGATTGAATGATAGTGTATTTTTGTGTTTTCTAAAGAACTGTGAAAGAGAGGTTATCTCCTTCCTGTCAAAGAAGTTCCAGGGAAAAGTGTCAAAGCTTGAAGTTGTACCAAAGGAAGACTTAGATCTGGTGAGTAAAGTTCTGTCATACATTAGGTCAGTGTTTCCAAACCACGGCACAGATTTGAAAAGTAAAAAATCCCTCGGCACACCACTAAGCACTTTTAAAAAAAATGGGGGAAAGGGTTGACTGACAATTTGAGGATCCAATGGCGTTATGAGGTTTAATCACAAGCACTTTTTAATGCTTATCATTGGTTAAATATTTGTAAAACACAGTATGCATGAATATGGTTCAGTATGAACCATAATCTCTTTTATCAATGCTCACCTTTAATTTTGTTAGTTTATTGATTTACTGTATAACCGAGAGATGCCCAAACCAGGGCCAGTAGGCCAAAGTTGATCCATGATGCCATGGCATATCACCTAAGAGGTGAAAAAGTAGAAGCAAATCATTCTAGTGGAGCATATGCCAAAGTTTAATATTTACATTATGCATTTTTACATTTTAATATAATACTGTTGGATGTAATGCAACATTCGGCCCACGTTTTATTTCTTACCCTTTGTAGTAAAAAGTGGGGGGGCACCTCTGCTCTATAATGTCAATCATTTGATTGCTGTGTGTCTTTTAAAGCCTAATCACCTGGTTGGCCTGAAGAGGAATTACATCAAACTCTCTTTTAACACGGTGGATGACCTTGTTAAAGTGAAAAGGGAGATCTCACCTGCTGTCCGCAAAAACAGAGAGAGAGAGAAGTCCAATGATGCCTATACCAGCATGTTATCCAGGTATTCGCACTTTGGCAACAAAAGGAAAAGCCTTAAAAAAAGATTCTGAAAAGAAGTTAAACTTTAAGAAAAGTTTAAAAGAAAAGACTTTCTCATTTAATGCACTTGACACTGTTCACTGGTCCTGTAAATAGAAAAAGGCATTTGTGTGTTACAGTGCTTTGGTTGGTGGGAGCGTAGTGACGGAGGATGAGAATGGCACTTTGAAGAAAATGACTGAGCAGCTTGACAACATCGTAGACATGCGGGAATATGACGTGCCTTATCATGTCCGCGTTTCTATTGACCTGAAGATTCATGTGGTATTGAAACGATAGAGGCTACATGACTGATTATCAGTTATGTTTAATATTCAAATGAGACATTGATTCTGTTTTCTGACAGGCTCACTGGTACAATGTGCGGTACAGAGGAAGTGCCTATTCTCCTGAGATTGTACGCAGGGATGATCTTGTGGAAAGACCTGTAAGAATCTTAACAAACCTTGTCTTAAAGAATGTAGATGCTGAAGAGTTTTGTTTTAGACCATCTCTGGTTATCAAGATTTTTTTGATGTATATAATGTCATTCAGCTTTATGCATGAATTATGAAGAATCACTGAATCATTGCTCTATTATTCTTTGTCTGTCTAAGGATCCTGTAGTGTTGGCGTTTGATATTGAGACCACTAAACTCCCACTGAAGTTTCCTGATGCTGAAACAGACCAGATTATGATGATATCATACATGATAGATGGGCAGGTAATGTCTTTTGCGCTCTTACCTTTCTGACAGGTCAGTCGTTCACCACATAGCTGTTTTATCCATGCTGTGGTTAAATTTTGTTTGTTGGCCTCTTTGATGGGTTTAATACTTGACATGGTTTTTAATGTACTTTTTTCCACAGGGCTTCCTCATCACCAACAGAGAAATAGTCTCTGAGGACATTGAGGACTTTGAGTTCACCCCAAAACCTGAATATGAGGGCCCCTTCACTGTGTTTAATGAACCTGATGAGGTAAAAATTAACAGTATATGATGTGCATTGTTTACGAGGCTGTTACCGAGTGCCACAATTAAACAATTGGTATTGTCAGGTTGTTTCACCTATTTTCTGTAGTTTGTAAATGGGCTTTCCATATTTCTGACCGTTTCTGTCTGCTTGCAGGCCTCTCTTATTCAGAGATGGTTTGAACACGTCCATGAGACCAAGCCGAACATTTTTGTCACTTACAACGGAGATTTCTTTGACTGGTGGGAAATGATTTGTGTTAAACTGTCTCATGCTATAGTTTTTACATATAATGTTTTATGTAATTGCATGGCATTTGCTCGTGTTGATGATTAGTGTTTTCTTCTCACGTGTTTGTACAATAGCATGTGCTCATGGTTGATTTGTGTCTCTGTGTCCTCAGGCCATTTATAGAAACCAGAGCAGCCCAGCTTGGCCTGAGTATGCATCGGGAGATCGGCTTCCAGAAGGACAATCAGGGGGAATATAAAGCCAGCCAGGCTATTCACATGGACTGCCTCAGGTGAGAGCAGCTAAAATGTTTTCTTAAAGGGGACTGAATGAAAATTACCCGCTCTTTACTTATGTTTGGTGTATGTACAGTCATGGCCTAAAATATCGGCACCCTTGGTAAATATGATCAAAGAAGGCTGTGAAAATTAATCTTCATTGTTAATCCTTTTGATCTTTTATTAAAAAAATTCACAAAAATCTAACCTTTCAGTGGATAATAAGATTTTTTTAAAATGGGGAGAAATATTATGAAATAAATGTTTTGAATAAATGTCAATTAACGGCACCCTTTTATTCAATACTTTTTTAAACCTCCATTTGCCAGTTTAATAGCTCAAAATTTTCTCCTATAATGCCTGATGAGGTTAGAGAACACCTGACAAGAGATCAGAGACCATTCCTTCATCCAGAATCACTCCAGATCCTTCAGATTCACAGCTCCATGATGGTGCTTCTTCTCTTCAGTTCACCTCACTCATTTTCTAC
Source organism: Barbus barbus (assembly GCF_936440315.1). Taxonomy (NCBI): domain Eukaryota; kingdom Metazoa; phylum Chordata; class Actinopteri; order Cypriniformes; family Cyprinidae; genus Barbus; species Barbus barbus. The sequence goes on from NC_136733.1 coordinate 5,528,480, forward strand.
AGGGTTCAGGTCAGAGGACTGGGATGGCCAGCAGAAGCTTGGTTTTGTGCTCAGTAACCCATTTTTGTGTTGTTTTTGAGGTTTGTGTTTGGATTATTGTACGGTTGGAAGATCCAAACATGGCCCATTATAAGATTTCTAACAGAGTCAGGCACTTATTGATTTTTTTTTATCTGCTGGTATGTGATCGAATCCATGATGCCATGTGTCTAAACAAGATGTCCAGGACCTCCAGCAGATATATATGCCCACAACATCAAAAATACAGCAGTATATTTCATTGTACACATGGGGTACTTTTTGTTTATGGGGTACGTGTTCACCAAACCCATCTGAGTGTTTGCTGCTAAAAAGCTATTTTTTTAGTTTCATCTGACCATAGAATCCAGTCCCATTTGAAGTTCTGTCTGACAACTGAATATGCTGGAGATTGTGTTTGGATGAGCTACGAGAATTTTTTTTGAAACCTTTTTTAAGGTTTTCTGACTCCGAGACTCAACTATTTTCTGCAATTCTCCAGCTGTTTCGTAACATTTTATCTTGATTGGAAATTCTTAATTATTGCCCTGATGGTGGAAATGCAAATTTTCACTGCTCTAGCTCCTTTCTTAAAGCCACTTCACTAATTTGTGAAGCTCAATTATCTTTTGCTGCACATCAGAAATATATTCTTTGTTTTTTCTCATTGTGATGGATGATTAAGGGAATTTGGGCTTTGTTTTCCCTCCTATTTATATTTCTGTAAAACAGGAAGCCATGGCTGGATAATTTCATGTTCATAATCACCCTGGAGTGCTCAAAATCGTGAATATGAATGGGAATATACTTCAGAGAATTTCTAGGGGTGCCAATAATTGTGTTCAACGTGTATTTGAGAAAAACATTTATTTCATAATGATATTTCCCCCCATTTTAAATTCTTATTATCCAATGAAAGGTTCGATTTTTGCGAATTTTTTTCATAAAAGATCAAAAGGATTAACAATGCAGATTAATTTTCACAGCCTTCTTTGATCATATTTACCAAGGGTGCCGATATTTTTGGCAATGACTGTATGACTTTATTTTAGTAAATATACACTGTGTCTCTCTCTCTTTATTCAGGTGGGTAAAAAGAGACAGTTACTTGCCTGTAGGAAGTCATAACCTCAAGGCTGCAGCGAAAGCTAAGTTAAGCTATGACCCTGTAGAGCTGGACCCAGAGGAGATGTGCCGTATGGCTACTGAAGAACCACAGGTGCTCTTCCTTTACTCTCCAGCTCCAAACTCTCATTCATTTACGCAAATGACTGTTCACTTACACAGTAGCAGCTGCAATAAGATATTTAGCTTGTCAGTTATAATTTTCAATGTGTTGTGCAGCCAAAATCCTGCTTAACATAGCTGCATATTAAACATTTAATATGCTCTTATTAGCTGTGATTTCTATTAGTTTGTGCATCATTCATTCATTCATTCATTCACTTTTTAATTACTTTTATTTATTTATTTTATTTTTATATATTTTATTATTTTATTGGTAACACTTTACAATAAGGTGTCATTTGTTAACATTAGTTAATGTATTAACATGAACAAACAATGAACAATGCATTTATTACACTATTTATTAATCTCTGTTAATGTTAGTTAATGAAAATACAGTTGTTCATTGTTTATTCATGTTATTTCAGTGCAATGACTAATGTTATCAAACACAACTTGTGATTTTAATAATGCATTAGTAAATGCTGGAATTAACATGAACTAAGTTTAATAAATGCTGTAGAAGTATTGTTCATTCTTAGTTCATGTTTACTAATGTTGTTAATTAATGTTAAAGGGGACCTATTATGCCCCTTTTTACAAGATGTAAAATAAGTCTCTGATATCCCCAGCATGTGTATGTGAAGTTTTAGCTCAAAATACCCCACAGATAATTTTTTATAGCTTGTTAAAATTGCCACTTTTAGGGTGTGAGCCAAAACGCTCTGTTTTTGAGTATGTTGCTTTAATGTAAATGAGCTGGTGCTCCCGGAGAATAGGTCGGAGCTTCAAGAGCTCACGTGCCGGCAATTACAGTGCTAGCCTTTACAAATAAACGTTCCCCTATTAGTACAAGCCTATTATCTTTACAGAAAATGTACTCTGTTTAAAGGTCAGTCATCTGATTATACTGTGCATAATAAATTTGCGTTTATGAATTACACAGACGGGGAGCACGGCGGGATAAAAATAACAACATAGCTGGTCTCATGGTGCATGGCATGCTATCACAAACTTTATAAGTCCCACTCGTGATTATAAGCTCAACAAACTCAAGCGATCGACTCGCATTGCTTTCATATGCAACTTTTAACCACCACATTCCTATTCACGATCATTCATGAAGGCAGCACCATTGAAAACAGACCGAGACAATGGCAGCTTTAGCATCATTAGCCTTTCAGAGTGCCAAAAAGCTCATTCAGAAGGGCAATTTGGAAAACAAACGCGTGGTACTTACTTTGTCTGGAGCTGAAGTTGGCGCACAAAGTGTTTGTATTGATCCCTACACGTATTGGGGACTTTACCGATTTTTCCAGGACATTTCCTTAAACAATGAAACTTGACCATAGTGTCCTCAGCGGCTCAAATGGAGGGAGTCTATGGAGACTCCTATGTTCGTTAGTGCATCCCAAAACACAACACTTGAAATGTCTCTTTGGCGCTGACATTGTATATCTCCAGCATTAATTATTTTATATCTTCAGCTACAGCAAGTAATCCGTAATGGCAGAGGCGGACCGCAGGTTCTCACTCAGGCCTGTGTCTATGCTTATTGGGCAGTGTCAAAAATGGGCGGCACTTTTTCCCCTCCGTGACGTGAACAGAGGGATAATCTGAAACTGCTTGTTCTGAGAGACTGTTTATGATTTATTTTAGATTATAAAAAAATGAGTGGGTGGATTTTTACCATTATAGGCTGGTTGTTTTCACATACTGCGGCCACACAAGGTGTTCAAACACCTTATAAAAATTATTTTTGTATACTAGGTCCCCTTTAAATAATGAACCTTATTGTAAAGTGTTACCATTTTATTAAATATTCAAAACAGTGCTTACTTTTGCTTTATGTGCTGTATTATTGTTTTTCAGACTTTGGCCACCTATTCAGTGTCTGACGCTGTGGCCACATACTACCTTTACATGAAATATGTTCATCCCTTTATTTTTGCCCTCTGCACTATAATTCCTATGGAACCCGATGAGGTCTGTATTCACTAAATCTTCTATTTTTATTGTAACTACACTGATGAATCAAAACTGTAGATGTAATAGTAACATCATGGTGTTTTCTTTATATGTGTGTCAACACACAAATGTATAAACAGGTTTTGCGGAAAGGCTCTGGTACCCTGTGCGAGGCCTTGCTGATGGTTCAGGCCTTCCATGTCAACATTGTCTTCCCAAACAAGCAGGAGCAGGTTTTTAACAAACTCACAGATGATGGTCATGTACTTGACTCTGAGACTTATGTTGGTGGCCACGTCGAGGCTCTAGAGTCTGGTGTGTTTCGCAGTGATATCCCCTGCCGCTTTAAAATGGTAAATAGGACTTCATCTTTAATCAAAGCACACAGTATTGAGCTGTTTTATTTGTGCTGTATCTACATAATTATTTATAATTTTTCTTGTTCTGACAGAATCCAGCAGCATTTGACTTTTTGATTCAGAGGGTGGAGCGTACTCTTCGTCATGCAATTGAGGAAGAGGAGAAGATTCCCCTTGAGCAGGTCACCAACTTTAATGAGGTCAGTCGGTGTCATGTTTAATGTTCAGTATGACATTTTGTGCCTTTGGACACAAGGCGTGATGGCAATTTTATGAATTATCATTGGCATGCATACATGTTTCAAAGTTATTCTACAGTTGTCATGTGAGGTTTACCTGTTTTAGGTGTGTGATGAAATCAAGAGGAAGCTGATCTCTCTGAAGGAAGTGCCCAACAGAATCGAGTGTCCTCTTATTTACCATCTGGATGTGGGGGCCATGTACCCCAACATCATCCTCACCAACAGACTACAGGTACAGTACAGTTCTCATCTTGGATATGTTGTAAAGGTGTTGATTTAATTATGATGACATTATTAGACAAATTCTGGTTTGTCTCGTTTAGCTATCAAATGAAATAAGACAAATTATCTATTTCTCTCCATCTGTTTTTCTTCTAGCCCTCTGCCATGGTGGATGAGGCGACCTGTGCTGCCTGTGATTTTAATAAACCTGGTGCAAACTGTCAGCGCAGGATGACTTGGCAATGGAGAGGAGAGATCAGTGAGTAATTTGAACTTCTTATATCTTTGAGAAGACGTTTAATTTTTCTTTTGAACAAAATGTTTTTTGAACATTTTATTGATCAAAAGTCATAGTAAAGTCACTTATAACATAACAGTTTTGTGATCTTTTGTAATAAATGTTCAAATAAATGCTGTTCTTTTGAACTTTATATTCATCAAAAACTCCAACATTTGTTATGGTTTACACTCAAATATTAAGCAACACAACTGTTTTCAACAGTGGTAATAAAAAATGTTTCTTGAGCTGCAAATTAGCATATTAGATGACTGTCATTGACACTGAAAGTAAATGAAAAGTAAAAAGTTTTTCTTTTCCTCCTAGTGCCCGCGAGTAGAAGTGAGTTTCATCGTATTCAGCAACAACTGGAGTCGGAGAAGTTCCCCCCTCTCTTTCCTAATGGTCCACCTCGTGCTTTCCATGAGCTCAACAGAGAAGAACAAGCTCGGCATGAGAAGAAGCGGTTGGGAGGTCAGTATCCACCTGCGGGGAACTAGGTTTTGTTTATTTGTGTGACTTTTGTCATAGACCAAGATGAGCTTAAATTATGCACTTGCACTCACTTGTATAGACGAATATTGATACACATTATTACATTTGTATTTGTTTTCTTAGACTACTGTAGAAAAGCCTATAAGAAGGTTCACCTCACCAGACTGGAGGAGAGAGTCACTACCATTTGCCAGAGAGAGAACTCTTTTTATGTTGACACGGTTCGAGCCTTCAGGGACCGTCGATATGAGTTCAAAGGACTCCACAAGGTTCTGTATTCAGACCTAAATCATTTTTATTATTTTATGAATGTTACATTCTGTCTACATAGTACATCAAACTCTTCTATTTCAAAAGGATATGTTTTTCTATGATATATCTTCTTTTAATGTGATAGTTTAGTGTGCTTACCTATGCTTGAAGGAATAATTTGTATATCTCTTTTTATGTTTTATCTGTTCCTATAATCTGTCCAGGTGTGGAAGAAGAAGCTGTCTACAGCACATGATAATGGGGACGCAGCGGAGGTGAAGCGCTGCAAGAACATGGAGATTCTCTATGAGTCTCTGCAACTGGCACACAAGTGCATCCTCAACTCCTTCTACGGATACGTCATGAGAAAAGGGTATTGAACCATCACTTTTTAATAGGGATGCACGATATTGGATTTTTGGCGATATCCGATATGCCGCTATTTTTCAACTCATTTTGGCCGATACCGATATATTTCCTTTTGTTTGGGAATAACACCAAGTCTCTCCTGTGCAGAAATTATAAGCAAAATATTTTTAATTTTGGTTAGTTTTTAACAAGAACTTATTTGTTAGAATTAAACGATAATGAAGGTTTTTTAAAAGTGCATTTAAAGCTTTGAAAAAGAATAAACTATATATCAATCACTGCATTTTTTTCCCAGAAAGATGCTGTTAACCCTAACATTTTGTTTTAAGATTTAACATTTGTAGATGGTCTAGAGTTGTAAAAATTTTATAATTTGTTTAAAAAATAAAACATATTACACATTAATGACTAAATCAGTATATATAAAATTATTGTGCCAATTAAATGCCATGTTTGTGATTATTATTTTTTTTCATGTAAGCTATAGCTTCTGACCTTTTAAATCAAAACATACTCATTATTTTATGACATCAATTACTGCTTTATTTAATCGGAAACACAGTCTAAATGTTATTTGTGTAGGCTATTTTACTTTTAATTTCATTAGAAGTAGGCCAACATCGCCCCCTACAGATTAAAACTCCTTACCGAACAGGCATTAGGACCCGGGGGAGGCTGTCACTGCTGCACGTGCAGGCGCGTTCGACTTTAAGCAGCGCCGCGCAAAATGATCAGTGTATGACATCAAATTACTGCGAGAGCGATTCGAATGCATAGGATCCGACTGCGCTCTTATCGCTCTCGCGGTACTTTGATGTCACACAGTGATCATTCTGCGTAGTGCTGCTTCAAGTCGAACGCCTTATCACACATAGAATGCATCATTCTGTATGTGCATTCTCATTTTAAATGCAGCGATCCAAAACAGTGAATCAAATCATCATTCAGACAAAACTTTGCTTCAAGAATGAGCCACACTGCTGACGTGATCTAATCACTAGCACTCCCTGAGCACATGCGAGTTAAGTATTCCTCTTATCGGCAAGACATATCGGTATAATTTTCCGATAATATCGTGCATCCCTACTTTTTAAAGGGGTCCTATTATGCTCTTTTACAAAGTCTTGATTTTGTTTTGGGGGTGTACTAGAACATGCTCTCATGCTTGGTGGTTCGAAAATCGCATTATTTTTCACATAATTGACATTATTACAATACCTTTCTCCCCAGCCTGGCACAAATGACTCGATTAGTTCTGGGTTTAATAAAGGCCCGCCTTTCCGAAAAACTAAATGTGTTGTGATTGGTTGGCTGTCCCAGTGCGTTGTGATTGGCGAACAGCTTAGACGGTGTTTCAGTATTGCGCCGCCCCTCGCCAAAACAGCAAGTTCGTCAATATTGCCATATCAGTTCAGACCCCGAGAATATTGAACGAGGATCGCGCAGAACCTTTGCAAACACGGATATTGCAAGACATATTAAAGTGGTAATGTTATTGTTGTTTATTTTTTTTAGCTAAATCAGGTTTTAGATAGAATGTCAACAACAGCTTAAAAATAACTGCATTGACTATGTACAGAAGTGCAACTGTAATATTATGTTTATTGTTCTTTAATTCTAACATTATAACATGAATTGCACTGAAACTGTTATACAGTTGAATTTATTTATACCATAGTCCCACAGACTTCCACTATTTGTGGCGGCATATATATGCAAATTAATTATCTTCCAGCAGGAGGCGCTGTTGGAGCAGGAGAGAGCCAGGTTTCCCGGTAACGCTGTACACAAAACCGAGCTCTGCTCACAAACACTGCTTTATCAGGCATTATATGCAAGATGAAATGAAAATGACATCCAAAATTTTCTGAAAATAGTTGGTTTCCATCAGAAATACAGTGATATAAAAACACCCACACTGGGTTTCGATTTTGAAACGTGCAGTGCTCAATAAAGCGTTCCCCACCCGCCAACCATTCAAATTTCCGTAGGCGGGATTTACAATTTATGATGTCACAAATACAGGAAAACAACTTTGTAGTCCAAACGAGCCATTCGTTGTAGTTCTTGAAAAGGGTTTTTTTTTTTTTTTTTACAAAATATCTCCGTTTGGAGTGGACTTTGAGATTTCTAACTTTGTAGATCTTTTTATGCCCAAACATACACACTACACATTGACTAGAATTCAAAAAGTGAAAAGCATAATAGGACCCCTTTAAGGCACTTTTATTGCGCAGTCATAGAGCAGATATACCTGAGGAGTTTCTTGTCTTCAGTAGTTGCTGAGATTGCTGTTTGTTTTATAACTCCTGTTTTGCATGATGTCTCATATTGTGTTTCACAGAGCACGCTGGTACTCGATGGAGATGGCAGGGATTGTCTGTTTCACCGGTGCCAACATTATCACACAGGCCAGAGAACTCATTGAGCAGATCGGGTCAGACTCTTACGCCAAACCCTTAAATAGTCAAAGTTTTGGTTATGTGATTAATTTACTGTAATCGATTGATTAATTGAATTTATTCTCCTCTTTAGGAGGCCTCTGGAGTTGGACACTGATGGTATCTGGTGTGTTCTTCCCAACACCTTTCCTGAGAACTTTGTCATAAAATCCACCAATGAGAAGAAGGCAAAGGTGACCATCAGTTATCCAGGAGCCATGCTGAATATCATGGTCAAGGTAATTTATCTTTCTCTTCTTTTGACCGTAAACCACATTATCGGCAGGTAAATTATATATTAAAAAGGAAGAGATCTTCAAAAAAAAAAAAAAAAAAAGTTTAAAAGGGACCAACTAATGATAATCGGGAAAGATCCCATTTTTTTGTTAATCATTTTTGTCACTTGTATGTGTAGGAGGGCTTCACGAATCATCAGTATCAAGAGCTGGTGGACCCAGCATCTTTAACATATGAGACCAGAGCTGAGAACAGTATCTTCTTTGAAGTCGATGGGCCATACTTGGCTATGATCCTGCCTGCCTCTAAAGAAGAAGGAAAAAAGCTAAAGAAGAGGTGAGAGAACTACATCAAATCATTTTGTGTGTGGATATTGTCCAGTAACTGCAGTCACTAGGGGATCTAAACTACTGTTGCTTTAGATAAAAGCCTCGACTAATGGGCATTAATTATTTTATTCAGTGTTTTTGGTTGCTATCTATATAGCTTGGTTCATATCTTCTCTATCCTCAGGTATGCCGTGTTTAACGAGGACGGGTCGCTGGCAGAGCTGAAGGGCTTTGAGGTGAAGAGAAGAGGAGAACTTCAACTCATTAAGATCTTCCAGTCATCTGTGTTTGAGGCCTTCCTGAAAGGCACGACTCTGGAAGAGGTTTATGCCTCTGTGGCTAAAGTGGCTGACTACTGGCTTGATGTGCTCTACAGCAAGGTATAGACAAATATTACAAAATTATGTATGGGTTTAAGTGAAAATTGATATAATCACTCACATTGTATTTTATTATAATAATTACGCCTGTGTTTAGCATTTTAAAGGGATACTCCACCCCAAAATGAAAGTTTTGTCATTAATCACTTACCCCCATGTCGTTCCAAACTCGTAAAAGCTTTGTTCGTCTTCAGAACGCAATTTAAGATATTTTGGATGAAAACCGGGAAGCTTGTGACTGTCCCATTGACTGCATAGTAAATTGCACTGTCAAAGTCCATAAAAGTATGAAAAGCATCGTCAGAATAGTCCATCTGCCATCAGTGGTTCAATCTGAATTTAATGAAGCAACAAGAACACTTTTTCTGCGCAAATATTTTATTCAACAATTCGTCTCCTCTGGTTCAGTGTAGCGCCATTTTGGAGAATATCCACTGGATGCAAGCAGTGTGTCAGCCGCGCCACACGGATGCGCTATTTTAATTAAATTCAAAGCGTAAACAAATGTTGAAGATGTATCCTTGTGGTGTGGCTGACACCGAACAGCGTACGCTGCTGGCGTCCAGAGGATATTCTCCAAAATGGCGCTACACTGAACCAGAGGAGACGAATTGTTGCATAAAATCGTTTTTTTGTTTTCTTTGCGCAGAAAAAGTGTTCTCGTTGCTTCATTAAATTCAGATTCACATTCACATGGGGGTAAGTGATTAATGAGAAAATTTTCATTTTGGGGTGGGGTATCCCTTTAACTAGGCAAAGCTGAATGGGAGGGATACTCAATGTTGTTCTTGTCTTTTGTTTTCAAGGCTGCCAACATGCCAGATGCAGAGTTGTTTGAGCTGATTTCAGAAAACCGCTCCATGTCCCGTAAACTGGAAGATTATGGAGAACAGAAGTCCACCTCCATCAGCACAGCCAAGCGTCTTGCCGAGTTCCTTGGCGATCAGATGGTGAAGGACGCCGGCCTCAGTTGTCGCTATGTCATCTCCCGCAAACCGGAGGGCTCGTCTGTCACTGAAAGGTTGTAACAATATTTCACAAAATTACAGTATTTTTATTGTGTGTGTGTATATATAAGAAGTTATTTATTCTACCTTACACAGGGCGATCCCTCTGGCCATTTTTCAGGCTGAAGAGAGTGTTAAAAAGCATTTCCTACGCAAATGGCTGAAGATGCCCAGCCTCCATGACCTTGATATTAGATCTGTGAGTTTATTTTATTCAATAAGTTTACCCTGGATCATTCTTAACCATAAAATCACAATTTCAATTATGTATTCTTTATTGTCATTGTCTTCTATTTTTCATATATGGTTTGTTACTTTCCCATATCAGATTCTGGACTGGGGTTACTACATTGAGCGGTTAGGCAGTGCCATACAGAAGATCATCACTATCCCTGCAGCATTACAACAGGTAAATAAACATGCATAGTCATTTAAACCCCTCTGAATCCTTGTACTCACCAGCTGAATCAAGCACTAAATCCTGTTGCCTTCCACTATAGTCAAAATGTTTGTCCTAACCAAGACATAGTTGCAACATTCTGTTGGTTTCTGTATCTGTCTCTCAATTGCCCCACACACTGTGAAGTCTCATTGGTGCAGATTTCCACTCTACATAACCATATATGAATCATACAGTGTTCTGATTGGCTGATTTGAAATGTGGCTGATGTGAAAATATTTAGCTGTATTTGTATTTATATATTCTTGTTTAGTTCCATGTTCTTAACAGTTAGTATTTTTGTTCAGGTGAAAAATCCAGTACCCCGTATACGGCATCCAGACTGGCTGCATAAGAAGCTTCTGGAAAAGAATGACATCTACAAGCAGAAGAAGATCAGTGAGCTCTTTACCAGTGAGGGAAAGAGACAGGTAGGTTTAATGTCACACATACCTTTTACACAACTTGTTGGCTGGCTGCTTCTATATGCACATATTTTGTTTCTCTCAGGTGGCCCATCAAACCTTACCAGCAGGTGAGACTCCTGATATGGAGGACTTCGGTGCTCCTCAGCGCCCTGTGCAGCCTGCCATACTCATCAGCACAAAGAGGAAGAGGATATCTCAAGGAGAGGACAGCCAGGCTGAGTCTCAAGAGCAAGAACTCACACAGTCTTGGAGAGAAATACTGGGGCCACCACCAGCCATAGGCGCCACCCGGGTATTTCAGACACCATAACAACGTTGTACATATGATCAGATATTAGGTTTTTTATAGTATTTCTATGCTGTCAAACAAAAGAGAGGCTCCACAGTAAAATCATCTGTATTTATGTGTGTGTATAGGAGGAACTTCTTGTCTGGTTGCGCTACCATAAGAAAAAATGGGAACTGCAGCTTCGTCAGAGGAAAGAACGACGGAAGCGACGGCGTTTGATTGATGGGGAATCTCAGCCGACTGGCAGTGGCGTAATCCGTGGTGGGCCGACAACAGGGCTAGGCAGCTTCCTGCGAAGAACTGCTCGCAGTATTCTAGACATGCCCTGGCAAATTGTACAGGTACGTCACACCAGCAGTTTAGATCTAACATACAGTACAGTATCTTATTTCTTTTAAAGAAGTCTCTTGTGTTCACCAAAGCTGCATTTTTTTTCTATTTGCATATATCAAAAATATTATAAAAACGGTAATGCTGTGAAATATTATTACAGTTTAAAATAACTATTTTCTTTTTTAATATATTTTAAACTGTAAAGGTGAAATTTTTAGAAGCCATTACTCCAGTCTTCAGTGTTTCATGATCCATCAGAAATCATTCTAATATACTGATTTGGTGCTCAAGTAACATTAGTTAGTTTTTGCTGCTTAATATGTTTGTGGAAACCATTTCAGAATTTTTTGATGACTAGAAAGTGCAAAAGAACAGCATTTATATGAAATCGAAATCTTTTGTTACAATGTAAAAGTCTTTACTGTCAATTTAATATTAATTAAAAAAATCTCACTGTCATTGAATGCTAGTGAATAACAGCAGTTTTGTTCTATCAAAACACATGATATGTTTCTTTATCCACTTCCTCCAGGTTGCAGAAACCAGTCACCCAGGCTTTTATAAGCTGTGGGCGGTCATTGGCAGTGACCTGCACTGCATGAAGCTCAACATCCCACGAGTGTTTTATGTCAATCAGAAAGTGCCCAAGCAAGAAGAGGGAGCTAATTGCAAAAAGGTCTGCAGTATAACATTTTAACCACCAATTCTGTGAATGATCTGTGTGATGAGCATTCTTGACTATAAGTAAATTTAGTGCTAGCCCATTCAGCTGCGAGTTTTTAATTGAGTTTGGGACAAATTTAATTTTGATTCATTTAAATGACAGGTGAACCGGATACTTCCACGCTCTGGTGTGGTGTATTATCTGTACCAGTATGCAGTTCCAGAGGACATGTACCAGGAACACATCAATGAGATCAATGCTGACCTCTCAGCTCCTGATATTGAGGGTGTCTATGAGACACAGGTAAGGGCCTTTCCCAAAATATGAGATCTTGCCTTTTAATAACTGTCATGATGTAGGAATTTGTCTTTATTTTGATAGTAACCCTGGAATATTCTACATACAGTATTCTACAAATAGGCATTTCCAGAGCGGGTTTCTGCACTATGGTGCACTGACCTTATTTATATTATCAATAGAGGTCATTTCCCTATGTCTGTCTCTTGCCCTTTCATGTGACCTGTAGGTTCCGCTGCTGTTCCGGGCTCTGGTCCAGTTGGGCTGCATGTGTATGGTCAATAAGCAGGTGGTCAGAGACCTGGCTGGCAGAGAGGCTGATACCTTCGACCTGGAGCATCTAGAGATGAGATCCCTGGCCCAGTTCAGCTACCTTGAGCCAGGTGACATAATCCTTTTTAGTTTTGTTGATTAATTGGTTACAACATTCGTACATACACTGTAGCAATGCTTACGCATCTAGTGGCTGGTGTGCTTCAAGGTGTTTGAGTTAAATATGTGTTTTATGTGTTACAGGCAGTGTAAGGCACATCTACCTGTACCATCACAGTCAGGGCCATAAGGCTCTCTTTGGCCTCTTCATACCATCCCAACGCAAAGCCAGCGTCTTTGTTCTCGACACGGTAAGCTATAAAATTCAGCTGGAAGCATGTGTGAACTCAAAACTCAACAACAATGAATAGGAAACAAACCAAAATAAACAAAGATGAACATTCAAGAGTCAGTGGACAGGAAATAGCTGATGAAAAGGTCAAATCCCTTTGCTTCAGACAGAATTTGGCAATATGGTATGGGATTGCTGATGTTTAACTACAGTACTTTTACAGATTCAAAACAATATGCCAAAAGAAAAAGTAATTTTACTATTGAAAGGGGTGTTATTAGGCATGAGTAATGGAGTACCTAAAACCCCTTCTCCTTGTGGTTTATTGCTTTGATAAAATGGCAACACAATGTAAAACACAGTATTCTATTTAAAAACAATAATCAAATGTTCACATCTTATGAATAATATAGTTTACTAGTTTAACTGTATGTCAAATTGAAATGTCAGCTAAGCTGAATTGTCAGCTCAATGACTAGTTGGTAAATGAGATATTAGGGCTACACGAACATTTTAAAATCACATTTTTACACGAAATGTGATTTTAAAATGGTGTTATTTTTCACACACAAAAAAAAAGACCCCTAGATTTGCTGTGCTTGTTTATAGGGCTGCATCATTTGGCTAATTTATGATTATAAATCAACACGACTATGAAATAATTATGATAAATAATCAAAATAAGTTTCGCTGTATAATAAAAAAGTGAGTGTTTAAGAAAAATATTTTACAGTAAAGCTGTAAACTTACAAAACTAATAATTACATCTCATTTAATTAGACCATAGAGCTTAAAGCTTCTCTTTTGTTGACAGTTTATAAGCGGTGCTCATTACATCTTGGTAAGATGGTTAGTGTTTGTTGCATTCTCAAATGTAAATACCCCAAACTGATTCTAGTTATTGTGGAGCAACATTTACTGTGAACCAAGCTGCTCTTAAAAAACAAAAACACCAGATTATGAGCTTGCGTGTAAAAGCACGAAGTATTTAATTAGATTGCTGCCTTTATTTGATAATAGCTCTAGAACTATTTAGATTTTATTTTAATCATGCAGCAATATGAAAAATACACAGTGCAAAAATTATGCAATTGACACTTCTGAAATTTACACCAAAATATAGGTCCGTAGTAATCAGATGCCGAACCTGAGTTCGTTGTACGGAGCAGAGCGCACAGCACTCCTGGAGAAGACCACAGAGGAGCTGCTGCCACCTGAGAAACATCTGTTTGAAGTGCGCGCTGAAAACGACGTCAAAGCCATCTACCGTGCACTGCAGCGCATTCTCCTCAACTACAAGGTACGGCCTCAACATTTAAAGCACAATACAGCTGACGACACAGTGAAGCAGATGAATAACAGCTGTTTTTCTGAACGTGTGCAGGAGGAGCGGCGTGGTCCAACTCTGATCGCTGTTCAGTCTAACTGGGAGCTGCGGCGGCTGGTGGCTGGCATGACTGTACTGGAGGAGTTCCCGGTGGTCCCGGTTCATGTTATTGATGAGATAAGTTACAATGTACTGGACTGGCAGCGGCACGGAGCTCGACGCATGATAAAACACTACCTGAACCTGGACAGCTGCCTCTCACAGGCTTTTGATATGGCCAGGTACATCACACTTTTGTCACTGTCATACTAGAGGTTTTATCTTGATTTGACTATGAAGATGTATTTAATTAGAATGGAAAACTGTCTTCAAAGAATTGCACTGAAGTCCGTTTTAAATGAGTGTCTGGATTTGTTTTTGTTGTTGAGGTGACATTTTTCTCGCTTGGTATACTGTGTGTGTGTGTGTGTATGTGTATGTGTGTGTATATATATATATATATATATATATTAGCATGCATGCATGCATACATATACACACAGTGGTGTGAAAAAGTGTTGGCCCCCTTCCTGATTTTTTTGCATGTTTGTCACACTTTAATGTTTCAGATCATCAAACAAATTTAGATATTAATCAAAGATAACACAAGTAAACACAACATGCTGTTTTTAAATGAAGGTTTTTTTTTATGAAGGGAAAACAAGATCCAAACCTGTGTATATATATTATATTCAAGATTCATAAGATTAATTTAATGTAATGTAATGGCCCCTATAAACCTAAAGAAATCAATATCAGAGAGCATAGGAGAAGCTGACTTCAGACTCATGTACCGTAATGTCCTTTCTCTCTGCAGGTATTATCACCTGCCTGTGGGAAATCTGCCTCAGGACATTTCTATATTTGGATCAGATCTATTTCTTGCACGTCATCTGAGAAAGCACAACCACTTGTTGTGGCTGTCACCTACAGCACGTCCAGACCTCGGGGGGAAAGAGGCTGATGACAGCAGACTGGTGATGGAGAGTGATGAGAGAGGCTCCATGGAGATCAATAGCCATGGCTGCTACTCAACAGGTAAGCAAATTCAGTCCAGATCAGACACGCTGACTAAGAGAACAGAAAGCAAAGACAGAGCACAAATATTGTATTTGTAGCAGATGATGGCAGTGTAGGTTGTTGGTTGTTGTTGTTGTTGTTTTATTACTGATTTGTGAAATGGGACCTAATAATAACTTTACTAGCATTAGGCTACATCGATAGCAAGCATAATACGCATTATAAATATTATATAAAAACCACCATGAGTGTTGTTTTAGTTTCATGGTATTCATTGCCATAATAATTCTTATTAGTAGTTTGAATTAGTTTTTATTTTATTTTCCAGTTTTCATTTTGTTTAAAGTTTTAATTATTTTGCTTAATAATTTATTTTTTATTATTAGTGTTTGTTTGTCATTTTAGTGCATCATTTGAAATAAATGAAAATGATAAATGTTTCCCTGTAGCGATCTGAAAAAAGTGGATTTAATTTTTTTAGTAATGATTTCAGTAAACATTTATTTTATGTAAAGTAAAATTTTGAATGGTTTTAGTTAAACAAATTAACTCTGATAATCACTTTTTTTATGCCATTATAATTATGAAGATTTGTGTGATACAAGTGGTCACAAATGTATTTATTTATAAGCTACGTTTCTCACTTGAGATTTAAGTAATTCGCTGAACAAAACTTTTAAGTTAATTTATCCTGTGAGCTGTACTCTTGCTGCGAGGACTGCTTAGAGACTACCATGTTTTTATATTTCAACTTGATATTTGAGGTTAAAGAAAGTTGCCCTGTTAGTTTATCTGCCGTTTTAGAACTTTTTATTGTAACTGCATTTGATTTAAAAGTGCATTACTAAGTGTGTTTTTTTAAGAAATGAGTAGTAATTTGACTAAAAAATGTTTAAAGATTAATGTACACTCGCATGATATTAAGTCTCCAGTATTGAGTATTGTTGCTATTTGCTTTTATTTAGAGACCCATCAAATGGCCTCAAAAGTGAATATCAGTAAAAAAAAAAAAAAAAGTTTCGCTTTTTTTTAATTTTTTTTTATATTTATGTAAAGTACTTTGGCTTTTTTCCAGTTTGTGTGGAGTTGGATATTCAGAGTTTGGCGGTGAACACCATTCTACAGTCCCAACACGTTAACGACATGGAAGGCGGGGCCAGCATTGGCGTCAGCTTTGATGTCATTCAGCATGCATCTCTGGAGGAAATGATGTCAGGGAATCAGGGGACAAACGCAGTGGCCAGCTATGATGAGACGGCGCTCTGCTCCAACACATTCAGGTATGCATGTAGAAATGAGTAAGGCCAACAAATGTAATCCGTCTTGTTTTTCTTCAAAAACTCTGGGTGTACAAAAGAGTTATCACTATTTTCTGTCCTCGTGCAGGATTCTGAAGAGTATGGTTGTTGGTTGGGTCCGAGAGATCACGCAGTATCATAACGTCTACGCTGATAACCAGGTGATGCATTTTTACCGGTGGTTGCGATCACCCAGTTCTCTGCTGCACGACCCGGCCCTGCACCGCACACTACTCAACATGATGAAGAAGATCTTCCTGCAGTGAGTACAGCTCCCAGACCAAGTTTTTATCAAATTTAATTAGCTTTTTGGGCTTAAAGAAAGTGGCTCTATTTGTTTATTTGCAGTTTCAGAGCTTTCTCTTTAAATAGCTTTTTAGTTTTCATCTTAACTGCATTTGATTTAACACGGCAGATGCTTTTGCCCAAAGCCACTTTCAAAGTATACATTATCAGTTAAACCCATGACTTTGGTGTTGATAGAACCACGCAGTGCTGTTTGAGCTACAGAATGACTGCTTGTATTGTTCACACCTTTTATTCTAAACACGTCAGACTTGTGGCAGAGTTTAAGCGCCTGGGATCATCTGTGATCTATGGAAACTTCAACCGTCTCATCCTCTGTACCAAGAAACGGCGCATTGATGACGCCATTGCATACGTGGAGTACATCACTAACAGGTTTCTTATTCAATGGGAAAGTCTGAAGTCCAGGTATTTGATTATTTGTATAAATTTTCAGTTTATTGTTTGTCTTCCTGTCTTGTGTCTCGGCATTAGTATCCATTCAAAGGAGATCTTCCACTCTCTGTCCATCACATTCTCACGCTGTTGGGAGTTTCTGCTGTGGATGGATCCAGCTAACTATGGAGGAGTGAAGGGAAAGCTGCCCTCTAGCCTTCTGTATGGAGAGGTAAAGCTCAGGGCCTAGAAACCACTTGTTCCTCTTTACAAGTTAAGAATTTTTATGTGTAAAAAAAATTAACTATTCAAGTTGTTTCAACACATTTTTATCCATTCAAGCATGGAAATGAAAAGAAGAAAAAGAAGGATGGAGAGGAGGAGGATGGAAGTGAAGATGAGGATGAAGATGAAGAAAACCAAGGGGAGGACGAAGAACAGGATGGGGAGGATGATGTAGAAGACTTGATTGAAAGTAACTGGAACATCATGCAGTACCTTCCTCAGACAGCATCCTGTCAGAAATACTTTCTCATGATCATTTCAGGTAACGTTACAGGTTTTATTTGTTTGACCCTTCAGAATTCCTCTCACTGCATTTGGAAACGCAACATGCATCATCTTCCCAAATGTGTAATGAAAAAAACTTCATTTTACAATTGAATATTATAGTAATGCTTCTTATTTTTGTTTTTATTTAGTAATTTTATTTAGAAGTAGTAATAATGATAAAAGTTATGATGTTATAGTCAATTTGATATACAAGTTTGGCTAAATTGTCCAACCTTACAAACCTGGCACACAATAAACTCAAACCTGGAATTTTAAAATATATTTTAAATCATAATGACAATTTTTATAATTTTTTTTCATGAAGTACAATTAGATTTTTTTTATGCAGCCAATTTTATTATAATTTCTCATTATTTTATTATAATTGGTTGTTTTTTTTGCAGCCTACATTGCAGCTGTCTATCACAGCATGAAACAAGAGCTTCGGAGAAACGCCCCTGGTGCTACTCCCATTAAGAGACGAGGAGCGACCCAAGCATCCCAGCAGCCAACTGGGGATGTCAGTGCACTTCCTGGTAAGACATAAAGCAATTCAGCCTTGTCTTTTCCAAAACATTGAGTGCTTTTGTAGTGGGTTATTTATAACTGTATTCTCTAATACACTTTCCATTCAATTAATCCTGATGAATTTATTTGGACTGTTATTTGATAAAAATATTTTAATGACATATTTTCAAAAACAAATCAGAGAGCTGATATTTTCAAAGTTGAAATATTAAAATATGTCCATTTATTTATTTCTAAATGTTCACCGTATTTAAATCAAAATCTAAATGTTTTATAAAGATATTTTTTGCATATCAAACCAAGTGTTTTTATTTTTCTTGTCTTTGTGCTGTTGTAGGTTTGATTACATTCTCTCAGGAGTATGTGTCAAGTGAACTCACACAGAACTTCTTTACCATCACTCAGAAGATTCAGAAGAAAGTGTCAAGCACTCGGAGCGTTACGCTCCCATCTGAGATGTTTCCTGTTCTTCCTGGTTCTCACCTGCCCCTCAACAACCCAGCTCTGGAGTTTATTAAATACGTCTGCCAGGTATCAACGTGCACCTCCTGCTTCTGTGTAGTTATACTGCAGCTTTGTGTTTTAAACCCCTAAAGATGTAACAATACATGAGTGACAGTAAAAACGTTTACAAAAGATTCTATTTTAAATAAGTAATGTTTGTTTGAACTTCCTTTTTATCAAAAAATCCTTAAAAAACAGTGTCATTTTCCACAAAAATATTAAGTGTTTTCAGCAATGATTCTGTTGCTGAAGATATAGATTTGCATCACAGTTATAAATATTACTGTTTTTGATCAGATAAAATTGGAGAGCATAAGAGAATTCTTTCAAAAATCTTGCCAACCACAAACTTTTTGAACGGCAGAGTAGGTTTTATGAAGACCTCACACCTGTCTGATGTTGTTTCTGTTTGTAACATCCCTTCAGGTGCTTTCTCTGGATGCCAACATTGTCAATCAGGTGAACAAACTGAAGCGAGATCTTTTGCGATTGGTGGATGTTGGAGAATTTTCAGAGGACGCCCAGTTCCATGACCCCTGCAAGTCCTACGTCCTGCCAGAGGTCATCTGCCACCACTGTAACTTCTGTCGTGACCTTGACCTCTGCAAAGACCCTGCAGTTTCCCAGGTAACAACAGGACTCTTGTTACAGTTTATCTCTTATTTGAATGTGCGGTTAATGATTTGCTACTCATTCATGTTTACATTTGCTTAATGTATTCCAGAGGTTTTTTGAAAGTCATTAAGCTAATACTACTTGGTGTTTTCCCATGTTCAGACCTTTTTCATGTGATTAAACTAGCCAAAAAAGGCTATAATATTCTCACTTCGCTCTTCTTTCCTTTTTACCTATGTAGGATGGTTCAGTTCTTCCTCAGTGGTTCTGCTCTAACTGTCAAGCCCAGTACGACACAGAGTCCATAGAAATGGCCCTGGTGGAGGCGCTCCAGAAGAAGCTCATGAGTTACACACTACAAGACCTGGTGGGGGACATAAACAGCATTATTTACCATTTTTCTGATGCTTTCAGAGGGTTTTAGAGGCTTTGGAGAAGTACAATGTTTGAGTGTTAAATGTCCCAATGTAATGTATATGCACATCCATTGACTTTCACTTATGTAAATGGCACTTTATCCCATCACAGGAATGCTCCAAATGCAAAGGAGTGAAGGAAGCAAACATGCCGATGTACTGCAGCTGTGCTGGAGATTTCAACCTCACCTTCACCACAAAGGTATTTATGCTAAACTAAAATGCTATTACTTCCACATTATTATTAATATTACTACTGTTTAAAAGATTTATTTATTTTGAAAGAAATTCAGAAAGGATGTATTAAAGGAATAGTTCACAAAAAATACTAATTTAGCATTACACGACTTACTCCCCAATGGATCCTATGCCAGTGAATGGGTGCCGTCAGAATGAGAGTCCAAACAGCTGATAAAAACACAACAAAATAATCCACAAGTAATCCACATGACTCCAGTCCATCAATTGAATGTCTTGTGAAGCGAAAAGCTGCATGTTTGTGAGAAACAAATCCAAAATGTTTTTAACTTCAAACTGTTGCTTCCAACTAAGATACAAGAAATATATTCATATTGCTTTATTCGAGTGAAAAAGTTGTCTTGTCTAAATCAGGAAAGAAATGCACACAAATTAAGCACCGTTTACAAGTGAAAACAGTACTAAACAAATATGTCTGTGAATTTTCTTGTGAGAAAACAAAGTCTCATCTTTCAAATTAAGTAAATTTGTTCAGGAAGTTCAAACAACAAATGCCATTTTGGCACTCTTTGATGTGGTGAAAGATCGTATATACGCCTCAGTGAACGCGATCATCCCTATGTACTACTTGTTTTAATGCGAAATAAACATAAATGAACATCTCATGCCTCATGTAATCACTTTATCAGTGTTTTAACTGCGGAAAGACGTCAGTAAAACACATAGCATTTCATTTACCTCGGGTCCACAGCTCGTTAGCTCACCAGAGAAATGAAGAGCATTTCACAAAATATTGGACTTTATACTCATATTTTACTTTAGCTGTTAGTTATGTCTTTATTTATTAATGCATGTTTAAAAAAATCACAGCCACTGTGTAAATTAATATTTCAACAGGCAATAGGCCTATAAATTGTATAATTTAAAAAATGCATTATGAATAATTTACATGTTTGCAGACTTTTTTTGTGTTGATTATTTTATTTAAAAATAAATGGCAATTAAATTTATGTTTGGGCTCTGTTGTTAATTGTAACCTTACAGTAATGTAAAAGGGCTCCCGATTTAGCCTTAAGAAAATTGTAATAGTAATTTAATTTATTTAAAGAGAGAGAAATTTGTTCAGTAAACCATTGTTTAATAATAATTAAAAAAAAAGCAATTTTATTTATATATTTTTCCTCCCCTCCATACCGAACCGTGACGTAAAAACTGAGTTACCTTCCGAACTGTGATGTTTGTGTACCGTTACACCCCTATGGACTTGTATTTTGTCCAGAAGCAACGGTTTAAAGTTAAAATGTCTTGATGGATTTGTTTTCTTATAACCATGCAGCTTTTTGCTTCACAAGACATTAATTGATGGACTGTAGTCGTGTGGATTATTGTGATGTTTTTATCAGCTGTTTGGACTCTCATTCTGACGGCACCCATTCACTGCAGAGGATCCACTGGTGAGCAAGTGATGTAATGCTACATTTTGACAAACTGAGCATAAGAGACTCGTTTCAAAAATATTTTTTTAAAAATCTTACCGACTCCAAACTTTTGAATACTTAATGTTTGTTTTACAGCTAATGGACCACCTATAAATGTTCATTTAGTCATCTAATGTCTCATATTTGCTCATTTCCACTTGTTTGCATGTTTACAGAGCTTCACTGAGCAGGTGGAAGTGTTCCGGAACATTGCTGCCCACTATAACATGAACTTCCTGCTAGAGACCATTGACTGGGTCCTTAGTATGAACGCATAGGTGCTTTTTTACCTTATACACTCCATCATTTGTGCCAAACAATGTGTGTTTGATCCATTTGTACAGATCTGAATTCATATGAAATGTGTGTACATTATAACCGTGGAACAATTTTGGTACTGGAACTTTAATAAATATTTTTGTATATGAAGAATTAACTTTTGCAATGATATTCAATCATTACTTTCTGAGTAATCGAATGCAAATTATGATTTTGGTCATTAATGGTTAACTAATTGAATCTGCAATGATATTTGCCGATTTGGGGTATCACTCTTGTTCATAGTGGCATGCAACTAATATGTCTCTTTAGTAATGGTCCATTTGGATATTGCTTCTTTTTGACGGTTATGAGTTTAATTTTGTAAAGAATATGGCTTTTATATTTTTGTAACCACATATTGGATGGTGCAATAGCCAGCAACTACCCAGTTTAACTTAATGAGACGTCCACATCACTGCCTGGCTCCTGTCCACTCTACATTACCACATTATAATTTGATTTCTTATCTCTGAGGCAAAGACCTGGACATCATTGAGATGCATGACATGCTGTGCAATGTGCAATTTGAATCCAACCATTGTTGTGAATTGGCATTGCTGTGCTCACCACTTTTACTGAAATGTTTCTTTCTCCCAGAAGAGCAAAGGGCGTTTTCTTCAGAAAAAGGGTCTGAAACGCTTAAGAAGATTTCTTTCTTTTTTTTTTTTCTCCCCCAGCAAATGGTCAAAGTAGGAGCTCGATATTGAAAATGTGTTTCAATCTCAGAAGGTCAAACTATTTAATTATTATTTAGACCTAATATTATTTTTGTTTTAGACTTATTGTACAAAATGTGGTTAAATGCAATTAATTTTTTTTTATTGACACTGGAGTAATGATGCTGAAAATTCAGCTTTGCATCACAGGAATAGATCACATTTTAAAGTATATTAAAATTGGACCGTATAATCAAATGCAGCCTTGGTGGTGATCATTTGGTTGTAAATAAAAAAAAAAAAATTGTGCTTTGGCAAATACTGTCAACACAACTATGTGTAAAATGTCAGAAATTATAATTAGTGCTCCTCTACAGTTTTTATTTTTATTTTTTTTTTAAATAAACCAATGGAAGTCTTGTGAGGAATGGATATAAGAGTATGTTGTGCTGTAGACAAACGGCTATATAGTCCTACTGCTAAGTTCATTGTCTGTCCATTTTCTTCAGCATCTGGTTTCAGTCTCTTTTCCTGTCTGGGGAGATGAGGTTTTATATGTACCCTTGATCATTACTTAAAAGACAGAGCCATAATCCTCAAAAGTGTGAGCTGCATAAATCGATACGTTTCTATTAATCACATTTAGAGTAGAGCTGGGCAGACACAGTTCCTCTTCCCCTAAATTTCATTACTGTAACCAATATCATAGGAGGAGTTGTTATCAGGTTAGCAGAGCGAGTGCTGCTCTTCGGAGAAACCGTCTCCTCTTTCCTTACTCAAGATGACTTCTGATGGAAGAAGGTTCCCAGAAAACAGATTATCATTTGAAAAGAATTGATATTTTAGTACTTTTTTAATAACCAGATTAATTGTCACACTTTAAAGTTGATATGAAATCAAAATTCATCATGCTTATTTTGTGGGATTTGTTCAAAATATTAACAAATGCTTCTTTGTGTACCACATTTATATGAAACGGAATATTCAATTCTTGTTTTTCTTACTGAAGATTCTTTTTCATGGAAATGTCACATTTTACAGGAGGAAAATATTACAACATGAATGTTCAAAGTTGGGAGGATACATGCTAGCCCGTTACGTAGTTGAATTAAACACTAAGCATATCAATTGGTGATCATTGTTTAACATTTATTGAAGCAAAGCTTAACAGGTACTTGGTTTTGCGTGTTTTTGAAGCTTTTCTAGATTCAGATATAACATTTTGTGCCTTTTTCTACACTTACTGTTCCTACGACAGGAAAATATCCTGTACTTTATGTAAAAATACCCTACTGTGCTGTATATTTGGCAGCATGCCGTCAGTGGAGTGTTTTCTGTGATGGCAGGTTGTTTTATAATGGCACGCCATCTGAGAGGTCCGAGTGGGTGGAGCCATAGCTTGTAAGCGTGAGGTCTGTTGTGATTGGCTGACGGGGTTTCTTGGAGACCTGGTTAAAGAAGTAGAAGCTTTTTTATTAATCTGTTTGAGAACTAGAAAATAAAAATTTTGTCATTTATTGACTGCCATGTTTGAAAAAGAAAAAAATTAAACTGCTAAATCTTTCTAATATCTCTCAATGAATGACCCTCAAGAGTCATATTAAACCATTCTAACAATATATACACTAAAAAAAAAATTTTTTAAAGTTTCAAAATTATTGGAGTACATTTTACAAGTACGATTATATCTCACAATTCAGACTTTTTATAATCAGACTCATTTATTTGAGAAGTTTACTAGCAATTTATGACTGAAAATTCTACACCACTCTTTTATTTTTTTTCGGTGTAGGACTTCTCAGAAATTGATAGCAGATTTTACAATTGCAATGAAAGTAAAATTTTAAAGGTAAAAAACTGAAATAGTATTTTGTTGTAAAACGTACTCCCATAATGTTTTATTTACAACATTTTTTCCAGTGTAATCTTCTCCATCCTTTTGACTTACATCATCAAACTTCTTTTCACTGAAGACTTCATTCTTATCGATAAACGTCAGCATGATCCAGTCACAGATGATAGAGCACTATAGATATGACAGAAAAAGAGACAACATTTACACATATCAAGATTAAGCATTAGGAAGCTGTATGTCCGTAAATGCCTCTTTCCAACAGGGTTACTCCAGATCAAGCACTGTGAGAGAAACCTGAGAATCATTCCCATAATACAATTTGTGGAGTGTTTATGTCTGCCATCAGTGTCATTAAGACATCATTATCTCACACTTTAACCCAAAATAACCGTTTTTAATATGCATTCAGCAAAAACGTACAATTCCTACTGATGTCATGGCCGTTACTGTGTTGATGATGGTTGGAATCAGACTGAATCTTCCCGCCTGAAAAGAAATATAGAAATTCAATATGAGGCATATGTGTGCAGTCAACATGTCACTAATGTACTTCCTGTATGGTCTCACATGTCCATGAACAATGACATCCAGGCGAATCCCATAGGCTTTTATGAGCGTCCTGTACTCCACCCCATCCTTATGGTGATATTTAGCAAACCTGAAATGTTTGGAAGTTAATATGTTTCTAAATAAACATTAATAACTAATTGATCATCATTTTAATTACAATTGATTAATTGAGCGCTCGTACCTGTAGTAATATCCTGAGCTGGGCAGGTCTTTTCTCATGTCTAGTCTTCTGAATGAATATGTTGGAATGCACGCGGACGGATCCGCATCAAAATCACACTTCCAGTTAATGAACACGCCAATTATTCCACCCTAAATAAAATGACATTCAAAATGTACATTAACACTGTTAAAAATGACTGAATTCAGACGAAATAAAAAATGCTGATTTGTTGCCGTATACATGCCGTTCTGCAAAGTTCGCTGAATTTCTCTCGGGCCTGCGCTGCGATGAAGCCCAGGCTGAACACCGGACAATACGGGTTAGTTTCTGGGTGATAATGGCACCGTAACAATTTCTTTGGCTTATTTGGTTTGATGTTGCCCCTATAGTTTAAACCACAAGCAATTTCATGAGCATAAACTCAGCAAGGATGCATTACATTTGCCAAAAGTGGCAGGCATTTTTAATATTACAAAAGATTTATATTTCAAATAAATGCTATTTACCGAAGAATCCGGAACAAAAAAAAATGATCACAGTTTCTACATACGTATTAAGCAGCACAACTTTTCAACACTGGTAATAATAAATGTTTCTTGAGCAGCAAATCAGCATATTAGACTGATTTCTGAAGGATCATGTGACACTGAAGACTGGAGTAATGATGCTTTGCATCACAGAAATAAATTACATTTGAAAATATATTCAAATAGAAAACAATTATTAAAATATTTCACATTATTACTGTATATTTGATCAATTACATGAAGACTTAGTGAGCATAAGAGACTTGTTTCAAAAATAATAAACTTTTGAACAGTAGTGTAAACAGGGATTTCTGATACCATTTATGCTTTTTTATGATCACACAAAACATTAAAACGCATGATGGCATTGCTTAGACATATCCTCTGGTTTATAAAATATGCAGTAACTCATCAATGTACCTCAGAACTTTAAACTTTGGGAAATGGATGGCATTTTTTATGAACACTGTGAAATTAATGGCCTGCTCCAAAGCTGGTTCTCTGTGGGGACAAGAAAGACATTTTAATGTATTTCTCTCTTTCGTTTCTGACAGATCGGTTCATAAAAGCACAATACCTGACAACAGCATATTCCTCAATGGGACACCAGGTTTTGATCTCACAGGTCATGAATGTGTAGTTGTAGTACGGGATACACCGTCCTGTTCTTTGACCTGTTCAAAAACAAGTTCACTTGTCATTAAGTATTCTGGGATTTCATGAAGTGATTTTGATAATTATATTTATACAGTGAGGTCACAATTAATTTTTTTTTTTAATTAATTAATCAATTAAGTTAATTTTAGATTTCAAAAAGTAACTTTAGAGGAGGAAATGAGTAAAAAATGCCTTTTTTTGTAATGAAAAATTGCTGAATGTTATAGTGATTTCAGACTTTTGGACCCCACTGTATGTATATATATATGTATTTATTATAAAGTAAACCCCACCATGACCATCAAAATCTATTTCCCCTTGAGTGCAGTCAGAATCTTTTGTGCAGTTTGCATTGGCAACACTGTAATGCTGAAAAAACAAAGAAGAAAATGCTGTTTGACTCGGACGAATCTTTCCAAACAAACTTTATGCAGTTGTGTATGTGTTTTGCACTCACCTCTGCACATGTGCCCTGCGTCTGATCGTGCGTCACTTCTCTTCTAAGAATTGTACTGATGACATCCCCACCCTGTATGTAAAGAAATCAGGTTTCAAATGATTTTTCAATCAATTAATAGTAATAATGACCATGCATGGCAAGACTATATATTATGATCTAGCAGGGAAAATTTGATTTGATCACTTTACAGTATCTGAAGTGACAAAGGATATTTGGTCTGCCCTGGTAACTTTTTTTGGAGTAAAATAATGCAGTTTATTCACCTCGGATGGTCTGACGTATTCTGTTGTGTCCTGAACGCTGTCTCCCAGCATGGCTACACCTCTCATCTCAGTGTACACCGAGCTCTCTGGACGCGTCTCCGTCTCCTGATATGCTTTCTGACTGATAAATACATGCCTGCACAAATAAAACATGACATATTATCTTGAAAAACAAAACATACCTTCATGTGTAATGGAGGAAATTCTGTATAGCCTAGAAATAAAAAGAGCATTAGAACAAACATGGGGGGGGGGGGGATTTCAGATCAGATATGGCTAAAGTTGACACTGAAATTGTTTTAATTAGATTTGACGTTTCATCTATACATAAATCTCTATATCACTGATTTGTTTCTATTGACATTTTTATTGTATTACTTCTGCATATATTTTGTCTTCTTCTTTGCAGCTGTACTCCAAAACAAACAAAAAGATAACAAAAAAAAAATACTCCTTGAGTTCTTTTTATATGCAAAATATATTTTTCTTTGGATTTATATAATTAATCACCCAGAGACCGTGAAATGACTCAAGTTTTGCATTTCAATGTTCTCCGTTTGTCTAGCACAGAGACACACACATATATATATATATATAAAACATAATTATCACCAATTAAAAGTATCAGTTTTGTGATTGATGTAAAGCAAGTTTTCAGTACAAAAATACAAATTTCATCTTACCAAATGAAATATGTGATGACCAGGAACTGCACAGCTCTGTAGATAACTCCTAGTTTTCTGTCCTTCACCACCATTACTTTCGGAGTCTCATAGTCCCAGAAACCCAGGAAAAAGTCTTTGAGGAACTCCAGACAACCCATTTTTATACAAATTCGAGGACTTGTTGACAAATTCCTTTTATGTTCCTGCAAAATGAACTTCGCAGTCTTCACCACTGAACTGATGCTGTATAGTGACACCCACTTGAGTACTACAGCCTCTCTCTCTCTCTCTCTCTCTCTCTCTCTCTCTCTCTCTCTCTCTCTCTCTCTCTCTCTGCATTGAGTAATTAATCTTGCCCATTGTCCATTTATGCAGTTAGAACAAATATTTATTTTATCTTAGTAAACTTTATGATGTGCTATATATCTATAGCTATTGCATTACAATCAGGCCTATTTATAGATAGATAGATAGATAGATAGATAGATAGATAGATAGATAGATAGATAGATAGATAGATAGATAGATAGATAGATAGATAGCATCATTAGAAGTTACACTAGGCCACATTTACACAATTTCTTTAATATTTACATAAATATTTAATGTTATATGTAGCTACTGTTGCTTTTTATGTATCTATGCCTTAAAAATAATATATTATTATAATATTTATTTTATCTTAGTAAACTTTATGATGTGCTATATATCTATAGCTATTGCATTACAATCAGGCCTATTTATAGATAGATAGATAGATAGATAGATAGATAGATAGATAGATAGATAGATAGATAGATAGATAGATAGATAGATAGATAGATAGATAGATAGATAGATAGATAGCATCATTAGAAGTTACACTAGGCCACATTTACACAATTTCTTTAATATTTACATAAATATTTAATGTTATATGTAGCTACTGTTGCTTTTTATGTATCTATGCCTTAAAAATAATATATTGGGCATTTATATTACAACATAAAGATATTATACATAGTATAAAAATATTACGCGTGTAGAACGGTATCATGCGAAATCGCTACACGTTTATGACTTTCTATACAGGCATTCACTCGTGCGCCTCAATTCAAGGGTCCTACTGTCTTGGCTGACTGACGTCACACAAAACACGTGTGTTCGGAAGACGCACGTTAGGACTGGATCTGTGCTGAGATCTATTTGCTTTTAATTGCAGTAGTTTTTATTGAGTTTTTGTCGTGTGAGAAAAACAATCTCCGCTGTAATGGGCGGATTACAGAAGAAGAAGGTAAGAAAGTGATTTAGACCGATCCTGTCGGTAAACAAAACATGATGAGCGCAGGGCCCTGCAGACCTGTGTGCTTTAAACTTGTTACTCTACTCTAAACATTCAACAGTGTTTTATATATGACATTAGTCAACAAATGTAATTTTCAGCGGTGCTTGACAGCATAAGAGGGATGAAATAATGGTTCTTAAGTCGAAATCACCTTAAGAATTGACTCCGTATGAAATATGTGTGTGGTTTCTGCATATTCCCGCGTGTCAGAACACTTGCTAACCTGTCATTTCTTCTCGTGTACGTTAGTATGAGAGAGGATCGGTCACTAACTATATCAGCAGGAATAAAGCCCGCAAGAAGCTGAGTCTGAGTCTGGCTGATTTCAGGTTGGTTATCAAAGCAAAGCATTTCACTTATGTTCTGTTCTGTCCTGGCGTCTTGGTATTTTTACGGACCTCATACTTTATATGTGACCCTGGACCACAAAACCAGTCATACGGATCAATAAGCTTTCCTTTGATTATATGGATTGTTAGGATGGGACAATATTTGGCCGAGATACAACTATTTGAACATCTCGAGTCTGGGGGTGTAAATATATATATATATATATATATATATATATATATATATATATATATATATATATATATATATATATATATATATTGAGGAAAAATCGCTTTTAAAGTTGTCCAAATGAAGTTCTTAGCAATGCATATTACTAATAAAAAATGAAGGTTTAATATATTTACAGTAGGAAATTTACAGAATATTTTCATGGAATATCCTAATGATTTTTGCCATAATAGAAAAATTTTGACCCAAATGTATTGTTGGCTATTGCTACAAATATACCTGTGCTACTTCTGACAGGTTTTGTGCTCCAGGGTCGCATATAGTGGTATAGTTCATATAGAAACTCAGATACCGCATGTAGTGTGATATATAAAATGTTATGTGTATTAGTAGTTTTTAACTTTTGCTAAATGACATAAATTTGTGCTACAGTACCCCTCAGAGTTTGATTGAACATTGACATTTGACATCAATAATAAAGGATTTTTAAAAGATAATACGTATTTTGCTATCTTCTCAACTATGTACAATGGTGCTGTTAATTGCATTTTATTATTTATTTTTAGTATTTTTTGCCTGGTTTTTTTGTGAACCACCAGTTGAGATCACAGATGTATATACTGTGAATTAATACATGCTTCTCATTTTCTAGGCGGTTATGCATATTGAAAGGAATCTATCCTCATGAACCCAAACACAAAAAGAAGGTCAACAAGGGCTCAACAGCGCCTAGAACCTTCTACCTGCTGAAAGACATCCGCTTCCTCTTGCACGAGCCCATCGTTGGCAAGTTCAGAGAGTACAAGGTGAGAACTGTGCTTTAGGACATCTAGATGCTGCTTTGTGTTTGCAGCTGCATCCTATAATCCTTATCATTTTGATCACTTTTTCATGTTTAAGGTTTAATTTAAATGACAGTGGAGCTAATATACTGGTTTGGTAGGTAATAACAATGTAAAACTTGAAGATGATTGCTGTGGAAACCTCTGACAGCCCAAAGTGAGAGAGGGAATGTCAGTTTAAAAAAAAAAATATATATATTTACTTTAAAGTTCCTTTTAATTGTCTTGGTTCTGTAATAACTAAATGCATCCCTTTACAAGTTTTAGTCAGTGTTATTTTGTATTTTCATTATGTACTATTATAATATTTATTTATTAATATTTAGAATTGGCTTTTATTTTTATATTTTTATTCATTTTAAAGTTTAGTCATTTTATATGCTTTTCTCTTTTTTTCATTTCTATTTAGCTGAAATTTTTTAGTTTTCGAACTTCAACTTTTTTTCATTTCAGTTAGTTGTCAGCATTATCTAAGAAAAAATGAATGGTAGGAGATGAAGTTAAGAACCTGTTTACCAATTGTGATATAACATTACAAAATGTTAAAAACTTCTATTTTTTTATAATCGGTAATTTTTTTTAAATTAATTTATTATATTATTTAAATATTATTTATATTTTATTATTTAATTTAAATTATATTATAATTTTAATTTACATGATTTGTATTTAAAAATATGCTTTTGTTCCTATATTAAATTAATTGGCTATTTTCTTGTACATTTGCTTCAAACAGTGCATGCGACACTATCTATCTAAACATTAAAACACTTGTTTTGGTTGCTTATTGCAAGTACAAGATTAAGTATTATTTGCCACACAAAGTTCTGAAGGAAAAAAAAAACTTTAGGCATCCTAGATTCAATTCTGATAGTATATTAGAGGAAATAGTTCATTAGACAATCTTTATGCTAACTATACATTCCCTGGTTATAGATTTTTGTTCGGAAACTGCGAAAAGCCTATGGCAAGGCTGAATGGAGCGGAGTGGAGAGATTGAAAGAGAACAAGCCTGTGTACAAACTGGACCACATCATCAAGGAGAGGTGAGAGTAAACTAGGGATGTAACGATTACCGGTTTGACGATAAATCATGATAAAATTCCCCGCGGTTAGTATTACCGTTTCATATTTTAATTATCATTAAAACCGTATTCGATTACCGTGATTTAAACAACTCGCGATAAATAAATACTGTCCAGCATAAAGCAGAGTTTTCAGTAACAGTCTCACGTGCGCACAGCAGCACAGTAGTTTCGTTCTGAGTGAAAATAGGGCGGAAAAGCTGGGAGGTTTTAAAAGAGTGCTTAGGGAATTATACAAATTAATATATCAATGAATTAATCATATGAATGTACCTCTGAAGGTTCGGACTGTCTTCAGAAACAATTCGATGGCATTTTGTTTTCATCTTAGCTCCATGTAATACCTAAAGGAAGTGTTCGCGGAGTTCACAGGAATCAGCTGTAATTCAGCTTTTCCGTATAAAGCGCCACCTGCTGCCAGAGAGTGGATTTACAGACACTTATTTACATTCAGTCTGTGTGCAGTTTCTGTCTGGCCAAAAAATTGACCAAATTTGCATGACCTGCTGTAAATTTTAACCGGTTGATGAAAAACAAACTTATGTACATTTAAACAATTCAGATATGCTATATTGAATTATTTATGGAGCAGATAAAATACATATAATCATTTATTAATTATCATTTTAATTTAACCCTTTTCTTTAAAGGCTGAAATGTGTGGTCTACCTTTTATGTTAAACTTTTTCAAAGCTTTATTTGAACATTTACATTATTTATTTGAACATGCTATTAAACTGGTGTCAGTCAAATTGTCATTTAAAATCCAGACCTCACTGGTAATGTTATTGTTTTAGTGATTATGCAAACAAAAAGTCATTTTATTTGCTGTTTGTTGATTTTTAAGTATGAAACTTGGTGAAGTGATTTATGTTTCGGTACTTTTTGAACATCTCCAGCACATTTTAACAATACCGTGATAATACTGATAACCGTGATAATTTTGATCACTATAATCGTGATTAGAAATTTTCATACCGTTACATCCCTAGAGTAAACGCAGTGCTGTCTCTGGACTTCAACTCTCTGTCCCGACAACATCAACATGCTGTGAATGACTTTTCTGTGTGTCCAGACAGTGTTATGTGATAGGCACCTATTTGTGTCCAAACAGTATTATGAGTACGGGCAGAGTCTCAGTCCCTGTCCACAAACAGATCAGTTATGAGAATCCAAAAAGTCACAAGAATATCAAGAATATGATACTTTAATTATCTTGTCTCGAGCGACTGTCTGTCTCTTCATCTGTCCAATCTACTCTGTTCACAACTGTTACATTAGCAGGGTTTGGGATTTGAATTTGGAATGTGTTGTGGAATAAATGAATCTCACTCAGATGAAGTACACAAACACGGGTAGAGGTCTTTTCTTTGCCTATGTTTATTATAACATGCGCATGGGCCCAACTCTGTGTTGCCATAGAGGAGAGCTGCTGCAAACTGGCTACATTCAGCCTTTATAGCATTAATTGTTGTGGTGACACCCTCACCCCCCTTGCACGTAGGTTCGTGCTTTGGCCTTGTGTCAATTCGGAGAATTTTATGTTTAGTCTTGTGACTGTTTCCAAGTCTTATTGACCCAAAAGACAAAATATAATTTGCTCTGTTGGCTTAAAGGGAAGTTGAACACCATAAACCATATATTAATGTCGGGGTGGGTGAGAGAGCCACAAGAGGATAAACATTTTGCAGTAATTAGCACTATAATCTATGTACTCAGAATAATATGCTCGCAGAATACACATAACACCCTTAACACACACACACACACTTTTGGCTCACTTCTCAGAACTCGTGGTTATGTTTTCTTTTGTTTTCCTGTCCTCAGGTCAACCCTACGTGCAGCTGTGGTCTAGTGGTTAGGGCTCTAAAGAAAGCTTTTGTTCCCCTCTAAGATTCTAAGATTAATAATGCTAGCTTGAGCTGAAAGACAATGTTTAATAAAAACTTTTTCCATTACATTCCACCCCTTTTATCATCTGTGGCTATCCTGCTATGAGCTTTTCATTGCTGAGTTTTGCTCATGCATTCATTGATCAGATTCTATTTGTAGGCCGTGAAATGGATCCTCCCATTCACTATCTCCATTATCCGATGCTTCCTCCCTGTGTTCCTCTCCTTGGTTTATTACCGTTAGGCCAAAGCTATCATATGGGGTCCTTCCTCCTATTGAGGACAAAACTGTCTGTTTTACAGCACTGACAATACATGGGACTATCATGATGAATAATAACAGTGTGACGACAATAGGAATCAACCTGCCCACTAACCACTCTTTCCATGAGGACAGGGACCAGTCAGACCAGTCTCCAACCCATCCGCTTCCTGGATTGCTTGGAGGCGGTCTGATCGCATCCTTCATATGCTCTATTACCGAAGTGATATTTTCATGGTTGGCTGGGATGTGGAAGCAACACTTTTCATTTAGTAGTTTACAAACCCCCCCTTTTTCTGCTGTCAGGATGTCTAGCACTAGTCTATTTTGGTATACGGCTGTGTATAGGCCTTGCATCTCCTCAGCCATCAGATGGAAACCTCGTTGGGTTTCATTTGACAGCACTTGTACTTGCCATGCCAGACCGTTCAATTTTCTTAAGGCCGCTGAGACACCGAATTGTGGAATTATTGACCATCCCACCCCTGCTTTGGTTTCCGTCCATGGGTCCCACATCCTGTACCCCTCGAATTCAGATGGGACCCCTTCAGATCTTTTTTGTCTATGATTCATTTTTGGCCCTTCGAAATCAATTAGTACTCTTGACCTATAAGCCTCTGTCATGGTCGACATTATGGCTGGGTAACAACATCCTGACCACCTTCTAGGTAGGCTATGTCTAATGATGCCTCCACATACCCACACAACTGCTTCCGTAGTATGATTCACATTATTCAATATGTTCACACAATTGACAGTTTCATTTTTTGTCGCGGTGACTATGTTACAGGTTTGGTTATTTATCACCGTCATTTTATACATACAATCAGACATTCCTGCAAATATTCTTCCCTTTGGTTTACACAGACATACGTGACCCATTCTCTGTTGTACAGATATGGGTGTTGATTCTGTCCAGTCTCTTTTTGCAGTGATTGCGAGTTTCTGGTTCCGCTGTGGGCCATCCTTCGTCTAGCTTCCTTGCTCGGTGTCCTCCTCGGTTGTCTGGGCCCCACACTCGCCTTGTGTCTAGAGGGATGGCTGTTCCTCTGGTTCTGGTACTTTTCTGCAGTGGCTTGCGTGCGTCCAGGTTGTCCGTCCTTCGACTTTTACTGCGGTGTGAGTGACCAACAGGATCAGATGGGGTCCTGTCCACCTTTTCTGCTTCCAGTGTTTTCGCCTCAGGTCCTTTATTACCACCCAATCCCCTGGTCTCAGGCTGTGGAGAGGAGTTGCAGCGCTTTTATCTGGTCTCGCCTGTTTTACCTGTGCACAAATAGCAGAGAGAGACTTTGACAGGTTAATACAGTACTCAATCATCATGTTGTCGGCCTCGAAGAGGTCCAAATTTCTGGTGTCCGGGTTGGACCACCCCATGTGTGGAGGCCGCCCCATCAGGATTTCAAATGGTGACAGACCTGTGGGCGGACGGCTTCGCATGCGCATTGACATTAGTACCAGTGGCAGAGCATCTGTCCAACCCAATCCTGTCTCATCCATGCATTTGGTTAATTTCAATTTTATTGTGCCAATTTCCCTCTCTACTGCCCCCCCTGATTCAGGATGGTAGGCGCAGTGTGTGGTTATGTCTATTTTCAAGCCTTCGCCTAACGACCTAATGGCACTGTTCACGAAGTGTGAACCGTTGTCACTGGATAATTTCTGTGGTATGCCCCATCTGGGCACTATGTGTTGTATTAGCATTTTTACCACTCCTTTTGCATCTGCTTTTGATGTGGGTTGGGCTTCCACCCATTTTGAGAACATATCTACCATTACCAGACAGTACTTTTTCCCTTTGTGTGGTGTTAGTTCAATGTAGTCCATCATAACATGTTGAAAGGGTTGGTTTGTTTGGGGGTGCCCTGCCCGTGGTACAACGTTACGCAATGAAGTGTCAGGATTCATGGACAGTGCTGCGTGTTTTGCAGCTGCATCTGCTCTGGCGTTGCCCAGTGACACGGTGTCTTTATTGCTCGTATGAGCTTGACATTTAACAATGGCCAATTGTTTTGGAAGCTGTATGGCTTCGAGTAGTGAAGCTACAAGTGTTTTATGTAGAATCGGCTTGCCATCTGATTTCAGAAAATCCCTATGTTTCCACAAAGTGCCAAAGTCATGACACACCCCAAAGGCATATCTGCTATCCGTATAAATGCATGCAACTTTGTTTTTGGCCAGTTCACATGCTTTGGTCAACGCTATCAGCTCTGCAGCTTGTGCTGAAGGAAAATTTGGAAGTGGTCCGCTGTCCAGCGTGGCGCTATCTGAGACCACGGCATAGCCGCTGCGCGTTTGTCCATCCGGACTTTTGGAGGCACTACCATCCACGTACATCAGTGAATTAGGTGACATGAGCTTGCCATCACAGCTCATCCAGACACCATCAGTCACTTTACAGCCACACTTTTTCCACAGGCTCCTCTCTGTCTGTGAGGCAAAGGCCTGCATGCTCTGTAAAGAAGGGGAAATGTCTGGATTAGATTCAGATAGCAAAGTACACTCTGTGTCTTGTGTCTCCTTAGCCGCCGCGGCCTTCGCGGCTGCGTCAGCTCTGGCATTCCCTGTGGATACGAAATCTTTGTTATGGGTATGTGCTGCACATTTGCAAATGGCTATCTTGTCTGGCAGCAGAATGGCCTCCAGCAAATCTGCCACCAGAGAAGCATTCATTATTGGGCGCCCATCTGACTTTAAAAATTTTCTGTGTTTCCACAGTGCTCCAAAGTCATGCGTGACACCGAATGACTAACGCGAGTCAGTGTATATCGTTACACACTTTCCTCCCATAAGTTTACACGCTTCAGTCAGCGCCACAAGCTCCGCTGCTTGTGCTGAATAATTTGCTGGCAATGAGCCAGATGCCAAGACGTCAAATTCAGTTGTTACTGCATACCCAACTTTATTCTGGCCTGTTTGTGGATCTTTGAAAGCCGAGCCATCCACAAAGAGGACATTTTCGCAGTTTTCAAGTGGTACATCAGAAAGATCTGGACGCGGTGTACACACTTGTTCTAATGCAGTTAGACAACAATGGTGCTCCTCCCCATCCTCCTACGTTGGAAGGAGAGTAGCAGCATTCAAGGTTGTGCATCGTCTAATAGTGATATTCGGCATATCAAGCAAGATAGTGTGATATCGTAACCACCTAGCCGTCGATAAATGCGATGTTTTCTGTTCCTGCAAGATCATGGACACAGCGTGTGGCACATTTAAAATCAGGTCAGAGTAACCTACAAATTCTCTGGACGCCATCACGGCCTGTTCAGCAGCAGCCACCGCCCTCAGACAGTGTGGCAGGCCTGCTGCAACTGGATCTAGTTTGCTTGAAAAATAAGCCACAGGTCTCAATTTGTCTCCATGATGCTGCAACAACACAGAAGTCATAAACCCATTTTTCTCATCCACCATCTGAACAAAAGGCTTAGTCGGTACCGGTAGGCCCAAAGTTGGCGCCTGAGACAGCTGAATTTTCATATTTAAAAATGCCTTTTCTGCCTCCTCATTCCAATCAATTTTGTCAGTCGACTTCAACCCCTTCCCTATTGTTAGGGCTCTCAGAGGCTGCTCAAGAATTGCATAGTTAGGAATAAATGTTCGACAATACGAACACATGCCCAAAAATGACAACATTTGTTTCTTTGTAATTGGCTTTGGTACATCTTTAATGCCTTGAATTCTTTTGTCAGACAGGGATTTACTGTTCGGTGTTATGACATGACCCAAAAATGTAACTTGTTGTTTCACAAATTGCAGTTTAGACGAGCTCTGTGGCCCTCCCCAGCCAAATGCTGTAAAAGGGCCAGAGTGTCAGCCAAACACGTGGCCTCATCACGTGCGCAAAGACAAAGATCATCCACGTACTGCAGCAAAGCAGTTCCTGCTGTCAGGGTCAAAGGCTCCAGACTTCTCCTAAGCTCCTCATTGTATAGACTCGGGCTATCACAATACCCCTGACTCATTCTCGTGAATGTGTAGCTTCTACCATCGAATTCAAATGCAAACCAGAATTGACTGTCTTTGTCCACTGGCACACTGAAAAATGCATTAGCCAAATCTACTACTGAGAAGAATGTTGCATCTTGTGGTATTTGTGACAAAATATTTGGAACTGATGGAGCCCTTTGCCTGACAGCTGCATTTACTGCCTGTAGATCCTGCACAAAACGCCACTCTGTTGGCTGACCTTTGTCTCTTATCTTTTTCACAGGAAAAATGGGAGTTCTTACAGGGGAATCACTGCACTCGACAATAATGCCTTGTTTTACCAGAGAGTCAAAAACTGGTTTGATTCCCAGTACTGCCTCCCTTTTCAGGGGATACTGCCGTTGGCACGGCCTGTAATCAGACTTTGGGGTGATTACTACAGGTTCACAATTTTTTATCAACCCCACATCATACTTATGTTTTGCCCACAGCTCGGATGGCACATCCGCCAAAGCTGGGTGAATTTCTGAAACGCAAATGTCTGTCATGCAGTGATTTCCCTTAATGTCTTTATCAATGTGCACCACTTCTCTCCCTGCCTCAATTTCATGCTTACAGTTTGACATAAATGCTCCTAAACTCTCACTGTGTTTCACATCAGCACTTATCTCACACCAGTCTGTAGTCTCAACACAGCGCTTCACAAATCTTCCCAGTTCGGCCCATGTCTGCTCTTTGGCCTTGGAGAGTGATAAATGAGGCACAGACTCTGACACTAAGAAAAAGGGAAGCCGTTTTTCTGTCAGGCTGACTGAAATAGCACACATGCTTTCTGTCCAAAATATTTTCTCAAAACTCAAAGTTTCACCTTTTTCCCCCTTAAACCAGTCTTTTTCATACTGTTTGTCTAATTCCACTACGACATGTGACGTGCAATGTAAATTGTCAGACAGCATTATTTCTGAGATAGATGGCTCAGTTTGTCTTTTAGCCAGTTCGCACATCACTTCAGCCCAATCATGATTTGTGATGTGCCATTCATAAGCCCACAGAGGCTCTGCTTGCAAACAACACCATTGCTCTCCCTCCTCTGCTACTCTGACACCCCAGGAGTCTGCAACCAGTGTCAAATTCAGTTTGCATAGCAGATCTCTCCCCAAAATTGGCACAGGGCATTTTGGTGCATAAATGAATGCATGGTTCAGCAATTTGCCCTCCTCTGTTTCACAATTTAGAGGCACTGTAAATCTTTCAAAAATTGCATGCCCTGATGCAGAAATTGACTCATTTATTTTATCTGTCAATAACGGTCGACATGGCAAGTCACATGGTCGTATTGATGACCTCGAAGCCCCAGAATCGGCTAAAAACTCAATCATTACCCCCTCAACTAGCATGGGGTATTTGGGCATTTTCTTAAATGCTTCACTTTCAAACATCGTCAAACATTTATCAAAATTTTCATCAGTCACATCAGAATCACACAAAGAAACGCAAGCTTTTTCTTCATTGCAGAGAGCAGTGTGTACATCAATGTATGTGTGTGTGTGTGTGTGGTTAAAAAATTTTCACTTCCCTGTTCAGTGGCCCTCTGAGACTGCTCACCCTGGACCCCTCCTCTCGCCTGCTCTCCGATCTCCTGCCCTCAGTCTGCTTCTTGATCTCGCTGGTTCTCCGGACAGTCCTTAGCCCAATGACCATCCTTCTTGCAAACTCGGCATTTGGTACACTTATTGAATGCATGATCATCAGTGTTGCAGATCCAGCAGGCCCGCTTTCCACTGTTTCTTCCACCCTGCCATTTTCCTCTTCCCCCACCTTTCTGCTGATTTTGCTGCACTGAATAGCTCCCCGGTCTTGATACAGCTTGAACTAAGGCCAGCTGTAAATCTCTGTCAGTCTTTGCTTTGACTCTCTCCCTCTTTGCCGTCTGCAGTTCTTCCGCGTGCAAGGCGTGTGCTAACATGGCAGACAGTCGCCCATTTTTCCATTCGATGTAACTGGTTTTTACTGCTTGCACAATCTCAGGTCTCAGTCCGTTCAAAAACCAGCTCCTTAAGTGACATTCCCATGTTTCCGGTTGGTTTCCGCGGTCAGCTGGCTCTGTCAGTCCGCTGTGTTTGTTGAATATCTCATAGAGGCGTTGATAATAATCTTGAACAGACTCCTCTCTGTTCTGGCAGCAACTGCCAATCTTTGATGCGTCCACACGTGCTGGAAAAGCCGCTTTAATTCCATCAGCCAGATCCCCAACAGCTGTGCGGTATTCCAAGTTGTATCGGTGTTCCCATTCGCTGTGTTCTCTCCGGCAGTCTTCCCTTTGCAGCCTCCCACTCACTTTGTGCCAGCTCGAAGCCCCCAGTTTCACTGCTAGAAGCCTCCGCAGCTCATGCACAGTGGGGCTGAATTCTTTACAGAATGTGACCAGTTCGGTAGAAAATTTGTCCCCTGCTTCCTCCGGGCTCGGCAAATGAGCCATCGCTTCTTTAATATCAGTCACAGTCCACGGTCTAAAGACCATGATCGGGCCGTCAGGTCCCGAGACTTCAATCATCGGAGCTGTTATACTCA
Organism: Barbus barbus; assembly: GCF_936440315.1. Taxonomy (NCBI): domain Eukaryota; kingdom Metazoa; phylum Chordata; class Actinopteri; order Cypriniformes; family Cyprinidae; genus Barbus; species Barbus barbus. The sequence continues at coordinate 5,568,575 of NC_136733.1, forward strand.
CATTTTCTTCTTTCACCGTTTTTCTTTTCTTTGTCGGGGGAACTATCAGCATTCTTTCCTGTTCAGCTTCCTCGTGGGGGGTTTCAGGAATCATTTCGGGGTCTTCCTCTATTTCTTCTTCCACTCGCGGTGCTGTTGGTCTCTTCGGTGGAGAGCAGTCGAGGTCAGGGTCCACTTTCAGGGCTTGCAGCTCCGCCACGGGACAGTGATGATACGGTGGTGGTGCGTGTGGAGAAACACAGACAGAGTGGTTAGTAGGTTTATGTGATGCAGTTACTATTTCTTCACATTTTTCATCTTTCTTTTCTTTATCAGCTCTACATGCTAATTATTTTTGCATCGCCCTTCTTTCCCTCTTATCCGCTTCCCCCAACCAACAATTCACCGTCTGCTCACATTTATCACACATATGCTTCACACAACAACCTTTCTGTTTCTTGCTTCCCTCTTCAACTGATTCCTTTACTATCTTTAATCTTGTGACATTCAGTGTTCCTTCTTCTGGAAAATCATGATACCTAATTAATTTCCCCATATCTTGCATGCATTTCTGGCCATACATTTTTTTCATTTGCCAATATACCGGTGTATCATATTTTACGAGCTTGCTCTGGGACTTCCCCATATTGGTTTTTTTCTTTTCTCTGTGGATTTTCCCTTTAGGCGCCTAAATAATCTGTCGGACGTCTCCAACAGATCCGGATTCTCCTGAAACCGGAAGAAACGGAGCGCATCAGCCACTCCAACTGATACCCGCACAGTTTCAGTTTTCCCTCTTAGAAATCTGTTAACTGCGTTGCGCGTGATTCCGATTACTGAAAAATTTGGTTTGTATCCGAATTTCTTATGTAGAAATTCTGTCTTTTCTTGCATATCTATGCCATATTTTCTACACATATCAGACAAACAATTAGACATGGACAAAGTTTGATCTCTCCCAGGCACGTCTGCCTTACTTTCTTCGTTACCCATTTTTACGGAGGACTTTATACCTCGTATTACAGGTTTGTTTGGGACTTGATACCCTTACGGACCTTTTGGGTCCAAAGAGGACTTTATACCTCTTTCTGTAATATTCTGTAATATTTTAGAAGAAAGTTTACTGCACCTGAGTGATTTTTGCAGTTCTCCACAGGTTCTTTTCAGGATCTCAACCCTGCAGGACCCAGCGCCCACGTCCCTGTTGGGGGTTTGGGTTGACAGATATTCTTGCCAAGTTGATCAGACCACTGCGGTTCCCTCAGGAATGAGATCCCATCCTCGTCGCCATTTGTTGTGGAATAAATGAATCTCACTCAGATGAAGTACACAAACACGGGTAGAGGTCTTTTCTTTGCCTATGTTTATTATAACATGCGCATGGGCCCAACTCTGTGTTGCCATAGAGGAGAGCTGCTGCAAACTGGCTACATTCAGCCTTTATAGCATTAATTGTTGTGGTGACACCCTCACCCCCCTTGCACGTAGGTTCGTGCTTTGGCCTTGTGTCAATTCGGAGAATTTTATGTTTAGTCTTGTGACTGTTTCCAAGTCTTATTGACCCAAAAGACAAAATATAATTTGCTCTGTTGGCTTAAAGGGAAGTTGAACACCATAAACCATATATTAATGTCGGGGTGGGTGAGAGAGCCACAAGAGGATAAACATTTTGCAGTAATTAGCACTATAATCTATGTACTCAGAATAATATGCTCGCAGAATACACATAACACCCTTAACACACACACACACACTTTTGGCTCACTTCTCAGAACTCGTGGTTATGTTTTCTTTTGTTTTCCTGTCCTCAGGTCAACCCTACGTGCAGCTGTGGTCTAGTGGTTAGGGCTCTAAAGAAAGCTTTTGTTCCCCTCTAAGATTCTAAGATTAATAATGCTAGCTTGAGCTGAAAGACAATGTTTAATAAAAACTTTTTCCATTACAAATGTGAGGGTTTTTTCCCAACCGTTCAAAAGTTTGGGATGGTAAGATTTTTTTTCATGCTTTCTTCTGCTCTCCAAGCTGCATTTTTTGGTCAAAAATACAGTAAAACAGTAATATTCTGGAAAAAATATTACCCTTTTAAATAACTGTATTCTGTTTGAATGCATTGTTAATGCAAAGCTGAATATTTAGCATCATTACAACCGTCTTCAGTGTCACATGATCCTTCAGAAATCGCTCTAATATGCTGATTTGCTGAAGAAAAAATGTTGAAAACAGTTGTGCTGCTTCAATTAGATTCTTTGGTGAATAGAGAGCATTTTTTAAAATAGAAATCTTATAATGTTATAAATGTCTTTACCTTCAGTTTAATGCATCTTTGCTGAATAAAAATCTTATTTTATGGGCACCTGTGAAAGAAAAGATTGTTTGTTACTGATATGACAAGACTGTTTGTTAAACTTATATTTCCATTACAAATGTCAGATTATCTATATCTGGCACCAAATTTAGCTTCTTTAGCTCAAATTGTGCTAAATTATTTAGTTCAATAGCCACATTGAATAACATCCTCTTTTTTCTATGAATGGTCTGTCATTGTCTCGTATACTGTTTCTGTTTTTCCAGGTATCCCACGTTCGTTGATGCTGTCCGAGATGTAGATGATGCCCTTTCTATGTGTTTCTTGTTTTCTACGTTCGCTCGCACGGGAAAATGTCACGTTCAGACAATTCAGCTGTGCCGGAGACTTGGCGTGGAATGGATGAACTACATTATCGCCTCACGGTCCCTGAGAAAGGTACTGTAAACACATGCGTGTGCATTATAAACGTTAATTAAATGATTCAGTTTAGTTGATTTCTTAATGATTCTTTTTTTTGTTTCTTCAGGTTTTTCTTTCCATTAAGGGTATTTACTACCAGGCTGAAGTCCTGGGACAAACCATCACATGGATCATGCCTTATCAGTTTGCCCATGATGTGAGTAGAAATACACAGTATATTTTTTCATAATTTTGCTAAAGCATTACGTGAAAAGCACCAGGGAATCCCGAATCAGGACAAACCATGATATTTAAAGTGTTTTTTTTATATATACATATTTTACAAATATTTTTTTATTAATATTTTTATTCAGCAAGGACACAAATTGACCAAAAGAGACCGTAAAGAGTCAAGACAGTAATAATGTTAATAATAAATGCTTTTATTTTGAACCTTCGATTCAAGAAATATTCCTGAAAAAAATGTATCCCTGTTTCCACAAAAATACTGAGCGGCACAACTGTTTTTAACATTGATAATAATAATAAGAAATATTACCAAATTTCTTAAGCAGCAAATCAGCATATTAGAATGATTTCTGAAGACTGGAGTAATGATATTACTGTTTTACTGTGATTTTGAGAAAATAATGCAACCTTCGTGAACATAAGAGACATCTTTCAAAAACATTTTTTTAGCGATGTCAAACTTTAGTAGTAGTTATTGTTGTAACGTTTTTGCACAAATGAGGTTAGGAGAAGCTTTTCATAGACTCGTTTTATTTTAATGATTTAATATTATATAGGAATTGGAATTTTAGTTGTTACCTAACTACTTAACCATGTAAAATCTTTTTAACACATGGCTCTTTTTGAACAGTGTTTTATGTTTTGCAGTATTTTGGATGCTGAGGTCTTTCTATAGATTGTTTTATGATGTCTGTTAACACCCCTGTCCCTGCTCCTCAGCACCCTACAGATGTGGACTACAGAGTTATGGCCACATTTACAGAACTTTACACAACGCTGCTTGGATTCGTCAACTTCCGCCTTTACCAGACCCTCAACCTTGTCTACCCACCCAAGGTATCACACACAAAATGTGCTTCTATTAAATGCCTTTTATTTTTCAGTAGCAGAATTCCAATTCATTCCAATTGGAAATGGAATGTGTGTGTTTTTTTTTGTATTCCGGTGTTTGTTAGCTTGATGGACAAGGAGAGCTCAACCTCAAATCAGAGTGTGAAGAAGATTATGCCCTGGAGTCAGAAAGCTATTCTGAGGTACTGACTATTTAATTTTCTCTTTTCATATCAGCATTAAGTTGGACCAAATATTACAGTGTGTTTAAAGATATGCATCTTCACATCTCCTACCAGAAACTATCAGCGTTAAGTGCCAGTCTGGCCCGTACAGTTCCTTCAGTGGAGGACGAGGAGGCAGAGCTGGACCATTTTCCTGCTGAAGGGGTGAGCGACAGACAGCTGTCTGTATTGTGAACACCTGCAGTGACTTACAGAAATGACCTTTGGTTAATACAAAGAATGTTACATATTAGGAAACATTCTTTAGTTAAAACCAGTATACTTAAAAAATAAATAAATAAAAATACCAGTGATAGACATGGTAATATAATTTATAATAATGAAAACTATGATTATTTTGAGATGATGATGGCTATTTTTATTATTGTTGTTGTTAGTATTATTTTTTTTGTATTGTGCATTGCCAGCGTGACTGCAGGCGACCTTTGTCCTCATTATTTAATGTCGTTTTTAAATGCACTTTCAATTGCAGGAAGACCTGGAGAAAATGGAGTCGAGAGAGAAGATGGAGCTGGAGCAAATCAAACAGAAGAAGCTCTTCGAAGGGCTGAAGTTTTTCCTAAACAGAGAAGTTCCCAGGGAATCGCTGGCTTTTCTCATCAGGTGAAGGAGTGCGACATACCAACTCATCTTTATCACACGCCATCTTATCTATGGCACTTTCCTTAAATCGGGTACAAAATAGTTTGCTGTTCCCTTTTTATAAAGAAGCGAAGGCACAAATTCCATGTTCTTTAGAGCTAGAACTAGATATTAGATTAGATCATTTGAATAATGTAGTAATTAACATAATTAAAAGTAGGTCAACAAATATGTATTTGTCCCATCTCAGCTCAATACAACAACAAAAAACGGTGTCAATCCTTTTTACTGTTAAATTGATATCCAGTCTATTGTATTGTAACAGATATCTTGAGGTTTAGCGGTTTCCCATGCTCTGTTAATAAACTCAGTGACATGCAGGAAGTGATGTCATTTCTACAGCATGGTGGGAACATTGATGTATTTTCTCAACTTTTATCAAGCAGCTATTCAACCATGTAAGACCTGGTTTCACAGACAGGGCTTAGACCATACTAAGACAGGATTAGGCCTAAACGTGCCTTAGAGAAAACATTACTGGTGTCCATCTTGAGAAAAATCAAAAGCATTGATATATTTTAAGATTAATCTGTGCAAGTTTCTTTCAGTTCAAACCGCTCAGTTAGATTTTAGTCTGGGACTAGGCTTAAACCTTGTCTGGGAAACTGGGGGAATAAATTGTGTAATTTTTCTTTAAATTATTGATATACAGTATATATTCTTTTTCAATTTATGAGTTGATTTCTAAGTGGGTTTTTTTTTTTTTTGTTAAATTGCAAACCTTGTATAAAAAAATATCAAATGAAACAAATATCTAGCCTGACCATCTGTGGTGGAGACTGTATTTAATCTCCTCTTTATTAAAAACAACTATTTTGGACGCTATCTGCCAAAGGTTGAAGTTTGTGGTGTATTTGCATACAAGTCAGTGTTATTTTAGTGTGTTATTTAATATACTGATAGTTTTTGTTAATATTTTGAATTTTATTTTCATTTTAGTTACATTTTTAGTAATTTGATGTGGTTTTGTCATTATTAGGTTTTTTAAATATCTGTATAATTAATTTAGTTTATTTTAGTACTTCAATATGAACTAATTTTAAGTGTTTTATGGATGTACTTTTAGTTTTTGTTTTTAGTAAACACCGTTTCAGTTTCAATAACCCCAATGCAAGTAGCTTGTTGAAATGCAGCAGTTCATAGTGTATGTACATTTTTACTGTACCAAAAGTCACATGTTTGTCAGTAGCTAAGAATGTATTGTATGCTGTGCAGGTGTTTCGGTGGACACGTCTCCTGGGATAAATCACTGTGCATTGGCAGCACTTACGATGAAACAGATGAAACAATCACACATCACATTGTGGACAGACCCAGTATCGACAAACAATATATCAACAGGTCTGAAAGCAAATCTCCCCAATTCTGTAGTGTTTACTTAACATTTTACTGTATATTCTTGTACTTAATGCATTTCTCAACTTTGCAGGTACTACATCCAGCCCCAGTGGGTGTTTGACTGTGTCAATGGGAAGATACTGTTACCCGTAGAGGAATATTTCCTGGGAGTTACACTGCCGCCCCATCTGTCACCGTTCGTGGAGGAGAGTGATGGAGATTATGTGCCGCCTGAGAAACTCAAACTCCTGGCCCTGCAGAGAGGAGAGAAGCCACGTGAGGGGTTTATGAAATGATTTTTGGCATATGATTTTTGAGTGATTGTTGACTTCACAAACAATCTCTTCACAGAAGCAGATGAGGAGGAGGAGGAGGAGGAGGATGAGGAAGAAGAGGAGGAGGAGGAGGATGAAGATGATGAAGAGGAAGATGATCAAAGTGAGGATGAAGATGAAGCTGATTTAGCTGAAATGGAGGAGAAGAGAGCTCAGGGAAAGGTAAGATGGTTTTAAGTTTGCAGAAGTTATTTTTGCAGTTATGCTGCAAGTTTAAAAAAAGTAACTCTAGATAGCCTACTGTATCATATTTGATGTGCAGATTTCTTCTCTGAATGTTCAACATGATCAAAACTTTGCTGAAAAACCTGTTGTACATGATCCAACATGCCTTCTGTTGTCTGATTGATAGTTTATTATTTAAGTAAAAGGCCTTTTAGTAGAATTGGAAAACATCCGCATCCAGCTTGTGGTTCACATGTCTTTTTGCAGTAAAATCTTACGGATTTTTATTAAGTACATATTAGAATAGCTTTTATATTGTTACGAATATTTTAAAATGAACTCTTGAGGTACACTTAGTCCGAAATTTTCATACGTGTTTTTGTTTTTCCGTATTCGTCATCCTTTCCTATCAAAATGCTTGCTACGGATGCAAAAATACAGAAAATCGAACCTGATTTGATTTTTTTTTTATGATGATCGAAAGTTTCGCAGGCAGTGTGTAAACGTGATTATTTTTTAACGTGCAAATATTTCAGACGAGAATTTCGGACTGCAAAGACCCCTTCAATTTGCTTGATTATCCATGAATCATTTTTCAGAAAAAACATGTTAAAATGTATTCAATATAATACATCAGGCTTTTTAGGAATGCTTATTTGTTGATCTCTCAATCGATATTTTATTGCATTGCATTGTTTTTTTGCCCCCACCATAAAATCTACAGTTTTGATCATAAAACTAAGCATTTAAATATCGTCCTAAGGCATATTATTGGGAGATATAGACCGACAACTGATATTTATGTGTTTTTTTTATTAAGTAGTCTGTTATACTGTTATAAAGTTCTCATTGATTCATATTACTGGCTATCAAAATTTTGTTTTATATTAATAAATATAAATTTCAAGCAACTGTGCCAAACTGGATATTTTTGCTCCGTTTGGGCCTCTGAATAAAATTGAGGGTTTAATTTTTTTCCTCCTGAAGTATAGTTATTCTTACTATAACATGCTATTATGAGCCATAAAACCCTGATGTATCAAATATGATACTCGACAAAAAACACTTAAGCAAACTTTTTTGATATTTTTTTTGTTATATATATACTTTGACCAAAGATTCAATAAACATTTTGATTAAAAAAAAAACTTTCATGTCAGGTTTTACGGCTTTTACAATGTAATGTGTACAATTGCGTTATTTGATTCTAAATGTGGATGATTTTTTGGCATGGAATTTTTTTGTTGTTGTTGTTGTTGCTGCACCTTAAACATTTTGTGGAGGAATATGTAAAATAAATATAAAATATGTAAAAGTTTGTCATGTGCTGGTTTTCCCTCAGAGTCCGTCAGTAAAGGTGACCCCTGGTAAAGTCAAACCAGAGAACCGAACGCGAACCGAACAAGAGGAGAAAGCAGAGGAGAAGAGACTGGCTATTATGATGATGAAGAAGAGAGAGAAATACCTCTATGACAAGATCATGTTTGGCAAGAAGAGACACGTCAGAGAGGTAAGCCTGCTTAGAAATAGACGTGTTGTACCATTTTACAATTTTATATGCTTTCTTTTGAAAATTAAAAATAGAATTGCATAAAAAGCACACTAATCATTCAGAATAATACTTCATTTTGATTCTTAGTTATTGTTTTGTTTTTTTATGCAGTGAGATATGAGTCTTTGTGGTGTTTTGTAAATGAGTGCTTTGGTTAATGCTTAAATGAATAAAAGTGGTGGAAATTCACAGCTCGCACAGTGGCTGTCAAAGCCCTTTAAAAGGTGCTTGGCCTAGATTTGGCTCATTATTTAAGCTCCAGTGACCTTGACAGACTTCATTGTTCATGAATCTAATGCACACCTTCCAACAGGCTAACAAGCTAGCAGCGAAGAGGAAAGCTCACGATGATGCCAACAAAGCCGACAAGAAGAAGAAGAAGAAAAAGTGTTGATTTGTATTAAAGTGCTTCTTGTGCGTTTTCTCTCTGTCAAGAGACTTTGAGAAGTGTTAATGGGAATTGTACATGATTGTACATGATTCAAGTTTGTTCAAACTGGTTTTCAGTGACACTTCTCTGCATTTCTTATGTCTTCTATTAGTGATGTGCACTCCAGTTTCCTTTTTATAGAAGTTAATACTTTTATTTAGTGGGGATGCATTAATGTGATCAAAATTGACAGTAAAGACAATGTTAAAAGATTAACATTTTAAATAAATGCTGTTCTTTTGAAGTTTCTTTGCAGTCCTGAAAAATGTAGTAAGATGGCTTTTCAGTATTGATGATGATGATGATGATGAATGTTTCTTGAGCTGCAAATCGGTATAATAAAATGATTTCTGAAGGATCATCACACTGAAGATTGGAGTAAAGATGCTGAAAATTCAGCTTTGCATCACAGGATTAAAATACGTTCCAAAATATATTCTAAATTTTAATAATACTTTACAATGTTACTGTTTTGCTTTATTTTTGATCAAATAAATACCACCATGGTAAGCACTGAAAGACTTTTTTCTCAGAAACATAAAAAAAAAACTCTTTAGTGTTTGCAAAACACTTTTAAATCTCTCTTTATGTGAGTAAACCTTTTGTTTGACTTAGTCGTTTAGTTTCTCGTGTAAATAGGTCTTGACACCCAAGGGCAAAGAAGTCTAGTATGTACTGGTGTTTGAAAAAACCATTGACGCTCCCTTCCCTAAGGACTCTTATGTTGGACATCACAACATAAAAGTGGCTTTAGACACGAGGGTTAATTAGACTCACTGCTACTGAAAAGTCGTTCCTTATGCAAAATGCCTTTAAAGGCTAAGCCAGTCGCTCAGAGATTTTAGCTGGGTTCAAAGACAGTACTAACCAGTAAATCATGTTGTAACCTTGAAATTATGGCTTGTATGTATTATAGTCGGTCCTGAGTATGAACGTACCTTTCGGACCACAAATGTAAAAAACAACAACGTTGTCTCGCCAACATTTGGCATTTCCCTCAGACACAAAAAAGCGCATGAATAGCCAGCCTATAGTAGGGTGACCATACGTCCTCTTTTCCCCGGACATGTCCTACCTACAAAAATGCGCGCACTGTGTAAAGGGAGCACATCTTACAAGATCAGATATTTGTCATTGAGCTCAGGATCTGTTGAGCAGCAAATCCTCAAGCATGGTCTTGTCAGTCATCGACCTGTGATGAATCAAATCTGACTCCTGCAGCTATTGTTGGATGCAGGGTTGCCAATTCTGCGTTTGACAACTTTTAAACTGTTGCCATGGGTTGATTTTCCCAAGTGGGTTAAAGGTATGAAATATTGCATAAATTACATTTGACTGAAATGCTTGTATTGAAACATTTTGCATTCTACCTAATATAAAACGTGGATTTTTACATTAACTGCTCCCTCCTGGTGGAATGACCTGCCCAACTCAATTCAAGCAGCCTTAATATTTTCAAGAAACGGCTGAAAACACTCATCTTCATTTGACCCTCTAACTCTAGCACTCTCTATTCTAATGTTAATTCTATTTTTATCTGCTTGTTTTTTTTATTACAAAAACTTTCCCCTCTAACATTTACACTCTCTGTTCTATTTCTGTTCTAACTTGTTTTATTTAAAGGAAAAAAGAGTCTTTAGCCACTAGCATTCTCTATTCTTTCTACTTATTTTCTTTTTATTTATTCTAAATAATGACCTTCTAACACTAGCATTATCTATTGTTTTTCTGTTTTATTGACTATATTTTTATTTAAAAACTACCCTCTAACACTAGCATTCCCTATTCTTTTTCTATTCTATCTACTTGTTTTCTTTTAATGTATTATAAAAACTAAATAAGCAAACAAACAAAACTTGCTACGTATACCACCACTGTCCTCTTTTTGGAAAACTAAAATATGGTCACCCTACCTATAGACTACATTAAAAAAAATTCTACGAAATTTGTTTTTTGACGCAAAGTCTTCCCAGCACAAGTGAAACACAAATGTAAGGTACTTTCTTTTATTCTCTTATGTAGGCTGTTATTTTTAGTCATACTGAATTATTTCTGTTTTACACAATGGCTATGGTGGTCTTTGTAAAAAACTATTTATTTTGCTTCATAAATAGGCTACAGTCCAGTGGACGTGGCAAAACGCTGTGAATTTTCCCTAATATAAAAACTAGCTAACTTTTTAATGGATGTATATATTGGGAAATGTAGCTTGAGTTGTACAGATTTTGAAATCCACAGAGAATGAAGGTTGCTGTGAGAAAATGGGTGTTTCAGATTGCATTGAATTCCTCATTGTGGATTTTCCAAGTGCTGAATGGAGTCAGATTCTCCTGGTTTAGGGTGGCAAGCTGAATTATTTAGCTCTGAATGTTCTCCAGTGTCCATTTCAGTCCTTTGAGACAGAATTTGGTTATACTAGGTATAAAAAAAAACTAGTATAGGCAGGCTTTGTATAAATCTGAATTTGTTTGAACTGAGTTCAAAAGTGATCTGCTCTCTTTTATTCTGTAAGCATGTGTATAACATGTGACGTGGTCTCTTCCTTGTAAGTCACACCATTCAGATGTTTTTTTTTTATTGTATGAGGTGTTTGTTATCAGCAAAGCCCTATACCCTTGGTAGCAGCTTTATATGTTTGCACTTTCTTTGTATTTGTGGTGAGAAGTTATGACGTTGGTGTTCTCCTCGCCGCTGTGTAACCCCTGTGGGCTTTAGGCCAGGCAACTCATGGCCCTTTTTATCACTAATTCATGTTCACGCACACAAGCATGCAGTGTTACCCACGTTACCCATCTGCATTCCAGCCATGTCGCTCTTACATTGCCTGGCACTGGCATGACATTCTGTGTGTCCGTGTGTGTGGCTGCAGACAATGAACTGAGTGTTTGAGAAGATCTAGATGAACAGAATAATCTTGTGCTGGACAGTAAGAGACATTGAGAAGTGAGCGAAATAAAGAGAATGGATTGGGTGATGTCACTCAAGAAGAATGTAAAGATAAGAGTATTGATCAGTGAATTACAGCAATATCAGTAGCTCTTACAGTTCACAATTAAAATTCTGTCATCATTTATTCACCCTAAATTTGTTCCAAAGCTGCATGAGTTTCTTTCCTCTGTTGATAACGAAAAATATATTTTGAAGGAAGTTGGTAACCAAACAGTTAATGGTAACCATTAACTTCCATAGTATTTGTTTCCATATGGAAGTCAATGGCTACCGTCAACTATTTGCTTACCAATATTCTTCAAAATATTTATGCATTATAATCAAATTTCAAAGACCCACACATTAAGTCATTTAACCCTTTGGCTAAACTAAGTGTCAATCTTTTTCTGAGTAAATTTGCAAGTCTGTGCCACTGATGTGTTCACGGGTGGGATCTCATTTCATTTTTTTGGTGGGTTTTATTTCATTTACATGAACTAAGAATTTTCCACGTCGGCTTCACTTGAAGCCATACGGTTAACATTACAAATCTGTGTCAACAACTTTTATTTAATAATTGCTAGTAATAAAGACAAAAGCACATAACAAAATTTAAAAAAAATTAAATTTGAAAACAAACAAAAAAAAAAAGTTAAAAGTTATATTTTATAACAATTTTTCACAAATGCTTCCCAAATTTTAACAAATCACTTTATTCCTGTATTCAGACAACCTTAGATAGAGCATCTAAAATGGATAATGTGTCAAGTGATTGTTTAATTTATGATCTCCTGGCACAAACCTCTTTATGGAAACTCATACAGCAACATAAACAAACACTGATATAAGAAGCATGAAAACCATCAATATGATCCAGAAAGTTCTTCCTTGTGGCAAAAGTTCTTCCTGAGCTTGTCTATTCATTCCTATGGGAGTGTCTTCACATGAAACTAACTGTCACTAACCCATCTTGTAAAAGTGAGTGAAGTGAAGTGACATTCAGCCAAGTATGGTGACCCATACTCGGAATTCGTGCTCTGCATTTAACCCATCCAACGTGCACACACACAGCAGTGAACACACACACACCGTGAACACACACCCGGAGCAGTGGGCAGCCATTTATGCTGTGGCGCCCGGGGAGCAGTTGGGGGTTCGGTGCCTTGCTCAAGGGCACCTCAGTCGTGGTATTGAGGGTGGAGAGAGCGCTGGACATTCACTCCCCCCACCTACAATCCCTGCCGGCTGGAGACTTGAACCCGCAACCTTTGGATCACGAGTCCAACTCTCTAACCATTAGGCCACGACTTCCCCTTCTACACTTCTTAATAATCTAGGCTTAGTTTAAACCTCATGTTGTGTTCCGGTCATTTTTACCTGGTGAGGATGTTCTTTTTCTTGAAAATGCTAGTTTATGTTATCGTATTAGACTTAAATTTACTGACTTAGCTAATTCTGGGTATAACAACTTTTCACTCAAAAACTGAGGTGCATAAGCTGAGATCAGAGAGGCTTATGATCAAACAACTCCATAAAATAAAAAAACGAAGATTTTTGACTAGGAACAGCAGATTAGGTAAAGGATTTTCAATGCAGCATAAGAGTCAAATGTTTCTCCAACTTTTAAAATAATTTCTGTGCCATGAGTACTGACCAGTTTACTTTAATTAAATTTCATCATCGAACCTGATCCATACTAAGAATGTGTTTTTATGACTTGGACATTGAAAGCTAAGCAAACTGGTGCAGTTTGGGACAGGAATTGTGTATTGGCCCCTCTCATGCATTTAACTACACTTTCTAGCAACTTTTCCACTTCAAACCAGCAATCTGTTCTCAATGGCTCTCTGTTTCCACCTTGATCAGGCCCCTCCTCCTTTCTTTTGTTCCTTTCCCTCCCTCTTGCTCATTTTCTCTCGCTAACCCTGTTCTGTTCTGAATCTCTTCCTCTCCTATTCTTTTCTGTCTTTCTGCCTTGCCTTTTCTTATCCTAACTTCACCTCCCTCCTTCTGCCTTCTGTCTTCTCCTGTACACTCATTCACAAATGCAAACAGACACACAGAGTGACAAGTGCAGGTCCCCAGACAGCTGGTCTTGCGTCACAGAGAGCGCAAGCTGAGCCTCTTCTGTATGCAGTTTAGCCAGCTCAGCTCTACAGTGTGCAGACGGAGGAGGAGGAGAGGAGAGGCGGGGGCTTTAAAATCATCAGGTGTGTGTGTGTGTGTGTGCAGGGTGAATGATCGCCTGGATATTTCACAGAGGATAAGAGGGATACAGATCTGTTAACCTTGGATAGCATGACTGGACAGTTAACTGTGAAAGAATTGATGTCTTTCCAGCCTTGACCATGCATCATTGTTAACAAAGGCAGATTTTTCTCTTCAGAGTCATTGCTTTTTTTCTGCCAATCAAGCTGTGACAGGAATCTACATGATTTGGTAAGATATTATACCATTTTTTTTATATTTAATCTTCAATTTAAAATATATTGGGAGAATATTTACAGTGTGATTGTATTGCCATTGTTTAAATAAGTTGGTAGTACCTTTAAACTTGTGGCAAAAATCAGATGTCTATTGTCTATTTTTTAGTCTGAACATCCTCACAATGTACTCAAAAAAGATAATTGTTGTTTGATGAAAGTTTCAGGTTTTCTGGGTTTAAGCATAAACCTCACTAAATTCTGTTATATTTTTTAAAAACAAGTAAGTAATAATTGAACAATGTGGTAAGAAAAATACATTTAATTACACATATAATCTGTGAAAGCCTTAATAATTTATACAGTTTATACAGTAGATTTAGCTTGTTTAGATATTGTTACTTAAAAAGTAAATAAAATGCATATTTTATTTTATTTTATTATATCATTTGCTCCAACAATGTCACAATGAGGCCTTACAATGCCGAATCCTAAAAAATTTAAATATTTGTTTTATTCTTATGATGTGTTAAGGTGAATACATTTAAATCAATGTTCTATAAAAGCCTTATTTTATATATATATATATATATATAAATAAAAAAAGTAAATAAAAGCCTTAATGTTTATGCAGTTGTTCTATGGATACTTAGAGATTTTGCTGGGAAACAAAATAAAAACACATTATTATTTTATTATTTATGATTATGACAAATATAATCTAATTTGCTGATGGAATGTCATGTGTTTTATATCCCAAACACTTCTATATCACCATGAGGCCTCACAATGCTGAATCTAATGAAATATCCACTTCATCCTAAACTTTTCTCTATAATCAAGCTGCTCAATCTGACTGATTTCATGTGGCAAAGGAAAAGGAACCTTTATTCTATTTGTATCCCATCATCAAACTTCATTACAGTGGTTTCTTTTCTGTTATGAATTTGCCAGCAGCACTTCAGATATCACATGTGACATTCTTTGTTAAATCACAGAAATTAATCAGATTGCATTTAAATTTAAATGCATAAATACAACATTCAACATCTCCAAAGACTTTTATACGATGTACTGATAGATCACAATTCTCCACGAAAACAATGCTTGTGTTTGATGGACGCAATAATGCATTTATTTTATCCTAAATTAGAGCTGCAGCTGCTGTAGTAATTCTTTGTGGTTCTGTAAAATCCTCGTTATTTGTGACCATCAGCATAACAATGATGATGTTGTTAGTGTTTTTGCTGTCAACAAAGGATGACTTTGAAAGATGCAGGGTTAAAGATTGCTGCAAATCAGAACAATGGGTGCCTTCAGACTTTTTCTGTCCTTTCTAGATTTCTAGTCTCTGCTGGTGTTTTTGAGAGAAACAGCTTTGTTTCTTCGGTCTCTCCGTCTATTTTTTGGTGCTGGTGCTCAGCAGCATATGGCTGTCGTAGTCAGTGCTTAACATGCTCTTGGTAGTATTAAGTTATCCACCTGTGGCCCTGCACTGCAGATATCTGATCCTGGTCTATGAGGCATGAAGAGATGCGGACAGTGTCACTTTTCTTCTGAATGCATAATTAATTCGCTGGACAGCTGGCCTTCATAATGAACCCCCTGCAGTAGCACTGTCTCAGCAACTGCTATGCATTAATCTCAGCATTAAAATGTATAATTCTATATATTTTTATTTGGAAAATGCTTTTAATATTTATTTTTGAATTCGTTTGTTTTGTGGGTTGTTTACATGACATGCCAATTGGGTAGTAATTGATTTCATGTAATCTGGATTATGTAATCAGATTCCAAAAATTAAGCATTTGTAATTAGATTAAATGTGACCCTGGACCACAAAACCAGTCATAAGGGTTCATTTTTCAAAACCGAGATTCATACATCTGAAAAAAGAATACCTAAGCTTTCCATTGAGGTATGGTTTGTTATAATAGGACAATATTTGGCCGAGATATAACTATTTGAAAATCTATAATTCTAACCCCTACAATGTATTTTTGGCTATTGCTACAAATATACCCCAGCGACTTAAGACTGGTTTTGTGGTCCAGGGTTACAAATGACCTTTTAAAATACTCGTAATTAAACTACAGTTACTTTTTTATTGATTACATGATTACATATTATTCACACAATAGCAATAAATTATTTATAATTTGATTCACATTATTCGCAAATTCACATTATTTCTTATTTACATTTAATGCAGGGATTCCCAAACTTTTTTTTCACCTCTTTCACCTAATATATTTACTTTAAGGTAATAATTTAATAATTAAGTAGCACATATGCATATCAACGGTTCCCGTTGTTAATGGTCACATAGCATGCAGGTAACCAAATGTAATATTTGATCTTTTTTAATAAGCGATTTATTTCAGCTGATGTTATTTTTAAATTATTTATTTTAATTTAACATTTTTATGATGTAGGCTAATAAATTATTTGCTTTTCATTAAATGAACTTCTTGCAGTTCCTTCGCGAACCCCAGTTTGAGCTAAACTCCATTAACGAATATACAGTATTTTCTTTCTCTTTGTATTTTATATCAATATGGTGCAAGATTATCCCATCTAAATCAATGCGATGAACGAGTTGGGTCAAAAGTAATCTTAAAGTTATCAGAAAGTACCTAGTATGTGCAATGTAATGGATTTAACTAGCCTAAAATTTTTTGTACCTCTGCATCTCATGCATGTCCTATTAAACTATTAATTTAGATGCAATCTATTATATAATACATATTTTGTTCATAAATTGTATCTAGAGAGAAGATTGTTAAACATATCCGGACAAACATAATTTTTTTTTTTTTTTTATAAATTGTGTTTTTTAGGCTATTGTCCTTGCCCATTCTCCAAGTCTTTTTGGTCAAAAGTTACCATGTTAATTTCTTTCTGCTGTAACAAAATGATCGAAATGACAGAATCTATCATTTTCCTGTCAGATTTTCATTCTAAAGACAGCAATCTTGAACATGCTGTATTATTGCTTTGTCTTCTGGGTAAATTTCACCTTCATAAAGCCAGAACCATTCATTGTAAACCTAACTTTAGAATGTTTTCATCTGATGTAAAATCTCTTTTTACTTCTTTTAAGAATGTGTCCAAACCTTTGAATTCAAAGGCTTCTAAAACATTAAACATTCTTGAATCTGTTGTAAGGTATCTGTAAATGTTTTTTTGGTGACGTTATATTATGCTGATTTGTGTAGATACCTACATGTGAAGTTGTCCGTATGCCCCATGTTAATTCTCAAATATTGTAATGTTTTGATTTGCAATAAAAAAAATTAAAAGACTATATTGTCCTCAAATTACTTCAGAATAGGCTACTTTACTGTAGGTGTAGGATAACATTATTTTTTAAGTGTCAACTTTAAGATAATATACAGTTAAAGTGACAAAAATGATTTAAATTGAAAGCAATATTTTATGCCACGTATTAATTTATGTGATGAGTAGCCGTGTAATGATAATGTTTTCGCTATTTAGGCCTGTTATTATGTTATACATACAGTTATATGACATTAGATGAACTGAGAGATTACATGAAGTATTTTTATATTTAAAAAATATATGTAAAATATTAACATGCGGCAGAGATAACTTTCATATGAAAAATTAACTATGCATCCACTGAGGGGGAAAAAAACCTCATCTGTTTCTCATCAGAGTCCTTTACGTTCCTAAGGGCTTTTGGTCCAAAAGTGTGGACTCAAAAGGGGTTTCTCAAAAGGATTCTCATGTTTACTTCAAATTTCTTTAGAGAAGAATATGAATGTATTTTTTTCTGTTTCAGTGGAAATAAATCAGCGATTGGAAATAGAGGAAACCTTAAAATAAATAGTGACCTGCTACATCACTTAAAATGAAAATATTCTAGAATTGCACATAGCTGAATTACCTACAATCCCCACATAAGTACATGTTGAGCAGATGTAGATTGCATGGCTGAACTCAGGGGAGAAAAGCAACTGAATGAGCAGCAGTGTACCTAAATAATTGGGCACTTGAGGAAATGGTGACGAATATCTCTTAACACACTAGAAATGCTTCGATAATCAAATGCTATCAGCACTAGAGGACTCTGCATATGTAAGCACAACACATAGCTCAGCACATTTTACTGTATTTACGTAAAAGGGCCTTAAGAGATATAATGAAGTTGCACTTAGTAGCACTAAATCGTTATTGAAGCTTCTTTCTCTTTGCTTCAGGGTTTTCTTCCAGGGTCCAACCAGGCAGCTATGATGGTTGGAAAGCCAGTCAAGCAGTGGAGGTCCATCTGTAAGGGACTGATCCTGGGTGCGCTCCTGACCATCTGCATGATTCTTTTGTACTGCCTGTCGGCCCCAGAGGTCCAGTTTGGCCTGCAAGAGTGAGTTCCTTCATGTATTTTGAACAAGAATAATGGACTAAGCAATAAACAGTCTACAGCCTACAACCTAGCCAAAGTTTCAGTGGATTAGAGAAGATTTAGTCTAAGCCCTGTCTGTGAAACCAGGACCATATGTATCTATCTATACAGCTGCATAATTGTCATGAAAATGATGCCACAAACCATATTATTTTAAATATTTAATTTTTTATGTTATGGATAAAGATTTTCTCATAGCAACATAGCATAGCATTTTTTTTTTGTGTTTATTTATCGGTTTTATGATCATAGTAGTGAAGAACTTATTATAAAGATGTATATATATCTGTGCATCTAAAATACATTCAAATTACAATATTTTGTTAATTTTTGTTTACAGGCTCCCAGTGCCTTACTCATGTGCTCATCGCCCTTCTGCCGCCCACTCCTCAACAATCACTAACAGCTCCCATCAAGCCTCTGGGCAGCAAACCTGCACTCCAAAAGTGGACCTCATGTTCATGAAAACCCATAAAACAGCTAGCAGCACTTTCCTCAACATTCTCTTTCGCTTTGGTGAAAGACACCACCTCAAATTTGCCTTCCCCAACAGCCGCAATGACTTCTTTTACCCGTCGCCTTTCCATCGCTCACAAGTGAAGGACTACAGGCCGGGAATGTGTTTCAACATCATCTGTAATCACATGCGTTTCAATGCTGCTGAGGTGGCCAAAGTGCTTCCAGCCGACACCTCGTACATCACAATCCTCCGGGACCCGGCTGATCTCGCTGAGTCCTCGTTCCACTATTTTGGACGCATTGTACCTCTCACTTGGAAGCTTTCTGGAGATGATAAGCTGAGAGAATTCCTGATGGATCCAAAGCTCTACTACGACCCAGAGGGATTCAATTCGTTCTATCTGAAAAACTTGCTTTTCTTTGACTTTGGACAGGATAATAACTTACATCCAGATGACCCAAAAGTGGACGAGGCCATTCAAGCAATCGCCAAGCGCTTCCATTTGGTAATGCTGGTGGAGCATTTCGAAGAGTCGCTCATCCTGCTCAAGGACTCCCTCTGCTGGGACATGGATGACTTGCTTTTCTTCAAACTCAATGCCCGGAAAGGTTCAACTGTTTCTAAACTGACTCCAGAGCTCAGGGCCAAAGCGCTGGAATGGAACGCCATCGATTGGAAGCTTTACCAGTATTTCAACGCCACCTTCTGGCATAAAGTGGACGCTTACGGCTGTGAGCGCATGGTGAGAGATGTTGCAGAGCTGCAGCGCAGAAACGCAGAAATGGCTTCCATTTGCATTGAAGGAGGCCACGCTGTTGATGCAGGAAGCATCTTGGAGACATCCATGCAGCCGTGGCAACCCATTGGTGAGAAGTCAATTATGGGATACAATCTGAAAAAGAATGTCGACAAAGCACATCGAAAGCTCTGCAGGAAGATGCTCACGCCAGAGCTGCAGTATCTCACTGATATGGGTGTCAACCTGTGGATAACAAGACTGTGGGGTCACATAAGAGAGATCCTTCACTGGTAGCTCAGAAAAATTGGGAGCTTGTTTCCGCCACCTAATAAAAGATTAAAATCTCATTGTGACTTTTCCACCTTTTTTCTCACAATTCAGACATTTTTTCTCAGATTTTGTCTTCCACAATTCAGACTGCTTTTCTTCAGAATTGCAAATTTATATCTCACAATTTAGGCTTTTTTTTTTTTTTTTTTACAGAAATGCGAGATATAAACCCTGTTAAATAAATAGAAATAAAAAAAATTAAAAAGGTAATTGTGACTTTTTGATTTTTCTTAGAATTGTGATTTTACGCCTTGCATTTGTGAGTTATAAAATCGTTTTTTTTTTCTCAGAATTGAAAGTTTATCACACAATTATCTTGCAATTCTGTGAAAAAAGTCTGAATTGCAAGATACAACTCTAAACTGGGAGATATATACTCGCAATTCTGAGAAATAAATTCTGAATTGCAAAATATAATATAAATATAATATAAACTTGCAATTTGGAGAAGAAAAGTCTGAATTGTGGAATTGAAAGATAAAAATTCTGAATTGTGAAATAAAAACTTGCAATTCAAAGAAAAAAGACTTAATTAGGAAAAGTTTTTTTTTATTCTGTGGCCGAAATAAGTTTCCATAGACTTGTAAACAACCGACCTAAAACCTGTTTTTCTGTGTCAGAAAGAAATAAAAACATTAAAAGACATGACTGAATAAAACATTTTCATATTTAAATGAATCTTACCCAAATAAGTGGTGACAGTCACATCTTTAACATGTTAGTTTTGTGTTCTGAACTGTACTGTAAGTCACTGCTATGTATTACATGTACGTAGTGTGTGGGTGCTTGAATCAATCATCAAAATGAATCAACTACTGTTGAATGACCTCATTCTTTGAAGCTCTTATTGTTGGTGCCAATGGCAATAGCAATAATTTCTTGAACTGGTTTAGACTCATTCAGAACTTGAGCTTTACTGTTATCATCACATGAATGATACAGTAAATAACTCGAATGTTGAGTGGAGAGGTGCTTTTAAGCTGAAATGTGATGTCGTTCCTGTGGAAGAAGCCACTGAGCAGCAATGAAATCCACGAAAGATGACAAAATAAAAACTTTATGTAACATACACGTGTCTCGTTCATGTTTCACTGTCACTGTTAGCACAGATCTATTCTGAGTTCAGAATGGATAAATGAATAAACACAACTGATTCAGATTGCCTTTGGTGTATATTGCATGTGAACATACACACATTCTCTTCTCACAAAAATACAGCTTAAGTGCATAATGAATATGATTGACCCACCCAGGTTAGACTCTTGCAGAAAACTTGCAGTTGCAGTTGTGCTGTTTGATAATGCACACTAACCTTTCTCCATATATGCCTTAAATAAGAAAGGATCAGCAGTGTATTTCAGCAGAAGATGACCACTTCATAAATGCATTTCAATATGTGATGTACATCTATACTTGTCACTAAGCCTAGAAGAATAACAGTTATTTAAGAAATTATTTTATGTGTGGTTATGTGATGTGACAATGTGAGCTAACGTCAGTGTCATTTTAGTATCATTGATAAATAGGCCTATAGTTTTTATTAATATTTTTAATAAGTTTTTATTTTTACGTTGTTTGTTTTTTTGGTTGAAGTTTTAGTATTTTTGTTGTGTGTTTTTGTCATTTTTATTTTATTATTACATTTTAAAATGTGTCTAGATTTTATATTGATATTTTTTTTTTGGGGGGGGGGGGGTATGTTTTGGTTATTTTAGTAATGCATTCAACTCAATGAATGAGCGAAGATAACTGGCACAATAATATTTCAAATGGGTGATCAACACATGTTATTTATAAAGCTCAGATAGATAGATAGATAGATAGATAGATAGATAGATAGATAGATAGATAGATAGATAGATAGATAGATAGATAGATAGATAGATAGATAGATAGATAGATAGATAGATAGATAGATAGATAGATAGATAGATGGATGGATGGATGGATGGATGGATGGATGGATGGACGGGCGGACGGACGGACGGACAGTCAGGCAGGCAGGCAGGCAGACAGACAGATAGATTTAATTAATTAATATCAATAAGTTTTACATATTATATCTTTACAGCAGCCCCAAGACTTTCTTCAGCTTAACATGGGCTTCATTCATTATATTTTGAGGTTTTTAGTTATCTAAATATTCCGCATCGAAAAAGGAAAATAAAAACGTTCTTCTGTTTCACGCCGGACACATTTTACAGTCGCACTGAGCGGTGACCGGAAGTGTGTTTTAAACAGTCGGAGGATTTGTGTTGGTTGTTTAGGCGTTTATAAACTTTTATTATTTTATTTGCTACAGCCTCTTGGTCCGCAAAAATGGGGAAAAGACAACATCAAAAAGATAAGATGTGAGTTGAAATAAAACATAACGCGAGTAGAATATGACATTTTTGCTCTCAACAGTACTATAGAGCAGTTATATTTGATGATGTCACTGAAAACTAAATCAGTATATTCTTTATTGCATTGATATCGTGTTGATTTCCTATTGTTTAATTTAAATCTGATTATTCAATAATTATAATAACGTTCGTTATATCTGTTTCAGGTACATCACATGTGCAGAATACACTCAGTTTTATGGAGGCAAGAAATCAGGTAAAGTTACTTAAACTAGTCTGGATGCACTGAGAACACATCTGTCGAAACATCAGTCAACAGTGTACACAAAACAGTGTGGGATACATTTTACAATATGAGCAAATCAAACAAACACTGTTTACATTTGCAGTCCTCTGTATATATATATTATTAGATATATTCCTTATATATATTCTAGAAAGTAAAGTGTAGTGTCATTTGATGTGATGTGAAGGGAAAAGATTGTAAAACCTGACATTTCAGGGTTTCCACAGTATCTGGAAAATGTTAAAATTGTGATTTTTCAGGCCATGAATAAATAAATCATAAACAAAATATTCAGCAAAGCTGGATTAAATTGATCCAACGTAATAGTAAAGCCATTTATAATGTTACAAAAGATTTCTATTTCAAGTAAATGCTTTCTAAGAAATATTTCTAGAAATCAAGCGTATTATAATGATTTCTGAAGGATCATGTGACATTGATGATGCTGCGCATAACAGGAATAAATTGCATTTTACAATATATTAAAACAACACAGATATTTCTAACCCTAGTTATAGTTCACAATATTTAGCATTTTAAAAAAATTTACCAACTCAAACAAATGCTGTTGGTTTTGCTGTCACTCGCTGTGTTTGTTTGTTTGATTGCACTGCATATAGTTTTATTTTGTGCACTTTTTGTTTGATATTGCTGGTGCTTTTTCCTCCCGAAACCCCCTGGGATGAGTAAAATGAGCCTTTTGTCATCATGTTTATAGAAATCCCACAAGCCAATTTCAGACGTCTGCCCTTTGATCACTGCAGGTGAGTTTCCACTTCTTTCATGTTTCATCTGGTCAGTAATTTAGGTCTAGCACAATAGATTCTGCTTTCATAACATAATAGATTCTGCGTTTGTTGATCAGTGTTTCAAAAGATGCTTTCATTGCATTTATGTGAATTAAAGCTGCTGTGTGTCAGTTTTTCCCCCCGAATGTTAAAATACTTTTCTCCTATTCTAGTTTAATATGCAGGGACAATTATTAGTGAGACATTTGTAAGTTGACTGTTAATTTTAAAACATTGCTCTGTTTTTTTGGGGTGACCTGAAACAGTCAGTATAGTTGCAGATCTGTTTGGTGGCTCAGAAATGACACACAGCAGGTTTAGTGTCATACTATGTGTTTGATTTTTAATGTTTGTCTTTTATCTCTTGCATAGTTTGTCTCTTCAGCCCTTTGAGTATCCCATGTGCACGGTGGATGGCCTGGTTTTTGATCTAATGTGAGTAAATTACTCTCACCAACATCAAAATGAGTAATTTGCATTCATGATTTAATAAAAATAATACACATATTTATAGTAGCTTATATTTATTATTACAGACACTACCCTTTTAAAGTTTGGAGGGGGTTAAATTAATACTTTTATTCAGCAAGGATGCATTAAATTGATCAAAAGTGACATAAGTTTTTAGTTATATTGAAAACGTTTTCTTTTTTTCTACACTGAAGACTGGAGTAATGATGCTGATCATTCTGATGTTTCCAGCACAGGAATAAATTACATTTTAAAATATATTAACATAGAAAAGTTTTAAATTGTGATATTTTACAATGGTACATTTTTTTACTGTGTCGATGCAAGAAAAAAAAAAAAGATTAACATTTGTTTTCTCTCTAGGAGCATAGTGCCTTGGATTAAGAAGTTTGGTACCAACCCCATAACTGGAGAGGTATTTTAGTTATTCCTATTTATTATACTTTATTTATTTGACACTGGCCAATACACTTTAAGTAAATCAGAGGTGAAAGCTTTTTATGATCAAATATCCTGCATGGATTCAACCACCAGAGGGTGTCAGACTCCATTTGAGGGGAAGCCAAGTGCTTGACTGATGACACCAAGTAAAATGCAATATCATCAACTCCAGATGATGCTATCTGTGTGCTTGCCTGTGCATCCTAGAGTATCCAAAGCTATAAAGCAGAATCTCTTAGTGCTGTTTTCCAAGGTATACATGCATTTAGGGTTAGTAAACCTCTTAAGTAATAAACTTGTCTTGTTTGTGATACGGACCTTAAATCATGTGATATGTTGAGTAGAGATGTGTGACAGCTTCTTTATGCAATTAGACTTATGATTTTTACCTTTCAGATAATAAACTGGGCCAAAAAATCCCATCGACTTGCATTGAATTAGGTACCTGAGCCTCTCATGTGAGTTTGTTTTTTGTTTTTTTTACCCTGGTTCAGTAACCAATTAAGTAAAACTATTAAAAATCAATTTTCTTTTAATAATTGAAATAAAATATAAATTTAAAACATAATTAAAAATAAATATAAATTTAAAAAGCTATTAAAATAACAAGTGTGTACATTTAAATTATGAAAATCATATATGATATACATTCTAAAATAAAAGCAAACTGAAATGAATATTAAAAATATTATTACATTTTAAATGCTACAATATCATATATTTAATAACACCAGTAACTAACAATCTAGCAGCCACACAGGAACGCTCTTAAAAAAACATTCAAAGCCCAATATACGTTGGTTAAAAAGTGCAAATCAAATGTTAAGATAACCCAAAGCCTTTCATAATCATAATTTCATTACATATTTGCTAAACGGTAGATATATTCTGCTTTGAGAGTTTAATTTTATTTTATAGTCTAGTTTAATGTGAGGGAAAATGCTCCATTGTACCCAAAAGAATTTAAAAATAATCATAACAGATGCGAAAGAAATAAAATTAACAGTAAAATGTCATTAAAAACAAAGAAAAAAGAGGAAAATAAATTATGAAAGTGCCAATAAAATGTTATTAATGATAACCGAAAGCCTTTCATAATCTTAATTTCATTACATGCGGCCAAACAGTAGGTATTTTATGCTCTAAGAGTTTAATTTTATGTTTTGGAGAGTAGTCAAGTTTAATGCGTTGCTTAGAGGGAAAATAATCTGTTACTGTATTCGTCTAGAAATCATTATTGAGACAGTAATGAAGATATTTCACAGGCCCGCTGACGGTGGCTAACAGCGTTCAGTGTGCCAGGAGTGGATGTGGGTGTAAATTGCTGCATACTCAGTTCACTGGACACACGTCACTGCACTCTTAATTTATGGAGTAGGAATTATAGGATCTCTGTGTGCACGCTGCATGCATAATCGGTTAGCACTAGCATCAGAAGAAGTTGTGTGAATGTTTACAGAGAGCACGATGTAGGGCGTCCTGTATTTACTCGCTTTAAAATTTATATTCACTGTCCACATGGCTGTCATGTGTAATGCATCTTTACATCTTCATAGCTGTGCATCTGAGTGAGAGCATGTCTGGACATGCCACAATGGGTTTGTGTGTGTGTTCAGTGTGACTGTGTTATCTGAAGTATTCATGATTGATTTGTCTGGCTAGATGGAGAGGAGGAAAGTAAGTGCGGGAGTTGACTAGGACTGATGAGAAACACAGACCGTGTGTGTGTGTGTGTGTTTGAGAGTGACTTTTAAGAGATCCTTTCGACTTGTTCTCCTGTGCAGATCATGCTCTCATGTGCTCTGCTTTACAAATGTGTGTTTAAATGGGTAGTAGGGAGGCAGGTAATCAGATTTGTGTTATGTTTCACTCTTATATATTGCATCTTTGAAGTGTCAATGTGTGTTTGTTAGGCAAGGCAAGTCCAGTACCCCTTGATATGTTAAGTTAATATTTCAATTTAATGACACATTCGCGTTTACACAGATCTTTGATATAAGTCTATAATTTTGACTTTTTAGCTGGACTTTAATGTGAACTCAAACATCTTTGTAGTTCGCATTCGCATTGGTGTTTTGAGAAACCAATCAATTTGAAACATGCAGCACATCAGACTGTTAGTTAATTAATTAAACAATTATTTGACAGCCATTAATTTGATAATCACACTATGCGTCATCAGTGTTATTATGAACTGATGTTTAAAATTCTGTGTTTTTGTCTCATTTTAAAGTTTTTTTTTAATATTATTATTTTAATTTGACTATCGCAGCCCTGTTTATTTATTTAAATTGAAGTTTTATTATCTTCATCAACTCTCAAACCTCCTGCAGTTCCCTCACAAACCCCCAGGTTCAAAGTTTAATTCAGAGTGCTTTACATAAAACAAAAGATTTAGAAATAATCATACCAGAAGCTTAAGAAATGAAGTTAAAAAAGTGCAATTGATTTGCTATGTAATTAAAAACAAATAAAAAGAAATGACGACGCTGTGCATCAGATGAATGCCACAGTGTTCTTTAATAGATGCATAGCTAAGCATTCTTAAGGACATGAAGTCACAATTTAATCTATTTTCCTAATAAAGCCCTTTTACTGTGCAAAATTAATGAATGCATGATATTCATCATCATTTATCGAAATATAATGCATTTCACGAGTAAGAATATAATGCATTTCTCAAGTACACAGTGTGGTCAGTTTAAATGTACTGTGCAGGCAGTCCTCTGTCACCAAGTATAAAACCAATAAAAAAGGAGCAGTTTTTATTTGAAATAGAATTGTTTTGTAATATTATAAATGTTTGAGCTGTCGCTTTTGGTCAACTTATTGTGTTTTCAATGAAAGCATGATTTCAAACTGACCCTGAATTTTTGAACAATAGTGTACATCACCTTTAAATATTGTGATTTATGAGTCTCAGTTTTAATATGTTAAAAAATAAACTGGCCAGCACTAAGTAGCACTTTAGGCAGTCATATAAATCTTTCTTTGCTCATCTCATCTAAGTGTCATTAGAGACAGGAATTTACTTTTTAATATGGTTAAAGCCGTACTAGCCACAGAGTTGCATGATGGTGTTTAAAATGAGTGCTATTCAGATAGTGTCTTGTTTTATCATTGCCCAAACATGTGCTTTATGAATCAGCAAATTCATGCTAAATAATTAAACTCAATCAGACATTAACACAGTGCTATTACATTATATTTTAAATGAAGGTGTGTCAGAAAGCCAAAGTCTGACAGGTATAGTCACTATCCTGTTTCTTTCTCTTTCTCTAGAAGCTTGAGGCTAAATCCCTCATCAAGCTTAACTTCAGCAAAAATAATGAAGGTAAGTGTGTGTGTGTGTGTGTGTGTGTGTGTGTGCGTGTGTGTGTGTGTGCTCATGATCCTCTTACCTGCCTGCGTCAACAACAATATGTGCTAATGACAAGAGATAATGGATTGAAGTCCTCAACAGTGCATATTCTGTCTTTCTCTCATGTACTTTAGGGAAGTACCACTGTCCTGTGCTCTACACAGTGTTCACAAACAACTCCCACATCGTTGCCAACAGAGTCACAGGAAATGTTTTCTCTCATGAGGTAAAACACACTACATCCTAAATATTCCTAAGGGCCTTCTTATATGGGACCATTTCTTTCTCCCTGAAGTCCACTTATAATGTTATTCAAGGTTTCTTGCACCCAATACAGTCATAATTCAGTTTTTCGTGACCTTTTTTTTTTAATACCCATTTTATTTTTAAAATTAAACCGTGTGAATTTGCTCCTAAAGGAGTAGTTTACCCCAAAAATACAAATGGTTATTTATTAAAATTACTAATAAAAAAATATATAAATAAACATTTCTGTTCGTCGACTTTCATGGAGCACAAAGGGATATTTTTTTTTTTAAAAGATCATGTTGCTCTTTTCTATTCAATAATAACAGTGACCACTGAAGGTTGAACTCTAAAATTGAACGATAAAAGTAGTCCATATGACTCATGCACTAAGTCTTCTGGATCCATATAATGAAATTTAAGTCATTAATGCAGTTGACATCACATCCATAATTTTTGAATTACACATTTTTGCTGTTCTGTTTCCATGCATGTTGGCAAATGTAGGTCTACACTAAAGAGCAAGGAAAATCCGGTTGTTCATGACCCCTTTAATATGATGCTGACGTCAGTAATTTGTTATTGATGTGTTAACCTTCTTTAAACTGTATAAATGTGTACATGAATAGCCAGTATTCTGTGGATGTGTTTTGTTTAGGCAGTGGAACAGCTCAACATCAAGACAAAGAGTTATAAAGACCTGTTGACAGACGAACCATTCACTCGCCAGGATCTCATCACACTACAGGTGACCGGCACAGACAGTGTGTTTATGACTGTTGAGTATGGTTAAGTGAGGGTGCTATGTCATGTCAGCATGGCTGTGATTTCATACAGGATTTCTATACACAAGAAGTTAGAATCAAGCAACACATTTCAGACAACAGTTGGCCAGTTAGTTTGAAGTTTGAATATGGCTGTGTGTCAAAACCTGTGCTTTTTGTGTGATTACAGTGTTATGAAATGTCAGGTTGAATCTACACACTGTTCACAGTGTTTACAGCTGTCGAGAGAGACAGACAGTCAGGCTGATTCTGATGATTGACAGACAGTCAGAGGGGGAATCATTTGCATGCCACAATAATACATATCTTTTCAGCTTTTATATTATTTATTCATATTTTGAATTATTTTCTGTATTTTAAGTTTTCATTTTAATTAAAATTGTATGAGCTTTAGTCATTTTTTTCCTATTTTTTAATATTTATGTTTTTTTTTTAAATAATTGTTTTTATAAATAATTGTAATACTTCATAATAATATTTTAAAATGTAATACTTCAATAAGTTGCCAAATCAACATTTCAAATTTTATTTAAAGTTTTATTAAATGTAACTTTGTTATATTTAATATTTGTTTTATTTTATTTCTACTTTATTTCAGTCACTGCAGACAGTTTTTAATAGTATCTGTTTTAGTTAACTATAACAACACTGATCCCACAGTCATTTCATCTGGATAAATATTCAAATGCGCACTGTTTCAAAAGAGCCACATGTTAACATATTTGTATTTTTAATTTTTCATGACTAATGTCCCAATAAAGCCTGTAAACCTGGTAACAAGGATACCAAAAACTAAACAGAAAAATTCACTTGTAGCTTCTAGCATCTGAACGCTAACGGATGTCTGGAGAGATTTAAAGCTGAAATAATTTTTGGTAAAGTAAAATTAATATAAACCCTTTAACAAAAATAATACAAACTTATATACAAACGTATATAACTGCAAACAAGTCTGTCATTATGTGAAAAGAAAAATCAAGGCTAAAGTTGTTGTCTGTGGTATTCGATAGCATGCCATCCCTGAAGATATATGCAATGAAAGCCCTTATGTAAGTACAGAAGTCTATGGTATGTCTTCCTTCAGACAAGGAAACGTGGGCATGTGTGAAAAACAATGTAAGCTAAATCAGTGTTTTATGTGATCTGCAGTGTCCTGTATTCATAGAAAGCAAGCCAAGCCATGCTGTCCTTGCATGGTTTATTTAAGGTCAGGGAGAGAGTTGATGGGTGTTAAGGGGGGTTTTTGGAGAAATAGAAATGGACTTGGGAGTTATTTTCGGGTGAGATTAGGCCGTATGGCTCAGAGTGGGAGCTTTGGACATGTCTATCCCTGGAGCTCGAGGAAGGGCAGGTCAGGGAGGTGACGGGCGGTGGGGTTTCCAGACAGACACAGAGGTTATTTTGTGTGCCATGTTGAGTGGGAAAGCTGGAGGAGTTTTAAAAGGATTGATGAGGGGAATATTTGAAAAGAGAGTGGGAGTTTAGCTAAAATAGCAGGACTGAAATGGGTTGTGGTACAGTTTCACTGTCTGACCTATTTGGAACGGATACTACGGTGGGTCACTCAAAGTGTGGAGGAGAGAGAGAGAGAGATGAGAAGGTCCTGAACTCTCTTTTGTTTGTGTGTGAGTGTGTTGCAGCAGGCGAGCCCTCAAACTGTCCAGACAGCAACTTTTCCACTAAACTGATAAAACTCTGCCAAAACAGATTCATTAGAGATTGTTTACTTGTCTTTCTATTTAGGGGAAAATATGAAATGAGCTATTTTATAACAATTGTGCAGTCCTGGGATGAGTACATATTTGATTTGTTTTTACATAATGATCCATGCATAGTTTGTCAGCAAATCTGGGGTTGTCATTTAACATCTCATTTTGTCATTTGTATCACAGGATCCCACAAATCTGGATAAATTCAACGTCTCCAACTTCTTCCATGTGAAAAACAATATGAAAGTCCTCGACCCTGGTGAGTTCAGTTCGTTTCAGCAAAGGTCTCGCTATTTTGGGAAGAGCATACGATTCATAGTGTGATTACAGTATGTGCAAATTTTGTGTCTTATTGTTAACTAAAATTATTAAAAATATTTTTTGTTAATTTAAATAAATCTGAAATAAAATAGAATTATTAAATGAAAAACCTAAATGAAAATGTGAACTGTTGACTTGAGATCTAATTGAAAATAAATACACTGAAGTGCTAAAATGACTAACACTAAAACTGAAATAAAATAAATAAAAGCCAAATAAAAATACGAAAAAAACTAACACTAATAATTACAAAAATTTATAAAATTACTAAAACTAAATTCATATATTACAATAAATAAATAAAGCTAATTACAAAATATTATAAAATAGTAATAGTTGTATTAGTAAATAAATAATACTAAAATTAACACTAATGTGTGGTCTACAGCAGAGCACACGGTGTTCCACAATGCAACAGATTGCAAAAATCTTTTTTTTTTTTTTTTTAAAGTTCCAAAAGAGTGATTCATCAATTGGACTTTAGTAATAATTTATTTTTCTAGGAACAATTGGATTTTGTTAAATTGGATTTAAACTCCTATTTCCCCATCATGCTCTGCCTGTCAGTCAATTAGACTTTACCTTTGAGAGTTGAATCGTTTAGCTCCAGGCTCAGGTGTGCTATTTTCACATTACAGTCTCCATTCCTTACATTTTATTATGTAGCCATATTACTTGCATTAGCCCATCTGTGATGATTTTAGGAAATTAACTGGTTAATGAGGTAGAGCTCTATGTAATTCGCTGAGGACTCGCAGTGCATAATGAATTAATGAAAGAAGTGTGTTTGCCAAATGATGTGAATTCAGTGGAAGGCCTGAACATGGCATACTCAAAAGGCCATAAAAATAACCATCATGACAGGAATGCAAGATGACTGTGTGTGCGTATATCACTGTAGACTTGTAGTCACTGACCTGGCGGTCTTAAATTAGCTGGAGAGGTCCATATTACTGACAGCAC
This sequence comes from Barbus barbus, assembly GCF_936440315.1. Lineage (NCBI taxonomy): Eukaryota > Metazoa > Chordata > Actinopteri > Cypriniformes > Cyprinidae > Barbus > Barbus barbus. The sequence continues at coordinate 5,600,067 of NC_136733.1, forward strand.
TGCAACACTGATTTTTTATTTTTGAGAAATGACTTGCTTATTATAGCTCTTTTGTTGGTTTTGATTGTTTCTGTTGTCCTCATTTGTCACTTTGGATAAAAACGTCTGCCAATGACTAAATGTTAATGTAAATGGAATAGAAAGTTCAAAATAACAGCATTTTAACATATATATCATATACAAGGTTACCAAGTTTTTGTGACTGTTGTGTTATGTTGTGAAAATGTTACTTTTATGAGCTCCATTTTTATCCCCTACAGATGAGGAGAAAGCCAAGCAGGACCCATCATACCATCTGAAAAGCACAAACCTGGAGACGCGAGAAACGCTAGCAGAGCTCTACAGGGACTATAAAGGAGATGAGCTGTTGGCCTCCACTATGAAAGAGCCAGAAGCCAAAAAAACAGACAAGCTCAATGCTGTGAGTGCTTTAAGATATTGCTTTTCTAGCTGTAGTCAGTGGCAGAGTCTTCGCTCTCTTCTTTGTCTTCATTGATTCATTTCTCTCTTCTGTCTGTCGTCGTTTTGAAATGGTTATATATCATGAGAAACACAGACTGTAATACGTTTTTTGAACTGGTTGTGCTTCACAATCTAGATTTAAAATTGGATGTCAAATGGTGACTTCACACACTACCAAATTATTTATCATACAGATGAAAATGAAAATGTTTTTCCACTCGTATCAAAACTAACCTGTATATAGAAATCATAACAGTAGCAAAAACAACATGTTTAATTCTAAAAGGTGGACATTACCAAAATTTAATTTAATGTAAATTACAGCTGTTTTTGGTTCAGGAAAACTTGCTTAATACTTGTATTCAGCAAGGATGTATTAAATTGATCAAAAATGACAGTAAAGATATTTGTTAAAGAAGATTTCTATTTAAAAATGCTGTTCTTTTTGAACTTTGTATTTTCTAAGAATCATATAAAAACTTTGTTTCCGCAAAAATATTAAGCAGCACAACTGTTTTCAACATTAACAATCATAAGAAATGTTTCTTGGGCAGCAAATCAGTATATTAGAATGATAGAAGACTATGTTAAAAATTCAGCTTTGCTATCACAGGAAAAAAAATCAATTTTAAACTATATGAAATTAGAAAAGAGATTTTTAAATTGTAATAATATTTAAAAATACACCTATTTTTGATCAAAGAAATTGATCCTTTGTGAGTGTAAGACATAAAACATTGAAAGCCTTACAAACCTCAGACCTTCAGTAGTGTAATAATGGGTGCTAATGGCGTCTTCTGCGAGGTGTTTGAGGCCAGATAAAGCAGTTCTGTGCAGTGCTGTTTGGGTCACAGTGAGCTATCTTGCTGTGCTTTTTGAAGTGTCTGTGCATTATGAGGTGATTTGACTCTCAGACTCTACCACCATCACGCAGCAACTGGAGCAGAAGAAAACGCCCCACAGGATCCTCAACCGACCACATACACTTACAGCAAGAATCACAATTTCTTCTGAATGTCATGTCAATTTTTTGCATTTTTGTATTAATGATCTAAAATTAACACATTTACTCACTTCCTGGGAAACGACACCAGATAGATACCTGGTCTCTAAACCATAAGAGGTTGGTTTTTTTTCATACTTACTCTGCGATGGTTTTAAGTGCATCTCTGGCCATGTCTCAAGTCTTCTTTTAGCCCAGGTTGAAGTGTGTCTACCCCCGTGCTTTCAGCTATATTAGCTTTGCTTGCTCAGCCTATTCACAGTTCAGGCATTGAATGTAATTGGCTCGACTTTTAGCATGAATGCCAGTCTATTTCAGCCCTAGCTGTGCTGGATTTGCATTGTGACGCTAAAATAGCCTGGCATCCAGGTCCACTCTCCTACTGAATTAGCTTTGCTATTTCTACACCGTACTAAGATAACTATAATATACCAAAGACAACTATGTCCATTTTAAGCCCAAAATTTAAGCAAAATAAACAAATAGATTTAAATTCAAATTTTAAGTTCACAAAAATACATTACACATTGTGTATTATTTATGTTACAGAAAGAAATACCTTAATTTGACTTGTGTATTCATAATATATTAAAATTCAAATACAGCCTTGGTGCGCATAAGAGACATGTTTTAAAAAAACATATCTATCATATTTATATCAATAAAACATACCCACCTATCTGTCAGTCTTCACAATGAATGGGTAATAAAACACTATTATTAAGTGTGATAGACACATAAGGAGGTGTTTGAGTGATGTCATGCATGTGAAGATCATTTAGTTGTTTTGGATGTGGGTGTTAGAGCTTATTTTGTCTTATCTGGAGAGTCTTATCTGTAAACCGTGTCTGTCTCTCTTCCTCCAGGCTCACTATTCCACTGGAAGAGTGTCTGCCTCCTTCACATCTACAGCAATGGCTCCAGCCACCACCCATGAAGCAGGTAATGGAGTTATAAATGAAATGCTTCCCTGCGTACTCGTACCAAACAAATCAGTCAACTGACAGTTTTAGGCTGCTCTTGCCACTTTTGTGTGAAATATGCATCAGACGTTCCATGGGGCAAGGTTGGGATTAATCAGTCACAAACTTGACATTAGTCTTCTCAGGGTTCCTTCTCTAAGTTCACACTACCGATACTCATTGGCTTAATTAAAGAAAGAGTTCACCCAAAAATGAACATTTGCTGAATATTTACACACACTTAGGCCATCCAAGATGTAAATTTGGAGAAATGTAGCATTCACCAATGGAGAATGAGTCCAAACAGCTGATTAAAACATCACAGTAATCTACAAGTATTCCACACCTTTCCAGTCTATCAGTTAGCATCTTGTGAAGTGAAAAGCTGCATGTTTGTAAGAAACAAATCAGTGATTAAGACGTTTTAAGGTGAGTGCATTTTATGCAAATTAGCATTTTTGGTTAAACCATTCCTTTACTGCCTACATATCTTGAATGCACTTAGTTGCTCTGGGTTAACACATCTGCCAAATGTGCAAATGTAAATGTCACCATGACTGGTGATGCACACAACAAATGACACCATTTCCCTTTTTGTTTATGCTGGGAAGAAGTTGAATGCATTTCATAACATTGCATCATTGCGCTACCTGAAACTCCTGGCAAGTATTAGAGCTGATTCGTATTTTATTCTCATTTAGAGTGAATCTGGCTTCAGTATACCTCAGGAAACCATCTGGCAGCTGTCAAATCGCTTTAGCATGCCTGTTAATTCTCTTTCGGACTAGGCAGTTAGGATACAAAATGTTGTCAATACTGTCCACAGCAGAGTCATTCATAAATGTAAAGAATAAAAATATTTGCCTTGTGATTTCAGATGCTATTTCCGACGATGCCGTTCGCTACCAGTATATTAAGAAGAAAGGCTATGTCCGCATGCACACAAACAAAGGAGACCTGAATGTGGAGTTACACTGTGATAAGGTAACATGAACACTAGCACAAACCTCAGTTGGGTATATGTGTTGGTGGATTTAAACTTTTTAATGTTGTTCTATAAACATTTCTCGTCATCATGTGGGCTCATTATCTAATTGTGATTTTTCTGGCTCTGTTAGTCACTTTGTTTGCTGTCACAGTGTCAGATCAAGGCCAGATCTGACTCTGGTCCACTTTTGGACACTTAAGTCATGCTTTCATTGCATTAGATACAAAATATCAAAGCAAGTGGTGTCTGCAAACAGTTGTTGCTAGAGCTTTTCTCAAAAGTAATTTCACATTTATGTGCCACTTTTTCAATTATTTTTAACCTGCTGACCTTAAGGTCAATCAGTTCCAATCAATTTCACACAGGTGTTCAAGCAGATTAACTACAGTGTAATATATCAACAGTAAACATGTTTCAAAAAGTTTGACAACTGGTAGATATTTTCATTTATTTATATTACCGTTCAAACAGTTTGGGATCAGTAAGATAGTAAGGATGCATTAAATTGATCAAAAGTGACAGTAAAGACATTTATAATGTTACAAAAGATTTCTATTTTAAGTCAATACTGTTCTTTTGAGTTTTCTTTTCATCAAAGTATCCTGAAAAAAGTGCATCAGTTTCCACAAAAATATATCTGTTATTAATAAGAAATGGTTCTTGAGCAGCAAATCAGTATGATTTCTTGAGTAATGACAGCTAAAAAAAGATCAGATTTGCCATCACAGCAATAAATAACATTTTAAAACATATTAAAGTACAAAACCATTATTTGTAATTTAAATAATATTTCACAATATTACTGTTTTTACTATATTTTGATCAAATAAATGCAGCCTTGGTAAGCAGAAGAGACTTTAACGTAAAAAACAAAAATCTAGCGTTTGTGCATTTATAATAAATGTATTTAGACTACAGTTTTACATATAAATAGGCTACCTAGAAACCATATAGTTGCATTTTTACCACAGTATTGAGGTGCTATATGTGTGGATTTAACTTATCATGATGTAAATGTATGCTACTATGGAAGAACAGTGGTTAATTTTAATAAAACTCAAACAGTCAGAAAAATAAAAGATTACCATATGTGTACGTAGGGGGGGGCATGATCTAAAGGCTGTCTTGTCTGTACATAATGTATAATTCATGCGTCCAGAGTGCTCAATCTCACTGACACGCTGCAACTGCTGACCTACATTGATTGACTCACTCTATTTCCTTTATTTCTCGTTTTTACGTTGTCTTGTTTTTCTAACTCTGCTCTAGTTGCCTGTTAGCTTTTGCTGTTAATGTCAGATTCTTTCTGTTTGTGTCTTTTTCTAATGCGTTTTCTCTCTTCTCATTTCTTTTCCTTGATGCATCCCACTGAGCTTGTAAAATCATCCCTGCCATAAAACACTTCCTCGGAAAAAATTGTGGTCGTTCTGGCCTTGCGCTGGCGGTAACACTTACCCATAGTTCTCTCTTCTCAGCTGAGCAGATGCAGGGTCCCTGTTCTTATTTATGTGAGAGCGTGTGCCAGGCTCTCCCTCTTGGGTCAAAACTGCACATCAATCCCTTTATATCTATCATTTAGTGTTTCACTTTAACACAGTGCAGGGATATTGGTGAGCTTTGTCATACTGACTTTTTGATTACATAAGATTCCATACGCTTAAATCACATTTATTGTGTTTTAGCACTATTTTATCATGAACAATTTAGCTCAATCTTTAATTGATGCAGTGCACAAAAGCAGCAGACGGCCTTTACAAGGCCAAACAACTTGGTTAGAAAATTCCTTGAATTTTAGAATTAAAGTTTAGAAAACAGATCCACTTTGTTCTATTCCAGGTGTGCAGAGACAGCAATAAAATGCATCCTTTAGTAGTGTGTTTGTGTCAGTGTGACTTGGGAACCAAAGTAAACACTGCCTAATGGACACAGAAACAGTATTTCATGCTCTTCATAGTCCTAGTAACTAGGTGCTATTTTAGTGTCTTTTCATTGGCTGTGTGCTTGTCAAATCAGGATAAAGAGGATAGGTCACATTGATAAGAAAATGGCCCTCTGCCTGTTTTCTTCCTCTCCTCCAGTCCCTCCCTCCTGTGGTTTGCCTGCATTTGTGATGATGCTATTTGTGGTGCAGGGTTTACAAAGCAGTAATAGCTTTTCTTTCTTTTTTTCTGTAAGGCTAAATCTTATGAAAGGACAAGAAAAATGTCAAGATCATGTTCATATCTCACTGTAGAACAAAATATAAATATATTTTGCCAAAATAAAATGAAGCCTATTTTAGGGTGTTTTGCTTTTCATAACAATTAAGCAAAAAAAAATGACTGTAATATTGTTAGAAATACAGTAATTATAATGACTTTAAAATGAAACAGACAGTACCTAGCCTTTATAAGCGCTTTACAATTTAAATAATGTTTTTTAATGTATTTATTAATTTATTTATTCAATGTGTAAATTAATCAATTAAAATCATTTAATATTTCATATATTAATTTTGTTACTGTAATGAGAATGGAGTTTTTAGCATAGGTAAATGCAAAACTCTTCTAAATTATTCAGTTCTCCAAAAATAGTCTTCATTTATATAAGCAAAATATGATTTTTTTTAGAAACACACGTCCTGTTGTCCATGATTTACAGTTTGCAGCACATGATGGCATCTAGATTGGAATGTCATTCTGGACACTGACAGCTCTATAAAATTGTCAGGTCTAGATGGCGGAGATGATTGAGATCTTACATGACAACTTTATTTTTGTTGGTGTTTTGTGTGCATTTCATGCATGAGTGTGTGACATTGAAATCCGAATGTTTTTTAAGTTCTGACATGCTTGACCTCCTCTCGGGGTGACTTATAAATGGTTAATGTGGAATTTGCTTCTGCATCTCCCAGTAAGGCACACAATGTCTTTCCTGAACACAGGAATGGAGAGGGATGTCTGATCGCCATAGAAACGAACACATAAACATTTACAGAGAGGGAGAGGAAGCAAGTGCTTTAACTTTCAGTGCTTTGTTTTTTTTTAAACAACATCTTGCATAAGCCTTTCACTTCCTGAATGACCTAGCAGACTCATACATTCAAAGCTGCCAGATGTATTACTAACAAACCTAATTGTTTATTGACCTTTATAGCCCACAGACGGTCCTTTTGGTAGCACACAAGGGCTTTGAGAGAAGGGCTTGTATGTTAAGTAAAATAATTAAATCATCTGAAGTTATAGTGGACACAGTTCTTGTCATTTTCATGAATGATTAAAAGATGCAGTTTCATTAATGTGAATGTGTCGCAGTCTTTTGGGTTTAAATTCCCTTTGGTTGAATCTCATAAAGAAATACCATTTATTTCACCTCAAATATCATAAGCAAAAAAAGGATCATTAAGATTTTTTGCATTGTGGCATTATTTTCATAATAATTAAGCTCATTAATAATCATCCTGTCCAGACATAGTTTTATTTAGTGCAGTAAATTCTTCCATTATGTATAAATACTACTATATGTTTAATAATAAAATAATCATTTATCTTAGTTTTTCTTGCACTATAGTAATACAAATTTTTTTGTGTTGTCACAATGGAAAAAAAATCCTAATGATCCTAAAAAAAAATTCCTAATTTTTTTTGTAATTTTTATTTTATTTTATTTTATTTTTTACTGTTTTTCGCTATTTACAGATTCATAGTTCCTAGAGATTTAGTAGATTCAAGTCGCAGGATCTTCAAAAGAGTGTTATTGCTTGTCCTGAGATACTTTATGTGATTTGTATGGTCTCCTGTTTCTCACAACCACAACAAAGATATATATTTGTAAATGAATAAAAATTTCTTCACCCCTTCTTCAGTGTAGCGGGCTGCTATGCAAGTGTCATCATAATGACAAACAGTTTTTATAAATCACATTTCCTAACATTAAAAAACTGATATTTGTTTTATTCCTTGCAGGTCCCCAAGGCTGGAGAAAACTTTATTAAACTGTGTAAGAAAGGATATTATGACGGCACAATATTCCACCGCTCTATTAGAAATTTCATGGTAAACAAATTTTTCATAAAATTATATTTTATTCATTATATTGATGTAAGTGAAGTAGTTTAGATATTAGATTTTTTCGATTTTAATTTCATTTTGTTTGGTCAGGCTTGGCATTTTCCATGATATTGGAGTTCCCATAGATTTCTAGCCATTTAAAGCAATAGAGTTACCTTCACTTTGTTTATCTTTAAAAATACGTGGCATATTTATGTTGTTTGTTATTTTCAGATTCAAGGAGGAGACCCTACAGGGACTGGTACAGGTAATCGTTTTTACATTTGTTCTGAATCATTTATCATTTTGATCACTGGACTGACGGTGATGATTATTTGCATAATGTATACATACATGCAATGTTTACAATGTACAAATTATGCTTTTAAGGTCATTCAGGCTTTAAAAGTGCATTAAAATCAAAACAATATAAAGTCCTTGAACATGAAAAGTAATTTAACTTTAAGTCAAGTTTAAGTATATTTCCCCACAAGAATGAATGTTTTATCATGTATCCCACTCTGAGCTTTGAGAGGGTTGTGGGACACGAGCAGGACAGAGCCCATCTCTTGTCTCTTATCTTCATGTTTTCTCCCAAAATTCCAAAGTAATTGAACTGAATTATCGGTGCATGTAAAATATACTGTACTACAGATCCGTGCACATGACGTGAAAAAAAAGAAAGAAATATCATTAATTTGTTCCCATAATTTGTGGCCATGTTTCATGAATTTGTTCCCTTGTTAAATTAAAACTAAGGAACGAATTAGTACAAATTGGACATGATTTAACTAAAATAACTTAACAAATAAATAAGTCATGGAATTGAATTTTTTATTTGTGGCCACAATATCTTTCATATTTCCCCTTCCCCATGCCTTACTTTGTCTAACAAGTACATGAAAGCAAGTTCATATACAGTGCCCTCCAAAAGTATTGGAACAGTAAAGACAAAATTGCTCTGTTGGCTGTGGAGTCAAGACATTTACAAATATGATTAAAAGATGAATATGAGACAAAACTACAGAATGTCACATTTTATTATTGGGTGATTCAGCACTTTTAGAGTTTCATCCCTCTATCTGATGTGAGAATAAATATTGGAACAGTTGCCTCACAGGTCTTTCTAAGTGATCAGCTGTGTCCCGTTGCATTAATTCTTCAGATATTAAAAGCAGGGAATGTGTCGTATCAGTTATATCCATTGCTTCTGCATTCTGAATCTTGCATTCGATGATGACACACACAAACCAGGATGAAGACGAGGGAGCTGACTTTGAGAGAAAAGCAAGCAATTTGGATGCTAAAAGAAAAGAGGAAGTCAGTTAGAGCTCTAGCAAAAACAAAGGGCATGGAGAAATCAAGAGTTTGGAAACCACCAGCGTCCAACCAACAACGACCTGATCAGCTGAGAAAACAACAGTAGTTGATGACAGACAAATCATAAAAGCTGTGAAAATTAACCCTAAAAGACATGTCTGTAAAATCACCAACAAATTCCAGAAAGCTGGATCCCAAGCATACAGCCTCATCTGTAAAGCATGGTGGAGGTGGTGTCATGGCATGGGCATGCATGGCTGCCTCTGGAACAGGCCCTCTCATCTTTACTGATGACTTAATGTATGATGACAGTAGCAGAATGAATTTGGAAGGGTACAAAACCATCTTGTCTACCAATATTCAAGAAAATGCCACCAGATTCATTGGGAAGTGCTTCATGTTGCATCAGGACAATGACCCAAAACACCCTGCCAGTTCAGTCAAGGAATTTATAAGGGCAAAGAAATGGAAAGTCTTAGATTACCCAAATCAATCTCCAGATTTATATCCGAATGAACATGAATTTCACCAGCTGGAGAGTAAAGGCAGAAACTGCCCAAAACAAGCAACAATTGGAATTGGTTGCATTAAAGGCTGGGAAAAGCATTTCAAAGATGAGACCAAGAGTCTGGTGATGTCTATGGGTCACAGACTCACTGCTGCGATTGTGTGCAAGGGATCTGCAACTAAATAGTTTTATATCTGCCTTATGTTCAACTGTCCCAATATTTATGCTCACATCAATGAGTGGGATGAACTCTAAAAGTGCTGTTCTTTTTATTTGGTAAAACATGTATGTGTTGAAACGGCTAATAATTAAATGTGATATTCTCTAGTTTTGTCTCATATTCATCTTTTAATCATATTTGCAAATGTCTTGACTCCACAGCCAACAGAGCAATTTTGTCTTTACTGTTCCAATACTTATGGAGGGCACTGTATATTAAATACAAAGAATAAAAAGTAGATAGAGAGCTAGTGTGAGTTTTGTTTAAAATTTTTATTATAAATAAAAAGAAAACCAGTAGATAGAATAGAACAAAATAAGAGAGAATGCTAGTGTTAGACGGTCAAGTTTCTTTTATAAATACAGTATAATATATAAAAGAAAACAAGTAGAATAGAGAGTGTTAGTGTTAGAGGGTCAAGTGTAGGAGGAAGAGATAATGTCATTAATGGCTAAATTGTCAACAGATCACTTACTGAAAGTAAAAAGTTAGGCTGACAATGCTCTCTCTAATGGTTTGAGTGACCACACAACAGAACACAAAGCCATGTACGGCTTAATTCAAATGTATGGGCTCACGTACCGCTCTCGTTCGGCATGAATCCAAATGTTTCCATGGTCGCAATGTGGCATTTGGCTGCTAACCAGTTATTTCTTTGGTGAACAAAGCTTTGTGCTCGTGTCACTCGTGTCCTGATATTCACATCATATGCACAAAAATGTGTTTTGTTGTACCACCGCAGCGGGGGTACTTTACAACATGGTCCTCCTTGGTTGCTCTCTTCAGATTTTGTTTGGAAAACTGTGAGAAATACTGATATTTAACGTGATCTTTTTCCAGGAAAGTGCAATTAGAGCCTTTTTTTCAATCACATCAAATTAAATATGGCATCTACCCTCACCAAGTTGCCAAATATATTGAATACATGGTTTTAGTTACAAGTCTAAGTCAGTTGGATGATTCATGTTCATTTTTGTGATTCTCCTTAAAATTGTCAAGGATTTTCGAATGGAGGCAATTACAGGAAGTTTAGCCTTTGATTAAAAAAATTGCTCTAACAAATTCTTCTTCATATTCAGTTGGTTAGATGAGCTTTTTATTGGGCTGTGCGATATGATATATATCGGATGGATGAAATAAAAAGTCTATCGTTTCATATTATGTTCTATCGTTTATTTCGTGGTGTCGCAAAATACATTGTTTACGGTAATACTTTTTCATCATTTGGATGACTGCACACGCCACCACGTGGCAAGAAGGGGAGACAGAACCAGGTGGAGAACGACCAGAACAAAAGGAGGAGCTCGTTCCTAAACGAGGGACTACATCTGTAGCATGGGCACACGTTTTTAAGCACTGCAGTTTTAAAACAACAAGCTATATGTGTGCGCCATCTGTGTATCTGTGTAAGAGGACCGCACATATTTATTTATTTTTTGGACTCTTTATTGACTTTATTGAACGATTACATAAACACACTTATATGCGTCAGAATCCCCGTCTTTGCAAGTATCCTCATAAGCACAGCGATTTAGGTCTTAAAAGAGAGTAAACAGCTGAAAAAGAAAAAGCATATGTAACATTGGATCCGGATTTTGGTCTTAAAGGGGAAGCTGCCCAATAATCGTTCTGTCTGCCATTCATATTAATCATAGCACATTGCTAGAAAATCTCTCACTGCTCTTGAATAAATCACTTTTGTAACTTTAATAAGAAGAAATAATAATAATAACGATATTTATATATATGTATAGAATCTATACATAATACACGTATTAATTATATTTATCATAGTGAAGACTAATTAATTTACACAATGTATGTAGTGTTTCTTATTTTATTTTAGTTTTTTTGTCCTATTGCTTGCAATTAGTTTCTTATCCTTATTTCATCACTGACTGTTTATTTATCTTCAGTGAGCTTGAGTTTTTTTTTTTGTCTATTTTTAGGCTTGTATTAGTTTGATGTTGACATTGGTGACAAGGATTATGAAAATTTTATGGTATCAAAGATTTTAATATCATAACCTTTTTAAAAGAAAATAATTACTATATTGTGATATATATCGTTATCGTGATATAAGATTTGTCATATCGCCCACCCTTAGCTTTGTATTACTTTCTCAGACTTTCCCGAGCTGTCTAGACAATATGACCTCAGCTTTCATCAGAACATCAAACTGAATGGCTTTTTTGATGCACGTTTACGAGGGATGTTTTCCTGTGGTCATGAGTGTTTAAAGGTGCAGGTCTAACTGAGAAACAGAAAGGGTATGGAGTTAGTGCTCTCTATTCCCATGTATCTAAAATTCAATCGCATAAAAAATGCACCAGCCTCACCTGAGACCCTTGTGTAAAAAGAAGGACTGAAAGCAGAAGGAAGTAGACCGAAAGATTTGTCATGAACAGAGAGTGAATTTTAAAGTGTTTAGACTTGAAGCAACTTCTATCTTCCAGTCATTCTCACGCGTATATTACCATGCATATTGAGGCGAGGTTTGCTAATGCATTTGACCTAAAATAGATGCAAATAAGAGGGTGAGATTTTGTATCAAATGTGTGCTTTTAGTCACTCGAGTGGGACAGTGTGTGAATGACACAGGGAAGGGAAGAGTTTGCAGTATCCTCAATCCTCAGTGATGCATTTAGATATGCATGTGATTATCTGTCAGAATGGCAACAATTATACAAATCAATTCCCTTGATTATAATTGTACAATAGTGTAATTAAAGGCACATGTCTTTTTGGAGGAATAATCACACAAAATCATTATTTTGTCATTTACTCTTGACGTTTCATATCTCTGTGACTTACTTTCTTCTGTAGAACACAAAAGGATTTTATAAAATAATATGGCAACTTTTTTAATTTAATGAAAGTTAATATGGGCTGGGGCTGTTAAACTCCAAAATGACAATAAAAAAGTCATATAATTGCAATCATGTGATGAACAGATTTTCAAGTTATTCGCTTAAAATTAATCCTGGTAATTTGGGAATTAATCTTTTTTTCAGTCGGATCTTCTCAATGAATCTGTTAATTCAGAAAATTAAAACCATAAAAAAAAATCATTACTTGAAATAAAATGGGCAATAACTGAAATGAAATATAAAAGTAACTTAAATTTCTTTTATTTCATCTAGTTGCCAGAGCAACATTTCTCATTTTCATTTAGTTTGTTGAAGTACAAAAATAACTAAAATGAAATAAACTAAAACGTGTCTATCAATATAGACACAGCGTTTAAAAAACTAATACAAATGACAAAATCACTAAACAAAATTACTAAAACTTGCAAATTAAAATGAAAACAAAGTATAAAAATAAAATGTATTTCAAAATAATAAAAAACTACACTGTAAAAAATGTCCGTGATTTTAACGGTAAAAAACTGTGAAATTGCTACAGTAAAAACCTGTAAAATGGTTAACGGTAAGTTCCTGTAAAATTTAAAGGGAAAAAACTTAAACTGACGTTCCCAGAAGTCCCTGCGTTGCATTTCAAATTTTGTTTGAATTTAATGTTTTTTTTCTTTGAAATAACAATGTTTTCTTATCAGTTATGTTTATTAGGGTTGTATGTTACATCTAATGTTGTTAAATTAATGTTTATTGCATATTTCAGTTTAATAATTCTCACCATGATGGTGCTTAGTGCTTGTGTGAATGACACTGTGCACCTTCTATATATGCTATTGTTTAAAAGCTGCTTGTGATGGGCTTTGGGTCATCATGTGACTTTCTCATCATCACCTGCATTTGGTGGTTATCAGTGTATTTCAAAGGTACAAAACAGATTTCAGTACTTCAATAGGTTGGTATGTTAACATTATATCAGTTAATGAAATTACGGTATTTAACTGTAAATTTAAGTTAAAACCGTAAAACCTTAAATGTTCTTACCGTATTTTTTACGGTAGAATTCCAGCAAACACAGCTGCCGTTTTTTTACCGTAAATTTTACAGATTTTTTTTTACAGTGTATAATAGTAATTTAATTTGTACTAAAACACTGGATCCACTTCACAAAACCTGGGTGTCACCTGCACGCAATGAATGACAACTTAAATTTTGATCTGTTCTTCATACAAAAGTTTCATGTTACTTGCACAAAACCTTTATTATTGCAAAGGAACAAGCAGTACTTAATTAAAATTTGTGGTTCAGAAACAGGTTTGAAACTGTGAGGGGGAGTTGACAGACATTTTTCTGTGAACTATCCCTTTAATATGAACCGTTAAAAGATATGTGATAAATGTTGACGTTATACCAACCATAATAACGTAGCTTTATTATTATTTTGAAGGCTTTGATCATGTATTCAGCCGTCCTGTTTTCCTCCATTTAGTTGAAAAATAGATAATATTAACCAAATTATCAAAATGTGTTTTGGATGCTGCAACAAGAAGTCATGAGTGTGACAAATCACACAATGTTCCTTTGAAGAGATGCAGCTTTCTGTAATAATGGTGCTCTGTTAGGCTGTGAATGAATGCAGTGATTATGATTCTGCAGGATTCGTCTACAAAATTAAACGAAGGCTTCTTACACAGTGGTTTGCTATCAGTGCAGCAGAAAACATCACAGCTCACGCTGACATGCACAGACATTTTTAGATATGCCTGCGCATGAATGAGCATATAAACATTACATTTACATTTAGTCATTTAGCAGACGCTTTTTTTCCGGAACCTGATTTCCGGTTAGTTTTGTAGTAGTCAATAACACTGAAATATTTAAAAAGTGTTTAATTGTTGTTGATTTGTTAAAGTTATGGCAATATGGGGAAGTCGTGGCCTAATGGTTAGAGAGTCGGACTCGTAATCGAAAGGTTGCGGGTTCGAGTCCCCGGCCGGCAGGAATTGTAGGTGGGGGGAGTGAATGTACAGCGCTCTCTCCACCCTCAATACCACGACTGAGGTGCCCTTGAGCAAGGCACCGAACCCCCAACTGCTCCCCGGGCGCCGCAGCATGGGTGTGTGTGTGTGCATTTGTTCACTACTCACTGCTGTGTGTGTGCACTTGAATGGGTTAAACGCAGAGCACCAATTTCGAGTATGGGTCACCATACTTGACAATACGTCACGACTTTACTTTTTTTTTTTTTTTTACTTTTTTAATATGATTGGGATTTTACATGAATGGCCGGTTGATCAGATTAAACATAATTGCCTATTTCCATCTGCGATAATTTTTAATTAGTCACTGCAGACTCATGAAGGTGGTACTTCAAGCTTGAATTACTAGATTGCCTTTGCATGAGATGGCTTTTTTATGTATGGTTTATTGATGATTTATTGTGTATTGCATAATTTTTTTAAGTAAAGTGATAATGCACAGCACTCCACAGAAGCTTGGATTTAACCATCTAACTTTGGATTTGAATATTTCTATTAAGTGCTCAAAATTGTTAAACCTTTTTTTTTTTTTTTTTTGAACAAATCACTTTTTCTTACCATTGTTTTTTAAATCTTGGTAGCGTTGGTATTCTGTCCGGTTGATTTTCATCCTTTTTTTCTCATCCTTTTTAATCAAGTCAGTGGCATGGGGTAGGAAATGTCAGCAAGGTCATAAATTATGCAGAAATGTCACCTGGGGAATGTTTATGAGGGTATGCAAGTTTTCAAAGGCAGATTGGTGTGCCATAAAGCCATCGCTCCACACCGACACCAGCTGCTGGACGTTAAACTCTTCTCTGCTCTGCTACAGCTACAATCATGCGCTACTGCTCATCGAGAAGTACAAAAGATTTTCAACCTCACATGACTGTGTGAATTCAGTCGGTGCAGGTGTCTCAGAACACCATCTGAGTTGCGGAAAAATGTTCCTACTCTTGCATTCGAGCGCAGTCTCATGTCAGTCTCTGCACGCACACACACACACAATCGCTTGCTGAGAGAGCTGCATCCAGCAGAGCTTTGATTGGGCGTGATGAAGCGTTAATTAGTGTACGTGATTTGGAGGCCTTTGGCATGAGGTGTTTGTTTATGGTGGCAGAAGACGACGCATGGTGCCTGTGCATGGGGCACTGGGTTAGTAATTCTATAAATGATTTGAAGTGATTCAAATAGACAATCTGGGTCAAGTTCAGTTGAACTGCTTTAATATTTCAGTGTAAATTCTGGGAAGAATTAAATAGTCAGACTGCATTATACACTAATATTAAGTGTGGTCTGTAATGTTTTTGAAAGGAGACTCTTAGCTGACCAAGGTTGCATTTATTTGATTAATACAGTGAAAACAGCAATATTGTAAAATATAATTCTATTTTAACATAACACTTTTTTTTATATATATATTTTCAAATGTAATTTATGATGCAAAGCTGAATTTTCAGGATCATCACTCAAGTTTTTAGTGTCACATTATTCTTCAGAAATCATTCTAATGTGCTTATTTGGTGCCCCTGAAATATTTATTATTATTAACAAGTTTAAAAAAACTGCTGTGCTACATAAATATCTGTAGAAAAGGTCATATTTAGTTTTCTTTCGTCAATAGGAAGTTTTAAAAAACTGCATTAATTTAAAAATAGAAATCTTTTGTAATATTGTAAATGTATTTACTGTCAGTTTTTATCAATTTAATGCATCCTTGCTGAATAAAATAATTTCTTTAAAAAAGAAATCTTACTGTTGCCAAAATTTGTTGTTTGTGTGATTTTTGGATTGCCACAGTTTATTGATTGCTGTTTATTTTTTTAAATGAAGCATATTGCTGATTGTTAGTATTTGAGATTTAATTACTAAACCTATTGAACTCCAGTAAGTAAATTGTCCCACCATCATTTGTGCTATGGACATGAATTTATCCTCAAATTGTGTGGCTTTTTTAAGGACCGTGTTACTTTTTAGGTGATCAGATTTACGATAAAATGAGCAGAAAAAATCCCAAGGACATTGAGTTAGGGACTTGAGGGAAAATTACACTTTATTTTGAAATGAACGTGTTTCTGTTTGTGTAAATGTGTTGTGCTGGATCACTGCTTTTGTTCTTCCGCTGTAATTATACCAGATTACAGATGTGATCCGGCATACAGCAGGGTTGTTATTGGCCAAGTGTCATGATGTGTTACTCTTAATCTCATACACAGGCTCCCCATTGTGTTTAATATTCATATTTCCCCCCTCCTGTTCCTCTCTCTGTTGTTGTGTGTATTAGGAGGAGAGTCTTACTGGGGCAAGCCGTTCAAGGACGAGTTCAGGCCCAATCTGTCTCACACGGGTCGTGGTATTCTGAGCATGGCTAACTCAGGACCCAACACAAATAAATCCCAGTTGTAAGTAAATGTTTCATCTGCTCATTACAGTGACTGGATTAATATCAAGCGCTCTGTTTAGAGTTTGTTTTAAACCTCTGAAGTATTAAACTTCTGCAATTAATTCAGCCCGAGCCTCTTAACAAATTTTGTATCATACATTACTTTAACCTGATGTCTGCTTTAGGTTTTTATAAACCTCTTTAACAGAAATTTAAGATTCTGTTTTAAATATTGACCTTTGACATCGCTAGAATTTTCTGCACGTTAAAGCTAACAAGCACCTGTGATGTCATTCTAATATTTGCATACTGAATTCTGGTTGGTCTTGTCTTTCATGTACTTATTTAACCCTCTTTAACCAGCAATAACAAATGAGAGGAAACAAAGCCTTCAACACTCTTTTTTGTTGCTATGTAAGCACTGATGTTTAGCTCATGAAAGGCAAATATAGAGTGTATGAAATTGTTCTTACTAAAATGTTTCTTTTCTGTTTACTTTCAGCTTTATAACTTTTCGCTCATGCGCATACCTGGACAGGAAACACACTGTGTTTGGAAGGTAATTTTATTTATGGATTGATTTGTCTTCAGTAACAGGACATTCACAGTCAAATAGCTTCATCAGGGCAGTACTAAATTAGAAAAAGAAAAAAAAAGTTTAATTTATTAAATATATTCTTCAAAGGGTTGGTAAACTTAGCTGTATTTTAGGTTTGCCCAACTAGTTGAATAAATAATTGAAATTGTGATTATAGCGCCAATGTTTTTTTTCAACCTTTTTAAAAAAAATTAAGGAAAATAACTGACAGTGATATCAATTGTGAATCTCAACACTACCGTTTAAAAATGTTTTTTTAAAAAGACTGTTTTAATGCTTTAGAAAATATTTTACGCTCACCAAACTGAATTTATCTGATTAAAAATACAGTAAAAACAGTAATATTGTGAAATATTATTACAATTTAAAATAACTGTTTGTATGAATATATTTAAAAATGTTATTTCTTTGATGGTAAAATAAATTTTCAGCAGCTATGATCCTTCAGAAATAACTTTAACATGTTAATTTTAGTGCTCAAGAAATAATTTAGTATTATTATCATCAATGTTAAAAACAGTTGTGCTGCTTAATACATTTGACAACAAGATTTTTTTTCAAAGTTCAAAAGAATAGCATTTATTTGAAATAGAAATCTTTTTAATATAAATGTCTTTGCTGTCACTTTTGATCATTTTTAATGCACCCTTGCTGAATAAAAGTGTTAATTTATTTTTTAAAGTCATACAGTCCTCAAATATTTGAATAGTAGTGTAGGTTTATCTTAAAATGTATGCATGTTTGTGTATTTGTGTAGAGATTGTTTATTATGGTGGATTCCCGTGAAGGTTAAATGGTCTATTTCTCATTTGGTCAGCTTTCTCGGTGTGAAACCCTTCCTGGGTAAAAGCATGTCTTCTGTTGAATCAGAACATTCCAGCACACACACACACACACACACACACACACACACACACACACACACACACACACACACACACTTTCACTCTGAGGGAAAGTCTTGCCCATTTGGCATTGAGTTGAAATCCTTGGACTCTAGCTGTGGAATTCAGAGGCTTGTCAGCATAAGTCTGAACCAAACTCCTGTGCACACTCACATGCACCCCTCAGTCTGTGTGTACTTACTGAGCACGTGCAGTGAGAACACACACACACACACACCCCTCAACCCTCAGCCTATGGGGCACCTAGAAACCTGAGGCTCAGGTTTAGTAGGAACAGCTGTACAAAGAGAGAAAGTACACAGCATGTGTGCATCTAGATCCAACGCAACAAATGGGGCATCATTTACTGATCATTTGCACGTTATAGATTTGTTTGCGGTCCTCCCAAGTTAAGAAATGTCTGAAAATGATAAAACACAAAAGGATAAATATTATGAAAGTGCATAGTGACTACGGCCTGTTAAGCTCCAAAAATAAAAAAAATTAAAAAGCCAATAAATGATCATAGAAGCACATTTTTTCAAACCTTCTATAGCCATATTAATTTGTTATTTACTGAAACCTGGTTTGAATGTGCAAGATTAGCAATGACCCAAAAGCGAGTTTTATTTTGTATGTAGTATTTATTAATAATTTAAATTTGATTGAGTTTTCATTTTAATTTTTTCTTGAGTTTTTGTAATATTTTTGTATAATTATGTGCTTCTCATTTTTATGTTTTAAATATTTTTATTTAGCTTTATTATCCTTTCAGTTTTAGTTTGACTGATTTCAGTACTTCAACTTAAGCTTATTTATTTAAGTTACATTGCCAAGGCAACATTTATTTGAATGCAAGTTTAGGTTTTTCATTGACTAGTTTTTATTTTTTAATTTAATTTAATTTTTTTTTATTCTTACTCCCTGAAAATGATTTTTAATAGTTTTAGTTAACAGTAACAACCCTGTTAAAACGGTTTTCAGAAAGCTTAAAATATAACTTAAAAATATTTATGTATTGTACTGTTTTGGTCCTTTTTTGCCCTTCTTGTAGCATAACAGCTCAAGATGAGGATAAATAAATTGCTGTGTGTGTTGTTCCTGTAAGAAAAGTAGAAGATTGTTGGCTACAGTGAAAGAGTTTGATCCAGTCTCATTAGAGATATTATCACCACTTGGCACTGAATACTACCTCATTTACTCCTTGCAGCAGGATTTTAATAGGATTCTGTCCCTCTCTTGCTCTCTTTTAGAGTGGTTGGTGGTTTAGAGACCCTCACAGCGTTGGAGAATGTTGAAAGTGATCCGAAGACAGACAAACCCAAGGTGCTGAAGCCATTTTTGTCCCTTCTGTAGCATCAGAAAATGTACAATTCGGTTGCACAATTGCATGTCAGCAGTGTAGGGCTGTGCTTTGTTGACTAACGGTACCTTCTGTTTGTTTATATTTTTCCACCTGCTGTCAAATCCCACAATGCTAAAAGAGAAAATAGTCCAATTCAAAACAGCAGAATTTTAATAATTTTTCTCTCCTTCATGTAAAATGTTATAGCCTGGGGCAGCAGTTTTTGGCACATCACTTCAGTTCCTTTTCAAGACTTCCATTTCTTTAAAGGTAGCTGCATGCTAATAGGTGAAGAGTGTTTTCTCAGACTCTCTGTTTCTCTTTCACATTGTCAGTCTGAGATAAAGCTGCTGAGCACTACAGTATTTATGGACCCGTATGAGGAAGCGGATGCACAGGTCAGCATTTGTGTTCATGTACATAGTCAAAATCATATTAGTTGTGTTTTCATGCTGTGCCGTCGATGTGACACTGTGTGTGTGTAGATTGCAGCCGAGCGAGAGAAGGAAGCACAGAAACAGGAGGAAGAGAGAGCACAAACCTCTGCTTCAGTCAACAAGGCAAAAACAGAGGACAAGCCTAAAACCTTCAGACCAGGAGTGGGCAAATACATCAACACGACTGCCAAGTGAGTTAACACACACACACACACACAGATCTCTATATACAGTGGCTTGCAAAAGTATTCGGCCCCCTTAAACTTTTCCACATTTTGTCACATTACAGCCACAAACATGAATCAATTTTATTGGAATTCCACGTGAAAGACCAATACAAATTGGTGTACACGTGAGAAGTGGAACGAAAATCATACATGATTCCAAACATTTTTTACAAATAAATAACTGAAAAGTGGGGTGTGCGTAATTATTCAGCCCCCTGAGTCAATACTTTGTAGAACCACCTTTTGCTGCAATTACAGCTGCCAGTCTTCGGTTCGGCCTGTATCATCGTATCTTTTTACCAAATTACATAAAACAGAAGGTGCCTTATTACGCAAGCATTTAAAAATCTATTTCACATATGATACATTTTTTAAATTTGTCAAATAAAGCATAAGCCATTTCTTTAAAATGACAATGATGCCATTGGTTTGGCTTTTTATCCATTATTTTTACAGCCCGATTATACAGCATCTCAATTTTTCTAATTAAAGAATTACTAGTTTGAGACCAAACTGTAATACAATATGAGATACGGGATACAATCATTGTATGAAGGAACAGATGAGGTGCCTCAATCGTAATGTAATGCCTAATAAGTTTAAAACAATTTAAATTCATCTTAATTATCAGTCTGCCATGTATTTTGTTTTTTAATATTTGTATACTTTTTGTATTTTAGGTATATCTTCTTTTAGTTATGTTATACTCTTTTGTTTTTATACTTTTTTTAAACATTATATGACATTTATTTTTATTGTAGGTTAACGGTTTAAGATACTATAGACGACTAATTACTACTGAAAGTGTAGACTTTTATTTTTAACCTTTCTATGAACCTTAGATTTAAACAGGCTACTGTACCTTTAAGAGCTCTGTATGTAAAGGAGGTCCATTGTCATTG
Organism: Barbus barbus; assembly: GCF_936440315.1. Classification (NCBI taxonomy): domain Eukaryota; kingdom Metazoa; phylum Chordata; class Actinopteri; order Cypriniformes; family Cyprinidae; genus Barbus; species Barbus barbus. Next base: position 5,621,210 of record NC_136733.1, read on the forward strand.
GCTAAACTCATTGCTTGTGAAATGATGAGTTACAGCGTTTACATTCAAGGTCCAGATTTGCTGCTGGTTCATTTAGTAACAGCCTTTTTGCAAAACCTTGCATTTACATTGTGACAGATTCACAAAACACTGTGCTCTGAAACATGCCAGACAAACTGCTGAGGCTGGACTCACATAATCACTACTGAATCAATTACACAAACCTAATTAACTTTAATGTCTTATTCACTCTCCTTCATCAGGAAACATTCCCACCCAGATGGTGACAAACCATCCACTAGTCAAGCTCCTGCCAAGAAACCCAAAGGCAGAACAGGTTTTGGAGACTTCAGTTCCTGGTAGAAGCACGGCACCGTCCCTCCTCACAAAGACTGATTGTTGGTAAATTGAGATATTGGACTGATCATACTCGGCGCAGACCCCTTGGTTTTCCCCTTTAATGGACCCGGTTTTGATTTGTATTTTTAGATAATAATGTGACCAGGGATTGTTTAGTTCACATGTCTTTCTTTATATTGAGCCCTGTACATAATCAGTTATTTTTTGCATATTAAATTATTTAATGTATGCGTCAAAAAGTTTGGCTTGTTCATGCTGCAATGTTAATTGTATGATATCCCGTTTCCACCACAGAATAATAAAAACATTTTTAAGAAAAAAATAGTTTCCTCACAATTGTGACTTTGTTTCTGGCAATTCTGTATTTACATCTCACAATTCTGTTTAAATTGCAAGTTTATATTTCACAGTTCTGCCTTTATTATCTATCTCATAATTCTGAGTGATCTATCAATCTAAATTTACCATTGACCTCAAAATGTTCTATCTGAAGCAATAGTATTACTGAGTCAGTCTCTTCCTCTTCTTCATCTAGTGTTTTGTCATTGTGTGCAGGTATCGTGGCATTGTGCTTGTAGCTACAGTATCAGGAGTCTTCCAATGGGACGTACCGTTCTGATTCATCACACAACTTCCAGAAAGGTGCTTGGAAAGTCATTGTAGTAATAGAGCATCACACAATAGAGCATTTCTCCTCTTGTGGATATTGTATCTGTGGTTTTACTGGAGGGGAGTTTCCTCTGCTTGCTTTGCTCTGTTCTTGCTGAGTGTGTAGTGTTTTATTAATGGTTTTTTTTTGGCTGCTGTTACCCAAGCGTATTTCATGCGACCCCAGGGGCCAATTACACAAGCTTACTGTTTCTGAAAGTTGTTACCTCTTCTACTTCCTTCTGCTGGCATAAGGACAAATCTCACAAAACCTGTCAGGTGAAGCTCATAGACTCGACTATTATTTTGAGTGTGTGTAAAAATGACTTTATTAATAATGATACTCACTAATGAGAATAACTTCTAAAAATAAATGAGCAAATAAATGTTCAGATCCATTAAATTCATGTGAATTTGTGTGGAAAAAAAGTGCTTAAAAACGATATGATGCAAAAAAGTTAATTTTTCTTGCAAAATATAATATATTTTATTAATTCTGGATGAAAAATGACCCATACACTGATTCAAAAGTTTAGGGTCAGCAATTTTTTTTTTCCGACAAAGAAATACTTTGAAAGCAATGACACATCAGTTTGATGAAACATAACGGTAAAGCCTTATAATGTTATAAAAAGTTTTTTTTTTTTTTCATAAATGCTGTTTTTTTTTTTTTTTTACTTTCTATTTGATGATTATCCGTTTCCACAAAAATACAAAGCAGCACAACTGTTTTCAGCAGTGGCAATGCATGTTTCTTGAGCAGTAAATCAGCATTTTAGAATGATTTCTTGTGACACTGAAGACTGAAAATTGTGCTCTGTCATCAAAGGAATAAACTACATTTTCAAATATAATTTTACATTATTGCTTTTTTTTTTTATCAAAAGAATGCCATCTTTGTGAACATTAGTGACAAAAACACTTTAAAAACCTTGCAGACCCCAAATGTTTGAACGTTATGACCCGTTAGAGACGGAAGCGCAGACTAGCAGCTTTGTGCCGTGTGTTTGCAGATGAGGTTTCTGTGTGTCAGTGATAGGCCTACTACAGGCAGGTGATCTGATCATGGCCTGGTAAACAGTTTGTGGATCTCAGAGGAGTGCGTTCCTCCGGCCATTACATAAGCCTGCATCTGTCTTCTGCGTGACCTGCTCTTGTGTTTAACAGTGATCAGGGACACATTTTCTCTCCGTCAGTCTCTGATGGCACAGATGGCGGGTTTACAGCGTCTCCGCAGTCCATCAGTCAGTCAGGCTCGTCTCTTTAGTGTCAGAGTGCAGCACACAGAAATCTGTCACTGTTTAGCGAATGCTACAACTTGCCAACAGATTCATGTTCTGTCCTCCACATGTTCCTCCTAAATGCTATTAGCATTCTCATTTTACCACAAACTATTTCTGTGTAGGTTTGTACAAAATGAGTCATTTAAAATATTTAATAATAAATAGTTAACGTTAACCCTCTGTGGTATGCTTGTTGTAATAATGAAATATTTGTCCTATTTGATATATATAAATTGTTTTTACTATTTAATTTAAATATATAATATATAGATATATCATTCTTAACCTTTTTTATTATTTTTCTGAACACAAGAAACAAACTATCATTTTGTTATGCACAAAATGAAATCTAAAATTATATTACTATAACCAGCTAATTATGTGCAGTAATACAATTTGTGCAATCTCTCACATTGTGGTACATAACTTGGTACATAATCTTGTTTAATTTACCACAGATGTTGCCATAAAATTCAGATGAAGAAGAATTGTAATAAATCTGTTTAATATCACATTTTGAGGCTTCAGCATGTGTCTTTTCTTAAGGGTGACCCCAATATGTTTGTGTAGAGAAAATATATTCTGGCCTATAGAGAGATGTTATTGGTTACTTTAAACCATGCATTTTTAGTGTTGTCCATTAATTTTTTGTCTGCATAACAATATAAGGTTTTGGATTGAATGATGCAGATCAATATTTGGTGGATAATGTGTGTGTGGTGAGGTTAGAGCTGTCAGAATTAGCGATTAATTTTGGGCGGGGCCTAGGGTTGGTCACAACTGCTAATTCTGTTTGTTTTTTCTTGACGAGAAGGGCATTTATTCAGTTGCAGAACGTCTTTACGAGCACATCAAACAGGAGATGTTTCAGACAGGTGCGGGTCAAACGAGCGCAGAAACTGTTGTGTGCTAGCAGCGCCGGCGCGCTCGAAGCCTGTATCATTTCAGATCAAATCGAAATCGCGAAAGAAATGAGCGTGCAATGTTGTGATCAGTTAAGTCATGAAGTTACCAAAAAGGCGATTTAAGCTGCCATAAAACTGTGCATGCATGTAATATGTTATATATGAGTTACATTAAGAACATGTCTTGAGATGATTTTGAAAACTGTCCTGGAGCAGCCCAGCACTGTCTCCCTCATCTAACACACCCGATTCAACTCGTCAGCTCATTAATAGACACTGAAATGGGTCAGAAAAGGTAGAGTTGAGAGAAAATATGTCAGATCGGCATCATGTTCAGTAGCGGCAGCTCTTAAAGAAATAGAAGCCAAAACAACCTAATAACCAGCTGCTGTGATGTCTGTCCATCAAGAATAAAAGAAAAAAGAGGAAATCAATAACGTATAGTTTTAAGGATTCATCTGTATTTAGTTTAGAATTTAGTGTTTGATAACTTTATTAAATGTCTGTATATTTCTGCTGAGGGGCACAGGTAAATATGACATTCGTTATAATGGGTTTATGTGAAGATTGTTTTAAGTTTACTTAAATTAGAAGTTATTTTTAAAGTCTAATAAATGTTGACAGCTCTTAATTATAATGTAATGCTGAATGGCTGTAGTCACTGGTTAAATATTAGGGGGAAACATTTTTATAGGGAAATCAGTATTAATTGGCATCAGTGATACTGGCCTTCAGTCATAAAAAAGATGAAACATTTATTAAAAACATACTGTCTTTATGTTGTTTGTACATTAATTTGAAGATTGAATGTGAAATTATTGCAATATAAAAGTACAGTATATTTAAAAACTTTAATGTTAGGTGGGATTAATTGCAATTAATGTCAGAAAAATGTGCGATTAATTAGTTTTTGTTTTTTTTATCGATTGACAGCACTATTTGTGTGTGCGTGCGTTTTATCCACCAAATATTGATCTGTCGTTCAATCCAAAACCTTACTTTGCTATGCATACACATATGTGACAGACAGATATACTCAGTACCGATAACAGGATACTAGATAATTCATTGTTGGTGTTATTGTATAAAGCAGTGGTCGGCAACAGGCCCGCACCTGTAGCCAGATTATTTTGATAGCGGCTGGTTCTGAAATAGATCTGTCATGACAGCAACAGTTACTCACAATCAAAGTAGGCTTTGTGAGAGGAGCGCGAGTGGAGCGGTGTGATTTTGAATGGAGCGAGGAGCAGATTTTTTAAAAGTCGGAGCGTCGTGGTTTTCACTCGCTCCATCACCGACCCTTAACATATTTAGCTATATAGATCGAAAAGGAGGGAGGAGAAATTGTTGACGCTCCACTCCGCTCACATACTCTGATCGGACACCGCCACACAAATATGGCTTTTTGTTAATGACTGTCGCAGGATTTCACACAGAGTAACAGCTCACTTCCAGTTACAAAATACTCTGGAACAGTCAGTCACAGGCAATTCTGCTTGCATTTTTCATCAATTAATATATTAAATTATCCTTTGACTATGTTCTGGCCCGCTATCTAGTGGTGAATTTTTTTTGGCCTAATGCCAAACTTACTTGCCGACCCCTGGTATAAAGCATTTTAATATTATATTGCTTGTGATGGTTGGACCTGGTTCTTAAAGCAGTTTAAGATTGAAAAAAACTTCAAATTGGAACTCATGAATTAATCTTTGTCAGCTATAGCTTTAAAGTCTTTCACAGCTTGAGTTTCTCAGAAAGAAACCAATAAAAAATGAATCTTAAAAAGGATAAAGATAACATTATCTCAGCGTTATATAATTGCGTTGCATTTATAAGAGTCAAATTTCTATTATCGAGTGTAGATTCCTAAAAGACCCTTCGAAACAGCTTTCAGTAAAGCATCAGCCATCTGTTCCTTACAGAGAATCCAGGAACATTTCATGTTTGAGCCATTTCTTTGATGTCTGAATGCCAGGGTCTCTTTGGATTATCTTTAAACTGAGGATTGACAGCATGTGACTTGATTTTGGCTTTAAGACAAAAGATTGAACTTATTTAGGGCCTGTGCGGTTTCCTTAAAGTTTTGAAACACACAGTCTACATGAATTGACATGTTAAGGGCAGATTTTTCTGTATGACAAGTGCTGTAGGTTGTTACAAAGACTTCAGATGACTTGGTAAACACTACTAGTCCAAATCAATCGAATAATGGAATAAATTCAAATATTTGAATGTTTTTAAAATGTCACCCTTATTCTCACCAAAGCTGCATTTATTTGATCAAAAATGCAGTTAAATTGTAATATTGTGAAATATAGTAGTCAACATTTGAAGTGGATCAAAAAAGTTCTAAGACAAGAACGCTTTTAGGTTTTAGGACAACTTTGATGAAAGGTTTTGATCCAATTTAAATGTTGACTACTGTTTTATCAAATAAAATAACTAAAAGGGATAGTTCACCCAAAAATGAAAATTCTGGCAACATTTGCTCACCCTCAAACCTGTATGAATGTCTTTGTTCTGCTGAAAACAAAGGAAGATATTCTGAAGAATGTGGGAAACAGAGCAGTTCTGGGGCACCATTGACTTCCATAGTAGGAATAAAAATAAATACTATGGAAGTCAATGGTGCCCCAAAACTGTTGCCATAATTTTCATTTTTGGGTGAACTATCCCTTTTAGTTATTGTATTTGATAAAACAGTCCTTGCTAAATAAAAGTATTACTTTCCTTTTTTTACCCTAAACTTTTGAATAGCAGTCTATCATAGTACTAACACTGATAAAAATAAGAAATGTTTCTTGAGCAGCAAATCAGCATTTTAAAATGATTGTGACACTGAAGACTGGAGTAATGATGCTGAAAATTCAGCGTTGATCAGCAATACATTTTAAATTTTAATATTTCACAATATTACGGTTTTTACTGTATTTCTGGTCTAATAATTGAGCGTGAGACTTCTGTCAAAACATTTACAAAATCTTAATTATTAAATTTTTTTGCCTGCAATAAATAGCACGTTACATTTTTATATTGCTTTTTTGGTCATTTTGGAGATCAACAGCATTTACCCCATTCATTTTCATTGTTTGAACAAGAGCAGCCAGCACAATCTCCTTTTAAAAGACATAAGGCTGAGTAAATGATGACATAATTTGTATTTTAGTGGTGAGCTAAGCCTTTCTGCTCCTGCATCATGTTGTGTGGATGGGCTAATGAGAGTGTCTGTGTCATCACGACATCTGTGCCTTCATTAGATCTGAATCATTATTGCAGATGCACTCATTGGATCAATGAAAAATGATCAGCTGTCACTAATGTGTGTCTGAGAATGAGGTCAGGTTCTGGCTGATCTGTTCTGGGAATCAGCTGATATAGGGAATTGGTTCAGTTGCACTCTGTGTGTGTGTGTGTGTGTGTGTGTGCGTGCTTGTGCGTGCGTGCGTGTGTGTACACCTCTCTCAGGCTGTTTTGCTGACAGACTAGGTGACAATGGTGGGAGCAGCTGGGAACTTTCCAGGCCCGTCTGGCCCCCTGCCACCCCACCAGTGCCCACCCATCAGCACTGCACCAGCTTGCATGTGTTTGGAAGTGCACACAAGTCTGAAAAAGAGCTGATGGGAAATCTTATATTTGAGCTCAGGTTTTTTGTTTGGGAAGTTGGTATCAGTAGAGATGTGCAGATAAATAGAATAGTTTTTAAATATTTATATAGTTCATTTTTTAATAATTACTAATTTTGTATTTTTTTTATTTACTTTAGTATTTCATTTATTGTGGATTTTTTACTTTTTATTTTTTTCACGTTTTTTTTTTTGTTATTTTAATATAATTTTATTTTATAATAGTTTTTTAATTATGGTACTTTATTTTATTAAAATAGTATTTTTTATATTATTGTTATTGTTATTATTGTATATTTTTATATTATTGAATTTTTTTATTTTTTTTATTTTACAGTATTGAAGTTATTGTAGGATTTTGTTTTGTAATTTAGATTTTATAATTATTTTAGCTTAATATTGTCCCATTTTACATTATTTTTACATTTAAGATTATTACATATTTCATTAATTTACTTAAAGTAGTATTTTAATTTAGTGTAGAATCTTTTAGTTTATGAATGTTTGTTTTTCATTTTGTTTTATAATTATTTTATTTTAATATTACTTAATTGTATAGTAGTATTTAATTTAATTTAAATAACAATGAAATTTTATGTTTTTTACTTAATTTTTGAAATATTTTATTTTGTATTATTTTATTTTATTAATATCTGTTTTGTATTTTATGTTTTTACTTTTCATGTTTTTATGTTTTATTTATTTTATTAATAAAATAAATAGTTACTTTTATTTGTTAATGTTTGTTTAGTGAGTTTACACTTGTTATTTTATTGTATGCTATTTATTACTTTTACAGTATTTTAAGTTATTGTAGGATTTTGTTTTATAATTTTTATTTTTTTATATTTTTATAATTATTTTAATATTATTCATTTTTACATTTTTTACATTTAACTATTTATTTTATGTCATTTAATTTAATTCAAATAGTATTTAAATGTATTGTAGAATCTTTATAACTTTTTATTTTATGAATGTTTATTTCTCATTTTGATTTATGTTTTTTATTTTATAATAATTTTATTTTATAGTAGTATTTTATTTTTTCATTTACTTTAAATAACATTTTAATTTATTGTAGTGTTTTTTTTTTACTTTATTTTAGAAATGTTTCATTTATTTATTTATTTTATAATTTTATTGTTTTGTGTTAGATTTTTTTTTTTATAAAATGAATACAGTTACTTAGTTTGTTAAGTGAATTTGCACTACTGTTTTATTTTATGCTACATATTACTTATTTTTGCACTGCTTTGGCCATACAAATGTCATGCCAGTAAAGATCATAAATATCATAAAACGTACTGTTTTGGGCTGTCATCGACTAACCAAATGTAGTATAACACACACTGAGACACAGCTAGTGCTTTTGATTCAGAGGTGCTAGTGACTGATTGTGCTCACGTACACATTATATTAAATACAGAGGGGTGAGGCAAGCCTCAGCTGGCATTTTTGTCAGCTGTAAAAAAAAAATGCCTGAGGCACAAAATGTGTGTATATATTGTGTGTCTCACCGATATAATCCTCAGTCATTTAACAATCATAGCATCTCCAAACTGAAACTGAACACTGAAAATGCTGTATATGGTGGTAATACTTTAATACTTCAATTTCTTATACAGTAGCAGTAAGCATTTTCTTTCAGCACAAATATCTTTCTTACTTGACGGACATGACTGAAATAGGTGTCCTGAGAAATCACACCTGTCCGTGTGACCGCTCCAGACTCTGACTGCGCTCTGCATGTGTTAGCTGAGCTCAAAACTTGGTGGCTTGAGTTTTGGGTGAAACAGACTGTCTGCTGAACAATGCTAGATGGAAGGATTGTTTGGGAAAACTGTTTGGAAACAGTCATTATTCTAAGTAGCACTGAAAATGTAACTTTTAATAGCAACTTTCTTGCTCTGTGTGATTCAGTGCATGTTTTTCATTTTTTGAAAAAAAAAAAACATAATTGGTCAAATATATTTAATCATTAGTCCACTTTTGTGTCCCATTTTAAGCCAAGTGGATTTAAAAAATAAATCAATCTTTGTATCTTTAAAAATTGAGTTGCGTGATTTGTGTAGCTAAATCATCATTAACATTGGCAGAAATTATATATTTATATGTTTTTGAAAGAAGTCTCTTATGCTCAAAAAACAGTAATATTATGAAAAATAATTACAATTTAAAATAAATGTTGTATTTTAATATATTTTAAAATTTGTGATTGCAAAAATTAATTTTCAGCAGCCAAAATTTCTTATCAACATTGAAAACATTTTTGCTGCTTTATATTTGATTTTATTTTCTTATTTTTTTATTTTTTTTTTGATGAATAGAAAGGTAAAAAGAAAAGCATTTACTAGTATTAAAAAACCTTTATTTTTTAATTATTAATGCCTTTACTGATACTGATTTATTAATTTAATGCATCCTGCTGGAAATTGTTTTTTATTGAATCCAGACTTTTGAAAAGTAGTGTATAAAAATTTGGTCAGTCTAATTAAGTCATTTATTTAAAACTAAATATTCTGTCATAATTCACCTAGCCCTTTATATCTCTATAAACACATGACATGAAACCAGTCAAAGTCAGCTCTTCTTCATACAATGATAATGCATGATCACTTCCTGTTAAGTTCAATGTTGATTGATTTATTAAGTATTTGATTTTTGAAATATATGCCGTGTCACATGGAAGTTGAAAGCGTTGCAAATACACATGTAATGTTGTCTTTGAGTAACAGGATAACAGCTGTGCTCTTTTAGTGTTCTCTGTGGCTCACTTCTCATGGTCCTATCTGTTAATGCAGGGTCACCATCCCCAATGCGTTTAGCTCTGTCACAGGCTCATATTCACCAGCACGCATGTGTGACGTTGTAATGAGGCTAAATGAGTCGAATACAGGACTTTGGAATAATGGAAAGCCTTAGAACATCCTGTTCCAAAGAACGGAGAGTATTGGCCGCTGGTCTTGTGTCCCCTCCTTCAGCTGTTATTATCCTTCTGAAGGGATGAGTCACCCCTGGTTGCTGTCACTATCTGTCTGCCTGCTTTCCTGCCTGTTTATGTGTCTCTCCCGCAATATAAATCAGACACAGCTCTTGCTTTATACAGAGACCCAGGAGAGGATCTGGGGTCACTTGAGTTTTGTGTATTACCAGCAGAGGTGGGTTTGTCCTGATGCGTCATCGTTCTGGTTTCAGGTTTCTCAAAAAGCCTATCCAGAGCTGAAAATATAGAAAAACAGAAGCAAATATGTTATTTTGTAGTAATAAATTGTCAGCGAGAGATTCCTCATATCCACTTTATCTTTTTACCTCCAGAATTATTTTTTAGCGACATAAAACTTTTGATTTGTTAACTTTTGTTAACTTGAAATGACATCTTAGTGGTAGTGATGTTCGTAAAGTCGTAAGTCATTAACTGAACTATTTTAGTGAGTGTTTTTTCCGTTTTATGATTCACACAAAGTTTAGGGTCAGTAAGATTTTTTTTAAAGAATTTAATACTTTTAATTGTAATAAATTAAATGAAAAATGTATTATTTTTTCACAAAAATGTTTGGCAGCACAACTGTTTTCAACATTTATAATAATAAGAAATATCTCTTGAGCAGTAAATCAGCATAATAATATTTAACATTATTACTGTGGTAATATTACATATGATATAATATTCCATTTTATAATATTATATAATATTCCATGTTTTTAATGTATTTAAAAAAAAGAATTATATTTTTTAATGTATGAAAATATAAAAAAACAGTTATTTTAATTTGTAATAATATTTCATAGTATTACTGTATTTTTGATTAAGTAAATGCAGTCTTGGTGAGCATAAATTACTTTAATTTAATATACATTCATTGTTTTTTTTAAAGTAAATTACTAAAATAAATGTGCACAAATATTGGGTTAAATATAAATTTCAGTCATTAAATTAACTATTTCAGTCAGTGTTTTTTTTATTATATACATAAAGTTTAGGGCGAGTTAGTTTTGTTTTAAGAATTTCATACTTTTATGAATTACATAAATTAAAAAATTGTCAGTTTCTGCAAAAATATTGGACAGTACAACTGTTTTTAACATTTATAATAATTAGAATTGTCTCTTGAGCAGCAATCATATAATAATATTATTGATTACGTTGAATATTATCGCTGTTTATGTTCTGGGGAAAGAGCGCACATATGTCGTGGTACTGTCCAAAATGGCATTATCGGGGAGAAGAACTGTTGAATAAATTATGTTAGTTTTGCACAAAATGTATTCTCTTATCTTTTTTTGCTTTACCGATGTTCTTACTACGTTTTCTGGACGTTCCTGGAACATTTCAGTTATGTTGCTGTCTATGGTGGGCCAGAGTACTCTCAGATTTCATCAAAAATATCTTAATTTATGTTCAGAAGATGAACGAAGGTCATACAGGTTTGGAACGACATGAGGGTGAGTAATTAATGACAGAATGTTTATTTTTGGGTGAACTTACCCTTTAAGATTTATTATTTATCGTTAGTTCACACTGACTGAAGTAGCTCACAAATGAATCCTTATTGTAGAGTTTTATTTTTGTTTCTTTTTTAAAATAGCTTCTCCAAGCAAACAGTGTGGACATGATTGAGGGCCCAAAAGACCTGCAGCTGGATTTGAGTTTTCCTCTGAGGCCCTCTAGGACTGTGTTTCCTCTGTATGACAGTATATCTACACAATCAGTGAGAGGGTCTCAGTCAGACAGCCAAACGATATGTTTTCTTTACTGCTACAGTGGAGACCAGTCTCCCGACAGTAAGACTCTTTATGTGTGTGCGGAACACATGCTGCTCCTCAAATAAACACTCGGCTAAATTTAGCATTAGCGCTGACCCCAGAGGCAGTGACTTCTAATGGATCACTAATGCAGCATTGAGACACCAGCCTGACTTCATATGATGCAGATCTGCAGAGAGAGTTGGTGTTTAGCTACTCGTTTTTTATTCCTCCCTTTCATTTTTTCTCTCTCTCCCTCTTGCTCTCTCAGCTAATGCAGTGAGGGCTCAGGCGGTGTGTGTGTGTGTGTGCGTGCGTGCGTGCGTGTGTGTGTGTGTGTGTGTGTGTGTGTGTGTGTGTGTGAGAGAGTGAGTGAGTGAGTGAGTGTGTGTGTGTGTGTGTGTGCACCTGGTATTCATCACGTCCTGGGGACCAAATGTCCCCACAAAGATAGTAATACCAGTAAATCTTAATCTTGTGGGGACATTTTTTGGTCCCCATGAGGAAACAAGCTTATAAATCATACAGCATAAAGTTTTTTGAAAATCTAAAAATGCAGCATGTTTCCTGTGAGGGCTAGGTTTAGGTGTAGGTTTGGTGTAGGGCAATAGCACATACAGATTGTACAGTATAAAAACCATTACGCCTATGGGATGTCCCCATAAAACATGGAAACCCAACATGTGAGTGAGTGAGTGAGTGAGTGAGTGAGTGAGTGAGTGAGTGAGTGAGTGTGTTTGTGTGTGTGTGTGTGTGTGTGTGTATGTTGGGCTGACGCATGTTGCTTGGCTGGATCACGGGCCTCTGTCCTGACACTGAAGCAGACGGGGGTGGAGTGTGTGAGTGTACGAGTGTTTTCTTTCTGAATCTGAGGGGGTGATAAGAGAACATAGCTGAGGGAAAACAAGTACTGTGGTGGTACCATGGTACAGTAATGATATCAAATGATATAATCATAGTAATTTGATAAACACCACCTTTCCTAAATTTCGGGTTGGCAAGATTCTTTTCATGTTTTTGAAAGAAGTCCCACCAAGGCCACATTTATTTGATCAAAAATACATGCTTATATTTTGAAATATTTTGAAAAAAACAAAAGAATTTAATATTTTGTAACATTTAAACGCCTTTACCTTTTAATAAATTGAATGTGTCCTTGCTGAATAAAAGTATTAATTTCTTTAAAAAACTGCATTACTGCATTTACAATAAAGTACCATAATATTACTATCTGAAACCATTGCTATGGTGGTAAATAGGTGCTTTGGATAGACCGTGGTATTTACCATATACTCCAAGGTACTTCCAAAAAACTATGGTAATACAATGGAAGCAAGTCTAAAAACACACAGCACTACCACTGTACTTTTTGGGTACATTTTTTGTGAATAATATAAGAGAACGACTCAGACACAATGTTTAAAATGAGCATTAAGTTTGAGCCATGACTTATGGTTTTGTGATTGTAGACATATTGAGTCGTGGTGCTCATTTGAGCGATGCAGGTTTCAAATCTCGTGTTTAGCTTCCCCATCATTTCCTGTTATCTCTCCAGCTATGCGATCAATAAAATGGCAAAAGCAAACAGCTTTAAATCAGAAACAACAAAACAACAGACTGAGGGGGAGAAAAGGGCAGATACAGAAGATTAACAAGACTCTGATGAGACTGATTAGTTCAGAATATGAAGAGTGAGAGATTGAAGTAAGAAATGTAATCAAGTAAAACTACAGAATCAGTTCAACCACAAATTTTGTTATTTACTTACCCTCACCCTAATTTAAACCCGTAGGGCTTTCTTTCTTCTTTGGAACACAAAATGTAAAAAGTGATGCTGACTTAACTTAAAAAAAAATTGAAGTAAGGCAACGGGTTTCTTCAATTTTTTTTTAAGTTAAGTCAACTTCTGACTTTTTACAGTGATAAGAAGCCTATTAATGGAATATTGTGTGTCATCATCAAGCAGCACGCAGACTCAACCGGAGTAAAACAAGCAAAGTTTCACAAAAGTAAAATATTTCATTGTGTTTGGGGCAAATATCTGCACTCCTTGAATGCCAAATTTGGGGGCTGTAGCTAACTGCTGTAATCACTGTAAAAAATTTTTTATAAAATTGTTGTTTCGTCTTAAAATAATTTGTTACCCCCGCTGACTTAAAATGTTTAGTTTAGTCAACTAAAATATTCCAGTTGTCCTTTAAATTAACATTGAGTATCTTAAAACTTCAAGTTGCCTAAACTAAAAATTTTAAGTCAGCGGGGGTAACAAATTATTAACTTTTTGAAAACAAAATTTTTTACAGTGTTCTTGTGTTATAATTATTATTTTTTTTTTAAATTTTTTTTTTTTTACATTTATGATTAGATTTAATTTTTATGTTTTCAGATTTCATTTTATGCTAAATGCATCATTTTTTTTTTTTTTTTTTTTGTGTTTTTCAGAATACTTCTATTTCGCTTTGATTTTTTTTTTTTTCAGTTTTAGTCATTTTAGTACTTATTTCAGTTACTTTACTTACTAAAGTTTTTCATTTAATATTTTATTTTATATCAGCTTTATTTCAAATAATGAACAATTCCTAGTTTTAGTTAAAAACAATACTGCTTTAGAGTCAAATCTTTTCAATGAATCAACTGATCCAGTTCACAAAAGCGGCCTAAATGATTAATTCATAAATCAGATTGATTGATACTGACTTGGTCCATACAGCTCACTGGAGGGTATGTTTATCAGTGAATAATGACTTAAATTTAAGTTTGTTTTCCCACAGAAAGCTATCATAAGACTGCAACAGATTTGGAATGTGTGTACGAGTCTCTCATGATTCTTATTTGGTCGTTAAGGAGCTTCCTTATTCAGTTTCATAGATAAGAGGGCCCAGGTTATTCCTCAAAAAAATCATCTTTTTTGTTCCACTGAAGAAAGTCAGTCAGGTTTGGAACAACATGAGGGTAAGTAATAACAGAACGTTTATTCTTGGGTAAACTAATCCTTTAATAAAAAGACACGGTGGAAGGTTTAGTCCGTGTCCTTCATATCTCTGTGTGTGTGTGTGTGTGTGTGTTTGTCTAGGTGGGTGGATAAGAGGAGAGACACCACCAGCTGCTCTCAGAGTGAAAGAGCTCTTTACTTTCCCTGCACAGTTATAACGCCCGCCTTCCCTCTGTTCCCTCTCATTCAATAACCCCAAAACTACCTGGCGTCAAACCACATTAAAGTTATGCAAGGTATTTCTGGCCCTCTTTTTTCACTGAGCAATAACCACAGTCCTGTGCTTGAGGGCGTAAGCTCGAATCAAGTATTAAATGATACAGAACGTATCTTGCGCGAGACAGAACAAGTACATGTGTCAGCTCTGTCACCATGGTAACAATAGATGTGGAGTGCTGGAACCACTGAAGTGTGTAGGATGCTAAAGTGTGATGACATCATAGAGGAAGTCAACTTCCTGTCCAAACACAGGTCGAAATCAATGACACACAGGGGCAATTACCATTATGTAGCTCTTATGTATTATATAAAGTAAGATTCACACAGATAATATGAACATTATGGAGCTACAGTATTAAATGGTGACTGTTCATTTGCAATATTTAAGGAATGTGTGCTTTTTACTGCTTTTTTTTTATACAAAAGGAATATTGTACTGGAAGGGACATTCACAGCAATTAGGATTGATAAAGCAACCAGAAGGCATTGATTTTCAATAAAAGTTGGCTATTTTTGGCAGACTGACAATATGCAAGAGAGCAATGCAACAACATTTTTGTCATTTATATACAAACAGAAATCTTGTAGAATGTGAAAGTGTTTCAGTGTGTCCAAAAAAAATATTTTCCAGTCAGTAATTTTAGTGACTTAATTTATTTCAGTTAGTTGCAAGGCAATATATATATACACACACACATGCATATAAATGCTGCAGCATTCTTTTAAAGAGCACCTATTATGTCCCTCTTTTACAATATTTAATATAAGTCCCAGGTGTCCCCAGAATATGTCTGTGAAGATTCAGCTTTAAATATCCCACAGATCATTTATTATATCATTTTGAAAATGCCTATTTTGTGTGGAAGCAGAAACATGCTGTTTTTGTGCATGACTCTTTAGATGCAAATGAGCTGCTGCTCCCCGCCCCCTTTTCCAGAACAGGGCTATGCAATTTAGCTCGTATCTCAGATATTCTGCCAAAAAAATGTGTTTGGTTTTGATTATCATGTCTATCGCGCTGAAATCATGTGTTTTTAAAGCCACATCAGTTTAAACTTCTGACATAGGGTTTTCTGAGCGCACACATCCAAAAAACACACACAGAAAGCGGCTGTCACACGGCATGTGAGTACTAAACTAAGTTCTCTTTCATGTTTTATTGTATTTCATTAAGTTGCCAGGGCAGTGTTCGGGCGATGAAGTCATGTTAATTGTTTGAAAGTGTGTGTTTATCTGTGTGTCAGGTTATGGGTCATACCATCGTGACGCTTGTTGCCGGGCCTCCCTATGATGTCATCAACATCCCAGAATAGCCGTGGTACTAAAAGCTAGTAGGAGGCAAGTGCTCTGGACACTTCATCGGTTCAAACACTCCAGAGAGGAAGAGTGAGAATGAAATCATAGAGAGAGTGATAGAGCAGGGTAGAGCTATATTTATACAGTAGAATAACATCCCATAAACACTCAAGAGAGTCAGAGAAAACAGGAACAGCACTTGGAAAATCCCTCTTATTGGAAGAAATGGATGAGATGAGATGAACTAGACTTCCATCATAAAATGTGCTCAAGATACAGCTCATTCTAGCCAAGAACCACACATTTACATTGTTTGATTGCCAAATGACCAACCCATGTGAGCTTTAGGTGTATACTGCCATTCAAAAGTTTGAGATCAGTACTTTTTTGGACAGAAATTAATACTTTTATTCAGCAAGAATGCATTAAGTTGATCAAAGGTGACATGGAATTTCAATTTCAAATGAATGCTGTTCTTTTGAACTTTATATTTACCAAAGAATCCAGAAAAAATGTATTACTCTTTAAAAAAAAGAAAAAAAGAAATACAAATATTTAAATAAGAATTCAAATTTTTGAAATTGAGATTTATACATCATCTGAAAGCTGAACAAATATGCTTTCCATTGATGTATGGTTTGTTAGGATAGGACAATATTTGGTCGAAATACAACTATTCGAAAACTGGAATCTGAGGGTGCAAAAAGATCAAAATATTGAGAAAACCACCTTTAAAGTTGTCCAGATTAAATCCCTAGCAATGCATATTACTAATCAAAAGTTCGGGTTTGATGTTATCGAAAAAAAAAAAAAAAAAAAATATATATATATATATATATATATATATATATATATATATATATATACATATATATATATATATACATACACTCACCTAAAGGATTATTAGGAACACCTGTTCAATTTCTCATTAATGCAATAATCTAATCAACCAATCACATGGCAGTTGCTTCAATGCATTTAGGGGTGTGGTCCTGGTCAAGACAATCTCCTGAACTCCAAACTGAATGTCAGAATGGGAAAGAAAGGTGATTTAAGCAATTTTGAGCGTGGCATGGTTGGTGCCAGACGGGCTGGTCTGAGTATTTCACAATCTGCTCAGTTACTGGGATTTTCACGCACAACCATTTCTAGGGTTTACAAAGAATGGTGTGAAAAGGGAAAAACATCCAGTATGCGGCAGTCCTGTGGGCAAAAATGCCTTGTTGATGCTAGAGGTCAGAGGAGAATGGGCCGACTGATTCAAGCTGATAGAAGAGCAACTTTGACTGAAATAACCACTCGTTACAACCGAGGTATGCAGCAAAGCATTTGTGAAGCCACAACACGCACAACCTTGAGGCGGATGGGCTACAACAGCAGAAGACCCCACCGGGTACCACTCATCTCCACTACAAATAGGAAAAAGAGGCTACAATTTGCACAAGCTCACCAAAATTGGACGGTTGAAGACTGGAAAAATGTTGCCTGGTCTGATGAGTCTCGATTTCTGTTGAGACATTCAGATGGTAGAGTCAGAATTTGGCGTAAACAGAATGAAAACATGGATCCATCATGCCTTGTTACCACTGTGCAGGCTGGTGGTGGTGGTGTAATGGTGTGGGGGATGTTTTCTTGGCACACTTTAGGCCCCTTAGTGCCAATTGGGCATCGTTTAAATGCCACGGCCTACCTGAGCATTGTTTCTGACCATGTCCATCCCTTTATGACCACCATGTACCCATCCTCTGATGGCTACTTCCAGCAGGATAACGCACAAAACAAAGCTCGAATCATTTCAAATTGGTTTCTTGAACATGACAATGAGTTCACTGTACTAAAATGGCCCCCACAGTCACCAGATCTCAACCCAATAGAGCATCTTTGGGATGTGGTGGAACGGGAGCTTCGTGCCCTGGATGTGCATCTCACAAATCTCCATCAACTGCAAGATGCTATCCTATCAATATGGGCCAACATTTCTAAAGAATGCTATCAGCACCTTGTTGAATCAATGCCACGTAGAATTAAGGCAGTTCTGAAGGCGAAAGGGGGTCAAACACAGTATTAGTATGGTGTTCCTAATAATCCTTTAGGTGAGTGTATAATATATATGATTTATATATGATATATATATATATATATATATATATATGTGATTTATATATTTATATGATATATATATATATATATATATATATATATATATATATATTTATATTTATATTTATATATATATATAACAGCTAATAAATAATATTGTTGTGTAATAATATTTCATAATATTACTATTTTATGTTCAAGTAAACGCAGCCTTGGTGAGCACTAGAGATTTTTATATTTAGTAAATAATTGTTTAATAATAACATATATATATATATATGTGTGTGTGTGTGTGTGTGTGTGTGTGTGTATATATATATATATATATATATATATATATTGTTTTTTGACTTTAAAGAAGCCAGCTATATAAAGTCGCTGCTGAATGATTTTCCAACTTTCAGCCAAAAAGGTAGGACGTAACATCACATGATTAAAATTCAGAAGATATTAAGTTATTAATGTCACACTTTTCAGATTTTTCCAAAACCCTTGCTTGCTTGTATGGAAGCGAGGTTCAAAACAAAAAAGCTAATAGTGAGTTTATAAGATTATAAGGTTTATATATTGTGTCATAAATTCACACTGAGGTATGAAGTCACAATTAGGAGATATATAGTTGAAATTGCACAATGTAAAGTCAAATTGTGAGCTATAAAGTCATAATTATTCACTTTTAAATTTGTTCTACTTGGAGGCAAAATATTTCATATTGAGTGCCTGAAACTAAATCAGAAAGATTTGTAACAAAACTTTACATCCAAATCCATCAACTAGGTCTTTTTGGAAACTGCACAGCAGCCTGGGAGCTTGTAAACACAAATTTGTTTCCCAGAAGATAACAACCTGTACTCACTGGCTCCAGGAAACTGCGTAAAGTTAATCAGATTAGAGCTTGTCATTTTGAGAAAACTGTAATGTATGCGTGAGTGTGCATTGTACGACTAAGACATCTATTAATCAACAAATCCCAATAAAACAAAAGATTGTTCTCAATACTGTATTGCACTTGTTTTTTGATAGAGTAAACTAACAGCCCTCTATTTAACATAATTGGTTTCCTGATGCTCTGGCACAGTTGTTGTGCAGGGACACAAGGTCCAGACTACTGCTATGGTGGAGGAAGTCATTATGTCATCAGGACCCATCAAATTTCATCATTTCCTGTGCTCAGTATGTACTAGTCTGTGCATGTCTGTCTGTCTGAACAGAGAGGTTGCTGTACTGAAACGACTCAGGTTGCACTAATGTGATAGAACTGGCATTACCTTTTGAAAATGTCATGAAAATTAGAAAAATTAAAAAAGAAAAGAAATATTATTGGATTTGGACAACTACAAATGACTGTCTTGGAGGGGAAGGTGTTTGGATATAAACAACAGTGGTGCATTATGCATCATTACATGAATGAGTGCATAAATCAACTTCTCTTTTTCAACACATTACTTTTTCTTTTCTTTTTTTTAATCATTGTCTGCTGGCAGAGATTTTGTAATGCTCACCAGGGCTGAATTTATTTAATCAAAAATATAGTGAACACAGTAATATTGTCCAACTGTTTTCCATTATAATATATTTTAAAATGTAATTTATTCCTGTGATGCAAAGCTAAACTTTCAGCATTATTACTTCACTCTTCAATGTCACATGATTCTTTTGAAATCATTCTAATATGCTGGTTTGACTTCAAGATACATTTATTATTATCAATGCTGAAAACAGTTTTGGTGTTTGATTTTTTTGTAGAACGTGTCATAAATGTTTTGAAATTAAAAGTTCAAACAAACCATTTTTATTAGAAATCATTTGTAACATAAATGTCTTTACTGTCACTTTTGATCCATCCTTGTGCAATAAAAATATTTTCTTTGTTCAAAATTTTAGGGTCATTAAGATTTTTTTCAGTGTTATAAATCACAAAGAACAGAAAAAAAATGCTCACTATAATATTAAGTTGTCACATATAATTTGCATAAACTTTCCTAATCTTTTTCAAATTGCAGGAAAGGCCCATACTGTCACACAATGAAAAATGATATCACTGGAAATCAACTCTCATTGAAAATAAATGAAATTCCGATGCTTTTTTTGATGCCTTCATAACAGATCAGAGAATTTCACTCATATAGGAGAGAAGAAAAAATAGTTTTGTATTAAATGTGACACAAAGTTTCTCTTTTTTCCATTCAACATGCCACTGTTGTTTATTCCTGTAAGGCTGCAGTTGCAGCGCCCAGAAGTGGGTCAGAGTGGCACGGTTGACTGGATCTGTGAATGAAGAACCTTCTAATGTTAATCTGTGCTTTCTTGTCCCTTTCTGACCTTATCTCTGTCTCTAATGCTCATGCACATCCTTAATCTACAGCTTTAACTGTGCTATTTTAAGTGGCATCACTGGCATGCATCACTGTTATTATGGACCTCAGTCAGGGTAGATGAGTTAAAATACTTTCTCCTACTTCAGCTTAATATAACAAGATAAATGCAAGTAAGCAATTTTTAAACTGATTTCTTACTCTGTAGCTCACACTCAGAGTTAGGGGTTTGTTTTAAGCACCTAGAAATGCCTAAGCAATACTGTAGCATTATAGGAGTGAGTTATTCGTTGGAAAGCACCATTCACAGTTTCTTCAGGTAATGTAAAAATCGAGCTTTTAATATCTTTATATTAAGTCATTCATCTTTTTTCACCTTCATACACATTTGGAACAACTGTGTGCATTAGCATCTAGAAACCATTGCACACACACACAAACTCCTCAATGTGGATGTCCTCAAGAACAGTCCCTTAGAGGCACACACTCAGATTTAGGCATACATGCCACTAATTAAGATCTTAATCTGTGAGGATGTGGAGGGCAAGTTTCATGAGGACAACACACAAACACAAAGCATTTTAGAAAGTGCGCAAAGCTACTGCTAGGAAAACGGTCAAAATGGAGAAAAGCAAATATGCAAGCATGTCATTAAGGATCCCCTGGGTCTAGAAGGAACCATTTTCCTTTACATTAATGGTAGGTGACATTTAATGATTTACAAGAAAAGTGTTTTAGTACCAGTGGCTCTGAAGTGGGCGTATATGACACTTTCATCATTCATAATGTCTTCGGGTGAGAAAATGGGCTTCATGTCATTGTCTGGGATTCTGGGTAAATGATCATTTATCAATGGATGTCAAAAATGACTTCTATCCACCTTTATAAAAAGGAAGATCATGGCTTTGGTAAATGATTTCAGGCCTGTGACGCAGGTACTCCAGTTGAGCTGTTAACCCTCTATAGTACGCATTTGTCGAACAATGGAATATTTTTTACAAATTGGCTTTTTTTTGTTGTTGTTTGGACTTTATAATTACAAAAGCAAAAAAAAAAACATGATCATGTTTCAGCACCTATCTATAGGTTTTCAGGAAGCAGCTCTGTTGTTTACGGTAATGTGACATTTGATGCAATGCTGTGGTGTTCATGTGACGGTCTGTGCTCTGGTTGTGTGGAATTAGTGTATATGTACAATGTCAATGCTGTATTTTGCAGTGACCTTCAGCTCTGTCTGCTGACAGTGTTGGTTGTGGGTCTGTACGAGTATGTGCGCACGCACACACACACACACTTGTGTAAACAAACCCACAGGAAACTCTTTCAAGACTTAATGGTACAGATAATTCTCAGTTGTTTCTTTAAAAGTGTTAAAAGTGCAGGACTTGAATAGAAGTATAAAAGTCATGTGACTGGCATATTTCAGATAAATAGTTCTTAGAAGAATTTGTTGATAAATAATTGAGTTCATATTTACTTTTGATTGCAGACTTTGGTATCTTGGTAAATCTGAGCACAATATGAGATTTGTGTTTATGGTAGAACTAAGCCAACATACATGGCAATAACTATATACAACTATATACAAACCATTCTGTTTTTATTTACTCACCCTCATGTTGTTCAAAATCTGAATGACTTGCTTCCTTTGGTTTGTTTGTCACAGAAAGCTATCAGATCACTTCAGAAGATGTGGCTCAACAAATCGTCTCCATGTAATTTTTTCCTATGGAAATGCAAACAACAAGGAACTAGTCATATGTTGCTTCTGTCTTGTTACCCAACAAGGCTGGTGATGTAACTCACTTCAAGAAAAATAATTACAATGGGTTGAGCTTGTGAAAAAGAAAAAATGAATTTCCTCTCCAGTTTAGCAACACTAGGATAAAGGGGGAAAATCGAGAAGAATGGAGCATGTGATGTTAACAATTTTATCTTCTGTCTCTTAAAAACATTACCACACAAAACAGGCAGTTTTATAAAAAACAAAACTAAAAGCAAAAGTTTCTTTGTTCTTATTAAGCGTGCTTTAAAATGATATGTTCACTGTGAGAAAGGGAAGCGAGAGAAAAACAGTTGTGACGTCAGAGCAACAAATAATGTGACACTGCGGTGTCTAATCACAGGACGTCCAACAGGTTGTTAACGCAAGTGTGTCATCAAAATATGCATGAGTGCTGTTTAGAAACACCGTCAAAACCACATTTTCTGATGCTGTTATTATATTCTGGCTTTAACATCACTTAAGCTACATTTACAGGTTTGTGACATTGTGGCAGTTATCTGGGAAAGTAATTTCAACTTGTCCTTCAATTTGAAAAAATAGTGAAGATTGCATTTTATTCAAGCATTTACAAACAAATTTTCAGTAAAAATTTTGATATTTGAAACTATTATAGTGGGTGTATGAACTTCTGCTGAGGACTAATAGATCCTGCTGACAAAAAGTTTGTGAACCCCTTGGGTAAGGCACTGTGCTGAAATAAATGTTAAAACGAAACAATTATAGTAGTGTCTGAAAATTACAGTCAGCACATTATGAGTGTTCAGAGGTGTGTCGTAGAATTTCTTCAATTCAGTATCCTGTCTTTTAAGATATTTTTTAGGTTTTTGTCCTTAAAACTGTATTTTTTTTCTTAGACTAATTTCCTATGCACTTCATCTCAAGCCTCCATTGCAAATTCCACAAGGCCATTTTAGAGCTAGTAAGGGAGGCTTGGTACAGAGAGAGAGAGAGCGTGTGTGAATTACCTGTGCGTTTCTCAACAGTGTGCGACAGTAGTGTCTTCTTCACTTAAACTGTAAGTTTAACTGCTTTAAAAACAGCGATATTACCACTTCGCTGCAAAGAAATATCATGTAGCTTTTCAGCTGCGAAACTATTTTGATAGTCACAGGGCTGCGCTGATAAACAAGTTTCTGTGTGCGTGTATATTTTCATGTCTGTGTGAGTGTCCGTCTGTACTGTGTGTGTGTGTGTGTGCGCGCCTTTGTATAGGAGAGAGAGTGGGAAAAAGAATGCTTGTTTTCAATCGATCATAGAATGTATTTTCCTGGGGAGAATGTGGAAATAGTTTTCCTATCCTATCTATTGTTATATTTATTATGATCAGTGTATTTATGGGTTTTGGTTCTTTTGGTGTTATAGGCTGTAAGGTACGGTGACTCAGTAGTGCACAACACAACTAAACCTCCACAACACAACGGAAACAAGCCGCAAAACAACAAAATTAGCACAACACAATGGAAACAAGCCGCTACACAACGGATACAAGTCGCAACACAATGGAAAAAAACAACACAACACAACGGAAACAAGCCGTAATGCAACAGAAACAAGTTGAAACACAACAAAATTAGCCCAACACAACGAAATTAGCAAAACACAACGGGATTAGCACAACACAACAGAAACAACGGGAACAAGGCACAAGCACAACACAATAAGATTAGCAAAACACAATGGAAACAAGATGAAACGCAACAAAATTTGCATAAAAACTGAAACAAGCAACACCGCGAAAATTTGCGCAAAAGTCCTATGCGATATTGTTGTGTTGTGCCCTACTGGGCCACCATAGGTAAAGACCATTGAAATAACTGAAATCATTTGGTTAAGTGATATGGAACTGTAATGTAGTCAAGACCTGCCTGGAACTACTTTAGCCCTGGCTTTCCTGAAAAAATAATTGCACACCTTAGAAGTAGTCCCATTTCAAAATGGCAATTTGTTCTATTTAGATAACTTTGCAGTCACATAATAAACATTTTTCAAGTGCCTTTACAAAATATAAGCTTCACATGTCTAATTTAAATGATCTAAATGCTTTAGGATGTGCATTATGATAAACAATGTTTCTGAAACTAAATTTCTATGGTAATTGATGCAGTCAGGTGCTGTAACTCACAATATCTGTTCTCAAACAAGTGAAGGAGACAGTCAAGTTCCTCGCATTTATGAACTTACGTGAATGTTGTTTTGCCCCGAAGCTCTAAAATTGCAGTCCCTACTGGATTACCTAAAAATTTTTGGGCTTTATTTTGAAGGTTACCATGGAAACAGTAGCAAGGAAACACAACCTAATGGTTGCTTTTTCGTGATGATAAGCCAGTGTAGCTAATGCAGCCGGTAGACTAGAACTAATCAAATCATGATCTCTGACAATGTTATATAGAGCTGCTATATTCTTTATTTTTTCTTCAAAATCCACCCTCTCACCATCACTGCACTAAGCTCTGTTTACTCAGTTTTTTTGTGCCAGGAAAAGCATCTTTCTTTTAGCCGAATAATAATTATGCATCAGAGTGCATGTTAATGCATGCATGTGTGTTCGCATACGGTCCTTACAATAAATCATTCAAAGCTGAAATTGGAAACAGGGAGATCATGTCACACAAAAGTCTCTCACATGCACAAAAAACAGGGCCTAATTTCATTTCAGCGTGAACATGCAGCACACTCATGTATTAAGAAAATGAAAACAGGCCTATAGAACGCATACGGATACTGACTGTTTACGTCAAAACGGGTGCACAAACTACATTAAGCCTTTGTTTGGATCAAGTTAACCACGCAACTTTTCACCTGTCTTTATTTAAAAGACTGGCAAGTCTGTTAGTCAGTAACTAAAAACACTTAAACGGCCTCTAAGCCACACGGCAATAAAGTGCCGGTCGCTAGGAAACCACAGAATATTCTTAGCACAAAAAAGGGAGTGAGAGTTTGAATGTCCTCAGCGGTGAGAGAGAGAGAAAATCACATCTTATCTGGTTTAACCAGACACCTTATCCAACGGCCATCGCTGTTCTTTGTTCCCCAATCTTGTTGGTAAAGTTGATAAGACAAAGGCAACCTCCAGACCTCCTATGCATTAGTGTGTCATTTGGCCATACTCACGCACTTGATTGACGACGCATTCGACCGTTAACTGAATATGTCAGACTGAGCCAATTTTTTTTGACCTATTAACACATCCATTGTCAAATGACTGGACTCTTGCCATGTTTTGTCTTGACATACAAGTTAGCAGACATTGTGTTGAACATTAAAATTTGATGTTTAGTCAACCTTGAACTTTCAGAGCAAACGTTTCTTGAAGATAAAAGGTTAAAAGACATGCATATAGTAAGAGAGAAGTTCTGTTCTCATATGATAAGAGATATGTTGAGTTTAACTATGCTTCAAAACACACTGGCTTTGAAATGTTATGTGCATGTTTTATAACGATACTGGGCCAAAACGTACCTGGGTGGTTTTGCAAGATTTGCTCTTGCCACAGGCCTGAATCTGTTTAAATTTTCCATTGTGAATGCACTTGCTTAGGAGGTGATCTGTTGATGTTTTTCTGTTGCAAAAGAACAAAAATGACTTAAGCCTATGCCTGTTAGACTAGGGTTAGGATTAGGGTTAGATTCAATTCATGGCGTGAAAGTTTTTCTAATCATAGCAACTATCACATCAAATGCTAGGACACCGGCAAAGGATATAAGTATCGCTTTTTATTTTTATTTTATTAATTAATTTTTTCCCCTTTTTATGTTTACTATTGAAATGTTGTTGTATGCATTTGTCAATTTTATTTAATTTCTGTATTTTCTTAAATGGGTGTATATAGAGTGTTAACTTTTAGTTTTAGTTACTTTTTCTTATTTGTAAGTCGCTTTGGATAAAAGCATCTGCTAAATGACTAAAAGTAAGTAAAGTAAGTAAATGTTAAACTATTCCAGTAAGTGACATTACTATAATAACCCCACTGTACACAGTTAACTAAAACCAAGACCATAAAAACCAGTCAACTGAAATATATTTTAACTGAAACATATTACAGTGTCAAAAGACCAAAAACAGTCCTGTAAAGATATTTGATCAACAGGAGAATGAAGTCCCACAACAGAAATGCATACAGACATGTAAAAAAAGGCTAGTAAACGTAATGCAAAAACTGCTTTTTGTTTTTATGAAGGCCAGTAAAAGGATATGAGTTGTTCTTGATTTTTTTTTAAAGAAATATCCAACAAAACCGCAGTACCATTTAAGCTTTATTGTGATATCTGAATAGTTTACAATACAATGGAAACAGACAAATGTGACTTTTCTTTACTAGGACAGAATGCAAAGCAATGTAATCAAGTAAAAAGAAGAAAAAAGCTTTTTTTGCATTAAAGAAGAAAAAAAGAAAGAAAGAAAACCAGGCACGACTTAATATAGCCATTATAAATACAACATGCTGTAGACCTTATATTTTAACAGTCCTAAGAAAATAACAGCAAACTTATACAATCGTTTCCTTTGGATACCACTGTTGCCTTAAACTAGATGTTGTTTGAATGACAAATCTCAGATTAACAGCTCTAGAAAGGTTTGAAACCAGTGTCACTAAAACGAAACAGCAGTAAACAATCTTTTCTACTGCCAATATCAGAAACACCTTAATATGTTTGCTGTAAAAGACAAATCACAATCCAAAAAAGCTAACAAATAGTCATTTCCCACTTGGTATTCCACAAACTCGATTTTTGGTTTGACCAAGTGGTTCTCAGTAAAAAGGTTTCGGGTGAGCGATGTCTTATTTTTTGGTGCACACTCACAGTGACACTGGCCTGGATCTAGTTCTGTTTCTGAAAATCTTAGGGAAAGCTGTTTTTTTTTTGTAAAACGGTCTGGGTCGGTGTTTGTATTGTGAAATTTCGGCAGGTGAATCCAGCTCACCGCTGACCATGATGCTAAAACACGACCAGCAGACATTCTGCTATTAGGCTCTCGACAGGAAACTATCGAAAAATCAACTTTAATATTAAAGAAAAAAAAGAAAAAAAATACAAAGCTCATTATCATCAAGCTAAGAGAGCACACATCAAAACACGCTGTGAGACAGCAAAAGAAGTGTCATAAAGGAAACAGCACAGAGGAACTAGTGAACAACAGCAAAAACGGCTACAAATAAAGTGAGGGAAGTAAGGGAACACGCATACATGCATCCAAACACACACACACACTTTCTCTCTCTCATTCACACACATATATAAAGCCAGAGGTACAGTGAACAAAAGTGATTCAAGTCAGGGAAGTAGAGAAACTAACCCAGTAGAAATATGTATAAAACCTTAAATATGTTACTTTATGTACAAAACTGTGTGAGAGGGACAATGTATTGTCTGTAACTCTGTATCATCTTTCAAGTAAGATATTTCTACAACTATTTTGTTTGCATTGTCTTTGACTGATTTGAAGGTCACGTGACCGGACTGACCTTATTGGCGGCGAACGCTATCTGAGGGTTTGCCACTCGTTCTACTATTGCCCGCCATCCCACCCACCTTTAAGCACGACAAAACCTCGATATTCATCTGTATGATTCGATATATATATATATGTATTTAATTATATTCGATGAAAATCTACATTAAATGCGCCTCTTTACCTCTACAGGAAGCAAGCTCCGCCCCCTCCCATTCTAACAGCCCCGCCCCTTTTATATACTTTGCAGAACACAACCACTGTTTCATAACATCTCTAGCTTTGACATAGAACTATGAAAAAATACTGGATTATATTAGACTTTCAAGTGGATAGAGGTTCTGTGAGGTTCGTTTCCAAGTTCGTGTCGTTTTCGAGCTCCAGCAGAGCTTAAAATAGATGTGCTGGGTTCTCGGAGTCATGCACCGCACAACACAGGAGAGGGAGGTTTCTTTTCTTTTTGTTTTTTTATCTTTTGAAGAGGCACAAGATTCATGCTGCTTAGAGGCAAAGATGTGGAGAAAAGCTACAAAAGGAACACTTCCGCTCGCATGCTCTCAGACAGTCCGGGTAAAGTGCAGAAGGTTTAAAGTGAAAGCTCCGGATTGCATTTATCTCTATTAGCAGCAAAAGAATCGTGTAACGCCACATTGAATGGTGTCCGATTGTAAAATTCGAGACCTGCTTCTAATGCGCGAATCCAATTGGACGAATTACGAGCGTAGCGAACAGGTCTGCCAGCCTGCGGAAGAAAGCGAAAGCAGCAGATTTTGTGTGTTTGAAAGTAGGGGGAGATGATCAAGCCAGCAACCACCCAACCCTGAAAATGATTCAAAGCATCTAATACAATCATTTGATTATTTTCCATGAAAAAAGGCCATAAAATGGACAGACTTTTGCCTCTAAACCCATGAACAAGGCCTCTGCAAAGTGCAAACAATGTAACTGCATTCAAGTATGCCATAAAACATAATGCGTAAAACACACTGAGCTAACATGCGTGTGCATGTCCAAACATGTGGTTTAACACATAAATTACACATAGCAATGAACATACACGATTGTAATATCAACAACAATAGTTATGTAAAATCTTGTCATCATTTGGCGTGAAGGGGGATGAAAATGTAACACAAAAAATGTTCCAAGGACACTAGTTTCAGTTTTCCCCAATGTCCAGTGCATCCAAACGGCTGTCGCTTGTCTTGCTTTGTTTTGTTTCTCTCGCCTATAGTACGGTTGCAAAAATGGAACCTGCCACAAATGCCAACTCAAAGACGCGTGTTTGTGTAATCTCACCAAAAGCACCAGAGACAACTAAAGCTCCCGTAGGGGTCAGACGCTACTGCTGTACCAGAGTGCCCCACGAATTGCACAGTGAAGTCATCCGAGGAAGAAAAACATTTCGATTCGGAAATAAAACGGGTAAAACGCAGGGGAATTGCCATGCCACTGCAATGCTGAACGCCCACCCCCATCTGAAATATACTGCTACATTGCCTAACCCTGAAACCAACCCCAACTCTTATAACGTAGGTCAATTGTCGCTACCCCAGAGTGAAAGGAAAGACAATCAGAATGGGCTTGACTCAGAGAAGGAGAAAAATGCTAACCAGTAACATCAGTCCACCAGGAAGGACTCGAGATTCCTGTCGAAAAGAACGAATGCACACTAAGACGCATGCCTCCTGCTCATTCACGAAAACTGAGGATGTCAAATGAAAAAAGTGAGACTGCTAACAGCTTACACACGAGGAGGGCCGAGCACACCGAAACCAGTTAACGGGGCAGTCGATCAGGAAGGGAGAAGGTTCGGATCCCAAAGTGTTGACATGTACATCTCGGAAAAATGTCCTAGAGAGTCTTTCAGTGACCGTAGATGTCTTCGATTCGCTTTCCGTCACTCTGCCTTTGAGTTTTGTGATGACCCAGTAGAGATGTCAGGATGTGTCATGGTCGACGGTGGCGTGTGTGCGCGCGTGTCTGTACGTTTTTTTTTGTTTGTGTACGTGTGCGTGTGGTGGTGTCACTCGGCAAAGTCCACGGCAGAGCAGCCCAAAGGTCACTGAGCGGAGAGGAAGTAGGTGAAGGTCACTCCCAGCCATTATCTTTGATCATGTGAGCCAGCTCGATGATGAACTTGCCTTCTTTGTATTTCTGACTGCTCTCAAATGCATGCTCCTGTAACAGAGACAAAAACCGACCAAACGTCAGGACTGAGAAACGTGCAGTTTTGACTACTGAAATAAATCAAACAATATTTCTGTCTACTTAAAGGGATTGTTCACCCAGAAATTAAAATCCTGTCATCATTTACTCACCCTCATGTCATTCCAAACCCATAATTCTTTGGTTAATCTTCAAAACACAAATTAACATATTTTTAATGAAAGCTGAGAGGTTTCTACGCCTCCACTCAAAGTTCAGGTAACAAAAACTCCAAAAAAGATCAGAAGATCCAAAAACGCTATAAAAGCCTTTAAAAGAGTGGTTTAATCCAAAACCTAGGCTTTTAAATTTGTTCTAGCGCTTGACAAACACATTGCCTTAAGCTATGCACTATATCTATGCGTTTGTCGATCACTGTTTAAATGCACATAAAAGCATAAATGAAATCTGTTCATCATATAAGGTGATTGAATCTCTTCACAAGATTTGGATTGAAACACTCAATTCATATGGATTTGTTTTATGACATCTTTATGACCTTTTAGGATCATTTAAATGTTTGTTTCTTGTATTTTCAATGGAGGGACAAAAACCTCTCAGCTTTCATTCAAAATATCTTAGTTTGTGTTTCAAAGCCTAACGGGCTTGGAAAGACATGAAGGTGAGTAGATGATAACAAAATTTTGATTTTTTTGTTTGTGTGAACTGTCCCTTTAACAATAATGAAAAACAGGATTTGTCTTTCCCTTCAAAAGATTATGATATTGATATGCTTCCTCACCAGTGCACTCAG
This sequence comes from Barbus barbus, assembly GCF_936440315.1. Classification (NCBI taxonomy): domain Eukaryota; kingdom Metazoa; phylum Chordata; class Actinopteri; order Cypriniformes; family Cyprinidae; genus Barbus; species Barbus barbus. The sequence continues at coordinate 5,651,878 of NC_136733.1, forward strand.
ACCATGTATTGAAGTTAAACTACAAAAATAGAAACTGCAATGTTTATATCACAGCTGATACATATACTATTATATGACATATGCTACATTTACATATGTCTTTTGCTTAGCGGCCATCTCCTTTTTCTAGTACGGCTGCATCATTTTGGGGGGAAAAATAGAATTGCAATTTTTCTGAGCTGATGACTATAAAATAATGAATAATAATTATTATTGTTTACTGCTGCAATACTGTTGCGGGAACTACACTGATACTCATCTTCATCACTTTAGCATGGTCAGCTTAGCTAAAGTCTTTTTGACTGCTTTAGGCTGTCTGAATCTCCTCTCACAGCTGTCCATTACTGATCGGACTTAAATCTGCCCACTAGAGCAGTGGTGTGTCATCGTGCCTCTGGTTGTAAACCCTACACTGCCAGCTTCGACTCAGTTGGCTTGAAATAAGAGCTGTTTCTGAGAGTTTCTCATCAGATGATGGTGAAAAGAGCTTCGAGAAACTGGTCTGTGATCAGTGGTTCAGAGTGGCTTGAATCTAAAGGCTTTGTAATCAAACGTGTGGAGACCTGAAGACTAACATGATTGAGTCATGAGTGTAAAATCCCTCTTAACCAATCCTGGGACATAATTGACTTATCAGTAAGCCCCGCTCCCCCCTTTAGTTACTGTTGCTCCCTCGGACAAACAAACGGAGTTGCTTATTGTCTTACAATGACAGCTGCAGTGTGAAAACCTTGTCCCACGATGTTTTAGCACAATTTTGGACACAGAATGGGAATTAAATATTCCATGAGGATTTATAAAATATTTCTAAATAAATACGGTGGGTAACTCGAAGCGAGGGTTTACAGATCTCAATGCAAGCAGGAGAAGACTCATATTACGGTCGGTCATCACGATCGCGGATGACAACATGCAGGATCAACACTGTTCATGTATCGCAGGGTACGATTAAATTAATGTGCATTTAACCAGTTTAATATGGAGAGGCACTGAAATACAGACCTTCCTTTATGTGTTTTTGACCTACACTGTACAAGACGCGAGAACAGTCTGCTATTTAGGTTTGTACGTTAGCATGGACTCACTAACTTTAACGTTAGCTAGTTTTAGCCAGAGATACCTTGCTAAAGCACAAGATAACATTAGCGTTCTGCTTGAGCAGATGAAAATTGTAACTTAATGAGTGTATGACAACCAGAAAATGAACGTTTTTGTTGAATACTGGGTTGAATACTTTGGGACATTTTGCTCTGTTTTGTTTGGATTCAGGAAATGTAATAAAATAAATGATATTGCCTATACTCTCAGGATACCTGGAATCAGTGTTACAAGTACCACAGGCACATAGTTTTTGCATTTTTTGTAAGTATGCACATTGGGACGCAGGGTATGGCGCTGAAACCTAAAGATGTCCGAGTTTCGCTCCCCGTGCGAAATCTGCGTTCAGCTTTAGGTGAAATAATTATTAGATTACAAAAAAAATTGAGTAATACATTAACACAATACTACTGCATTCCAAAGCAGAGATATATTAAACTTATCTAATTACATGTTAATGGGGACAAATAGCTAAGTAAATTTGGATAGGTTGGAATATATGAAGAGTTTATATAACTTGCAAAAACAGATAACTTTCAAAAATCCTGTTTTTACTGTTTTATTGTGTTAGTTAGCTGTATTTTGAGTTATTTTTTTACCTAATCAAAATAACCCAACTGCAGTTTGATTGAGATTAATTGGAATGCACAATGAAAAAATCATGATTTCTTTTTATAGTATTATCTGTTTTTGCAAATGAACTCTTCGTATGGGAAACATATTCAGCATTTTTATACTGAGTAGCTCACCACTGATCCAAATGAACCTAAATCAATATAAAACAATATTTTGGAGTTGGTAAGATTTTTTTTTTATTTGTTTTTGCCTCTTATGCACAGAAAGGCTCAAAAATATATATTAATACATATACATTATATATTAATACATATACTGTGAAATATTATATATTTTAAAATAACAGGTTATATTTGAATATATTTTAAAATGTAATTTATTTTTGTGATCTGGCAAATCTGAATTTTCAGCAGCCATTATTCCAGGCTTCAGTGTCAGAAAATCCACATCCATAATCCAGTTTCACATAACTGATACAGAAATATTTTGCTAAATTATAAATGTCTTTACTGTCACTTTTAATTAATGCAATGCATGCTTGCTGAATAAAAGTATGAATTTCTTTTAAAAAATATTTATCGTCTATTTCTGTACTTTCATGTACGATGAAATGTATTCAAATATGAATAAAACATCATTTCAAATCTTAAATTCACTTTACAGATCTGTTAAGCATCATATTATGAGATGTGTCCTTGTTTTAATGACTTATTAATGAAAGTTATTCTAAAATGTTATCAAAACTGATCTATTATTCAGTGTCTGCTGTTTGGATTGCGTATGAAAACACAACAGCATGAACACTTGCAGCATCAAAGTGGGTCCTAATTGAGCGCTGAATAAAGACATATATAGAGCTAAATGTGTGAGAGGTCAGAGGATGTTAATTCTGGTCACAAGAGACCAGCAAAGTAACAGGATATCAGTAGACAAAAATAAAGAAACCCACACAGCTCAGATTAGCCAACTGCAGAACAAGCACTCTGACAAGCATGTATCAGCAAAGTGTGACACCTTGAAACAAAACGCAGCTTGTCTTGTGAAGCAAGGAAAAGACATTATAGCATTTCAAATAATAGTCTATAATTTTCATGGAACGGAAGGAGAGTTAACTTACGTATTTCCAGCCCAGAGTGGTTTTACAATTTTCACAGTAGATATCCGCCACAGCGTGTAAACCTGTAAGGAGAACCCTTTCCTCTGCTGGACCACAACCGACATTCACACTGAGGGAAAAGAGTTTAATCAATGGTCAAAATGATTATTCATGTGACCGATGTGTTTCTGAAAGTCAACCTTTACTGAAGCAGAACTACAGCAGATGTGATTGCTATCACTGGAAACACTGTGTCTACACTGGAAGTGACCAGCGGCCATGTAGCATCACAGTAGCTACAACTAGAATAGCTTTAAAATTACATTAAATTTAAATCAACTGACATAAAATAGACCATGCATAGGCTATTTTAGATGTCACTACATACACTGTAAAAAAAAAAAAAAAAAAAAAAAAAAGTTGATCCAACTTAAAATTAAGGCAACCAGCTTCAGCAGATTTCTGAGTTCTCTCAACTTATCTTTGTACGAGATTCTCAACTTTTTGTTGTATAAACTTAAAACAACAAGTTGAGAAAACTCAAAAATCTGCTGAAGCTGGTTGCCTTAAAATTTTAAGTTGGCTCAACTTTGTTTTACAATGTACCGTTGGTAAAATCATATACGGAAACTGCAGCATTCAATTCAATACAATTGACGTTTTACAAATGTTTTGCTCATCTTTAATGAGGCTCAAATATTAGTAGTCCTACAAATTAGCAGCAAAGCAAAATATTATTTAAATTAGCTGATGGGGACCAGATGCATTACATAATGAGCTGGCTTTGATATAATTGTCAAAACTTATTGAAATACATGCTGAATAAAAATCATAATCTCACAATTTACACACAATATTGTTCCAAAGTTTGGGGTTGGTAAGATTTTTTTATGTTTTTGATTGAAGACTCACAAAGGCTGCATTTATTTAACTGTTTTCTAATCCAAAATATATTAAAATGTAATTTATTTCTGTGATGCAAAGCTGAATTTCCAGCATCATTACTCCAGTCTTCAGAGTCACATGATCCTTCAGAAATCATTCTAATATACTGATTTGTGCTCAAGAAACATTTCTTATTATTGTCAATGTTGTGCCGCTTAATATTTTTGAGCAAACCATGATATTTTTTTCTGGATTCTTTGATGAATGGAAGTTCAAAAGAACAGCATTTATTTCAAATGGAAATCTTATATTATAAATGTTTATACTGTCTCTTTTGAATAAAAGTATTAATTTCTTTTTTTTTTTGAGTGCTAGCACATGATATCTGTAAATAATGTGACGTGCATCAGCAGTTTTTCCAGTGGTAATGTGAAGTGATCTAATTTAAATAATTTAGCATTTCATAAAGTCTGTATAGGTCAATATTTAATCATATTTCAAGAGACACTTAACTCTTAATGAAAGAATCCTTCTTGTGTTTGTGTTTTTATATCTTCACAATGGCAATGCTTAACGCTCATACACTATTGTGCATTGCCTGAGGAATGTCACAGTTCGCTAACACTAACACATTTAACCTAGACGTTATCATCGTAATATCTCGCACACACTGGAGCGCTAGCTTAAACACATGGGTAGCGCTATGCTTAAATATGATGAATCATCAACTCACATTATTAGATAGCAGTGCTATGTTTAGGCCTACAGCTCTTGTAATATGCAAAACAGCTATTCCTCTTCCTCTATGAGCCTCAGATAGAGATATAAAGGATAATGTGCAGTCACCCAGTCATTATGACAAAATAAACTCCCTCAGGGTGATATATGACCCATCTGCCTTGGAATCTGTCTGGGTTCATTTTGCATAAATGACCAGGTACATAAACCATTATGTACTATAACGTTCAAACGTTTGGTGACGGCAATTTGTTTTTTAATGTTTTGAAAGAAGTCTCTTCTGCTCACCAAGGGTGCACTTATTTGATCAAAAATACAGTAAAAACAGTAATATTACAACATTACTCCAATTTTCAGTGTCACATGATCCTTCAGAAATCATTCTAATATGCTGATTTGCTTGAGCAGCTTAATATTTCTGTGGAAACCGTGATACTTTTTTTTCAGGATTCTTTGATGTTCAAAAGTTCAAAAGAACAGCATTTATTTGAAATAGAAAGCTTTTGCAATATTAAAAATATCTTTATTGCCACTATTAATAAATTTTTTTATTTATTCCTTGCTGAATAAAATAATAATTTCTTAAAAAGACAGACCCAAAACCTTAATAATAGTGTATAATTTTAATTCACGACATGGAAAATGCTATAAATTATTGATGTGAATGAGATATATACTTACACTGAATTGAAGAGGTAGGCTCGTCCCTGGCTGCCTTGGAATGACTAGAGAGACAAAAAGAGAAATATAATGTTATATATGAATGATAACGTTACATCAGAGCTCTCCCACACTCACAGATACATCAGACCCACACATTTTCCATGAAAGAAGCATTAGAAAGAGTGTGTGTGTGGGTGTTGTGGTGCTCTCTGTATGTTTGTCTATGTGTGTGTGAGTATGTTCAAGTTCATGGAAAGTCTGTCTGAAACACACTGTGTTCTGACAACCAAGCTCTGGTCACAGGCCAACATGTGTATTTCATAAATGAGTCTCGGCGTATGGGTGAGCGTGTGGATTTATGAGACTACATAATAAGCTCCACACATTGAGCTGACTAGTGGAGAGTGAAGGAACAGAGGTGCTTTTATTCCTCTTCATAAAAATGGAGATAAAGCTGAACGCTGACAGGAGGCACTTCTGTTGGGTTCCCATTCAGTGTTTAACGGGTTTGTTCACCCAAAATGAAAACTGTCATCATTTACACGTTGGCCACCTGTATGGCTTGCTTTCTTCTGCAGAACAGATATGTGTGTGACCCTAGACCATTTGTAGCAATAGCCAAAAATACATTGTATGGGTCAAAATTATAGATTTTTCTTTTATGCCAAAAATCATTAGGATATTAAGTAAAGATCATTTTCCATGAAGATGTTTTGTCATTGTCTTACCGTAAATATATCAAAACTTAATTTTTGATTAGTTATATGCATTGCTAAGGACTTCATTTGGACAATTTTAAAGGTGATTTTCTCAATATTTAGATTTCTTTGTAACCTCAGATATTCAAATAGTTGTATCTCGACCAAATATTGTCCGATCCTAACTAATCATACATAAATGGAAAGCTTATTTATTCAGCTTTCATATATGTATAAGTCTTAGATTTGAGAACAAAGCAAAATTTAAACAATATTCACTGAAATCCCTCAAATCTGATGCAGATCTCCTTGGCACGATGACAGAACTACGTGCAATTTGTGAACAAATCTCTTGTTTGAAACAGATCTTTTCAGTGAATCAGTTCATTCAGTTTATAAAACCATGATTTGTTCATAAATCGGAATGATGCAGTTCAACTGACTCAATGCTCAGGTTTCAACTGCTAACAGCGTTCTGGAGAGGACTGACAGTGAATACAGACTTAAATTTCAGTTTGTTCCTCAAAAAACATACGATTCAAAAAAGATTTTAATAGTCAAGTCACATGAACTACTTCTATGACCCAAAGCTTGATATCTCCATTCCCCATTCAGTGAAACTGCTTGGAAAAAACTACCAACACACCACTGAAAACGACTGTGTTCCACAGAAGAAAGAAAAGTCTAGAAAGTCTGGAATAACATGAATGTGAGTAAATGATGACAGAACTAATCCCAAAAGTGTATTTCCAATCATAAATGCCAGTTGTTTTTTAAGCTGTCTGCGTCCCTCTTTTTCTGTCAGTATCTCTGGCTCTTTAATCTCTTTCTGGCCACTTTCTCCTCCCTACTCTATCTCTCCACTGATGCTTTTAAAAGCATTAACCTGTTTAGCCTCTACCACACCCTATTAACACAGATAATAAAGTTTAGTAGTTTAGTGTTTTTAGTAAAAGCACATTATAGTAGTAAGATATGTGCAAATGTTAGGCAAACATATTCATGGATGGCGCACTGAATGCTCTGACACACCAGCTAAAAATATGGATTACCAAGAACACAGTGCTTTTCAGATTAGGACAGCTTTCTGGGAAAACTTTAACACAATCTCACCAATGCAGTTAATTATAAATGAATATTCAAACCATGCACATCTAGGATTTTTCTACAAATGCAATGCATGCTTGTTGTTGGTGTAAGTGGCTGGATTTAGGCCAGTGTGCTCCTGGTGACCAGCTGTTATCCTCGGTCGCAAGAGCTGGGACGGGGCGAATCGGCTTTACTTTTCCACTGCTGATGACCTGAGTATAGCTGCAAGCCTAATAAAGACTGTTAAAGCCCACAGCGGCTGTCTGCGCTCTTCTAAGAGGAGTGTCTAACCAGCTCGAGCTGAAGGCAAACGGGTAATTTTATAGGGACACTGACACAATGAAAGGCCCCCAACTGTGTCATTTTACATTGTGGGACAAGTAAATCTGGCTTTAGCTACAATGGTAGTATGTGCATAATGCACATGGGAATGTGAGGAGGGGTGAAAGCAGTGCATTTAGGAGGAAGAGAATGCATTTAAGCCAGATCAATGAGATTTAATTACAGATCTGCCTCCATTATGATGTTATAATTACAAAAGCAGTGCGCGACAGTCATGGGAAGCATTCAGTGCAAATAAGCAAAGAGACACATTAGTGGCACAAAATGTTTTTTATGCAAGCTCCCGATTCAACTGGACATTTAGTATGAAGGTATAGTGTTTTTTTTCTTCAGAATTTCTTTTTGTAATTCATTCATTACAGAGTGCAAGTTACTTTTTTGCAGCAGATATTCACTCACATTGTTCCAAATGACTGCTTACTTTAAGGTTTTTCACATGGCTTGAGGATATCTTGGTAAGTGTTGCTTGGTTTTCAACAACTGTAACCATAACAGCAGGCCACACAGAAGGGATCCTTGGGATTCGACAACTCGCTCTTTTTTGCCAGAGGATACATTTCTCTTTTAAAAAGATTAATGAACACTTTAACGTCTTTCCGCATGACAAGGGCCAAGGCTATTTAGGTTAACCTGCAGATGCAGTTAAGTGAAGATCAATTATTTAAATTGGTGGTTTGGATTGTGGGGCCTAATGCATTCAGTAAATGTTGCATGCAAACTAAAGGGTGAATACTATTTCCTACAAACCTGGAATAGCATTTCAAAACTTTCTACCAAATGCATGCACGCTTGTACTGGAATTGGTGGCCTGTTACATAAACTGCTTAGACTAGTCAACTATTTTTTTACTTTAAGATTGGTCATAACTTTTCCTAGTCAGTTATATAAAAACTGGTCAATTAGTTCAATTTGAACCCAGAAAATAAGGATTGCTAGTTGTTAAGACTTTATCTGAATTGAACGGTCATGATTTTAATCTCTCATTTTAAAAATGTCTTTAGCATAATCAACTGTCAAATGTGACAGTCAGACTGTGATTGCCTTTGGTTGAAGTAGTTACAAGGTTGCCTAGTTCAACCAACGATACATACATTTTAATTAGAAATCACAAAGGTCACAAAGATTACTAATAACATACACTTCAAAAGTATGAGGTCAGTAAGGTTTCATTTTATTCAGCATGCATGCATTAAGGAATAGATTACATTTTAAAATATATATTAAAACAGTTATTTAAATATTTTTTCACACTATTACTGCAAAATAAATGCAGCATTTGTGAGCATAAGAGACTTCTTTCAAAAAAAAAAAAAACCTTCCAAACAAAACTCGTAGGTGTATGTAAATGAAAGATTAAATGCATTCTGGCATATGTCCAAGTTATTTGTGCATGCTTAAAATTATATACTTTGTTGAAACTATGCATTGAAACTACACAAAGTGTTACTGTGCTCCAATCAATGGAGATTTGGAGCATGTAGCATTGCTTTATCATTTCATATCAAGTCAAGTCAAGTCAAGTCGAGCTTTATTGTCATTCTGCTACATGTGGGGACATACAGTAGAACAAAATGTCGTGCCTCGCAGGACCACGGTGCTACATAAATACAGACATACAACAATGAAGTAAAAAACACTATAAACCTATACACAACTAACCTACTGACAGATTTTAACTAAGTATAAGTATTTACCCTATACAAACTAAAAAATAAAAGATAAAAAATACAAACTATACGAATGCTTCACAAATACTGTACATGTGCAAAGAGAAACATTTTGAACAGTGCAGGATGATTTGTAGTGCATGAGCATGTAAACAAACATATATTGCTGAGTCTTTTGTGGGATTGTGTACACGCAGCAGTGTGTGTAAAGTGTCTAGTGCACATAGAGGAGAGTGTGTTACTACAGGTGGTTTGTACAGGCCCACTCACCTGTGTGTAGCACACTTCGAATTGCACAAAAAAAAACTTCCATACAGTTTTTTCTTTGGTGTGGTAAGTTTGTGTAAGTTTGTTGAGCAGTCTGGCGGATCGGGCTCTGATGCTCCGGTACCGTCTTCCTGATGGTAGGAGCTGGAAGAGACTGTGGGAGGGAGTCCTTCACGATGCTGTTGGTTTTGCTGGAGCATCGTGTAAGGAAAATGTCCAGGATGGAGGGGAGAGGGGCTCCGATGATCTTTGCAACTGTGTTCACTGTCCGCTGGAGGGTCTTGCGGTCAGCAGCACTGCAGTTCCCGTACCAGACAGTGATGCAGCTGGTTAGCACACTCTCAATGGTGCCTCTGTAGAATGTGGTGAGGATGGGTGGAGGGAGACTTGCTCTTTTCAGCCGGCGGAGAAAGTGTAGGCGCTGTTGTGCCTTTTTGGAGAGTGACATGGTGTTGGTGGTCCAGGTGAGATCCTCTGTGATGTGCACCCCCAGGAATTTAGTGCTGCTGACTCTCTCCACAGTCGAGCTGTCGATGGTCAGTGGGGGGTGGTCAACGGAGTTTCTCCTGAAGTCCATCACAACCTCCTTTGTCTTCTCCACATTGAGGGACAGATTGTTAGTGCCACACCATTCAGCCAGCTGTGCCACTTCCTCTCTAGTGCATTTCATCGTTGTTGCTGATGAGACCTACCACTGTTGTGTCATCAGCAAACTTGATGATGTGGTTGGAGCTGAACTTGGCAGTGCAGTCGTGGGTCAGCAGTGTGAAGAGCAGCGGGCTGAGCACACAGCCTTGTGGGGCACCTGTGCTCAGTGTGGTAGTGCTCGAGGTGTTGTGGCCGACATGGACTGACTGAGGTCTTCCGGTTAGAAAGTCCAGGATCCAATTACAAAGGGAATTGTTAAGGCCCAGCAGGTTTAGTTTATTTATGAGCTGTTGTGGGATTGTTGTGTTGAATGCCGAGCTGAAGTCAATGAACAGCATTCTAACATAGGAGTCTTTATTTCCTAGGTGAGTAAGAGTCAGGTGGAGGAAATTGCATCGTCCGTAGAGCGGTTTGGACAGTATGCAAACTGGAGCGGGTCGAGTATGTTGGGGAGGCTGTTGTGCATGACTAGCCTCTCAAAGCACTTCATCATGATTGGAGTCAGTGCTATGGGACATAGTCATTTAGACAGGACACAGGTGATTTCTTTGGTACCGGTATGATTGTTGTGGATTTGAGACATGTGGGGACGACTGCCTGGCTCAGCGAGGTGTTGAAGATATCTGTTAGGACATCTGTCAGCTGTGCAGCACAGTCTCTCAGAACACGGCCAGGTATGTTGTCAGGACCCGCAGCCTTGCGTGGGTTAATCCTAGATAGGGTCTTCCTTATGTCGGCTGGAGAAAGACAGAGCGCCCGGTCGTTGGGAGGTGTGGGCAGTTTTTGTGCAGGTGTGTCATTCTGCATTTCAAACCGTGAATAAAAGTGGTTGAGTGCATCGGGGAGGGATGTGTCATCATCACAGGCCTGTGGCGGGGTCTTGTAGTCAGTGATGGTCTGAATGGCTTGCCACAGGCTCCGTGTGTCTCTGCTGTCTGTGAAGTGATTGTTGATTTTTTGAGCATATGACCGTTTTGCATTTTTGATGCCACAGGACAGATTGGCTCTTGCTGTTTTGAGGGCTGCTTTATCTCCTGATCTGAATGCTTCATCTCTGGTCTTTAGCAGCCCACGAACCTCTGCTGTCATCCAAGGCTTCTGGTTGCACGTGTGGTGATGGTCTTGGTGACTGTCACATCATCAGTGCACTTTTTGATGTAAGCAGTCACAGTTTCAGTGTACTTATGCATGTCTGTGTGGTTCTTGTAGGTGGCTGCCTCTTTAAACATGTTCCATGTTTAAAGCCAGTCAGAAGATTTATGTCATAAATTAATTGATTCATGATTGTGTCAAACTTTGACCAGCATCATCCACACACTTCAAAGGATATTCAGTCCATAACCAGAACATCAAAGAACAGACGTCTCTCAGGTCTTTATGCAAAATGTCTGAGATTCTTCCTGCAGCCAACACAGACTGATTTTGATTGCAAGTCTAAAACTTTCCACCTGGCTTGAAAACAAAACCACCCATTCTTCCCTGCCTCTTTTGCCTGTCTTCATTTATCTATTGGCTAAAGACTTACTCAGCACTGACTGGTTGACATTCCTCCCTCTCTCACTAGTCTTAACTCTTCTGATAATGTAACCTGAGATTACTGTTGTTAAAACAGAACAAGTGGGTCATTTACTGTTCCTATCAAAGGCACCTGGCTCTGAGACAAAGTACATTCAATGCTGGGTTTGTTCTAATTCTTTTCAATCATTGCCTGATTGTGGGAGCAGTTAAGAGGCACATCTGATAGAAGAGTTTGGTATTTCTAACTACAGAGGAGGAGAAATAGGGAGTTGTACAGAAAAGGGATCAGAACCGGCAAACCATCAGACTTCATAAAACTCATAAACCTACACAAGTAGCTGTATTGATAGCTTAGCATGTCTCCAAACTAACAACCTAACATGGATAAGCATGAAAATACACAGCAGACTAAAATAGTCAACTTTAAATTAGATACTAAAAAATATAAAATTTTTAGTATTAAAAGAAAATTAACTTGTGATTAAAAATTTTGTTCTCAAAATTCTGTTTTCAAATATTATTTTAGCAAATTTTGAGTATATTTATAAAATGTGTTAAAATATTCTAAAATAAAAATTCAACAATTCAGCAATAAGTAAATATTTTATGCAAGATGCATCATTTTATGTAAGATGTATAAATTAATACATAGATTTCTGCATTATTCATTATTAGAGCTATTTATTATGCATTATGAGAGATGAATCATTATGCATTATTAATTAATTGTTAGCAAGAAAAAATAAATAAATACATAAATTTGGCCAAAACAAGGCATCTTAGAAATAAAAATATATTTTGGCAAGAAAAACATAAATAAAAAAGTAAATTTTGGAAAAAATTATGCAATACGTAAATATATATATATATATATAATCAGTGCTGGGCAACGATTAATCGCGATTAATTGCATCCAAAATAAAGGTTTTTGTGTACATAATGTGTGTGTGTTTATTTATTTTGTATATATAAATACACACACAAGAAAAATATGTTTATTTATTATATATATAATATAAATTATATGAATATAATAAATATAATACATGTAAATATTTTCTAAATATATATATATTTTCTTAAGATTTATTTTAGCCATTTTTGCCTTTATTATAGGACAGAAGCTGACAGAAAGCGAAGTGGGAGAGAGATAGGGGACGGGATCGGGAAAGGCCGTATGTCAGTGCACTGCCGACAAGGCTATCAGAGCCAACACATTTATGAAAGATAAATAAATAAATACATTTAGCCAAAATGAGGCATCATAGATGGTAAAATAATTATGCTGCCAATGTTTTGGTACAGGTGTTGTGTTGGGTAAGTGCCTATGGTGCAGGGCGATTAGTTATGTACTGCTTCCAAGAACTTCTGAGTATTTTTTGGAGGCGCCCCGTGTAAAGACCTCCCCGCTCAACTTTATAAGAGATTGCTTAATGTATAAAGTTCTTTACGTAGTGAAATACTACCCAATGTCCCATCTCTGGGGCAGATGGGGTGTCTGTCTGCAAGCCAGAGGGCTGCTTGATGAAGACTTACTGCAGCAAAGCCTTTCCACAATACTGTCCGCATTCCGCCAGTGATGTTTGATGCCGATCCAAGAGTTCAGCATGAGAGTCCTGCTTGTTGTTGGCTAGCACCATGCGCGCTAATCCTTTCTAATGTTGGCAGGTTCGTGACTGCATAATGCAAGATACCTTGATACCTCCCAGTTTCTGAAAGAATGCATTAGTAGGATGAGATGCATCCTTTCAATAAAGGTTTTACCACAATTAATAAGTATCAAGAATGATCGCATTAACAACAAGAAGAATGATATCTGGCATGGCAAGTCCCTGCTTTTGTGGCCATGCTGGAAGAATGAAAGTATGTCATAATCAAATTGACCTGCTTTACCAGTTAAAACAAAAAAGCCACAAACATTTTCCACTATTGATCGCTAACAAAGGACTCCATTCTGAAATAAAGTGGGTCATCTTTAAGGCACCATCTAAGTGTCAGGATATGTAAGGAACATCTGTTGAGCTTTTCATGGTTTAAATGTCTATTCTTGCCCTTAAAATCTCCTCGCAGATAACATCACAGAAACAATGTACCCTTCACAAATTACGATCAGCCACTGAGCAGAGCCATTTGATAATGAAATGAAGACACGTGCCATGAAAAGATCCCTTAGGTTTGCAGTAGCTACAGGAGAAAGGCACTGGAAACAGACTATCACCCAATGACATAATCAGCTTAGAGGTAATTCTTGGCGCTGAGGAAATGAGATGGAGAAAGGAAGTTGCAGGAGAGCCCAACTCAGCCATACAGCAAAACCTCTTTTCACTCAGAGCGACACACCTCCCTAGAGCATGTGGTGTTTTTCAAGTGCTAAGAGCATTAATGCTTTTATTTGGACACACAAATAATCCTGTCCGAGTGCACCGTGACTGAACGAAAAGAGATTTTCTGAAAGATTGTGGAGTATAAATACACTGGAGCCTGAGCTGAAGCCCATTCAAATAAATTTTGTTTTGCTCACTGTGAAATTACATTCTTTGTCATGAAGTTTGTCCTTGGTCTACCTTCATGTCCAGAAGAGAAAGTTTAACTGGCAAGGATTCATACAGTCAGGCAATTAATCGGTGTGTAAAGAGGGCATGATATTACTGCTGCTCTCCACAGATCTTATTTTAGATCCTGTGTGTATTTAGATACAGATGGCAATGCATCATCATTACGTGTCAACAAGCCATAACTTGGCGGTAATGAGATTTGTACATTTTTACAGATTTTAGAGATATGAAAATATATCAATTAATATGAGTGACAGAGTAAGGTATTGGCAGGTCAATTAACAGAAGTGCACCTCACCTCAGTCGTGGTATTGAGGGTGGAGTGAGTGTTGGTTATTCACTCCACCTACAATCCCTGCCAGACCTGAGACTCGAACCCACGACCTTCGGGTTACAAGTCCGACTCTCTATACATTAGGCCACGACCGCCCCTTTAATATATTTTTTATATATTGTTAAAAAATAAATAAATAAGTGTGAATAATAAATAAATACAGCAATATACATATAATAACATTATATTTGTATTTTGATATAAAAGATAAATATATAATAATGTATTTTGATCAAAATTATTGAAAGTGCAAACAATAAATAATTTCAGTAATACATAATAAATATATAAACACACAAAAACATACATACATATAGATACATATTAGTTTGTTTGGGTGGAGTACTTTTAGCCTTGACCTGTTTGAGGCCACTGTCATCTTTATACAATACCACTATAAAGAATGGCACCATTGCTTATCTACATAATCTATGACCTTAAAATAACAACAACAAAAGTCTCTAAATACGTAATGGAAATACAAGTTAATCAACATTCCATTCTTTAGGTCAACATGATCCATAAACCGATGCTGGATCACCAAGAGGACATGTTGAACAGCTTCAAATTTATAACCCATAAAGCAGCTATGTGACGTGGCTTTTTATTGTACATGAGAATTTTAATTAGGTGCATGTTCCTTCATTATAAAAATGAGGAAGCTAATCTTGCCTAACTGGGACTGGATTCATGAAAATCTTCTTAATAAAATATTTTAGAACTTTGTACGAATTTTTCAAGAATTTTCACATTTTTTAAGGATTTCCTTTTCAGGCATTCAAATTCTAATTCAAAAGTTTTTGTTTAGAACAATCTTAAGATAAGAACATTCTTAAGAAATGTTTTTGTAAATCTTGAATAACTTAGAATAACAAGGAAAAAGCAGTTACCAAGAATTTTTTTCTTAAGAATGTGTTGTGAATCCGGCCCCTGAAGTCTAATTTTCAAATTCCTTTGCCCTGGAAAACAAGAAATTAACAACCAGCGGGCAAACAGGTTAACCAAACCACCTGTTTTCAGATCTTGTCTGAACTACAATAGGGTTCAACTGATCCTGATCCTGGGAAATGGATCATCTCTTGCAGTAGCGTTAACAGCTTAGCCATCTGGGAGAGTGGCACGTGCCTCCTGTGCGAACATATCCTGTTATATCCAACAAACAATATGCAAAGTGTCTGCTATGGTATCACAGTATACCATAAACAAAATGGTACTGTAGCTGGTAAACCTATTATGGGTGCCGTCAGGAGACACAATAAAAGTCTAGTCGCAGAGACGTGACTTATAGCATGTTGCAAGGTAACAGAAAAATGTTATATAGTATTACTTATATAAAGTAAAATGATATAGCTTATATATATATATATATATATATATATATATATATATATATATATATATATATATACATACATACATTTTACACACACACACGTATGTATGTAATAGAATAATAAAGTAATAATAATACTTACCCATCTAATATATATTTTAAATTAAAAATAAAATAAAAAGCGACAGTACTTTGTATGGTGACATTACTGAATAATGTAGTTAAGTAGGTTTACTTGACTACTTTTAATTAGTTACTCCCCAACACTGTCTACGAGTCCATTAGTCTCCACTGACCTTTGAGATGAGCTCATCGTGATTGGCGAGATGTGCCCGGCAGTGGATGCAGCTGTAAGTTCGGTGACAGTTGGGCAGGTAAGCCTGGAAGGTCTTGGACTTTGTCATTTTTACCATCTCACAGTCGTGGTGCTCTTCACTGGGTTCCTCTGGGCTGGCGCTAGACGAGTTGCAGCTCTGCTGAACTTGCTGACAGAAGAAACACTGGAAGATGCAAGCAAAAGCCGTCGTTGTTGTGGAGTGGATGTGTGGCACACTCCACACAGACACCACAGGAGAAAATATGACCTGGAAATAAAGGGAAAGGATCATGGGGAAGGCCATTACTTTTTGGAATAAGCATACTCTATCCTAGCAAACTATAAAAGACAGGCTGAACTGACTTAAAAAACAGTTCACCCAAAAATGAAAAGTCTTACATCCTTTACTCATCCTCATGTTCTTCCAAAACCATGTCTTTCTTGAGTTTTTTTTTTTACATGAAACACAAAAGGAGAAATTGCACTGGTCACTTTTCCATGCAATTACAATAAATACGAACAAGAGCATTCAAACTTAAAAAAAGATACAGAAGTATGATAAAATTCCTCATAGAAATTGCATGGAAAAATGAACCATAGAATGATGACAACATTTTCCATTTTTATGTTGAACCTACATTTGCATTTATGCATTTAGCCGACACTTTTATCTAAAGAGACTTACGCTGCATTTAAGGTATACACTTTAAATTCAGTGTATTTCCTGGGATGACCTCAATGTTGCTAGCACCATGCTCAACTTGTGTGAACCATTTCTTTCCAATAAAAAATTAGTCCTAGAATTTAAGTGAAGTGAAAGTGACATGTGGCCAAGTATGGTGACCTGCATTTAACCCATCCAAAGTGCACACACAGCAGTGAACACACACACCCGAAGCAGTGGGTGGGAATGAAGTGGGCAGCCATTCATGCTGCGGCGCCTGTGGAGCAGTTGGGGGTTCGGTGCCTTGCTCAAGGGGACCTCAGTCATGGTATAGAGGGTGGAGAGAGCGCTGTACATTCACTCCCCCCACCTACAATCCCTGCTGGACCTGAGACTCAAACCCGCAAACTTTGGGTTAGGAGTCCGACTCTCTAACCATTAGGCCACAACTTCCCCCAACTGCAAGAATACTTAGCAAATGAGCAGCTGAAATCAGATAAAAGCGGAAAAAAAACAATCATTTCCTCTTCACCAGTGACAGCTTAAGCCCGAACAGCCTGTGAGGCGTTGTGTCTGATGAAGTGGGAATAATAATGATTTACTCTCCAGTGAATACCACATATTTAAGATTCATTTTAAGCCAACTATGGTTGTTTAAGCATGTCAAAAACTGCAGCTTTGCCCTGTGTACCAAGAGGACCAAGCTAAGCTTTATTGTCACTGTGGTAAATCCAGTGTCTTAATAGACAGTCTATTAGAGGATGACATTCAAATCAACTTGCTTAACGAGGCCAGATTACCCCCTTATTACAGAGTCAAAATATTACTAATGCAGTAAATTACTTAAATCTGCACTTATTTCAACAGATTTAAGCAACTGGGCATCCTTTGATTATCATACAGTACCATGTTACCATGTGATACTACTGTACCATGGTACTTTTTCAGGAACATGACTAAGTTATTTTGACATTTGTAGATGAATGCTGCTTGAGAGGCACTGGTAGATTTTAACATTGGCTTTGCTAACAGCCATCCCTTTTTTGGCAGACAATAAGAAAAGTACAGGAAACTATGTATAATGCGCTAATGAGGGGGCAACAACACTGTATGCAATAGAAAAATACAGCCACGCTTCCGCAATAGCACAGGAAGCTCCAACCATTCAGACCAACAACAAAACGCGCGAGCTCTGCTCATGTGGCGCCAAGTGTTGCCAGATCTCGCTAAAACAAGCAACACGCTCTGACTTACCTAACCAAAATAAGAATGAAGCAGCAACCCCATGTTGCTTTTCATTTGCGTTAATTAATCCTGATGCAAAAAAAGTCTGTATATCCTCCTCCACAAATAATTTAGACGTTTTAAACATTACAACTGTGGAATCTCTCTCATCGACACATGAAAGGGGATTCTGAGAAAGGCAGAAACGGAATGGAGGAGGAATTGGGCTACAGCTTTTAATAATTACACACAGCAGGTGGGAATATTTGACATCTGCTATTAGTAGATCATAATTCATTGTGCTGAAAAGACCAAGCTCCTGAAGCAGCCAAATATGCGACTGTATTGATATAATTGTTATAAATAAGCCCTAAAAAAACTGCCCATAATTATAAGCGACTTTACGTAAACGCAAAGCACGACGTCGCGTAAAATAAGCGGAGATGGCAACACGGTGGCGCGTTCACGAAGGCAACTAGTGCTCGCGCAGCGCACGATGTGACACGCGTCTCGGTGGAAATAAGAACTAGTTTACCTGTAAACATCATATCTGTGGATATTCAATATGTAGGATTTTTTTCCAGATCTGTGAAAAACGTGCAAACATAAAAGCTCGAGATTATTACCCATATTTAATGTTTGTAGCACGAATTGTATTGTAAACACAAAAATATCCACATTACGTGCTCGCGCAAATTACAAGTCAAGCGTGCTTTCATAAAGATAAGTTGATTTTGTAACCACAAACATTTAGAAATTCATGAAAGTGTGTTTTATAACTGTTCAAAAAATTAAAATCATAACCGAAGACCCGAGGATGGTGAATCTGAAGAAGATCAACAGCAGACGAGGTTCATGAGCGCGTGTTAACCTGAGAGGATAATCATGAGCATTATGGCTTAAGAAAAACAATAATAGCTATAACAAATCTAGCCATTTAAGAGCTCGAATGGCCACGTTAAGCTCCTAATCACTTATAGAATAAAAATAAACGAGACAATTATTCAGTAGTACTTATTCGGCGTAAACAATTTATTTATTTTGTTTTACTTCCCTGCAAAGTGACAAACAACTAAATCAAGGTCTTCATAAAAGCAATTCAGCGAGCCAGGAATAGGCTACTAGTTACAAAAGGTGCAAATTGATGTCGTCAGCGGGATCTTTAGAGAAAACAACAAAGAAACTGTGCGACCAACGTGGAAACAAAACAAGGACTCGTGCTTTGTGACCAAACCAGGAAGCGCTGAGTGACGCAGAGACCGAATTTGAGACTGCAAACACCTATGTCAACGGTAAATTGTATGAATCATGCAATTAAAATACCATATTTTAGTTTTTATTCCGTATAATTAATTTATCAATCGCGTGCATGCATCCAGCTCCACATTTTATTCCACTGACCAACCAGAGATTCAGAAAGGAATGTTTTTGAGCTTGTGTTAATTAACTAACAAGGTTCTACAACAATAATCATGTTTTCACGTAGCAAATGTGAGTCTCTAAGCTTGGAATGAACGTAAAGTCTCAACTTACCACCTGAACTGGATCTCAATGCGAAGTTAGGCATGGATTTTCTATAGGGAAGCTGAATGTTTTTTTTCTCCAGAGTATATTGTGTGATATTTGTATTTATTTTTTGGTTTCGGTTGTCTTGTCTCGGTGCAGATTCCGTCTGAGACCTCAAACTGAGACTATCTGACAGTTTTGTGTGTCGTTAGGCTGTACATTTCTCTAGTCTTTGTTGCACTCTTTGTGTTTGTGATAGACTTGCTGCTTTATGAGTGGGCGGGGCGTCACATGATTGGCGTGTGAAGCATCCAATAGATGGGCGGCGGGGGCGGGGCTACCAGCCAAGCGAAAAACATCCCGGATGTGTAAATAAATACAATCATGTAACTTAACGATTGCATAGGTTAAGATGATGACTTCATCAGATTCGTGTTTTGCATTATGTTAGCTACATATATAAAGAATAACAGACCAACGAGGAGAAGTGGACAGAAATGTTTTAGATTTTAAAAGTGATTTAGTAGTAAAAATAAAATGTATTAGGCCTATTCGTCAAATAATTGAATGTCTTGCATTATTATCTGCAGTTATTAGAATCCTATAGCTACTTTCAGCCATATAATTTCACCGATTCCTTATTATAATACATCCACAAATACCACATCATATCAACACAGTCATTTTTTAGCAATATTGCTCTAAAATAGAGGTTCATGTTGGGGCGGGTTTCACAGCCTGACAGCACTAAAGAAATGGCCCCATCTTTATGCGTCAGAGAGCATCTGCTACGCCTTATAAATAATAAGTGAAGAGACTGCCTAAAATAAATGATGGTCACAAAAACCAACCCGGAATTTGAGTAGCTGTGCGCAACTATAAGCCAGATGCAATGCATAACCTTAAAACTTCCTTAGTCTACATTCACCTGAATGCCATTGTCAGAAGATAAATATCTAATTACCTATTGACACAGACAGACAGACGCAGTGTCCGACGATAATCAATATTGATCAATAGTTTCAAAAGCGAACATCTTCGTTTAAATAAAGAAGCCTGCCGCGTCCTGACTCCTGATGATGTCATATGTTTTCATTCTGCGTCCCATTTTATATCTCCGCACCATGGTAACCCACAGGAAAGCTTTTCACGCGCACACAAGGCAATTATTACCATACAATACAACTAAAGACCGTTGTGCTTGACAGCGTCGTGTTTTAACTTGCTGCCTGCCGTATCATTTAAAAACACCAATTTGACCTTCGCACTTAGGATGCAGTGCATTATAGAGCAACACTGCGTGTTCTGCATCGGGAAATATCTTCAAATCTGAAAACAAGACATTGCACGATGCAGAATGCAATACCTTTTGGGTGGAAGTGGATCAGTTGTTCTCCCCACTGCAGGGTTTCTCATTTAGGAGCGCTGCTGCTGCATGTGTCACGACTGTCCGAGATGCTGTTGTTGTTGTTGTTGTTCAGAGTGTTCTGTTCGTAGTTCTTCCGCTGTGACACTCTTCTCTGCGGGTTCTTTTCTTTTCTTTTTTCTTTTGAATGAGACTGTGATGCGGTCACGTACGAGGCGTGGGTCGCTATTAGTGTGCGCTCCACACTCCCCAACATTTACATCTGTCCCGTCTTCATTCACAAATATGTCGCACGCTACACAAGCACACTGAAAAAATGATTAATTGAATTTACTCTTTTTTTTTTTTTTTTTAAGGTAAGTAGTTGCAATCAATTTATTTTAGCTACATTTAAATACATTTATTTGACTAACTTTCAACATATTTTTTTTATTAAATGTAGCTAAAGTAAATTGTTTGCGACCACTTACCTTAAAACAATTGTGTAGCATTTTTTCAGTGCACGCTACCTTACTTTCTAAAAAGAAACCACAAAAAGTAAATTAAATATACTGTGGGAATTTTACAGAATGCAATTATTTTAAGGAATTTTATAGCAACAAAAATATATCGTACGTAATCATTTAAAAAAAAAATCCAGGGAGAAGAGTAAAGTTTAGGTCGCTATTACATTTACGTTTGAAATAAGACACAATTATAATACGATTAATTACATAAAAATGTTTTTTATTAAGACTCTTTTTGAAGCCACAACAGTAATTATGTTTTGAGCACTGAATGTTCTCATTATTAAATCTGTTTATTTATTTATGGATTACTCTTATTGCCTCGGTGGATAGATTTATACCTCATGATTCTGGTTATTTTTAGTATCTGTTTGTTTCTATCGAACATTTTTTATATATAAATGCCAGTCATATTACAGCCAATGAACATGACAGTAGTCATTTCCAACATATAGTATAGAAAAATATTGAATATAGACTACAATATGTAGAAATTAAGAATATTGTTTCTATCGAATATGTTTGAGAATATAGGTTTGTTATGACGACACTCTCCTCTGCAGACATGAAAGCCAATCAGGTTGAGGATAATTTGTGTCGAACCAATCAGCTGCCGAGAGAGATCGCTCACAGAGCCAATCACCGCAGGCTCCGCGCTCCAGACAAACACGAGCCCGCGCACACAGCATCTCGCTTGTTTTCGATAATGCGCGTTCACTGCAAGACACGTGCCAAATCGCACGGCAGCGCGCAGCAGTCCTTATAGCATAACACGTGGTTCAGGTAAACAGCGTAAAGGCCCGGATGTTGGTGCTATTTTTATCTTTGAACTCAGACAACAACAACGTCATCAGTCATAATGTAAGTATTAGTTGAAGCGATAAATATGATATATTGATTATTAGTAAATAAACCTGTCTGGCCAAATGTCAGAAGAGGTCTTGAGAACTGCCTCGGATGATGGCAATATGTGAAAAGTACAATAAGCAAACGGACCTCTCAACCAAACTAACTCACATTCTCCATCAACGGGAGTTGTTTAGAAACTGCAGTCAATAATATGAATAACTGAAGGGAGGAGAATGAAAGTATTTGCTCGTCGTAAATATAGCTAAACTCTGTCTCCATCTACTGTATCAACCCTGCAATTGCTCCAAACGCTACAGGCATTTTCAGGATTATACAAATTGTCCAGTGGCTGTAGTAAACATACTGCTCAAAGACTATAATAATAATAACGATCAAAAACGTCCATCCTGAATAAAAATAGTGCTAAGCTAAAATAGATCGCACTATAACAACAACAACAATTCTTATTATTATTATTAAGGTCCAAGCAGGGACTTTTTTTTATAGTGAATTTCAGACTAATGATAAAACCCCTTACAAAAATTCTAGCTTTAGTACAATAACAACTAAAAGCAAAAAAAAAACAAAAAACGATTTAAATACACACACACACACACACACACACACACACTCACTGGCCACTTTATTAGGTACACCTTGCTAGTACCGGGTTGGACCCACTTTTGCCTTCAGAGCTGCCTTAATTCTTCGTGGCATAGATTCAACAAGGTCTTGGAAACATTCCTCAGAGATTTTGGTCCATATTGACATGATAGCATCACGCAGTTGCTGCAGATTTGTCGGCTACACATCCATGATGCGAATCTCCCATTCCACCACATCCCAAAGGTGCTCTATTGGATTGAGATCTGGTGACTGTGGAGGCCATTTGAGTAAAGTGAACTCATTGTCATGTTCAAGAATCCAGTCTGAGATGATTTGAGCTTTGTGACATGGTGCATTATCCTGCTGGAAGTAGCCATCAGAAGATGGGTACACTGTAGTCATAAAGGGATGGACATGGTCAGCAACAATACTCAGGTAGGCTGTGGTGTTTAAACCATGCTCAGTTGGTACTAAGGGGCCCAAAGTGTGCCAAGAAAATAACCCCACACCATTACACCACCACCCTGAACCGTTGAGACAAGGCAGGATGGATCCATGTTTTCATGTTCTTTACGCCAAATTCTGACCCTACCATCTGAATGTCGCAGCAGAAATCGAGACTCATCAGACCAGGCAACGTTTTTCCAATCTTCGATTGTCCAATTTTGGTGAACCTGTGCGAATTGTAGCCTCCGTTTCCTGTTCTTAGTTGACAGGAGCGGCCCCCGGTGTGGTCTTCTACTGCTGTAGCCCATCTGCTTCAGGGTTCAACGTGTTGTGCATTCAGAGATGGTATTCTGCATACCTTGGTTGTAACGAGTGGTTATTTGAGTTACTGTTACCTTTCTATCATCTCTAACCAGTCTGCCCATTCTCCTCTGACATCAACAAGGCATTTTCGTCCACACAACTGCCGCTCACTGGATATTTTATCTTTTTCATACCCTTCTCTGTAAACCTTAGAGATGGTTGTGTGTGAAAATCCCAGTAGATCAGCAGTTTTTGAAATACTCAGACCCGCCCGTCTGGCACCAACAAACGTTCCACATTCAAAGTCACTTAAATCCCCTTTCTTCCCCATTCTGATGCTCGGTTTGAACTTCAGCAAGTCGTCTTCACCACATCTAGATGCCTAAATCCATTGAGTTGCTGCCATGTGATTGGCTGATTAGTATTATTAGTATTATTATATGATTAGTAAAAAGTAAAGTAAAAAGTCGTGACGTATTGTCAAGTATGGTGACCCATACTCGAAATTGGTGCTCTGCGTTTAACCCATCCAAGTGCGCGCACACACACACACACGGGCAGCCATTTATGCTGCGGCGCCCGGGGAGCAGTTGGGGGTTCGGTGCCTTGCTCAAGGGCACCTCAGTCGTGGTATTGAGGGTGGAGAGAGTGTTGTACATTCACTCCCCCCACCTACAATCCCTGCCGGCCGGGGACTCGAACCCACAATCTTTCGATTACGAGTCCAATTCTCTAACCATTAGGCCACGACTTCCCCACAGAAGCATTTTTGTGTTACCAAGCAATTGAACAGGTGTACCTAATAAAGTACCCGGTGAGCGTGTATGTGTGTGTGTATATATATATATACCACTAATATATATAGTAGTGGTGTGAAAAAGTGTTGGCCCCCTTCCTGATTTTAAATTTTTTTACTTAAATTATTTTCAGATTATTTTTTTGGCTTTAGTACTAATATATATATATATATATATATATATGATAGCATTTCTGTTTCTACAGTAAAGACAATTTAACTTATTACTTACCCCATGTAGCATGACAACATGCAGTTACTGAAAGTATTTCAATGAATATTTTTTTACTGGGCAATTTGACACTTTTTTTTTTTTGTAGTCAAGAATTTAATTTTTCTAAACCTTTAAGAAAAAAAACAAAAATGTGACCACTAGCCCCAGTCCTATTAATTGTAATTGCCTTCAGATAGCTGGATGTTCACATAAAGACCTTTTCATCATGCATTAGTTTTAAATAAGAATACTGGCATTTATTCTGAATTATATAATAAATGTCACATTCTCACAGGAGAACATTTATAATGCAGTGTGCTTGTAGCTAGAATCAGCCACAGCACTATTAACGGTTTATATTAGTTATATTATTTATTTTTACTGAACGTCCAAGTAGTTCTCATCAAGCTGCAGACGCTGCCACTGGTTGTCATGGACGGCAGGCTCTCACAGGACCCAAATCAGACTCGCGCTCATTTATTACAATCACTGCACTGCACCTTTTCTTATTCACTCAATCAAGAGTGCAAAGAGGAGCACTTCTGTTGCTGTGCCAACCAAGACAACACAACGGACTCAGAATGTCACGTCGATCACTGCCGTGCAACCAGACTGAACACAACTCAACTCCAGCTAACTTTACAGCTGATCTTAAACAGACAGACACATTTGTTCTGGTTAGCATTAATATCAAAGGAGACAAATCTGAGGCAGGAATATAATACAATTGGTTTTATTCTGCAGTTTCTAGGTTACATGACTTGGCAGATGCAGAGATCAATATCGGCAATGAACACTGGCCGTCTTTTTCAGCATTAAAAACAAGCCTTTGAGACATAATGCCACTGTTTTCAATAGATTCAAAAGATTTTAATATAATTTTGAAATATTTGTAATCACAAATTTCCCCAGAGGGACCAAAACCTGGGGGTTTCGAAGCTCGTAAGTGAAAATCACAACAAAAAGGAGATTAATACACAGAATTGTTTTTTTTACAAGATTAATAATAATAATAAATCACTAGACATTCATTTTTACAATAAAAACAGTTCTGCACAAAACTTTCAAGAACTGAAGGCAAAATGCAACAGGATCAAACCAGGTAGGGCAGAAAGAAAAGGCTTATTTTTCTTTACTTCCTCAAATGAAACAAAAGCTGTGACAAATAGGACTTAAAATTACATAGAGAATTTTTTAATTTTTTTTTGGTTTTCACTTTCTTATATAATTTCAGAAGTATACCGCAAAAAAGTCACAACTGATCCCCAACAAAACAAAGCTGCACAATAAATGTTGTTATTCGTGACGCATAAAGGCACACAGAAACAGACAGGCTGCACACTGATTCGGCAGAAGCTATCTTACAGAGTTTCACAAAAAAAAATAAAAAATTAAAATATTCATTATTTAAGAGATTCTCTTCTTGATCAACCAACATCTGATACCACCACTAGGTGGCGTCTTGCCATATAGGCAAAAGTAATGTAGGGTTAGTAAGCCAGTGTGGGAAAGAAACACTTGCTGAAGCCATGCACATATGCGCATATCAGTATCAATAACTTAATGTCTTAGACGTCAAGAGTATGCATTACCGCACGTACAGTTCCAGGTAGACTTAGACACCTGGGTCTCGACGCACCACGCTATTCATTCACCAGCAGACAGTATCTTATGGTTGAAATTGATTAATAAAAGTTGCATTTCCATGGCTAGAGGCTCCTAATGTCCACGTGGAATTAAACCTGACGTTCTGGTTGAGCTAGTTCATCTAAAAAGCTCGACTATTAATAGTTTTTTCTCTCCAAACACTGAAAGGAACCTGGATTTTGAAAGAAGTGCAACCGAAATGAACAAGCAAAATAAAGAGCTTTTTTCTTCTTTTTGAACTGATTACACTCTATATAGGAAATATGGGACCACAAAAGGTAGGACATAAAAACCTGAGAGCCCAATAGAGGAATCCCCAGCAATGTGGCACTTCCATTTTCTTTGTATAGAAAGCTTTTTAACAGTCATGCAAGGGCACAGTCTTATTGATACAAGGTGGCTGGGGGGTTCAGGGAAAGCAAAAAAGACCATGAAATATACAAAAAGGAAAGAATGAATACAGATGAGCAGGCACTGTACGTTTATAATATACATTGATTTGAAATGTACCCATTGTTACTGAAAAACTCAGGATTGTCCCGTGACAGAAGTTTCTCTACACCCATCTAAATGATAAAGTCTAGTTCCTAGATGGACCTACGTGCATCTTTAGATAAAAACACCTGGATTTCAGGATATATGTAAACCTGCATGGCACTTGCCTTTTTTGTTAGGTAATTTGAGGGCTTATTTTGTACACAAGTACACATTTTCCAAGGTGACCTAACCTGGTCTTTTCTTTGGTGCTTAAGCAAATGTAACAGATTTGTATCTTTTTAAAGGTTTCTAGAAATGATTAAGTGATTGAGAATTGATGTACAAATAATTATTTATTTATATATTAAATGTAGTTACCTACAGGTTTTAAATAATTACAGGTGTTTAAAAATCACAAACATGTATATGTCTGTATATTAGTCAAGTCACTATATGGGTTTTTTAAAAATTAATTACAGGTTTTTAATCAATTTTAAGGGGTCAATGAATTTATGAAAATACATTAAAGCCTTAAAATGGCACCGTGGCAAATTTCACGCTCTGTGCACTTTGAGGAAATTGGCGATGCACAATGTGGATAAATGCGAGTTCACTGCATATATATTTAAGAATAGAGGAGATCTGAGCCCTCGTTCTCTCCCTGTTTGACCTCTGTGGGACTTCAAAATGGCTTAGACACCCCTTAGAAAAGCAGCTTGTTGGAAATATTACCAGGAGGCTAGAACGAAGCACAACAATAACACAATCATAGACGGTTTTTACTGAAGTGTATCAGAAGACTAAGAAAAAAAAAGGGTTAATCGGAAACAGAAACCTTGACAAGGTGTTGTCCACGACCACACGCGGGCAAACTTTCACACAGACGGGAGAAGCTCTGCGCTTTCATTGTAATGAGACCGAAAGAGTGAAGCACGTGAAGGGAGCAGGAGTGCATGTTCTCAGCTGGGGTCAGATGAACTTTGAGGGCTGCCTGTAGTTTTGGAGTTTAGGAAGAGGAAGAGATAACGATGGTGATGATGGCGATGAAGACCAAAAGAGGACCACAGCACACAGTGGAGTGGAGACATAAGCATCATCGAATCCAGACCAACACCTACAGACAGAGCAAAAAAAAAAACTGGATTAGTTATGGTTAAAACAATGCAAATACAACTACATTCCAACCAGACTTTGAGGTTTGCAAAGTGAGGTTTTGAGGTGAATTTGAGGTTTGCAAAGTGCCAAATTATTGTAAAAATTGGCTTTGGTGAGTAATTAATGTGACACTGAAGACTGAAGTAATGATGCTGGAAAATCCAGCGTTGCATCACAGGAATAAATTGCACTAACGTCATTTTACAATGCAATAATATTTCACGATATTTTAATTAAATAAATGCAGCCTTGCAACACTAGATTGGATAAGATGCTACATGTGACAATTATCTGTGCTGTCAGTCATTAATAAAAAGTTTAAATTTAGTATCATAACCATTGTTTACAGACATTTATGGAACAAAATCATCAACAATGCATCACACCAGTCGATGGTTGTTGCTGACTCCAATCTATCTACACTTCATTCATTATGGAAGTAGAATAAAACAGTCCTGCTAAACATGTAAATAACCATGTCAAGACTCCAGCAGTTTCAGCTTTTTAATATTCATGTTGTTGGCACTGTTTTGTAATCCAGGAAGTGTAAAAGGAACAACCACGGAACAGCTGCTCCTCCAGAGAATCATCCGGATTACACACAGGAAACACTGCATGTCTTTACACTACTGACAAACTTTCATTTATATATGTTCATCACATTAACACTACTGCTTTTTTTTTTTTAAGAAATTAATTTATTCCATAATGATGCATTAAACTGACCAAAACTGACAGTAATAAACATTTCTTGAGCAGCAAATGACATTAGAATCATTTCTGAAGAATCATGGTGACACTCAAGGGCTGTGAAACTATGAATCATTTTAAGAAATAAACAAAATGGAAATTCCTCTTTAAGAGCTCAAAAGCACTGAATTCTTCACCACTCACAGTTACATGGAAAATAGACTCATCTGTGTGTTTTTTCTTTGACCTATGTGATTGATTTTGTTTATTTGATGCATGCATCTGGCTTCAATCTGCAGTTTACCTGTGTGATAGCCTATGGTCTGTAGCCTGGTTGGAAACGTGCAGTTTCTGCAAAGATCAGCTCTTTCAAAGTCTCTTTGGGCAAGTCATCCAGCTCCATATCGAACTTAAATGGAGCCTCTGCAACAGGCTATAAAAGGACAAATAAAGCATAGTTACTGTGAGATAAAATGCTTTACCCACAGTTCCTTTGCCTTAACCAATATAACATTATTTATTGTACTACAACCATTTTTCAGTGTTGGTAGATGAAGTCCTACATTTATCAAGTACAGTTGTGAGAGTTGCCATTTGTGCAATAGGACCGGTGCTAAACTCCATGCAATTAGTAATTTTTGGATACAAACAATACAGTCATAGCCACAATTAACATAAAAATTGCTTTTGTGAAAGAAGGCAAAAAAGGGAAAATGTGTTAATCAGACAAGACATGGTAGTATTAGAAATCTTACATTCACATGCTAAAACAACCCATTCCATTTTACCAGACACTCTACAGACAGTCAAAGGTTATTGTGGCCATGTGGCTATTAAAGTGCACTTCATAGCGCTCGTTTTAAACGCTCTCAACCTTTGACCACCATAAACTGTAAGATATGCAACAGTGGAGAATATGATGAAGCTGTTCTTGAAAGCGGAATATAAAAATACAGTAGTCAACATTTGAAGTGTATCAAAAAAAGTTAATCAAAGTTGTCCTAAGACAAGAATGCATGTTGGTTTTAGGTTTTAGGACAACTTTGATGAAAGTTTTTGATCCACTTCAAATGTTGACTATTGCATATATTTAATTTTTACTTTATTTAAATATTTAATGATGATGATAATTAAGCATGTAAATGTAAAATTATTATTGTTGTCTGTCTTGTTACTCTGATTGTTCTTATTGTATAAAATATTATTATTATTAATAATAATAATAATAATAATAATTATTATTATTATATCAAGCATGTAAATGGAAGATAACATTATTATTTTATATAATTTAAAAAATATTTATATTTATTAAAAAAACTACAAAAATAATAATATTAGCAATGTTTGTCTTGTTGCTCTTATTGTCTCATAGTGCATTGTTATCTTAGTGGAACATTTTTACCTAATACGATTTATTAAGACTATTATCAAGAGTAATCCTTCTTAAATTTAAAAAAGAAAACTAGTAGTGAACTGACCTCATCTGTGGGGTCATAGTACTGTTCCAGGTACGGGTGAGCCAGCGCCTCCTCCACCTCAATCCTCTTATGAGGGTTAAAGGTCAACATCTTATCCAACAGGTCCAACGCTACAAGAAAACAGAGACAAATATATCCAAATATCACACCAGTTCATTAAAAACAAAAAAAAACTCAGTTCTACTAAGCTTTTAATTGTTATAACCCGAAATTGAAATAAATGTTAAAAGTCAGAATGTGAGTGTTTAAGGTGGCTTGGTCTCAAGATATGAGGACTAGTTTCTTTGTGTGCGATGGTGGAGATGACCTCTGACCTTTTGGGTCTGCGTTAGGAAACAGGCGGTTCCAGGGCACTTTGCAGCGGAGAGGAAGTGACAGCAGGTAATTTCTCGCCTTAATGTTGATAATGCAGTTGAGATCCTCCTGAGAGGGGGAACCCAAAATACCTACAGGACAGAGAAGAGAGACAAATAAAAAGGATTAGATATTAAATTATAAAAATATAGACTAGGAGAACAAAAGGAAAAGCAGATGTGCTTCGTTTTGTTGCATCATTATTTCATTTTTTTTTTTTTATATTTAATATATTTATAGTAGATTGACAAAGAAGTCCCATTATGCACACTTTATTTAATTTGATCAAAATACAATGTATTACAATAAATGGTCACTATTTTAAAAAGGTCCAATTCTCGCTATTAACAAACCATTAACTATGACTTTTGCCTCAGTAAACTCCTAAGTTTCTGCTTATTAATAGGTAGTTGTTAAGTTTAGGTATTGGATTAGGGATGTAGAATATGGTCATGCAAAATATGTGCTTTATAAGCATTAATAAACAGACAATATGTTAATAATAGGAGATAATTTGCCCCTATTCTAAAGGGTTTCCCAATATATTAATACATTTTAAAATGTAATTTATTCCTGTGATGTAAAGCTGAATTTTCAGCATCATTACTCCAGTCTTCAGTGTCATATGATCCTTCAGAAATCATACTCATATGCTGATTTGCTGCACAGAAAACATCTCATGATCAATGTTGACAACAGTTGTGCTGCTTAAAGACACATTATGCCCCTTTTTACAATATGCAATATAAATCTCAGGTGTCCCCAGAATGTATCTTTGAAGATTTAGCTCAAAATGCCCCACAGATCTTTTATTATATCATTTTGAAAATGCCCGTTTTTAAGTGGAAGCAAAAACACGCTGTATTAGAGCATGTCTCTTTAAATGCAAATAAGCTGTTGCTCCCCGCCCCCTTTTCCATAGAGCTGTGCCATTACAGATCTTACCTGCTAAAAAACACCTGTTTTGGTTCTGATTATCATGTTTCTCACACTGAAATCATGCGTTTTAAACCGTATTAGTTGAAACTTCTTATATACAGTTTTCTGAGTGCACACATCCAAAGCACACGTAAAGAAAGCGGCTGTCACAGGCATGGGAGTACTAAACTAAGGTCTCATTCACACACAAGTTCACGTTAAAAACACACACGAGTTACAAAAACAGTCGGTTATGTCTGTGAAGGTAAACAGCTGGGAAATAAATTGCATGTTTATTTTAGATCGGTGTGGCAGCAGCAATATACAGTAAATAAATGAATAAATCTACTGTTCTGTTGTCTCCTCTGAGGCTGGGACTGGTTTTGTGCTAGTAGATGCACCGGGGACCTGATTATAGCACTTAAAACCTGGAAAAGTCAGAATTTCATGATGTCACCTTTAATATTTTTATGGAAAGTGATTTTTTTTTGCCATTTTGCTAGAAGGTTTTAGACAAAGCCTCCAAATTTGTTGTGGATAATGTTGAGACTGCCCTCTACCGGTGTGCCAAGTTTCACAACTTTTGACCATACTATCCTCAAGTCTTTTTACCATACCTTTCCGCTCAAGTTTACATTATTCAGTATTCAATTATTCAGTAGCTGTGATATATGCCAGTGTAAAGTAGAGTAGGAAAAACAGCCCATTTAATTTAAAAATACAAAACAATTGCCACAGTTGTAGAATATGGAACATTTAATAACCTAACTAGAAAATGCTACTTTTTTTGGTTCTGTGGACACTGAATTGAATAAATGCTTGTTCAGAGAATGAGAGAGATGGCACAACAATAACCCAGTGCACCAGGCCAATGATGTGCACCTGCAATCTAAATGAGGAAATAAGTCGAGTTATCAACAGGGAAACATCTGCTCGCACAGGCCAGACGGGTTCAAAGACACGTATGCTAATGGAAGAAAGTGTTACTACAGAGATCGTCTCTTTAGGAGCCATCGCTGAGATTGGTGGGAAAACACACCTTCAAACACACGCAGCAGCTTGGACAACGTTATCAGCTCGTTGCAGGGTCAAAATCAACAGCATCTCTGACAGGAAACACTGAGTTTTTAACTGATGCAACAGACGGAGAAAGGGAAAATAAAGAGAAAGGAAGCGACGACATCTGATGTGCTTCGGCTTGCAAGGGAAATGATGAATAAGCCTTTGGCGATAACAATCAAATGCTTATCTCCGTCTTACTATGCAAAACTGACCACAATGTATTGTGTTTCAGTCATGAGATGGATGGTCTATGCGACGCTTTTGAAGAGTGCTCAATGTACATCAATTATTCAACTGACTGAGTAAGCATGTTTTTCATTACAAATGGACAACTTTATGAAAACTACAAAAAAAAAAATCTCATGTTTCTTTATAAAAAGAGCTTGATGTCAGTGTAGACAATGTGGTGTTTAGTCTTCCTGATGTCCCATGTGATTCAAGTATTCACCTCAACAATCAACATGAAAGTTCAGATCTATCAGAATTAGCAAAGGTTTCTGCAGGTTTTAAGTTAAGTTTATGATCTTTATGACACCAAGTAAAGTACGTTTAATGAATGAACACAACCACTCCTAAGTAATTATTTTAAAAGATTTTCAAATCAAGATACATTTAAGAAAATTATGCAAGATTTTTTTTAAATGCAGTGAGATTAAAACAAGAACAAATATCAGAAAACAGACAAACAAGTTTTCCCTTTTAAGCAATTTTGTTTAGCTCCTCAGAAACAAGAATTCATATCTTTATTTTGCATCTCAAATAAATGCATCTTCATTTAAGGATGTTTACATATTTGTTTTAGAAAACAAAACAAAGGATGACAGAGGATGATATAAATTTTTTTTGCTGTGCATGCAACATTTAACGCCACAACTTAATGAATTTAAACTTTCTGCACCTATTAGGACATTTCTAAGGCCTTAAATTGTGGAAGGGCGAATTAAGACTTTAAGACACACAGAAACCCTGCTTTGGCCTTTTTTTTTTTGTGCCTATTTTGGGGATTGTAGGAAAAATGTAATAGCGATTTTTCTGATAAATGTTTTTAAAATAGCTCCAGGTCTGCTATGCTTGTTTGTAGGGCTGCAGAGTTTATTATTATATATCAATATGACTTTTTTTTTTAAGTATTATTTACAATTATTTTATTAAATAAAGATTAAGAAAAAACAATAATATTAATAGTAATAACTATTTTACAGTACAACTGTAAAGTTACAAAACTTGCAACACTAGGTTGGATAAGATGCTACATGTGACAATTATCTGTGCTGTCAGTCATTAATAAAGTTTAAATTTAGTATCATGACCATTGTTTACAGACATTTATGGAACAAAATCATCAACAATGCATCACACCACCAGGCATTGTTGCTTCATTTTCAAATGTAAAACCACCAAGCTTTGATTTTGCTGAAAATGCAGGAAGCTTAAAGTATATTCTTTGTTAGTAACAGGTTTATAAATGCTTCACATTACAAATCTGGTGAAATGCAGCGATGCATGAAGTGTGTATGGAGCAGTGGTTACGTGAACTGAGCTGCTCTGTGGCTCTGAAAACAGTCATCATGAACTTCTGTTGCTATTACTGGGCTCAAAAGATGATGTTGTTGCTTTTTTTGTGCAACTACAAGCTATACCAAACACTATAATCTGTTGGTATTTCTGTTCATCTCAATCATCTAAATTCATCTCTCAGTATGTGTTCTGAAATCTACAGTCTTCCTTACAAACCACTGAGCTTTTTCACCTGAGCTGTAAATGTCATGACTAATCACACTATACTTACAGGAAATGACATCATGACAAGGATGTCTGGCTGTTGGCACCACAAGAACATAAAACCAAAACCCTTCACTAGTGGCTGTAAGCTGTGACGTCAAAGGCTGCAGGCAGGGATATATATTTATAAAGTCCACAGGGTTGTTTACCTAAGATGTGGTTAAGCTGGTCCAGATAGTGTTTCCCAGGGAAGATGGGTCTATTCGAAAGCATCTCAGCCAGAATACAACCGACTGACCATATATCAATGGACTTAGTGTAACCCTGTGTGAGAGAGAGAGGCACATGAAGAGATTGTTCATTGATACAGTATAGCTATCAACTTTTACGCAAGAAAATGTTTTTGTCATGCATTTTTTTAGTATTGGAATTTTCTGGGTGATGGCAAATTAATGAATAAAATTACTACCTGGAAGTAAATTAAAACGGAGTTAAAAAAATAAAATAAAAAAAATGCAATGGCCAATACCAAACTGCTGACTGAAGGTCGCATAGAGCAACCAAACACACACTTGAGACAATAATGAAATAACTCCAGGATTAGACTTAATCTGTATTTGAATGATCAGGCCAACAAACTTTGAAAGATCAGGCAGGACTGATTCCTCACCTTAGAATTGAGCATAATCTCTGGTGCGCGGTACCAACGTGTGGCTACATACTCCGTCAGGAAGCCAGTGTGGTCATGGTCTGGATCAGCCACCCGGGCGAGCCCAAAATCACAGATCTGCGGGAGGAAAAAAAACAGAAGTTACAGATTTGTGAGTATGCAAGCAGTGTCCAAGATGAGTCTGCCATTACTTTGCTTTAAAGGGGTCATCAGCTGCCCATTTTCCACAAGTTGATATGATTCTTTAGGGTCTTAGTGAAAAGTCGATAACATAGATTGGTTAAAGGTTCTCAATGGTAGTGTAAAAAACACCTTTTTTACCATGTCAAAATCAGCTCTTTTGAGAGCAAGCCGTTTTGTAGCATTTTTCTTTAAATGCAAATAAGCTCTGCTGACTCCGCCTCTCTCTTCCGAGCCGCTCTCTGAAGGACTGTTTACTTTAGCCGCATTCATCATGAAACTTGCTAATTAGCACATTACAAGGAAAGGCGATTTGCAAAGATTCATTAAAGGGGGGTACCAATGCCATTTCATGCATTCAGAGTTGTTTACATTGTTAAAGAGTTGGATTATCATGCTAAGCATGGACAAAGTGTCCAAAAACTATTTGAAACAAATTAAAAATGATTTGAAGAAAAAAAAAAAAAAAAAGTATAAACAAACTTCTAAGTAATTTAAAGTAAAAATACAAGTATTTTATCAAATACTTAATCAAATACATAAAAACTTATACATAAATGCTTACACAAATGCATATTTAATTGTAATTTCATTTAAAACTTTATGTACATCAGTTCAACGTTTTTTTTAAATATCATTATAGTTAACCTAAACCAAAACCATAAAAAAACAATTCCATTACTTGAAATAAATGTTAACTGAAATATTTAAAAACATTCAGCTAGTTTCCAAGGCATTATTTCTCATTTTCATTTAGTTTAAGTTGATGTACTAAAATGACTAAAATAAACATTTTATAAAAAAAATAAAAAAATAAAATAAACTATAGGTTATTTATCCTTATAGAAGCTATTTTGTGGCATTGTGTGTGTGTTGTTGTTGTTGTTGTTAAGAAAATTAAAATTAATAGATTTTTTTTTAAAAACCACTTAAAAACAACAAAAACTAATAAAAAATTAAAAAACTATTTTAAATTATTGCACTCTTATTCTCTGCGCTCCATTTGGCTGACTAGCTATACAAACTTTTGTAAATTGGAATAAGTTTATATTTGTGAAACTTACAGAAAATACATTAGTAAAATGGAAGATATGCACTTTCTTGTAAAACCGACAGGTGCAGCATTCTGAAAACATTGTTTTTCAATTCCATTTGGTGACACAGAAATGACACACTTCACCTTAAATGTGTTTAAAACGGCATGACGCAGTATACTTCACCTTGAGATCGCAAGTAGTGTTGAGCAACAGGTTAGATGGCTTCAGGTCTCTGTGGAGAACGTTTGCTGAGTGGATGTACTTCAGGCCGCGCAAGATCTGGTACAGGAAGTAACAGATGTGGTCATTGCTCAAGTGCTGGGTCTTCAACAGCTTGTACAAGTCCGTCTCCATCAGATCCTGTACAATGTAGCTTTAGTTTGTCAACGTCAAGGTCAAACACACAGCATGGGGTTAAGAAAACAGAAATCATGTAAGAACTGACAAAAGCTTGTTGAAGTTCAAACACTTAGAATGTGCAGCCAAGCAAGGATGCATTAAATTGATCAAAACCGTTAAGATATTTATAATCTTACAAAAGATTATTTCAAATAAATGCTGTTCTTTTGAACTTCCTATAATTCAAATAATAATAGATAAATCTTAATTTATTTTTTATTATTTTTATTTAATTAAAAACTTGTCTTCAATATTAATAAGACATTTTTCTTGAGCCCCAAATCAGCATATTAGAATGATTTCTGAAGGACCATGTGACACTGAAGACTGGAATCACGGCTTCTGTAAATGTAATAATTCACAGTATTACTGTATTTTCAATGAGCCCAATATTGAACAGCAGTGTATATGCTAAAAGTTTACCTTTTTAAGTATGATTTATTGCTCAAACGCACAAAACTGTAAAAGGAATATCTATGGAACTAGAATAGTTTTGTGGAATCAGAAATAATAACACATGTGGTATGCCTACTAGCGATCCTAAGTAATAAATCTTTTTGTTAGGTTGTGACAAAAAAAAATTTAAATAAATAAACGGCAAAAAAAAAAAAAAAAAAAAAGTACACGCTCTTTACTATGTTCTGTATTAACAATACAGAATGTGTAAAACAAAAACGGTGGCCTTTTAAGATCTTATGTTTCTACTCCCTTTAACCGCAGCTCTGGCATGACGCTAAACACATTAGAGAAACACAGCGATTAGATCATACAAAACTACTCTCACTATCCACACGCCTACTGACTATTGATTTCGGACCTAAAATTAACTCTTTACTAGAGATTTTTGCATTGTCTCAGCCTACACAGTTGGAAAAGAGCATTGTTTGTGCCAGAGGCCTGAACATGAATATTTAGAAAGCTGAACTGAAAAATGTAATGAATTTGAATATTCAGTCTCCCTTTTTGCTTTAATGATGGCAGGACACAAACTGACATACATAAAACCTGACCATGTTCTCCAGCATGAAAAAAACATCTTTAGCTTCAATGGAAGAACATCTGACTGTCTGTAGAAAGGAGCCACATGATCGGTCACTAACGTACCTTCGTTCCTAAAACATAGTACAGAATTACAAATATGTCTCAAGTCTTTCCTGTGTTTCAAAATCCTAATAAAAAGGATACACGTCTTTCATCTGGTCGATGGTGGGGGTGCGGATGATGTCGTTGATGCCGATGATGTTCTCGTGCTTGAAGCGGAGCAGGATTTTAATCTCGCGGAGTGTGCGCTGACAGTACGTCTGGTGCTCAAACGGACTGATTTTCTTTATCGCCACACGCACTTTATTATCACGATCATACGCCAAGCTGAAACAGAGAGACAGCAAAAACCATCAAACATCTTTTTTTCTGGGTTACAAAACACTGTAGCTTTGTCATTATTATTCATTATTCAAAATATAAAAGAAAACCACAGTATACCAAGTGACAAAGATATTAAGTACACAATATAAGAAGTTTAATACAATGTGAATGCAGATGGGTCTTTCAATTTTCTTTGGATCAAATGAAAATGGACTATAAATGTAAGTGTATAAGTCAAAACAGAGGGAAGAGAAAAATATATGCTTGTGAATGAGGGTAATAGGTATATACACCTATGTAAGAATTTACAAATCTGTTTACATTAGTGCGGTCAAAATTAGTGCATTGACGTATGCAATTAATTTTTCCAGTTTAACAGCGTTAAAAATATTTAACGCTGTTAAACTGCGTTAATATGGCAGTGCATGCTGTAGCCTGTATATTAAAGCGCGAATGAAACTATGAGCATGCGTCTCAGATCTGCATTATGTTCAGCAGCGGTAGCTCTTAAAGTAATAGCAGCCTAATAACCAGCTGCTGTGATGTCTGTTAATCAAAGAACAAAAAGCAAGCAAGAGGAAATCAATAACTTTTGTAGCTTAAAGGATTCATCTATATTTAATTTAGAATTTAGTGTTTGATAACTTTACGGTTAGGCTAAATATTAGGAAAAAATTAATTTCATAGAGGCATCAGTCGTATTGGTAACAGTGATACTAGCAAAAAAAGATGCCATTAAACAAATGTTAAAAATATACTATAATGTTGTTTCCACATTCATTTAAAGATTGAATGTGAAATTGTTGCAATATAAAAGTATATTTCAAAACTTTAATGTTAGGTGGGATTAAGCGTGATTAATTAGTTAATTTTTTTTTAATCGATTGACTGCACTAGTTTACATATATACTGTACGTATGTATATATGGGACTGATCTAGAGGTGTGCGATATGACGATTTTTGATCGTGGACAATAAAAATGTCTCCACGATCTGCTTTCGAAGAAATATCGTAGTATCGTGCTACAGCACACATTATGTCAAATACAGTTCTGGTGCCTCCGTCTCTATATACTGTACAACACGACATACAGCGTTACTCAGAGAGGACACTGCACTTATTCGCGATCGCAAAACTACATTATTTGCACACAAGCCTTGATGGTTAAATGTTTAATTCGCGTTTATTAATTAAGCCTCTATTAATTTCTTGTGCTGAACCCAAAATAAGATATTTTGAAGAATGAGGGTAACCAAACAGTTGCTGGTCCACATTGACTTTGATAGCAGGAAAGAAAAATCCTATGGAAGTCACTGAGGACCAGCAACTGTTTGGTTTTCCACCTTCTTCAAAATAGCATTTATGTTCAGCAGAAGAAAGAAACTCATTCAGGTTTAAAACTACTTTTGAGTAAATGATGGTATAAAAATAAAACATTATGACAGAATTGACAGACAGATGACAGAATATTTATTTTTGGGGGGGAACTATTCATTTAACGTTAACAAAACGCAAAGAGAAAAATCACTCCCTATTCTTGACTGAAAAACTTTAATACAGTTGCTTTAGGAATCAGTCCATGTAGTGTTTTATTTTTATATTTGTTCATTCAATTTCATTGAATGCTCTGCTAAATACACCTATTGTACCTGAAAATAAAGCACTGTTTGTTATATTTGTATATTATGTGTATCTTTGTTCTAGAAAGATAAAATAATGACAAAGACTTTGGCCTAACTATCTGCCATGTCTTTTTTTTTTCGTTACCTTGAAAGGCTTTGTCTTTCTAGTTTGGTTGTAACGTTCAGACAACTTGTAAAACCAAAATAGTAAAACCAACATGACAAAGAATCGTGATAAAAAAAAATAAAGATTAATTTTTTCCATATTGCCCACCCCTAGTCACTGATCTATATTAGCTACATACGGTAACCAGTAAAAACGTTTTTTTCTCCTAAAAATTTGGAAAGAATACCCATGACTGTACCTTTGAAGCTGAATTGGTGGTTTGTCTGACTATGTCTTATGTTATATAAAAATTAAGTAACAATTCACAAAATGTAAATGTGGGAAAAGGGTGGTGGTGGAAATAATGCTTGAACTAATAACGATATAGCATTTTAAGCAAAAAACTCAAATTTATTAAGAATAGTTTCACTTTTAATCATAGATTTTATCTTACAAATGAACAACTGCTTATGATAGTCTGAGAACTCAAAAAAAAAGTGAAATTAATAAATAAATCAACCCCTCAAACATAAAAAGCACCTGCAATTGAAGAAACACCCACATACAGTCTCTTTATCATAACAAACTGTTTTTATGTAATAATATTAGTTAGACCCTCATATAAAAAGGGAAAAAAAGTTAAATAAATAAATGCACACTACATACATATACATATGTATGTATATGTATGCTTTTTTTTCAAATCATCTCTAACCTTTTGCTTAGACGTTTCTAAAGCTCTTCTGTGCCACTCTTCTTCACACGAGGTTCATGAATGCAGATACAATCTCATCTGACCGTAAGCATGATCTGAACTCTCTGAACTGCTGACACGCTGTTAATGCCAAATCTGTGTCAGGTGCACCAATAATGCAGCATCTGCACCATTTGCTCTCACGAAGCAGAAACATGGTCATCAAGCAGGTCACAATTTATGTCAAGTTTTTTGTGTTGATGCCAAATTTCAATTTGTGCAATTTGACAAATACAAAGTTCACGGATCAAGCATCTGGCTGGCACCTTGCACAAAACACTCTAAAGGGCAGAAAGTGAAGAAACTACACAGAGGTGAAGAAAGACCATGAAAGCGAGAGGAGAGAGAGAGAGACGCAGAGATAGAGGGAAACAGCAAAACAGCAGGAAAAAAGGGAAAAGGAGAGAGAGAGACATGGTTTCCACGGAGACGGACAGACCAGATTTTGCAGTTAGGAGTTATGCAACAGGCTGTTGCTATGGTAATGTGAAGGAGGGGGGCGGAAACAGGCTGAACGTTGGTAGTGAATTTACACAATGCTCTGTCAATGCCAGATACCCTCAGTGCGAAAGAGGGAGGAAAAAGACGCTCCAATGGCATACCGTCATGTCACCAAATAATAAAGATGTCTATAAATAAAGCTGGGGCTTCATGAAAACTGAAGGGAATGAATGCTGCATCTGAACATCCTGAAGACTGAAAATCAGCACAGTAACAAGCACGGATGTAAAACACCAAAAAAACTCCCTACTTTAGTGTTGCTTGCGTGTAAATCCTCAGCGTGGCATCAGCAAAGTGTATGTGAAACAATCGAATAATAGGGCAAAGGAAACCACTCAAACAAGGCTCTGCACAGCCGCTTAAACTTATGAAAACCAAGATGTGGGTACAGCTCATGAATCCGGTCAAGAACATGTTTAGGTTCAAAACTAATTAAAATAAGATCAAATAAAATAAGATTAAAAAAATAAATGAGTTGACCAATATAGACTTTTAAAAATGTTTGCATCATGACTTAATTAGGAAAGTTTCTTCACTCCAAACATTTTATTTATTGGTTTATATTTTATTGAGATAAAATGTGCAAACAATAAGTATTACAATGCATAAATATTTCATCTTTTCTTCACGTGGAAATATGAGCGAGATTATTTGCATTACACTAATAAGAACTGGTCAAAACGTGCTTAAAAACAACAAACCAATAATAAATCTAGTAATCAAAATAATATGCAGACCATTAATATTATTTGCATTGTGACATTTCATGACTATTAAGTACATTTCTTCGCCCCAAATTCTCATTAGTATAACAGGTCTGGACGTTTATGCATATTTTATCTAAATTAAATCAGCACATATTTAAAGGCAGTACAACAAAGATTAAAATGCATAAATACTATATTTATTTTATATACGAGTAATAACATTGAGCTTATTTGCATTAAAGTAATGTGAACTGATACAAACCTAACAAATAATTAACATCAATAAAAATAAACTAATTAAATACGTAGACCATTAAAATAATTAACATTATGACAATTTCATGACTATTTTGCACACTCCGCCTGAATTTCTCTTTACCATTACAGGTCCAGAAGTTATTTTTGACCGTATTTTATTAAAATCATCATGCATTAAAAGGCAAATATTAAAATGCATAACAGTGTCATGTTACAGTAATGAGAAAGATAACTTGCATTACGCATCTGCACCATTCTCTCTTGCACAGCAACATGCAACACATTTTTGCCATGCTATAGTAATGAAATTGAGATAATTTGCATTGCATTCATGAAAAGTGGAAATGAATGCACTTAACGGTCATAAGAATAATGTCTCCATGCAAAAAAAAACAAAATCTTTCATTTGACTTTGGGGTTAATCATAACCAAGAACGTGCCTGGGTTTTGTGAGATTCACCCATTTAGATGTGTTATATGCAATATGGCATTATATGCGTTTGACATGTCTATTTATGCATTCACAAGATCCCTTTTAGCAGGCTTCTCACGCTTAAAGAAAACAGAGATGCTTCTATTTCAATGCACCTTCTGAGGGTGAAGGCACTTCTAAGACTCGTGGTAATGGGGCCGGGATGCCACAAGGTTGGATAATCCTTTCCTTTCTGTTCCTAACCCAGAACGCCCGCACATTTACAGCTGTGCCAGTAAAAAGCTTTTCACATTCTTAAGAACATTAACTAGGTTGAACGGTTTCACCATTCTGAACAAGTGGATCACACAGGCCTTACTTCACAAAACTAGCTGTTTAGAAATGTGAAGAGCACAAAAGTCATCAACACGACACTAGGGTTGCCAAAGTGTTAATAAGCCATTGCTAAGGGGTTACGAACAACAATAAATTAACCACCGTGAATTGCAACGACTGTAAAACAGTGCTTTTCCATGCTCATATGGGCATGTTCTTGATGTGCCTTGCAAAAACTACCAACCATGCAAATAAAAATAATCCAGCACTCTGGCTTTCCTCTGCTTTCCTTCTCTCCCTCTGTTGCTGCTCCTTCTGACACTCCTCCCAGTCAGGCTGGTTCGTGTGACGGTGGATTGACGTCCTTGGCAGAAGGGTTGCTATGGAGACTTGCACCGTGGCAGAGTTTGGCATGGAGGCATGGCCCAGGCAGTATAGCCACACACAGTCTGCGCTCAAACAACGCGCGTGTGTGTGTGTCTGTGTGTGTGTGCATAATACATGTGTGCGCACAAGATCTTGAGGGTGCATAAAAGAAAGTGTAATTATCTGACTAGATCCCTCACTGCATGTGCGTCTAGGCAAATCAGGGTAGGCTTCAAGATTTCCCACAATGCATTAAGAATGCCTTGCATTGACATGTTCATTACTTATAATTTATCTGGTAACCACAGACATATCAGGGAATATTTTGTACATCTGAATGGGGGAAAATAGGTTTTATAATTTGTATTGAAACTTTTTTTATTTTTTATTTAGTTAGTTAGTTGCCAAGGCAACATTTCTCAATTTCATTTAGGTTAACTTGATGCACTAAAATATCTAAAACTAAAATAAAACTTAAAAACTATATGGAAATTGAAAAAAAAAAGGGGGGGGGGGCAAATTACTAAAACTTTCAAATTAAAATAAAGAAAATATATATATAAAAATTAAAAACCAATTCAAAATATTTTAAATTAAACACTATTTTTTAAAATTGTATCTCAATACTAAAATATCACTGCCACAAACTATCAATGGGCAAAACGGATTAATATTATAAACAGGTAACAAGAAGTACTGCAAAAAAAACAGTTAAGGTTAAGACAAGAAAGCACAGAATAGAATAATAGAATAGAAAATTATAACGATGGCAGATCAAGAATCAATCAAGTGCTCCTGAATTTTTTTTTTTAAGTCATTAAAAAAAAAAGCCTATAAAATTCTTAGCTATGAAAACCAGAAACATACAGTTCTCACAGGAAATTCTACCAGCACAAACAGACTCCATTTACTGAACTCAAGCTCAAGTGGACAAACAGTCATTATCGTAATTATTAATGTAATTTGAACAATAATGAAGAGGTGCTATTTGCAACAAGGGCACACAAAATCTCAATTTACTCCAGCGATAGATACATGTATCTGAATGAGTGAGTCAACCTGCTAAAGCAAACAGCCATAGAGAGAGATAAGCCTTTACACCAGCCCTGTGTGACGCATTTAATGGTCGCGCTACAGGAAACTCACCCTCAAACATTGTAGGAAAATTTGTATAATTACCTAATAAGCAGAAGAACTGGGGTTATATTACTAAAAGCATAATATAACTATCAGTAACATTTTGGAACAGCATAAAAGTTCAATTACGCACGTTCAAGTTCATTTATGGTTTTAAAATTGTAGCATTAGCACC
The DNA here is from genome assembly GCF_936440315.1 of Barbus barbus. Taxonomy (NCBI): domain Eukaryota; kingdom Metazoa; phylum Chordata; class Actinopteri; order Cypriniformes; family Cyprinidae; genus Barbus; species Barbus barbus. The sequence goes on from NC_136733.1 coordinate 5,695,714, forward strand.
ACAGACAATAACAAAACACTATATCAGTGAATAATCTGTACATCTGAACGGGGCACTCCTTGCTTTTACAATTCGTATGGGGTTTATGGTGAACATCACCTGACCAAACCGGAAAAAAATAACCCATCGCATCCGCTTGTCTGAGAAAGTGTTAATCAATAGTGTTAAGCAATATCTATGGACTTTTATGGTAATCACTTAACCTAGAGTCGTTTTTATTTGACGTTTTATTCCACTTTATTATAAGAAAGTTACTGAAAAGAAGAAAATAAACTTTTAGATATCAATATGCATATGTGATTGCATCGTTTATGATCATCTTGTATCTTCTTTGAAGGCATCTTCAGTAAAACATCTCCATGTTTAATGAAGTACATTAATACTAGTATATATTTATTTAATGCCAAGTCAGCATCTTCGGCTATTTTCATGGCAAAAACTATTTTCAAAATACAAGTATAACAAATACAATAAAACCCAGCAAACAAGTTATATAACACAAGATTTTTTACATTAACATATGATAAAAATTATGAAGCACATTAAAGACCTGAACTTTAAAAGACTTCCTATTTTACAGAATATGGAATTGTGTTGCGCATGACCCCCACTGATTTCAAAACAGACATTTAACAAATCATAAATGTGAACTAAAGGCAAAAAACAGCAATAAGTTTAAGATAAAACCAGATAACTTTTAACAGAAATTTAAGAAATGTTTTCTTGAGCAGCAAATGAACACATCAGAATGATTTCTGAAGGATCATGTGACACTGAAGACTGGAACAATGGCTATATTTAAGAGAGAATTGGTAACACATTAAATCACAAAAAGGTTTTCATTTGTTAACATTGGTAACTACATTAGTTAAACTGAACCATCAACGAACAATACTTCTATCTACAGCATTTATTAATCTTAGTTAATGTTCATGTCAACCATTTTAAATGTTAAAGGAATAGTTCACCCAAAAATTATTATTATTATTTTTAATGTACTCACCCTCAGGCCATCCAAGATGTAGATGAGTTTGTTTCTTCATTCTTCAACAGATTTGGAGAAATTTAGCATTACTTCACTTGCTCACAAATGGATTGTCTGCAGTGAATAGGTGCCGTCAGAATGAAAAGCTGTGCGATTATAAGAAACAAATCCATTATTAAGATGTTTACACTCCATTGTTTCCAGCTAAAAAGTCCTCTATCAATAATATTGCTTTCTCCAGTGGGAAAGTCATCTTGTCTGAATCAGGAGAGAAATATGCAGAGATCAAGCACTGTTTACAAGTGAAAACAGTTCAAGACATTTCTAAAATGCGTGGGACTTTTTCACTGTAGGAAGTGTTATTATGAACCAGAAGCAATGTTTAAAGTTAAAATGCCTCGATGGATTTGTTCCTTAAAAATATGCAGCTTTTCACTTCACAAAAATGTTAACTGATGGACTGGAGTGGTGTGGATTACATGTAGATTGCGATGTTTTTATCAGCTGTTTGGACTCTCATTCTGACGGCACCCATTCACTGCATAGGATCCATTGGTAAACGAGTGATGTGATGTTAAATTTCTCCAAATCTGTTCTGATGAAGAAACAAACTCCATCTTGAATGGCCTGAGGGTGAGTAAATATTTTTGGTGAACTATAATGCACTGTGACATAACATGAACAAACAATTCTATTTTTATTGATTAACATTACCAAAGACAAATAAATGCTATACAATAATTTAATGCTCATTGTTAGTTCATGTTAGCTAATGCATGAATAAACTGATGTCAACAAATGAGACCTTATTGTAAAGTGTTACCAGTTAATTACCAGATGTGAAAAGAACAAACAGCATTTTTGGTAGAGGGAGAATTCCAAAGAAAATATTCAAAGCACTTACTCCGACAGTGCTACCACAAAATTCTAAAATCAAGCAATTTCACAAATTAAATTAAAACAGAAGCCACCCAATTAGCAGATGTATGCTTTTATGACATTAGTGAAAGCAGTTTGCAGAAAACTAAGACAAAAAAAATTAATTCAGTCCAGACTGAAATTGAAGCTACAGCATTATGTCCTGTACCTAACAGAACATAATGTTTGGAAATTAAAACAATGTTTAATAGCTATTAAAACAGTTTCATGCACTTACTGACAAAAATCCAAATAAAACAAACAGCTGATATAATTAGCAACAGCTCAGCTACGAGTTCCAGTGTTTCCCACAAATATATATATGCAAGCCAAGTTAAGTAATTAGTAGACAAATTCACTTTTACTTCAGCATTAAGACCACAGACAGCACTGAGACAAACTTTATGAAGTACATAGGCAGGGTCATGCCCTCCAGAGTGAACACTAAGAGGAACTGTAACTGGTAGTCAGTCCTGCAGCATTCCTCCTCCCGGTTTAGAGACGCTGCCCACAGAGCCACTTCTGCAACAACACACCACATCAGTGTTGCGAAACTTGAGAATTAAACCGGCAAGTAACAACACATAGTCAAAGGAACACACACTCTGTAGATTTCCGAATCATTGACGCATGAATCAAGTTACGTCCAAATCTAATTTGGAAGACCAACTACTGACAAATATTACGAATCATCTGAACACCAACCAATAAATGCTTCTGATGAGGGTCAGGTGAGCTAAAAAGCAATTAAAAAGACATTTGTTTGTAAAATTACAGTGATTTCTCTGGTAACCGCAGAGAAGAGCATAAAACATAAAAGATATCAGTAAATAATTTTAATTAAAATAAGTTAAATATTTTTTGTCAAAACAGACATTCAACAAATCCTAAGCTTGAATCTAAAGGCAAAAACTGTATGAAATGATAGTCAATCTAGCTTTAAGCTTAAGTTTAAGACTGTTGGATCATGAAGAAACAAACATTTTGCTGCCAAAAATGTATTACTCATTGTAAATTGAAGTTAGCTAATGGATTAACTAATGTTACCAAACGAGAACTTATCAAGTGTTACCATTTTTTTCTTATTTTTACAGTAATTGCTTTAAATATCTATCAGTTAGGAATATATGGTCTAGCACAAGCTCAATCAATGATTTGGTGATGCTTTGAGATGTGTAATATTCCATAACCTCACAGCATCTAAGGGCTCTGTCATGGACACGATTTAGGAATGCAAACATTATGCCAATTTTATTTTGTAATTGGAAGCCATATCCTCAATCTGCAAGTGTGACAACATGCGTTTAATATCCAGATTATATTTAACATCTCATTAATTTATACCTAAAACACTAAAAGCTGTATTTAAGACAATACATCTTAATTACACTTGCCATGTGAATCTCCAGCGGACGTCACCTCCAGTAATTAGACACTGTCATACAATGGGAGCAAGCGCTTGTTACGGGAATCAGCGCTTCAGTGCGGCAGAACAACAAAATGGACTGCAGCCTTTCGCCTCACTTTCTCCATTCCTAAATCCACTTACCCGCCCCTTCCATTTCCTGCCCCCTCTTTGCTCATTCACTCGCTCTCTGGTTTAAAAACTGAAACCCAGCCCGTTCCCAACCTCCCTCAGTAATACCGCTAAACTCCACATTCTCCAGCTATTACATCACAGGGGGCCTCTCAGCGAACGCCAGGCCCGTGGATGCTATTGGAAGAAACTGACCCGCAGTTGCAGTTACTGGAACGGTTTTGTGTTGACAAATACGGAAAACAGATCCTGGATTATGGACGTCATCAGTTTTGAATATCTGTCGATGTGAGTGTGTACAAGAGAGGTCTTCTAGGATTCAAGGAAATCGGCATCTGATTGTGATCAAACGGCCCATTGTTCGTGACTTGCATTGCTGGTTTCCGAAAACCACTGCCAATGGTAACAGCGTGTCTTTTGCATAATACGGGACAGGATGACGGCCACCTGAAATGCTTCCTCATGAACAGAGGGGTGTAATGCAGGATGCAAAATCCATTAGAACATCCAGAACTCCAGCATTTATATCAGAAGCACCTCTAGGATCTTTCAACACTATAATACTCCAACAATGGGAACACCACTATTGAGAAACTGAATTAATGGAGCTATTAGGTCAAATTCACTCTCAGTGGGATTCAAAGCATATTAGAGGATACTTGAGTAGCTGATGACATCAGCAGATCTTTGCAAGGATACTTCAAAATAGATGTCAGCAAAACTAGTGTGTGCACATGAAACATCTCAAATGACAGATCGTGTGATTTAATGCCCCACCAGTATGAAAACTATGAACAATAAAATTAATTTGATGCCAAGATTTGCTTTTTAACACCCAAATGTAACTTTTCTAAATCTAATGACTTGCTGCTATATTTTATTTTTGCACATAAGCAAATAGATATAAAATACTGAAACATATTTTCATGTAAATATTATGGAGACAAATGACAGCAGAGTGCTAAGAGATATGCAATAAATATATCATGTGAATAATGATTATTAGTATTTTGCTTTAATATCTTTGGTTCTAAATGATGTCAATAAAACATTTTCAAACAATCATAAAATGTATAAATTCATTTGAGAGAAATTAATACTTTTATTCAGCAAGGATGCATTAAATTGATTCTTTTGAATGTTCTATTCATCAAAGAATCCTGAAGAAAATATATATATATCCATCTCACAATATAACTAACACAAGGGTGCATCACTGTCATGCCTACTGTTATGCTTGTCTCCAGTATAGAACAGCATATTGGTATTCTTCTGTTGATAATTATTAAATCAAGATTCTTCTTTACTCCAACTCTTTTGCAAAGGCTGTTGTCAGTCAAAAGCACGGCTGCACAAAGGCTCCAGTACTGTTACAGCCTGTTCAGCACAACATGTTACAGGCCTACACGTCCATATGACAGTCAACCCAGGGTGGCTTGTTCTACTCTGTAGCTGTTGGAGTGGGTGTGAACCATTCATTCATCCATGCGAGAGGAGCGAAACTAGGCCTGCCAGCGATGAGCTCATTCGTTTAGCCAACGGACTCCTCTCACCAGAGCAGATGGGCCATCAGACTGCAAATTTGAGCCAGCAGTCACAAAGCTAGCTTGAAACTTCTCCACAACAATTCTCCTTTGTTATACGATTTCAAAACCAGTGTATAAATCTCTCTGTATACAGATTTGATTCACAAATTAGAGAACATTCGCCAAGTCTTGGGAGGCTGGTGAAACATTTATATTTGGAAAATGATGCTCATCCACTTTAGCAAATCTAACCAACGTTTAAAGTTAGGGCTGTAGGGCCAACTCGAGCACTATCAATTACAACTGTTTTTCGTGGGCAGATCCAACAGCGAAGCGCATCCAAGTGCCTCTTGTTCCTACTAGTTTTGCACAACCTTGGGGAGCCCGCGCCCACACCGCCCTGGAGAGCCCTGCCACCTTGAAAAGCACTGTGCAAATTTCCCATCTACACCTCTATTAAGTTTTGATCCATGCCTGACATCTGGTCTTAGCTAAAACTGTCCGATATCTTTGGATTTACAGACTGAAACTACCCCACAGATCATGCACCAGTGCATAAAACACATTTCTATATTAAATTAGTTTAACATATTATCTGAAAACCATTATAGTAGTAGCACTGCAATATAATAAATACAATTTAAAAATCTATTTATATAATCTGAATTTGCAATGCCAAAGAGTTAAAACAACATAAAAAGCTAATGCAACAAAATAGTCCTGATAAATAGCCCAAACTAAATCTGCAACACAAAATGATTAAATAATGAATCACCAGCTCATGATTAGAAGTGCTTTGACATATGTCAGACTCTGTGTGAACTTGTCTCTATCTGTTAATGCACATCTAAAACTAAGCTTAAAAGTCCAGCGTAAAAAAAGAAAAGTGCATGCAACTGGTTTCAAGCAGAAGCGGGGGTCTGGTGCACTGCGCTGTGAGTGAATGAACAAATCCAAGCAAGCGACAAAAGGAAACATCATTTGATTACAATTGTCGGAAAAACAACGGTAACAAAGCGTAACGTGTTTAGAAGTGCAAAAGCATCTTACCAAACCATGCCGTATGCGCCTTCTCCGATGTACGAGAGGTTGCTGTAGCGCGGCCCGACGTCGAAAGCCTGACCGCGGACCATCTCGGCACCGGAACCGGGGTTCGGGCCGCCGCCAGCAGGGGCAGATACCGCAGCTGTCGCCATTGCTGAGAAACTGAGCTGCCTTTACACGCACAACAAATGCGCTTTTCTTACCCAAAGCAGCTTAAGAAGCTCGGGAAAAGCTCTTAGGCTGAAAAAAACACCGCAGGATAAGCGACGTGGCTAAACTAAAGCGAAGTCTTCGCGTCGGAATGAAAGGAAAGGAGCGGCTGAAGTGTTGTTAACTGGCACATATATATATATATATATATATATATATAGCGATAGTAATCAGCGCGCAGCGTGTTCTGTGGCGAGACTGACTGACTGCAGGCGAGAGCGAGAGCGCGAGCGTTGCCGCAGGAAGTAACGGAGCAGGTCACGTGGGCAGGGAGCGGCGAGTGGTTACCATAGAGATAGAAGTTACTTCATTCCTCCAGACGAGGAGGAGAACCTGTTGATAAATCGGGATTTTTGATGGGTAGGTCCTCTCGGTTTTACAACGGTTTTAGATAATGTTGTGAATCTGCTTATTAGGAAATTATAAACATATGTATCATGTTTGGGAGACTATTTGTAAGAGTTTAAACACTTATAAATGAGCTACACGGGTGACAGACAATTAGTTCTATGTGTAGTTAACCGTTACAAACAAAACATTTACAAGACAAAAATCACGTCTGGATTAGCCTTTGATTTGTGATCTTGTGTGAAATGTTAAATGTAAAAAATGGTGTAAGATATACAAACAATTTTCACTCAGAAAATGCTAGTAAATTTCACAAATAACGGCAAGTAACATTGAATTAAACGTGAGATTGTGAAGTAGGCTATAACAGACTGAAATGGCACGTTCTTTAAAAAATATTTTTATTTATTTACAGCTTCAAATATCATTTTTTTTATAGTGTAGCAGAACTGGTGTCATCTGAATCAGCAGGTTCTTTTGTTTATTTGTATATACAACGTCTTCTTAAAACGTGATATTAATATTAGGAAACCTAGAAATATTTGCTGTTTTATTTGTGATGGTTTCCTTCATGAACTTGCTGGAAAGGAAAAAACATCTGAAACCTTTAAAAGCTGGGCCAGTAAACCAGGCTGGTTTGTTTACCACCATCATCATCATCATCATCATCAGGATACTGAATGCATGTTTTTCATGAGAGTGTGTGACTCTAATATCAAGATATAAAACTTTTAAGTATCTACTTACTTGAATTGAATCTAGGGATAATTTCATGAAATAGGTATTGTTCTCAAACTATAGAAATGGGTTATTATAAGCAAATCAATTTTTCTATTCTTGGCCTGTAAGAGTTCAGTTTTGCTCTGCAGCCATTTTGTTGTAACTGTACAATCATGTGTGTACAATTTTTTACTTTGTGCAGCACATTTGCTTCAGGTGTGAAACACGTTGGAAATCAGTCGGACAAATCTTCTCATAGGAGAGTGTAAGAGTGAAAGGAGACCATGGTAAACTAAAATGCACAGTTGTGTGGTTTACCACACTAGAGACAGCTAAACTAACACTGTCAGCTGTGGCAACTAGTGCAGTAACAAATCCAGACACCAAACTTCTGTGAAAAGTACTTTATTCACATTATATCAGATTAAAGGCAAATGCTCGTGTCACTGGTTATAAATCCACAAAATGTTGCATAAAAAAACACTTTAAAATGGCAGGAAAATACCACAGAACAGCAATCACATTTAGCTTTTATGTTTATCAGACATTGACATAAACATTACAACATGCAAGAACATTTATGTAGAAGATTCACTGTAGTATTGTACACTCAGTGTGGAATTTGTATTATGTGATCCAGTATAAAGCCTTACTTGCACACAAGATCAGCAGGTAAATGATATGCAAAATTAGGTCTAAAGAGTCAGCTCATTTAGGTTTATCAGTTAAGTTGCCTGTACAAAGATGATTCTGAAAAGTACATAAAGATAAGGCACTTTATCGAGAGCTGATACACCCATGCGTTCCCATGATTTATGTCCACTTTTTAGTACAAACAGCAACAATTACAAAATGTCCTGTGAAAAAAAATACTGCAAAAGTGTATAAAAATGCACGCCAGCATAAAATCTAGTGATGCATAAGTTCAAGATCTTTCCTTTCTTAAGGATAAAAACACAGTAGTTCAGTGCTCGAACACTTTGCAAATCCAACTTTTAATACTAAGTACAATAAATGCATTAGAAGACACCGTCAAGAGCAAAACACATTCTGAATGAGCAGTCATTTGGCACTAATGTGAACGTAAACGAATAGTTCACCCAAAAATTAAAATTCTGTCATCAATTACTGATAGATATTCTGAAGAATATTTTAACTGTTTTTTGTCCATACAATAAAAGTCAGTGGGGTCCAGAAAACATTTTTCAAATATCTTCTTTTGTGTTTCATAGAAGAAAGTCACACTGGTTTCGAGTAACATGAAGGTGAGTAAATGTTAACAGCATTCACATTATGAGAAAAAATAAGACATTGGGCTTTTAAAATGGGGAAAGACCATAATTAACAACTGTGATGTCACAAAATTCCCATCATTGGCACATCCCATTTCCTAGTGAATTATATGAGATCATCGCTGATGATGTGCATTGATTTTTGGCTTTTAGACTCACCGGCAATTACAAAAATTACGTAATGCAGAATTAATATCCCATATCTAAAATGGATGAGCAATTTGCAATATTTGTCAATCTAGGGGAAATAACAGCATATTTATTATACAGTGGGATCCAAAAGTCTGAGACCACTAGTGAACATGCTTCTACATCATGAAGGGTCATACCCATCAAAAAAGATGTATTCAACATGGACTATAAGAAATGTTTCTTGAGCAGCAAATCAGCATATTAAGAGTGATTTCTGAAGGATCATGTGACACTGAAGACTGGAGTAATGATGCTGAAAATTCAGCTTTGATCACAGGAATAAATTACATTTTAAAATACATTCAAATAGAAGACAGATATTGAAGTTGTAAGTTCACAATATAACAATATGTATTTTAATCAAATAAATGCAGCAGTGGTGAGCATAAGAGACTCGTTTTAAAAACATTAAAAAATATTTCCAACCCCAAATGAATGTCTCAGACTTTAAGATGCCACTGTATTTTGTGGGAAGCTTTAAATATACTCAATTATATACATTATAAGGTACAAATCTGGACATATGCACTCTTTTATTCAAATATAGAATGCATTAGACTGATCCAATTGAGACATTTTCCCCATATAAACACCAAATCAACATCTCATCGCTCTGTCTTCACCTTCCTCGTTCAGTCTCCATTAGGTTGGCGATATTCTTGGCCTTATCACATTATAGTGACTGTGCTACTATATCAGCTACTCGTCACGAGGCTTTCAAAATATTGAGCGGCTGTAACGTGAGACGACTTGCAGCATGCAGGACGTGCAGTTTGCAAAGTCTGGCTATGATAATATAACACCAACACGCCAGTATTAACACTGATAATTGGGGGGAAAAGGCACTGTAACAAAACGAATAAGAAATATGCATAAATAAAGGTTTACTGTACATTTCGAAAAGCTGCAGCAACAGAGAGACGATCTTGGCAAAGTCAGACTCGTAAATACAGTTTTGGCACATGAAAGAGCGTGTTTACACAGTACAGTACAGCCATAAATACTTTTTTTGTCAAATAAATAACAGTCTTAAAAATACTAACCACCTACAACACTGGATTAGTACATCTGCTGACAGAGCTGAAGGCCTTATGGTCAGTTATTTCAGTATCGAAGCCAGTGTGGTCCGAAATGCGACGCAATACTGTATGTGTTAAGACTTTTCACATCGGTTTTCTCTCCACTGTAACAGTCGTATCAAATAAGGAGCGCAACCAACAAAATACACTCGGAAAAAATAATTGCATTTGCTTTACGTGCGTCTCTAAGGTATTACATTGCTAATGAGATATTAAAGATATAGTCCATCCAAAAATTGACATTCTGTCAATAATTCCTCTCCCTCAAGTTGTTTCAAACATGCATCTTGTTGTATTGAACACAACAGAAGATATTTTGAAGTATGTTGTTAACTAAACAGATTTGGTTCCCATTGACTTCCACTGCATTTTTTGTCTGTATAATGGACATCAATGGGAAACATTGTACATTCCAACAAAATCTCTTCTTTTAAGTTCCACAGAAGGCAAAAGTAATACAGGTTTGGAATGATATGAGGGTGATTGATGACAGAACTGTTATTTTTAGGTGAACTATCCCTTTAAGCACCAGTAAATGCAAATATAAGCTGGTAAAAACAAGGCAAATAGTTAAAAGATGGAAACATGTTGTTTAAAAATGAAGGCAAGTTCAAACGTAGCAACAAAGAGTTAATAATTGACCAGGGATCAGACATTCTTAGAAAAAATCTGAATGCATGACTGGACTCGTTTCAGATGACCTCAACAATCGCATATTCTTTTCAAACGCAACATCTCTTTAAAAATATCATTCCAGATGGTGAAAAGACCATCAGTAGCTATTGGTTCTCTGATTTGCTTCTATCATGGACAATTTCTTCCTATTAACCCCTTTCAGATCCCTGCAGCCGTAGCTACTCCAGGCTCTGTTCTGGAACTCGTCTCGTAGGTCAGAAGCTGCTGAGGATCCTTGAGGAACACCAAGAGAACTGTGATGTTATCACTGGATCCAGCAGCTTTAGCATGGGCCACCAGAGTCTGGGCCACATCGTCCCCCGAGCCTCCCGTCTCCCTCAGAGCCTCCAAGACCAGCCCCGGGACGTCCCCAGGCCGAACCACGTCAAAGAAGCCGTCACAAGCAAGCAGAATGTAATCTTCATGCCCATTCAGCTGGATCGAGGAGCAATCAGCTTCATTAGAGACGTACGGCTTCTGATCAAAATCACCTATTGAGGGTTAGAAAAAGATATTATATAAAATGTATTTTACTAACTTGCACTCAAAAAAATTGATAAATTTAGTCTATATATATAGAGAGAGAGAGAGAGAGAGAGGGTCAGAGAGAGAGAGAAACTATATTACCCATTAAAGACTAAATTCATACTTTTCATTTAATAATATTATTACTTATTAATAAATTTATACTTTTATTAAGCAATGATTAATTAAATTGATCAAAAATGAGAGTAAAGACATTTATACTGTTAAAAAAATATATTTTTCATATAAATGCTGTTTTATTTCACCTTTCTATACATAAAACATCCAGAAAAAAATAAGTTATGGTTTCCACAAAAAATATTAAGCGGCACAACTGTTTTCAACATTATTATTATCATAATTATTATTATTATGCTTCTTAAGCACTAAATCAATACATTTTACAATGCAATATAAAATATATCTCAATGATTTTCACTATATACCCTGATTTATGGATTTGCCCTGCATGACAGTATTTGTAGAAATATATGTATCTTATTAAAAATAAATCAGGACATATCTCACTACATGAACAAATAAATTGTTATTTCCACAAATTTAGCATCATAATAATCAGCAATATATACCTTAATATACTTTATTAACACAAGCAAGTAAGCTTCAGTGAAAAGTTTTTGAGAAATTATGCAAATGAATTGTTGAATCTGAGTTTCTGAACTAAGTCATGAACATAAATCAAACTGACTAAATCTTTGCCACTGAAGTTTATGTCAGAGATGCTATTATTAATATTCTCTTATTAATGAACAAATAAAAAGCATATAAAATTCAGTAAAATATTGACATTGCTGAATATTCAAATATCTTGACATTAACGTTTTTGCTCACCGGCCACTGTGGCTAGTGGTCTTCTAAATTTACTAGCCACTCAGCATTTTCACTGGCCACAATTTTGTTGTTGGGAAATTACATTTTATATGACTTAGTACTGCATACAAAAATGTATTTAAATTGATTTCCAGGACCATAACCATATTAAATGCATGCATCATCTTTCATATAGCACAAATGCATTTACACTGCATGCAAAATTATAACAGCATAAATAATGTTGTGAGCTCAGCGTTTTAAAATATATATATAAAAATGCAAATATAGGCTACTATGAAAGTAAACCGCCAGTAGGTGGCAGCAAGTGACTTAATTAATTAATGAGTCATTGAAGAATGCCTTCAAAGGATTCGTTCAGACAGCTGATTCATTCAAGAATGAAGCAAGTGCCTGTCCTTATGAATGGACCACTGAATCATTGACTCAAATGATTCAAAATTCAAAAACACAAATCATTCAGTAACGAAACACCGCTGTGTGTTGCTCAGACACGCACGACTGTTCTGCTGTGATGTTTGGAACTATTTTCATTAACCAAATGGAGCAAAACAGTCAACGTTGACAATATATCCTTCCAATAAATTCAAATTCAAATACTGAACTAAAATGTATATTAACTACTCGTGGTTTTCAGGGAACTTCCCTCTCTTGGTCGTGTCATGTTGCTTAACTAGGCTGTATGTTATAAATATAAAAACTAAGTTATATTTTTATGTTTCTTCTGTGTCCAGTTGTGTTCATTTGTTTTGATTCCTCCACAAGATTCTCGCACAGACAGGCTGCGTGAGGTGAGCCTCAACTGGCGCGACCTTGTTGTTACGGATTATCCATTATCAATCGCTGTTTACACCGAATGTAATAAAATCAGAACCATTCTCGCCGAAATTTCAGTGCAATTAGATGTTTTAATCAGATTAGTTGTCCGGTCGGGCAAGTAAAATTCTCTTCCTTTACTTGCCCCTTCAAAAAATCTACTTGTCCCAGACAAGCATTAATATCGAGCTCTGTTACTGTATATAAAATTCAACCCGCCAGAGTGGCTAGTGGGAGTGACTGTGTTACCCGCCACTGCTGAAATCTACCCGCATTTGGCAGGTTGCCGGGTGTTAATGTCAAGCCCTGATCTTCTGAATATTCAGTATATCACCCACCCACACTTGTAAATACTCAAGAATGTTTTTTTTTTTTTATTTGGTTGCAAGACATTCACCTATTGCTCTGGAAACAGCGTAGGTCCCATTTACCCGCCAACAACCCATGAAAGCGATGCATCCACCCAGATCCTCGATTCTTTTCTTCTCATCCTGCACAGAAACACAAGCACAAACATTCAAGATCCAGTCTGGAGCTTTCACAACAGCAAACCCCTATATTTAGCTAAATTCAAGGAATAATGATACGCATCATTGCATAGAGTAATAATGATTACATCATTATTACTCTATCACTTAAGTATTTATTTCGTAAATCATGTGCAGAAGTGCCTCTCTAAGGACCGTTCTGATGCTTTTGGCATTCAGTGGCTGTAGTAAGTATGCAGCAAACACTGCTAATATTGATGCTGCATGTGGTCAGCAGTCACTTCCTCTGTCTCACATTTCAGCTGCTCACAGAGAACAGACGAGCATCTGATACGCTCTTGTGGTTCTGTCTCTATTGGTCAGCAGTGGCTTGTAGTGTCTCATACCTCTCTCTCAGGTTTGTGTGGGTCCATTAGGGTCACTGGTTCTCTCTGTCGAACCAACACAGCTTGAGAGTCGCCCAGCCAGGAGACGATCAGGCGATCAGAGGTCAGTAGGACCGCCACACCAGTGCTGCCACTGCGCAGACGCTGAACAAGACCAAAACAAATGAAGGTTTAGTTTGCCATCCTGTGGTCACTACGAGTGTGTCACATTATTTGTTTAATAATTACGATTCTCATAACTGTAATTCAGTAATTGTTATACTATTTTATATTAAAACAATACTGTGAGAAAATGTATTTTTAAATCAGCATTAACTAAAGTCAGTGAAAGCAATATTACCACCATTTACAAAAACTAGGGCTGTCAGTTGATTCATTTAAATCTAATTACAATCAGTCAAATATTGTCCTATTACTTTCAAAATTAACTACACTAAATTAAATAATGAATTTAATAAAGAATTGTATCATCTAAAAAATATATTTAAAAAAAAATAAATAATAAATTCTAAATTCTATCAATTTACCAATATATATTTAAATATTTAATAACTTTATTACTATTATGTTTAAATTAACTGCACTAAATGAATTACATAATATATCTCCATTAATATATAATTAAATAATATATTTCCATTAAAGTGTAAGTAAAACAATTCATCAAATATAATGTCAAATACATAATGTCAAATAATATAGTACATAAATCACAAATCATTTTTTATTTGTGCTATCATGTTTAAAATTAATGGTACCAATCAAAATGATGAATTTAATTAAATGTAATAGATTTTAATCAAATAATTTTAATAGAATATTTTTATATTACAAAATAGTAAAATATTTTAACTAAATATTTCGACAAGGGGTGCTTAACTGTTATCTGTTATGTCAATAATTTCACAATGCAAAAAAAACAAAAATAATTGTTTTAAAAAATAATTTACCCGTTTATATTGAAAATACTGCCCCCATTTAATTTTACCATATAACCATACCTCATTAAATCTTTTCAAAAGTAAAAAAAAAAATCTAAATCATTACTTGTGTTATTGAGTGGTGTCAACTGGTCCATACAAACTGTCAGGTGCATGTCAATTATTGTCAGTAAAATGAATTCTTGCTAACGTGCACTGACAGTGCCAATGAAACAGAAAGTGCTTACTCATATCCGTACCTGTGGAGGCAGACAGAGACATGCAGCAAACCTGCACTGTTTTCTTACCATCTATTCAACCACAGGGGGAAACATGGACTATATTTATCTGTATTTATTACAGCGTAGGAACATTCAATCCACATAACGGTTGGATCTTAAGAAGTGGGAGAGGTGTGAAAACATTTCTTTCCATGGTGAATCTCCACAAAATGCACCAGCTTGACAAATAAGGGGAAATATATAACTCCTGAAACTGATTGTGCACAGTGTTTCACCGATAAAACAAAAAAACCTGTTTAAAGGAAAACAAGAGTACACTTTGAAGAAAGCCATTATAAATATCAGCTTGCTGTATTTGCTTGTTGATGCTTATTTTTGCTAGTGCATATTTAAAAGTGGTTTTGCAGTTTCATTTATGTGCTGCACATACAAATCTGAGATCACACTTAAAATCTGATATTTCTTTGTAAATTATTTGAAACAAGAAATCAAAAGTTATAGGATTTAAAAATATAAAATCTTAAAAATATGAAACATTATGATGTAAAATGAGAGGAAATATCTAAGATGTATTTAAGATATTTAAGCAAATCTGTGCTATTGAGCATGTTACAAAAATGTACAATTCAGGATTCAAACTGAGATGCTGATGGTATAGTTTGTAATGAAAAAATGTTTAAATTAAAAAACAAAAACATGCATTTTTACTAGTTGTCTCAGACTTTCACTGGTTGTTCTTACCTCTCTCTTAGCTTTGATTTTGAACATGTCATCTGTTTGTCTGAAGGTGCTTTTGAAGGCTGTGGCAGCATCACTTTTCAGCGCCTCCTGCTGGCTCAGGATGATATGCAGGTGAGTGGCAGTGTATGTGGCAGCGTCCACCCCTCCATGTCCATCAAACACAGCGTAGTACTCTCGATCTACACCATCCTGTAGAAAACAAACTGAAATCAGATTCATTCCTCAGAAGCAGTTATTCTGAAAAGTCAATAAAGACATCAAATAAAAACTGACCATTGAACTGAACGTACAATATTTAGTATATTATGTAATAGGGAAATATGCATATTCGGGAATGGGGTTGGTTAAATATGTGCCTATGCATCCCAACTACAGTGCAAGCAGTGGCGGCCTTACCTGCAGTCCCAGAAGCTGGTTAAACTCTTTCAGGATAATGTGACGGTCCTCCATCTTCCTGCGAGTGTTTCGAATGGCGTGAACGGAGCAGCTGTGTACACGTGATGAGGACGGCCCAGGACTGGGCAGTTGTTTCTGCCAGGCCAAACACACCTCTCTCAATTTATTAATAAAGAGGCGCTGCACTGGCTCAGACTGCAACACTGCAGAGTCACACAAACACACACTCATCATGATGCTAGAGTTTGAACAGAGGTTCATAGAAACCACCCATTTAGACTGAAATCACGTAAACAATCAATAAAACAAGCATGAACTGATACTTTTTCCCAGAAGAGATAAGTTGTCAAACAATGTAAAATCTGTAAAAATCTTCATGTACTACTTTTGTTTGAACTCTAGAGGGCAGCTATGCAACTCAGAGCATTAAATTGTCATTATAAATTCTTTATATTTATTCATTAACTTGAATAAAATAAACCTATTTGGCACATATTTAGATATAGTAAAGCAATTTTTGGGGAATTTTTTTAAAATTATTTTCTAACAACTTTATGTCAAGACCACAAGAGAAAAAAGATGCAAGGCCTCTGCAGAATTTGCAATTCAGTTTTCAGACATTAAGATTTTTTTTCATTTCTAATATATATATATATATATATATATATATATATATATATATATATATATATATATATATATATATATATATATATATATATATATATATATATATATTTTTTTTTTTTTTTTTTTCTTCTTAAATATATGCATGCATGTGTTTGGATTAATATATATACACATAAGAAATATACACATTATACACATATATAATGTAAACAAATACTTTTATTTCGGATGCGCTATATATATATATATATATATATACATACACACACACACATATGTATATATTTATATATAATATATTTCTCAGTTTCTCAGTATTGTATTTTGTATTGCTGTTCTCTTTATAATCTGACTATTATTTTTCCAACTTATTAACTTGTATTAAAAAGGAGATAAATTTAAATGTAGAACCAAATCAAGTGAATCACTCACAAACAACGTCCTGTTCATCCTCTGGTTGCTGTTCAGGATCTTTGGGGCAGTAGTGAGGTGAAAGGTCATCTTTAAGCAATTCAGTGACAGCAGCATTGCACATCTCTGCACCCAGCCAGGATGGGGCATTTCTAAAATAAATATCTCACATATATCAACAGTGCGACAACACACGCGCTCAAGTGAACTTGCACTATCGTCCAAAATCTGGGGTCGTAAGATTTTGTAATATTTTTGAAAGAAAATTCTTATGCTCACCAAGGCTGTATTTATTTTATCAAAAATACAGTACAACAGTAATATGAAATATTATTACAATTTAAAATAACTGTTTTCTTTAAATGTAATTTATTCCTGTGATGCAAAGCTGAATTTTCAGAATCATTCCTCCAGTCTTCAATGTCACAAGATCATTCAGATGTCATTCTAATATGCTGATTTGCTGCTCAAAAAACATGTCTCATTTCAAATAGAATTATTTTGTAATATTATAAATGATTTACTGTCACTTTTGATCAATTTAAAGCATCCTTGCTAAATAAAAGTATTAATTTCTTTAAAAAAAAAGAACTTACTGACCAAAAACTTTTGAATGGTAGTCTACATAGAGTATGTACAAAATATGTTGACTAGAAATTAAATCGATTTACTCCAATATGATTTCTCTTTAAATCCCACTCATGGATGATTCTCACACAGCGTGGTGTAAAAGCTTGCACTAGTGCTTTGCTCTGTTTTTAGATTAGATTTAGCACTTTGTCTGCTGGAGCAACAAGTGGCATATAACCTGACCACCCACTCATAACAACACGTCTATTTAAAAGAAGCATTTGGCTGCGTGAGATCTGATCTAATGACATAACAGCAAGATGTCGGAAATGACTCCCTTTTGTCCAACTTGACAAGAGCTGCGGTAACGTCAAGAACATCTGACCTGTATCAAGACACGAAAAGGGTTAAACCTGACAAATCTGCACTGTGCAGGCATTTGAATGCAGCACGGTTTCCAACAAAGAGGAAATGAAGTCTAAATGTCAGGAAGTGGGTATAACAATAGTGATTCCACAGACAGGAAGCCTGCCCTGAGAAATGCGTCAGGGGAGAGAGAGAAAAGGATACAGAAAGAGATAAAACAAAAACTCCATTGTAAATGTAAACTTTAAAACTTCTGCACCATCGCTTTCACTTAACGCTTGAATTGCCACTGATAGTACGCTGGGAAAAAAGCACCAAATCTCTTAATCAGTTCATGCATAGTGAAACGTGCTGACCTGGTGCAAATACTGTCAGGAAAACAGATCATGCCAGACAGAGAGCGAGAGAAAGCAAAAGAGAGAGAGACAGGAATGACAGGAATGAGAGAACGCTCCTCCTCTGGTTGAAGAGGACAGGAGTGTCGCAGCATTTCATTTTTTAAAAATGTACGAAGTAAATGGGCATGCAAACACAACTATAAAACTGCATCTATAGTTGAAGAGTATGTCATCCAACAGGAAACATAAACATAAATCATCCTCTCATCCACAAAAACATTGATCAGGGGTTTTCAAACTGCCAATCAGGGAACCCCCAGGGGCCAATAAGGGTCCATGAAAAAGCTTAAAGAAAAATAGTGTAAAAAAACCAACTCAAAATTTAATAAATAAAACACAAGACCCAACAGTGTTTTAAAAAAAAGGAAAAATAATACATAAATAAAACAGATCTAACTAAATACATAAAATATTTTTTAAATAATTAAACTAAAAATGGTTAAAATAACAATATAGTAATAAATAATAACAATAATAATAAAAAATGTAATAGTATTTTAATAATACATAACAGTACAGTAGTGAATAGAATTTCTTTCCAAATATTATTTTATACACATTTATAATATACGTTTCTCAATATAAGTTACTTCTTTATATATTAAAGCACATAGCTGTCTTTTAAATTATAGAATGAGGGTCCCTTACTCGAGGATGATCATATATGGGGGTCTGTGGCACCTGAAAGATTGAAAACCCCTGACCTACATGATATGCACACAACAAACCTGGCTGAGAGTAGTCGCAGGCCCAGATCCAGACTCTCTCCCTTCAGCTCCTGCATAGTGACTTTGCTGCTATATGGACTGACTGGAAGCGGGTCCTCTGTGCCGAGAGGGTTTGGAAACTCCTCCAGAAACCTATCGAGAAAATTCCCAGCGTCCCCTTGCTCCGTGCAACTCATTCTGAGTGTGGATTTGCAACCTTTTGTCCAAAGCAACCTCGGATGTAAACTTCAGGTATGAATCTACACACAAAAAACAAATGAATAAATAAAATAATAAACACAACTATCTTCACCAGAACCTGTCAGTGTTGTAAACGTAATAATCGGCAAATATGTTGCTAAGGTAACAGTACAGAACAGAGTAGAATATATAATATTTAAACATAATAAATTATTGATAAGTAAACTTTTCTGGGCGTTGTGTTCCATGCAAAACAGACTGAGAGAGTGTTGGCCAATCAGAACACTCGGAGGCGGCCCGCTGTCAACATCAACCAATGACGTGCGCTTGGGGCGGGGCTACCTGTTTGTCCCAACTATAACAGACGAGTTTTTTTTAAGTTTACGCTTTATGGTTATTTAAATGCAACGAAAGTAAAAATATGACTACTCATACACTCTTCCGATTTTTAGATGGCAAGTATGGTTAGTATACATACATAGTACACTAAACCTACAGACGTCTTTGCAAATTTCACTGAACTTCTTTCTAACCGCAGTGTATTGCATAAAGGAGACTTTGATTTAATGCATGACCAGGATTCATGGTGTAACTTCTGCATGACACCTTACGAGACTGTCGCCATTTGAAAGCGGCACAGCCGGGCCTTGAACTACATGTAGCAACTGATTAGTTTAATTAACATCATAAAAGAGAACACAGTCGTGCGTAAACGTGCAGTATATACCTTTGCGGATGGTTGGTGTTGCTTTATGCTCCGACACTCCCTTTTTTTCCTGATGAGTGCTGTTTGAAGTGCTCGTGCATGAGCGCACGCCCTTTCAGGCGCTACACAACAAAAGCCAGTCCATCTGCGGAAGTCGCTGTGACAGACAGGAAATACACACACAGCGATATACAACCGGTAAGGATGAACGTGAATAGATTTGTCAGAACGGGATGAAGACAATCCGTGTGGTTGTCAGATCGTTTTGTCTGTGTGGGCGGTGACAGACCGATCTTATGAATATTAATACATTCCTTTCAGCGTGCTAACCAATGAGCGCCCAGTCATTCACCCAAACTAATTAATATTCACAAGCCAAGGTTCTACTTCTTAATATGGAAATAAATGAGGCGGCGACTTTTGTAATAGTGACAAGGAAACATTTTTCATTATTTTTTCCAGTATATATGGAAAGATCCTTTAGATCAGGGGTGTCAAACTCAACCCTGCTCCAACACACATGCCATGCAGTTTTCAAATAAGCCTAAATGACTTGATTAGTTTGATCAGGTGTTTAATTAGGGTTGCATCTAAACTCTGCAGGGCTCCTGCCCTCCAGGAAATGAGGTTGACCCCTGCTTTAGATGGACAACGTCAAAAACGTTATTCTTAAACATGATACTGATAGACAAGTGGCAGCTTTTCTTTCCTCTTTCTTATTAAACTCTGAAACTTTTTATTTTTGTATTTTAAATTTTCTTAATATTGTTTACATAACGTGATCAGTTAAACATTGTACACTTTTGATTGGTTGGTTATATATTATTATGTTTCTTATGATTATATGCATTTATATTAAAAATGCATATAATCATAAAATAAGTAAATGCAGCAAAATATATAAATTAAGCAAATACAGAAATGTAAATCTAAAATATAGAGCAACTTCGTAAAACGTGCAACTGAAAATTTGAAACATGCTCTTGTTGTGTCCAAAAAACGTATTAATACCATAGCCTGTTCGTTTTATTTTCATTTTTTGTTATTAACTTTATGTATTATTTTGCCAATTTATTTATATGTATGTAGTATACAGATGTGCGACTTTTCTATTTGAATATATTTTAAAATGTAAATTATTCCTTTGATGCAAAGCTGAATTTTCAGCATCATTACTTTAGTCTTCAATAAAATCATTCAAATAGAAAACAGTTCTTTTAAATTATAATATTTCACAATATTACTGTTTTTTTTTTATCAAATAAATGCAGCCTTGCTGAAACTTCTTTCAAAAACACTAAACACATTTTGTTTTTTTCAAATGGTGTACTGAATATATAGGCATAAAAAACCCCAGACAAGATACAGAAAAGACTATTGACATTTTATCTTTTTAGCTTGCACTTTAAGCCTTAAGCTGGCTTTGATTTTCTGCTGCAAGACAAATTAACATTCTATACAAAATATGCTGCCAGGGCTGCCATTTTATCTTTAGGCTTTTTAGGATTCCCTCTCCCCTCTTGCCTCCTTCCTCTTCCCTTCCCTCTCCCTCTGCGGGCTCCTCCGGCCCGGTGCATGGGATGCCGCATGGTCGCATGTTTCAACTCCACCAGATCCTGGAACACAGGGTCGCAAAACACACAGCCAGTGTGCTGCGTTTCACCATCAGGCAACGGCGAGCGTGTCTTGTTGAAGTCCACTATGACCAGGGAGGCTTCACAGGAATCACAGCTGTCCTGAGACACCTGCACTCTATGGGCGTGCTCGAAGAAATGCACCACCACGTTGCATTTGTTGCAAGCCATGCGCCGCTTTGGACCCGAGGTGGGGTCGAAGACCAGGACGCCCGTCTCGCATTCAACGCACTGGCTGATGCCAAGAGAGTTGAGGGAGTGCTGACAGGAAGGGTGGGTGCACTCATTACAGCCCATCCCTGACACAAATGGAAGGAGAAATTACATAAGGGCTATTCTTCAAGTAGAAGAACTTTTACACTTTTCATGTTTATAAGCTTTTTTTTTGCTAGAATGTCAGAATCCTCCACCCTTTTTTTTAACTCCACCTCTGTAATAAATAAAAAAAAAGCTTACATTTTTCTTGAAAAATTAATTTTAAATTAATACTGTTCAAACGTTTGGGGTCATTAAGATGTTTTAATGTTTTTGAAAGAAGCCTTTTATGCTCACCAAGGCTGCATTTAATTTATAAAAAAAAAAAACAGTAATACTGTGAGATATTATTACAATTTAAAAGAAAAGGTTTTTATTTGAATATATTTTAAAATGTAAATTATTTCTGTGATGCAAAGCTGAATTTCCAGCATCATTACTCCAGTCTTCAGTGTCACATGATCCTTCAGAAATCATTCTAATATACTGATTCGCTGCTCAAGAAACATTTATTATTATAATCCATGTTGAATTTTATAAAAAATAACTGTCCCTTTTGATCAATTTATAAAATCATTATTTATTCTTTCAAAAACAAATTTTACTGACTCCAAAATTTTGAATGGTACTGTATAATGTAATATATAGTAAATAAAATAAATTTTAATAACATTAATCAGAAACAGAATTTTGTAAAAACAAGTGTAATTTAATAATAATATAAAATCTATACATTTTATATTATTAAATATAAAATAAATAATTTACATTTAATATTTAATAATAATTATTATTATTTAATTATTATTTTTTTTTTTTTTTATAATATTCAATAACTTAATTTGCTTTAAATTTGGAAACAATATTTTCCTACGCACCTATTAATTTCTCAGATGTGCTGAGTTTGTGTTGATTGAGCATTTTCATAAACTTGAAAGATGGTTTATCCATCTATTTCCAAAACAAATTAATAATAATAATTAAATCCAAAGGTTGAACAAGAGCATAATCAGATCTCTCATTACTGAAATATACATAAAACACAGTTTGAAAGAAACTTAATTGAAGAATCACTTTAAAACAAGTTGATTTGAGAATCAAAGCTTTCCAGTCTCTCCTACCTTTCTTCATGTCTCTGAAGGGAGGGTTGCTGAAGCAGTATGGACACACAGGGTAACTTTTGCCACGAGACCCCGAGGTCCACAGCACCAGCTCAAACTCATCCAGGGGACACTTGAGCTCCTTGTACAGTTTAATAGCTCCATTCTGGGGCAAACTGTAGGTCTCGTCACAGTGAGAGCAGTGCAGGCGACTGGGTTTGGCCTCGGGGTGATTAAAAAAGACAGTTACTTTATATTTGACACTACATCATGACAAAGCTGTAAAAAGCAATCTGGGTATCATCTGACTCAACTTTTTGCAGTTGTAGAATACGTTTTATGTGCATTTATTGGACCATAATATTTAATACTTATGAAAATATATTTTAGTAACTATTATTATATTTAATATGTTTTTTTAGATGTTGCATTTAAGCTGACTTTTTAGCAAATAATGCTTCTCAATGTTAAAATTCATAACTGAAAAAATATTATTGGTGGAAAACCACAGCATTTACTGAATTACTAATATATTTCAGTTTATAAGTTAATTTTCCACATATTTTACCATCCAAAATGAAGAAGTAACAGTAAAGACCTCTATACTGTGGCTGGACTTCACTCAAAAAATCAGCATTAATCTCCCTTATGCAAGCGGTGGACATTGAAGCCCATTTAACAAGGACATTAGTCTAATTTAAATGATGAGGGACACTGATGAATAATTTGTGAGTTATTCCACTTTCATGGACACAGGACAACATTTAGGTAAAATGCTTCCTTGTTGAAGGTCATTTTCAGGTGCTAGAGAGATGAGAGGCTGCCTAAAAGCCCAAGGTGCATCAGAGCGGAAAAGAAATGAACCACGTGATTTACAGCAACATGACCATTCGGATGGTAATTAGGATCAAAGTTAGTGTGCATATGTGGATGCTCTATCAATGGAGTCATCAAAAACTTTAGCTGCATTACTCACTGCGAATAATCAACATCATTTCCTCTCAACTTGAAGTCAGATGTTTAAAAACTGTATTTTTGATGTACAAAGCATTGTGGGTATATGTGCACTATATACACAGTACTGTTCAAAAGTTTCAGGTCAGTAAGATTTCTTTAAAGAAATTAATACTTTTATTCAGAACGGATATATTAAATTGATCAAAAGTGACAGTAAAGACATTTATTATGTTTATGTTTCATATAAATGTTGTTCGTTTAAACCTTCTATTCATCCAAAAAATACTGAAATAAAATAAAATGCATCACAGTTTCCACAAAAATATTAAGCAGCACAACTGTTTTCAACTCTGATAATATATTAAATGTTTCTTGAGCAGCAAATCAGCATATTAGAACATTTCTGAAGGATCATGTGACACTGAAGACTGGAGTGATGATGCTGATAATTCAGCGTTTTTTAAAATTACATTTAAAAAAAAATTAAATTAGAAAAGTTAATAATATTTCACAATCTTACTGTTTATTACATTTTTAATCAAATAAATGCAGCTTTTAAAGAGCCTTCTTACAAAAAAACTTTTTTACCAACCCCAAGACAAAAATCTGTTTTTGTAGTCCACTGAACTACAGATCATAGCATGTTCAGACTTAATCTTTTTGCTGCTTTCTTTGTCAACATTGACCTTTAGTTTGAACTGATGAACGTACGATTAGAAGGAGGAATGTTAGATATTTAACCAAACACGCTTGTCTCAAAATGGTCCAAAGTTCAGTTCTGCACAGCACTCAAGTAAAATGATTGCAACACCATGTCTGGGGCTTTGATCCATGACCCTGACCCTACCATTAACTGCTGATTTTGAGACATCACAGAGGGCTTTGACCTTCTTATTGCAAGCCAAGAGCTTTGACCTCCTAACTACCACTTCCCCTGGGCTACTATTAAACATTATACCCTTCAGAGTCCTAAACACATTCATCAAGACTGCATTTATATGATAAAAAATACAGAAAAAGAGAGTAACATCGTGAAAAGTTACTAGTAACATTTCCAGAAAAAGAAAGCAAGAAGGCAGTCTGAGTAAGAAGTCAATAGGAGTCGTTACAGACCTGGATGCACTTCATGAAGCGATGGCACTTGCCACAGCGCGAGAGAGGTTTCCCAGTAGCAGCGATGGGGGAAAAAGACACTTCCATCAGCTCATCCATGCCTGTTAAAAACATTCCGAGCAGGAGAGTCAATAATTAGCAAAAACAAAGTAATACACATTGATTAGAAGTGTTAAAACAACATCTCTAATGCCAAAATTACACTGCAAAGGTGGCACAGAAGCGCATCTGATATGTTCAGTGCTGCTCAGAAGAGATCAATGTATTTACACAGCAATTACAACTGTATACTTTGATATTCTGGGCTGACGTGGGTCTGATCAGGCATAATTTAGTCTGACTTTTATGCAGCAATCATATAAACATGGAGCTTTTCTGAGAACGTTCTAAAATGTATTTTTAATATGGTACAGAAATACAGCAATAAACTAATTCTTTGCATAGATTCATTGTGGGACATTACCTGCAATGGAGTCCACAAAGTAGTGAAACTTCCTCTTGAAGATGTCCAGAGTGTGCTGTAAGACCTGGTGGAAGTTTGCCTTTCCTAAAGATATCAGATTTAGCTGTTTTTCCACAGCACTGCGGATTGTGGGCAGCACCAAATCTGCATCTAACACACATACAGATGTACAAGGAAAAAGATAAGTTTAACAAATGAGTCATGCACACACCAGCTAATTGCCTGAGGTTCAAATATTTTTCCTTACCAATCTTATAGTAACCGTGAACCAGAACAATCCCCAGGTTGGTGGGTTTGAGTTTGCGGCCACTTTCAACCGTCACATAGTTTCTCTGGCAGACGTTGTTAATGTGGACAGGGATGCTGGCATCCGTGCCTAGTGACAGAATCATTTGTTAATGCAGTCCACATAATAATAACTTTTACAATTAAAAAAAACAAAAAAAAAGTCTGCAATTAAATGTTTCTAAAAGAAAAAATACTCCACTTTACTCTGAGTAAATTATAAACCAAACTACCGATTAAAGTTTGGCAAAACAGTAACTAAACGTTAAAATTGTAATTTAAAAAAAAGAAAATTAATGAAAAATTTCTACTTTTACTAGGCAAAGATGCATTAGATTGATAAACAGTGGCTGTAAATGCTTATTATTAAATATTTATGCTGTTCTTATCCTGAATCGTGAAAAAAATTAATTATGATTAAAAATATTTAGCAGCACAACTGTTTTCAACACTGATAATCAGAAATATTTCTTGAGTAGCAAATTCTGAAGGATCATGTGACACTGAGACTGCAGCAATGGCTGCTGAAAATTCAGCTTTGCTTCACAGGAATAAAATTACATTTTAAAATACATACTTTAAACTGTAATAATATTTCACAATATAATAGATTTACTGTATTTTGGATTAAATAAATGCATCCTTGGTGAGCATAAGAAACATATTTCAAAAATTGTAAATGGCATATGTATTCATTGATGCACTACGTCTTGTATCAACATTTCAAATATTAATCCAAATAAAATATGAAATGTTAAAACAGTCCTCATATATAATAGCATATAATGAATAATGACGTATGAAACACTTTTCATAAATCATTGTGCTGTGAATTCTGCATGCTTTTGTAATTAATTTTGCAGTATTTTAGACACACTGGATCCAAAAGGTTACAAAAATGGTGAACAAATGTGAACAAACACTAACATTGTAAGTGCACATCAGGGATAAATACGGTGGCCGAGAGAGCTCAACGCGCTGCAACTTCAGAAAACACATGCAAATAGAAAAAACACCAGCAAATCAAGAAAACATCATCATTTTGACAACACATGCGCTGCAAATGCTCACAACACATGCAAATTAAGAAATGCTGCAAATGCTCACAACACATGCAAATTGAGAAACGCTAGATAAATGAATAAAATGACCTGTTTAAATGTACTCTCTTCTGTGACCTGCTTTTCTGAAGAATCTGTTAAGGTTGTCAGCACTAATAAAATCAAGGCTCAGAAACGTAGCAAGGAGATCATTAAAATAATCCATGTGACATCAGTGGTTCAACCGTAATTTTTCGAACCTACGAGAATACTTTGTGCGCAAAGAAAAATAATGACTTTATTTAACAATTCGTCTCCTCCGCGTCACCCTATTGCGCCATTTTGGAGAGTATCACATAAATAAATGTATGCGGATACATTGTTTACATTCATATCAGAGCATAAACAACGTAAATAGCGTATCCGCGTATGGTGCTGCTGACACAGAACAGCGTATGTTGTTTACGTATGTGATACGCTCTAAAATGGCGCTATAGGGTGACGCAGAGACGACGAATTGTTGAATAAAGTCGATATTTTTGTTTTCTTTGTGCACAAAAAGTATTCTTGTAGCTTCGTACAAATTACGGTTGAATCCCTGATGAACTACGTTTCTGAGCCTCGTTCATGTAAGGATCCTTGCTGTCTATGGGAGAGTCAGAGAGCTCTCAGATTCCATCAAAAATATCTTCATTTGTGTTCCGAAGATGAACGAAGGTCTTACGGGTTTAGAACGACATGAGGGTGAGTCATTAATGACAGAAATGTTTGGGTGAACTATCCCTTTAAGCTCACATTTAAAATTATTAACAGGATCAAGCATCTTGTCCTGAAATGTCAGATTTGGATCATGGGTGTTTTCTAGAACGTCTCTGCGCTAGACATTTCAATATGTCAGTATCAAAAATGTAAATGTGAAAATACGCAGTCTGACAGTCGTACCCAGCTCGCTCTCATGGGTGTGATTGGCGGATGGTCTCCTGCATCCACTCCCTTTTTTGGCCTGTTAATGCCCTCAGAGAGCAGGGCTTTTACCTGTATACACAAACACAATATTAATCGCTTAACATTACTTTTTTGGCATATCAGGACTAAATATATAGGCTATTATAATACTAAATATTATACAAAATAAAATAAACAAAATAATGCAATTGAACTTCCTACAAAAATACAATTACACCAACATCAAATCTTTCGATTTAATATATTATAAAATATTAATCATTAAAGAGCATATTAATTCATTAATGAGCATCTTAAGTGATCTCTTCGAGGGGGGAGGAAAGGGCTATTGCTTAACGTTTCACCCCAGAAGGAGCTGTTGGCCTGCTGTTTGAGGGTGCCCTTCAGGTCAAAGTTTTCAGGGTAGTGTGTAGTCTCTGTGCGAGGGTAGCTAATATAACCCTGTGTGTAGAGACGCTCTGCTATCTGCATAGTGTGCTGGGGACCCATTCCTGAGAAATACACAGATAAAATCTCATATACGCTGCAGTTTAAAACTTTGAAGTCAGTAAGATTTTTTTTTTCTCCTCTGTCAGCATATTAGAATGATTTCTGAAGGATCATCTGACACTGAAGACTGGAGTAATGAGCTTTGCATCACAGAAATAAATTAAATTTGACAATATTTGTGTCCCTGGACCACAAACCCAGTCATAAGTCACACAGTGTATTTGTAGCAATAGCCAAAAATACATTTTACGGGTCAAAATTAGCGATTTTTGTTTTATGCCAAAATTCATTAGGATATTAAGCAAATATCATGTTACATGAAGATATTTTGTAAATTTTCCTACCATAAATTACTTAATTTTTGATTAGTAATATGCATTGATAAGAACTTCATTTGGACAACTTTAAAGGTGATTTTCCAGATTTTCAAATAGCTGTATCTCAGCCAAATATTGTACGATCCTAACAAACCATAAATCAATTGAAAGCTTATTTATTCAGCTTTCAGGTTACGATTAAATCTCAATTTAAAAAAAAAATTACCCTTATGTCTGGTTTTGTGGTCCAGGGTCACATTTTGCAACAGAAATTTTATTTTATTTTAAAATTACATTTTATTTTAAGTTTAAATTTACATTTTATTTATGACTGGTCATTATATTTCACAAGTAATTGGTTTTATTGTCTCCCTCTTCCTTTCTTTCTTTTTCTTTCCTCATTAAAACCCTATTTCTTATGCTTTTGATTTGTGAATTCACATTTAATATAACAAGGAAAGCTGCCCACCCAAAGCAGAACTGGCCACTCTTAACATCTCCACTGTATTCAATGCGAGGGGTCTCTGCTTGGCTTTCTCTTTCTTAGACACTGAGTCAACCTGCAAGAAAAGACACATTGTAACTCATGCAGTTACACATTTAGCATCACTAAAATATGAAATGACACAATCATAACAACTGAGATACAAATACATACTTTAGCCTCCTTCGCAGTCTTTGCCATGTTAACAAACATTTGACCAACATCACGGTCAAAAACTCGCACGCGGTCCCAGTCCAAGGTGAGTGGACTGTCCTTGCCTTTAAAAACCTATGTGCACAAAAAAAAAAAAAAGGATGCAATGCAAAATTATATAGCTGTTCTGTAAAAGAACGGGATTTTGTATTTTGAGCAGAAAAGGCCAGAACTGACCTTTGCCTGTATAACCCAGTATGCTTCAGGTTTGAAGGACTGGATCTTGTCATGCCGTTCCACACAGAATCCCGGTGTGGGAGTCTGACAGGGACCAAACGAGATCAAGGAGGAGTCCAAATTCCCATATTTCCCCTGTAAGTATTTAGTCTGGAAACCAAAAATAATGATTATGTGATTATGAACAACTTAAAATAGTTTGACAAATGCACTACTGTTCAAAAGTTTGTAGTCAGTAAAAAGAAATTAAAAAAGAAATTTTTCTGAAAGAAATTAAAACTTATGCAGTAAATATGCATTATTTTAATAAAAAGGTGACTGAATACATTTATAATGTTACAAAATATCTATATTTCAAATAAATGTTTTTTTTTATCTTTGTATTCAACAGTTTCCCAAAAAATTGTAAGCAGCATAACTGTTTTGTTGTTAATAAGAAATGTATCTTAAGCATCAGATGAACACATTCAAATTATTGTGACAATGAAGACTGCTGAAAATTCGGCTTTACAATCACTGGTGGAAAAAAATTAATTTTACAATGTATTAAAATAGAAATCAGTTCTTTTGAGTTGAAAAAATATTTTACAATGTTACAGTTTTTATTATATTTCTAATCAAATAAATGCAGCCTTGATAAGCATGAGAAACTTTTGTCAAAAACATTTTAAAAAATCTTACCAACCCCAATTTTTTCAAAAGTCATGTACTCAATCAATCAATCAAACTTTATTACAGACTCAAAGTCCAGATTTAAAAAGACAATGAACAACATATACAACCCATATAATCCATCATAAACATACAGAGTTACAAAATACACCAGTACCAGTGTCTCCACAGCTTTGACTGATACCGTGTAGTACTAACCCTTATATTTGATAAACCCACAATAATTTCATTTTTAGAAGCATTAAGCCGACAGATAAATCTATACATAAGATTTCGTAACAGTGCTTTAAAAGTGATTACTCTTACACTCACAAACATTTCACTTGCACTATGCCATCGAGGTCTCCTTAGTAAGATTCTCATTGCATCGTTATAAGCTACTTGCAGCTTCTGTAAACTAGATGTTCTGTAGTTACACCACAAATGAGCAGTATAAAATGTTGTACAATATGCTTTAAAAAGTGACACCTTCACCTCATCTGAGCAGAAACTAAACTTACGCAAAAGTATATTTGCCCGCATATACATCATGCGGCGTTGCCTTTCAATATCCTCATCATCTGTCATCCGTTCAGTGATAATATGTCCAAGGTATTTTACTTTCGCACACACAGTGAGACTCTTGTTAGACAACTTAAAAAATGGAAAATTTATACTTTTATCCTCCTTAGTTCTGCAAATCATATTGTAAATCATACTGTATATTGCACAAAAAAGATTGTATTGTAATGGTATCTAAAAATAAAGAAGGAAATCAAAGCAGGTCTGTTCTACCCAGATGACCTTACCGTGTGAAAGCACAGCCAATCCTGAGGTCCAGTTCCTGACGAGCATCAACAGACAGAGCCTCATTCCTGTTGGGTTCTCCGAGTCGATTCATGGCGTTACAGATATCCGTGTCTGTGATGGAGCTGAACTTTGCTCGATACACGGTACGATCATTACCGTAAGACTTATTCATCACCGGCTGAATGGCATCCAACACCTGAGATGGTCCAACACAAACAAACCAAGAAAATGCACACTCAAAAAACTGGACTGAACACCTCAGGCCCAGTTATATGGACAATCTTAGGTTGTATTTTCTTTCAATAGATTCAGACTCACCTCAAAACAAATGTTCTCTCCTTCTTTATCACAATCCAACCACAGGACAACATAGTCACAACCTTTTGCTTCAACCTGTCAATAAGCAACTTTGTTTTTTAAAGATTTATGGAAGGGTTTTAAAATATGTTAAGACTTAATTGTTCAAATATTGTTATAAAATTTACTATATGTAAGAAACTATAGTCTGCCTCGACCCAGATTCCACTCCACAATATATTTTTGATCATGCTCATTTCCCAAAATGGCTTAATTATTATAGAGAAGGAGGAAATCAACAGTTATGTTGTTTGTAGACCATTACAATGATGATCACATCACCAGTTGTAGAATGGGAGCGGGTGTGGGTCACCGAGAACTACCTCAGACAAAGGGGTTAATAGACATCACAGCAGCTGGTTATTAGGTTATTTTGGCTGTTATTTCTTAAAGAGCTGCCGTTGCTGAACGTGACATGGACCTGATGCATAATATTTTCTCTCTCCTCTTTTTCCCATTTCTGACACACTTCAGGTCATAAAGTGTCTATTAATGAGCTGACGAGTTGAATCGGGTGTGTTAGATGAGGGAGACAGTTTTGAAAACCATTTCAGAAACATGTTCTTAAATGTTACTCATATAAAATATATTACATGCACGCACAGTTTAAAGGCAGCTTTAGTCGCCTTTTTGGTAACATCATGACTTAACTGACCACGACATTGCATGCACAGTTTATTTTGCGCTTTGATATGAAATGATACAGGTTACGCCGGCACCTTTGTGCGTGTAATTAAAGAACACGCGCTGCGAGCACAGTACCGTTTCACGTTTGATGTGGTCGTAAAGACGTTCTGCAACTGAATAAATGCTGTGTAAACAGCAGGTGTGAGTGGGGTGGCCAAACCTAGCTCCGCCCCTGCATTAATATTGCGTTAAATATTTTTAACACGTTAAACTGAAAAAATTAATCGCCTGCGTTAACGCGCTAATTTTGACACCACTAATATACACATATATATATATATATATATATATATAAATAGGCAATAAAAAGTGTGTGTGTGTGTGTATATATATATATATATATATATATATATATATATATATACACACACACACACACACTGACTCCAAGATTTTGAATGGTATAGTTTATAATGTTACAAAAGCTTTTTATTTCAGATAAATGCTGATCTTTGGATCTTTCCATTCATCAAAGAATCCTGAAAATATTTACTCAACTGTTTTAAATATTGATAATAATAATAATAATAAAGGTTTCTTGAACAGCAAATCAACATTTAAGAATGATTTCTAAAGGATCATGTGACACTGAAGACTGGAGTAATGATGCTGAAAATTTAGTTTTCATCACAGAAATAAATTCCATTTTAAAATATACTCAAATAGAAAGCAGTAATTTTAAATAGTAAAAACATTTCACAATATTTCTGCTTTTGCTGTATTTTGGATCAAATAAATGCAGTCTTGGTGAGCAGAAGAGAATTCTTTAAAAAAAAAAAACATTAAAGAATTTCACTGTTCAAAAACTTTTGACTGGTAGATACAGATTTTGCTTGTATTTTAAAAGCAGTCCTACTTGAAGACAAAATACTTGCCGATGAAGTCGAGACTCATGACATGTCCACACACTGACGTCATCTTGAACCTCACATTTTGGCCCATGAAGCTTCCTGTGTACTCATGGACTGAACACGCTCGATTCAGGCCTTTTCGGGTTGAACAGCTACCTGTAAGTGAAAGGCTGAAATGAGTGAAATGTTTAAAGACCTCATACATTTCTTATAATTTCATGTCATTCAAAACTTGTTCGCATTTCACTATAGAATTCATTGTGACCCAAATCTTTTTAATTACCATTATTCTTTAAAATATCTTCCTTTGTGTTCAACAGAAGAAAGAAAAGCATACAGGTTTGGAATGACATGAGGGTGACAGAGTTTGCAGTTTTGAGAAAACAATCCCATTAAATAGAACAAAATTAAAAACAGAAGTATTTTAACATACAAATCATGCAAACAAGCTTACACTGACACCACAATAATTGCATTCAGACGAGACTTCATCCTTCGCTTCGAATGCACACTGTTTATCATTCATCTGCCTAGAACCACGTCAACATCTGCAAAAGTAACTAACATGAACATATAAGCTTGACTACTGCATAACCGCTCCTTCAGAAACTTTGATGGTGAACACTGACGAATCGGCAGGCTAAAAGCAGTCTAATTGGTGCTGGCATTGAGCGATCCATCATAAAGTAAAATGAGAGAGAGAAGAGCTAATTATGCATCAGAAGTTAAACCTGAATGACGTCAACAGTCACCATCAGGTAATGAGATGCTGTTCCCAAGGCTGAACTCTGATGATGGAGTCCATTGTGAATGAGCCTGATGATGATGACCTCCTCTCTCTTTGACCACAGATTTTTGGAGGTCTCCATTGAGATGGTGGTACATAAATATAGGCCCAAAAGGACGGGATGGACACACTTGGACTGAAAGCTTTAACCCCAACAGGCACGGCAAGCCTCCAGCCTTTCACTGCACTCCTCACCTCCATTTTTCCAGCATGCAACAGCAACAGGTAAATCTCCAACGCCATTCTCGTAAGACTTGCCTCACAAGATCATCTAGGACCCAGAACTAGGAAACTGCACTTACTTGGATTAAATCGCTTTTTAGATTTAAATTACTATTGATACAGCCAAAAACATACAATTAGGAACACTACTATTCAAAAGCTTGGGCTTGGTAATAAATGTTATGTTTTTTGAAAGATGCCTCTTATGCTCATCCAAACAGCATTTATTTGCTCAAAAATGCATTGCAAACAGTAATATTGTGAAATATTATTACAATTTCAAATAATTATTTTCTATTGGAATATATTTTAAAATGTAATTTATTCCTGTGGACGCAAAGCTGAATTTTCAGCATCAGTACTCCAGTCTTCAGTGTCACATGATCCTTCAGAAATCACCCTAATTTGCTGATTTGCTGCTCAAGAAACATTTATTATTAATCTTGAAAACTGTAGTGCTGCCTATTAGTTTTATGTAAACCATCATACATTTAATTTTTTAATGTATAAAATGTTCAAAAGTACAGAATTTATCTAAAATATATAAATATATATTTTTGTAAAATTATAAATGCCTTTACTGTCACATATGATCAGTTTAAGGAATTCTTGCTAAAAGTATTTCTTTCTTTTAAAAAAAACTGACCTCAAACTTTTGAAAGGTAGCGTGCTTAATATATAAACATATATACAAGTACTTAATATATAAAACATATTATAAATGTAAATAATACATGGCAAAGTATAAGGAAAAAAATTTTGGAAATCAAATTATTTCCCAAAATTAACCTTTTTTTCTCCAAAAATTGAGAATTTATCCAAATGTAATTGGTCAAAAGTGCCCTGGCTGATATAAATCTATCACAAACTAAAACCGAGTATAATAGTTTTTTAATTAATTTTTTGTATTTATTTTAGTATTTATCTGTCAGAGCAATAACTGAGAGCCCAAGACAAAGTTTTAGTGAACTATTTTTTTTATTGTTCATCATTGATGTATTTAATATAGACTAAGACCGTAATATAGACGGTATTTAATGTACACTGCTGCACTGCATCTGTGAATGCAGGCATTATATTTTGGCAGTAGCTGTGGCATGACCACAATCCATGAAGGTGTCCACCGGTGACAGGCGCAAACTAATACATACTGATGGTTTGTTGCCTACTTCTCACTCTCCCACTCAGATTCTGGGACTCCTGAGCATTTTTCTGCTGGTCTTGAACCCCAGCCAGTGCAATCCAATCATGGCCCAGTGTGTGGAGCACACCTACTGCTCCTCCACGCTGAAAGAGTACCACACACAGCTCATCAACCTGCCCAGCAGGATCAACGAACGCAGCGTCGCCGCATGGATCTACGAGTGAGTACAGCTGATTTTTAAGCCTTTTAAAAATATGGATTTATAGCCAGCAAAAGGGTGAAGTATATTGCAGGTGCATTTTATACAGGACGCATACAATCCTTTTCTTATAAAAGTTTGTAACAATTCAGAATTTGACAAGCTGTAATTGTCATAAATATGCAAACAATCTAATCTAAAAAACACCATGCATTTTGATGGCAATTATGACAATTACAGACCAACAAATTCTGAATCTGAATATAGATATATTTTTCTGCACCAATAACAGGGAGAACATCGACCTGGACCGTGTGCCACAGATCATCCATGAAGCAAACTGCCTGAACAGTCATTCCTGTAAGGGGGTCGACAGCGCTTTCAGTCTGGAGAGCATCCCCATTGCAATCAAAATGCCATTTCTCAGAAAAAACCCAAGATGCCCAAGTTACGCACTGGAATTTGAGGATGTCAATATCGCCTGTATATGTGCTACATCCAGACAGATTTAGCACTGGGTCTAACAGTTCATGCACTGGATTCAATTTTAATTATTATAATACAGTCACTTAAATTTAATGTCAACCACAAAGAAGTCTACTGAGTAGTAATGCTTGTCGTCCTAAACAAACAACAACACAATGCATATGCTGCAATACAGATGCCTTGAGTTGCTATCTCATTCAGGAAACAAGTGTTTCAAAATGTAAGACTCATTTCTTTTAAAATACTCAACAAAATTAAACACCCTGTGACCTTTTTCCTGCAGTGTGACTATTAAAAATATTCATTATACTCGAATTAGTATAAGACTATGTGGCCAAAAAAACTGAAAGATTATGAAATAATTAGAAACGTGCTATTCAACATATTTTTAGTCTAGCATCTCATTTGATGTAATGTCATCTGCTGAAGGTATATATATCAATGTAATATTAATGAATTAATTAATGTCAAACAAGACATCAAGGGTGCTATTTTATTTGAAGGAGCAGGAAAACCAACTCAATTAATCCTTTGTTTATAAATTCAAGCACCTGTAATTATATGCAGTATATTTGATTTTTCTAAAGATCATGCAGACTCACCTTTTGAGAGGATTTTGGCGATGGACTGAGCCAGAGAGGGCTTCTCAGCCACCATTAACACAGTCCTCATCACTGCTGCTTTTACTTATCTGTCGCAAACATCAACGGCACCTGACAATTAAATAACTAAAGTTAAAATTAGATTTTTAGACCAATAATCGAGACACCGGTATGTGAAGCAGGCATGCCCACTTTGGGTTCTTCGTGTTTTGTTTTGTTTTTTCAAAATAAAAGCCCCGACTGTCATACAAAACATTTTACTACATTTTGAATAGTGATTAAAAAAATTGAATTGTAATAATAATAATAATAATTAATAATAACAACAAACTAATGAACAACAATATAATGTAGCAATATAACAAAATAATATTAAATATATTGACCCATTTCATTAGTATTCAAAATCTGAGAAATGATCATTTGTATTTTATTTACACATTTTAATATACATATAAATATATGTATTATAAGTAGGCTATACAATTATAGCTAAACAAACATTTTATGGCTAAACAAACATTTTAATATAAATATTGAAATTAATATAGTATAAATTAATATTAAAAATACATAGATGTTTTGCCTTAGAATGATCAATAACTGGCAAATGTCATCACTTTTTTAAAAGGTTATTTAGTCAACATATTAAACTTCATGCAAGTAAACACGAAATACATAAGAATACAATGGTAATAAAAACGTTTAAATTTTAAAAACCTTATAAAAAGACTCTATCATATCTGAAAATAAGGGTCTGTACCTAGAAATAAAACAGCCAGTGAAAGATGCAGTGTTATTTAGAAATACTCAACAATGCTCAACATTCTTAAAAAACTGAGCCTGCCCATGTGGCCACTTTTGTTTCCATGCCAATCCAGAAAGCAGACTGTAGCATTCTGTAATGATGTCCTCTCTCCCTCAGCTTCATCACATTTGCATTTCAGTTTTCATTATTACATATAAAACATGATTACTGTCAATATTTGCATCCTTGAAGAATTAAGTTGATCAGATGGTTTTCTTTGAGTATGATGACATCACAGCATCAGTCTCAACATGACATAGTGCATAAATTGCATCCCGAAGGCAGATTCAATCACAGTGATTTGCTCTATTATAGCTTGTTTGATTCCCTCTCTTTGATAGAGAGACTCTATTCACAACATAGTGACTGACATATGGCAGTTGTTCAATACACCTTCCTGGTTTCAAAGGAACTGAGCTTGTGACGTTTCTAGTCATTTGTTGTCAGTTTTCTTCCAGAAGACTGCCAGCTGTCACATTTTTCCACTCACATCACTCCATTTATCCATATCATTCCAGTCAATATTTGGCAACAAAAACTGTCTAAGAAAAAATTACACAGTTCATTTAGCAGATGTTGACATTCAGCATAAACTGTCACAAAAGGAACCTATTTTTATTTTTTATTTTATTAAGAATAACATAATAAAAAAAAAATGAACTACTGAAGCTTAAAATGCTATAATCCACATCACATAATCCATGTGCAGTTAAAAATGTACTATATACAATTTAGTGGTATTTCAGTCATATTTAATTATAAAATAATAATAAATAAACAAAATTAAATATAAAGGGACAAATTAAAAATTTTACTATTAAAACAAATTGAAATTAATAAAAAAAAAATGTATTATATAATATAAATTCTAACAGATATATCATTATCATAACCTACATAACTGCCTTGATATAGCCTATCATCTACTGGTTTATATAAACAACTATAAGGTACAATACGCCATGATGTTTAGCCGAAATAAAGGAGAAATAAATGAGGTTTTATTTTAATTTAATTTAATTTAATTTAATTTAATTTAATTTAATTTAATTTAATTTAATTTTATTTTATTTTATTTTATTTTATTTTATTTTATTTTATTTTATTTTATTTTATTGTTTTATTATTTTATTTTATTTTATTTTATTTTTATTTTATTTATTTTTTTATTATTTTTTTTTATTTTATTTTATAATTTCCGTACGTAGGCTGTATGCAATCACATTCAATGGCCACTTGGTGGCGACTTAACATTACGAGAATCTCTTGATTCCTCAAACAGATTGTTGAGTTCAGCTCACTGACAGCAACTGTTCATGTGAAATCCTGCCAATTAGAAAATACAGAACAGTTCAATTTGTTCAGCCAGTTTGTTTAGTCAACTGTCCAATGCTGAATTGCTGATTTATAAAAAATGAGTGAGAAAAGGGGAAGAATGTAAAAAAAAAGGAAAAAAAGGAAAAGATAAGTCAGTGCATCGCATTGCTGAAATCAGCATGTGTCTGTGACCCCACAGATGGCAGAGGGAGGGTGGAAGTGAGTGTGTCTCCTTCAGCAGAGTGATCAATTAAACCCATCCAACCCACAATGCCTGCCTCCTCCAGTATTGACTCATCTGGACTGTGTCACACACACACACACACACAGATTATTGGCTGACACATAAACCGTTGAAATTATGATCCAGATCCTCTTTGTCCCTGTTTTATTGTGCAAAACCAGAACATATATGGTCAAGGAGAAACTTGAACATCAATCCGCAGAGTTTTACATGTACATGCGTGTGACACTGACTGCATGAGATGAGTCATATTTCTATGATTGGCCACTTTTGATCAGCACTCTCTGTCCCTTTCATCCTCTCTTACTCACAGACAGACACATAAACACATTTAAAGCAAGAAAAAGGCTGTGTTTAAGACCGAGAGAACATGCACCACGTTGAAGGAGGAGGGCCGTAAAGCAGCAGACAAAGAGAGAGACAAGTGAATGATTACAGGGCCTAGGATGGATGAAATTACAGACATGGATGAACAAACAGCACTTATTTGCTGCTGTTTCTCTTTCCCTCTAGCGCTATTTGCTTTCTCTCTGATGAATTTAAAGAGGTTTTGATGGATTCCCTTTCAGATGTACACTATAAACATCACAATACTGTATATGTTGGATGAAAGCTTGAGGGAGGGAGGAACTGAGAGGCAGGATGGGGGAAATGATCTTAACCATTAAAACTGTTTCCAGTAAAGATGGCTGACTCACTCGCTTGGTCTTACAGGGCTGGCTGTGAACATCTCACTTGTTGTCTTGTTTTTTTCTATGTAGTTTTTCATCATCATTACCTTCATTTTTGAGGACATTTTCCTACAAATGTGCATTAAAACAACTCAGCTGGAGTGCTTTCTCACATGCTAAACTTACATACTAAGAAAATAAGTTATCTCTTCAACCCTATAAGGCAACTGAATGATCAATACCATCAAAGCTGAAAACCGGTCGCACACAATCTAAAATACATGCCTTTTTTCTACATTTTAAAACTGTTTTGCTTGTGTGCAAATTCAAGGTACAATTCAAATATTTAAGAGAGGACACACTCTTAAAAATGAAGGATCCAAAATGGGTTTTCATTTTTGGTTTCCTAAAGAACCTTTCAGTGAACAGTTCTTAAAATAACCATTTTCCATTTAAAGAACCTTCCGTGGAATGAAAAGGTTTCATGGATGTTAAAGTTCTTCATGGAATCATAAGGGTGCACACGCCGTTTGTCAGTTGTGTCTTTGAACAGGAAAATCTCTTTTGAGCATCTCATTACTTTAGCTAACCAGCACTAATTAAGAAGCAACTTAATCATCAGATCATTTAAGATCTCATGTTCACTTAATCAACATGGATTCTGTTTCAGATATCAGGTTAATAGTTGCCAATCTCTTCTACTTGATCATCATCATCACTGACTGACCATCAAACTGGTCTTCCTTCTCTCGTCTCCTGTCCTTTATCAGTATCCTGCTCTCATCTTCACACATATCTATGAGATTTGCAGGGAATATGAAGCATTCTGGCACTCCGTTGTGAGGAAAGGTGAGGAGTGTGCAAGGTGTGGTGGAGAAAGCATTTCCTCAGAGAAAGAGGTTGAAGAGGAAAGCTGGATTTTTAATACATCTGGAACTTGAGGAAATGTTGAATGTAAATATAGGTTTATACGTT
This sequence comes from Barbus barbus, assembly GCF_936440315.1. Taxonomy (NCBI): domain Eukaryota; kingdom Metazoa; phylum Chordata; class Actinopteri; order Cypriniformes; family Cyprinidae; genus Barbus; species Barbus barbus. The sequence continues at coordinate 5,735,899 of NC_136733.1, forward strand.
ATAATAATAACCTTCAGTAAAACATTAAATTGATCAAAAGTGACAGTATAAATACATTTATAATGTTACAAAATATTTCAAATTTGTAACTTTCTGTTCATCAAAATCTGTGGTTTCCACAAAAATAATAGTAAGCAGCACAACTGTTTTAAATACTGATAATGGTAAAACCTATTTCTTGAGCAGCAAATCAGCATATTGGAATGATTTCTGAAGGATCATGTGACACTGAAGACTGATGCTGAAATACAGCTTTGCTTTATTAAAATAGAAACTGCTATTTTAAATGTGAATAATATTTCACAATGTTGCTTTTTTTAAATTAATTGTAATATTCTTTTAAAATGAATGTTGCCAGATCACTAAATGATATCATCATGCGGTAGCTTTCAAAATAAGTTATTAGAATTAAAAAAAATGTATATTGGGAAAAGTGATGTTTCTGGACACTGCTTAGCTGTGTGCATATGACAATATCTTTCTGATTCTTCTGATTGTATGTATCAAAACCACCACGTATTTTGAAGAGGAAACAGAGCTTTAGATGGAGCTTTACACTCTTAAGAATAAAGGTTCTTTATTGGCATCTATGAAGGACCTTTGATCTTTCCATTCCACAAAAAAAAAAAAATAATTTTAGATTATTTAAATGTGTTTCACACAAAGAAAAAATGGTTCTTTAAGAAACTGATCGCTGAAAGTTTCTTTGAGGAACCCAAAATGGTTCTTCAATGACATCCCTGCGAAAACCCACATTTGGAACCTTTATTTCTAAGAGCGTAGATTAAGAAAATTAAGACACAATTTACTTACTTTCAACATTTTTAAGTGTTGCATAGATGTAAGAATTTAAAGTAATCTATATTTCCAAGATTTTAAACAACTATATTCAAATTTAATGTTCAGATGCCACCTTCTCCTCTTCCCGCGCTCACTGTCTGCTGCTGCCCTCCTCCATCCCTCACTCAGTCTTAGTTGGGAACCTAGGATTCCTTTATTGTTTGAACAGGGTCCTCACATCAAGGCCATGCCTTTAGCTAGGGGCTGTTGCCCTCTGACCTTTCCTGCTTTAGGTATGTGCTCAAAGAGCTGGAATTCGTCTGAAGTCAAACCTGTGCGCTAACACACAAGTGAAGTACACACACACACACACCATGGAGGACCACCAAGGGGCCGGGAAAATGTTGAAAACAACATGTTCAGGAACTCTCTTCATCACACGTATGCAGAAAAACAAGAGACCTCCTCAATGTGCTGAACTCACCACCTCATACAAAAACACTGTGATGGACGCAGGTTTTTGTTACATTTTATGAAAATGTAATTCTTGTTGACTTATTTCACCCTACCACATGCATGATCGGATTAAAAAAACTATTTGGAACAGGAGACCACAGTGGGACAGGCTCTGACCGGCATCCATCCATCATGGGACACTTTAATAAAAGCAATGATTAATTACTCACAGGTCATTGGTTTCTCTCTGATATCACTGTGGTTTTATCATCATCAGGGGTTTTTGGTATTTAGAAAATGAAAAATCATCTGTCATCTACTGTCATTTAGATCCTAAATGATCTTAATAATAATGTGTGATATCACAAAATTGAGTAATATATTTCTAAGGAAGAATCAGGTATGCTTTATTCACTTCAGAAATCAAGATTGGTTTTTCATTTCCATGGAAAGCATCACAATTTTTTCCCCCCATATATATATTTCAGTTGTTTCTGTATTAAAATTCTCTTTCTCAGGAAGTTTTTGCATTTTGAAAAAAATTGGTTTTTCAATGCATCTTTATTTTCACCTGAAGTTTAGCAAAGGTCACTGTTCTTATCAAGTTTTTGAGAAGGTTATATGGTTCTTTGTGCTTTAAAACATATTGATGTCACATTATACGTTGTTCAAATGGTTTTTAGGTTCTTTAAACCACCAGTAGATAGTTTTCTAATGAACTAGAGAATTAAAATATTATTTGTGGAACTATAAAGGTTTCCTCCTATGCATTTTGTTTCTTATTGATTGTAACTTTTATTTTTTAATTGTCATTTAACCTAAACAAGAAAAATCACTACAAAGAACCTAGTTTTAGAAGGTGAGACTTTTGATTTTTGAAAATCTTCAAAGCTACTGTAATCTTGCAACAAAAAAAGCAAAGAAAAAAAGCAAGATAAATATCAATCAATACAAATTATGAAAGGAATGGCATTTCTTGTAATTACTGAGCTCTTAATCATTACAGAAATGGCTAAATTGTAACAAATTTTAAATTTCTTGGTAACACATTTGGTGTCCTAACAATTAGTTGTTCTTTTTAAAAGTATTATTTCAACAATTATCCAAGTCCATAAGATGTGAAATACTTGAACATAAAAACAATGTTATATGAAAACAAATGAATGTGAAATAACACATTAACATTGAACAAACTAAATGTTTTTCTTCAACAAATAAACCAGAAAGGCCATTGTTTTAGCTGTTTTCTGTTTTATTCGTTTAAACATCGTTTTCAAAACACTTAAATTTAGTAATTCGATGAAATAAAACTGTTGTTGTTTGCACAAACATTATTTTTCGTTTTTACAATGCAAGCAAATTAAAATGGTTTTAACAACGCCGCTGTTAAAACAGACGGACAGACTCACGCGTAAACAACAGCCTTAAGATATTTGTCTAATTAAGAACTTAAACGTCTTAATGATGTTGCTATTATTTGCACGATTTAAAGCGATTTCAGCCCAGTTAGGCTATTTTTTTAAACACGCTTCAAGAACATAACATTCTGCTAAACAGCGTGGAATATCTAATAAACAGTCATAAATCAACGAAAAAATCGATTGGCTTTCAATAATGTCGAAAAACTAAAGCACGTCTGAGTTTTCATAGATGAGCATTTTACATAGACCCGCCTCTTCCCAACACACACACACACACACGCGCGCGCGTGCACACACACACACACACTGAGGAACGCCAGACATCTCTGTGACCTTTAATCGCTTTTAAAGATGATCTCCAATAGTTTTAGATGAATGAACCGTCAGTTTTATGTCTCAATAGGGGTCATTCATAAATTTAGTTGTTAAAAGTGAAAGAATAGAAATAACTTCATAACGTGGATGTTCGTAAAATCCATAATGGAAGTTAACAAATGCAGCAAATTTAAGGATCGTCATAAAATTCATAAAAAAATTTATGAACTTTAACTTTAAAGTAACAAAAAAATAGCTGTAAATAAAAATATTTTGATTTTCAACTTAACAAAATTACAAAAACAAGCAAATGTTTTCTTTTCAAGGTTGTATGTTTTCTGTATAATGTCATCTGAAATTTGATTACATTTATTTCACTTTATAGATAGTTTTAATGACTTACAAGGCAAAAAGGTGACATGACTTGAATGACTGAGGTTTGTTGTAAAAGAGTGTATAAAATTATATTTGACAGGAAATAACAAAACTATCCTGTCAAATTAATTATAGAAACATTTTTACACATGGTGATTGAGTTTGAATATATTAAGATGCAGTGATTTTAATAGGTGAATAAAATAAAACGTGAGATTTGTTCTCAATGTGAGAATTTGGAATTTATAGTGAGTTAAAATATAAGAAAATGTAATGCTTTAATTCAAGTTAAACTGCCTTTGGCTTTAGATGGTTTTTTTTTTCATCTTAGAAATTAAATCAGCTTTGAATGATTCAAGGTTTTAAAATGGCATCCTCTGAATACAATGAAAAATGAATCTAAAAATTAAACAAACCAAACACAAGCAAACACCAAAAATCCATTGCATTTATTGATCCAACAATGATCAATCAGTTCTTCTGTAACGTCACCAAACAGCCATCTTTTGTTCGTTCTGCAGATTCTCGCTCTGCTGGGCAGCAACACTGATACCGAGCCTGTAGGCTGAATAGCAGGTATGTATAGTGGGATCTGGGTGGTATGTATGGAGTGGAGCAGTGGCCTGGCGCCACATGGATATGCATGAAACCTGAGACCCTGTGCAGTGGCTCTGAACTCTGATATCTGGGAATTCGGTGGATGCTGACCTCTGAGGGTCAGAGGTCACCCGGGGGTCCACCAGTTTCTTTTTTGAGAAGGAGAAAGAGAGCAAGAGGAGAACGAGGGTGGGGTGGGGGTAGCGAGGAAACCATAAGAGGGGTTATTGACTAGTCAGAAGAGAGGAAACAGGAAGGCTGATGATGCCTGAGCTCACATCTGGCAATAATGGTGGATTTCTTATTATTTACATTTCCATTCAAGAAAGCATTTCCAGCACCTTGGTGAAAAGAGAGATTGAGTGTCCTGTGAGACACACATCTGTGTGTACTGGGAGGGAACGTTGGTTGAGGTGATTGAACAGTCATGAAGTTTTGATTCACAGTGTGTTTGTTCATTTTTGACAGCAACAAACATAAGGCAGATGGGAAAGATTGTAAACATTTTTTTTTTTAATATATATTTTTAATGTAAACATCTTAAAACTATGACGTTCTGACAGAAATATAAAAATATTTAAATGACAAAATTAAAATGGTAACAGCTTGCAATAGGTTCAACTAGTTAACATTAAAGTTAACCGCATTATAATTAACGAACTAATCATTAAAAAGAATTGTATTCATTTTATTAAATGCATTTCTTAATTATGTAGGTTAATTTCAATATTTTGTGAGCTAACAACTAACAATTGTATATATATATAATACATACAGTATATAGTGACAAATGTAATGCACAATTTAATGTTAGTTAATTTATTAACTATAATGTAAAAGTGTTAAGTGTAAAGTCTAAAGTGTTAATGGATGAAAATAATATGTAAAATGCTGGTCTTTGATTATATACTGATCAGCCAGTATCTTTAAAATATACTGAAAATGTAATGTAATGATGCATGAGAGTTCACAGTGATATAGTGAAAGTGCATGATATGCTCCTGCATTAATGTGTCTGTGTTTGCACGTCACTCAACTCTAAAAAGCTCTCCAGTTCCTGCTATAACACTTTACAGTGTACAGAAGGCTCTATGCCACCCACCCAGCTGGAATGTCATGCATGCAATTAGGAGCTGGGGGGCTGGGACGGGACGGTACGGAGGCTGGGGCAGGGGGTGGGGGTACGGCAAGGAGCTGGAGACTGCCTGAAGAGTCAGAGAGAGGGGGTGGAAAGAAAGGAAGAGGTGGAAGGGGCCTTCAGAAAAATAAGCGAGGTGAAGAGAGGAACACACTGGCTTCTCACAACCTCACAGTTCCTTCCCCTCACAGTCATCAATACACATCAATAGGAATTGGCCTCCAGTCAATAGCCCCCTTGCAGGAGGGATACCAGGGGGGAGAGAGACACACAGAGAGAGAGAGAGAGAGAGAGAGAGAGAGACAGAGAGAGACTAAATAGAAGAGAGAGACAAACAGAAGGAAATGTATGAATCAAAGAAGAAACTGGAAAAAAAAAAAAACTCAAATGAAGTGAATGGTGTTTGAGTAATAGATAGATAGATAGATAGATAGATAGATAGATAGATAGATAGATAGATAGATAGATAGATAGATAGATAGATAGATAGATAGATACTAATTCAAATAAATACTAGCTTTAAATACTTCAATTAAAATTAAATATTCAATTAAATAGAAGCATGTATTTCAATTAAATACTTGCTTTCAATAAAAATAGTTTTTCAGTGAGCTAGATACATTCCTTTTAATATATATATATATATATATTACTACAAACATGTTTTAAATATTAAGAACTAGAATGGAGTCAGATGTTTTGCACATAAAAGATGAAATTCAGTATCAACTGAAAGCTAATTATTTTTTCATTATTATAATTATTTAATCATTACATAAAACAGAATGATATATATGAGTTGGTTGATCCATTGAGCTGTTTGTTTGGAACTGTTATTTACCTCTTAATGTACTGATTCTAATTGTGAGATTTATTCTGATCACACTTATTTATATTTCATGTAATAACTATACTAAATTACACACACTACCCCTCTAAAGCACAACTTAAGAGTTTGATTTATTTCTGTGATGATTTACAAGATTTGTTCATCTGTGTGGTTCATTTTGTTTTCTGTTTCATTAACAGCTAAACTGTTGTTCACATGAAACACAAACAGACATGTATCCAGAAAGATGCATCAAAATGTTGCAAACATTTTATTTGATGTCAAATATTTAGTTCGAGCAAAATCCTACAGTTTAAATATGTTTGTTTGGACATGTAGAAAAACATACACTGCTGCAATTAAACCTAAAAAGACAAACGTACCATGAGATTTTCTAAGATACTTTCATGGTGAAATTACACATAAATGTGTGTGTGAAAACAACAGTAAATGTAATTAGTTTCGAGCTTATATGAGAGAAGTGCAGTCATTTATAGGCTATTTAAAATAATTTGCCAAAATCTGTATGTACAAAAATGTCTTGGAACGCCAATGTAATAAAACATTAATAAATCCGTGTGAATAAACAAAAAATAAGCGCAAACTACCTTTTATCAAACACACAGGAGAGTTTACTTCTTTGCTGGGACGTGGGCGTGACCACACATACGTGGGCGTTTGGTCACATGGTCACTAAAGAGGCGGAGAATTATATTTTCCTCTCTTCCTCGAACCGATGTAGCATGGGTTGGATGAATAATAACGTGTTATTTTTCTTGTAGGAATATACACAGAACGAACTTAAATTTAAATAAAGTAAAAAAAAAAAACCGAAATATTTACAGCATATAAAAGGCTATAGCTAGTACAAATCACTGGAGCATATGATCTAATGAATTTCTAAAAAAAAAAATGTTTCTTTACATATTTAATTATTTTAATTTAACCGTGTACAATTATGTATACATTCAAATGCGTAAAATAGTCGGGTTACTCGTCTAAACTCTTGCTTGTGGGCATGTGTGTTTTGAATTCGCCTCGAGATCACACAAAGGGCAGCACGTGCATCACGAACAAAACAAGAACACAGGCTATATATTAACCGCTGCATGCGAGCACGTAGAAGAGGGTTAATGGTTCGTTAACTATTGTGAAGTGCATGCAAATTTGTGCATGCTATTTTGCTAATGGGTTTACAGCCAAAGGGTTTCGGTTGATTTTCGATGACATGCCATGATTTATGTAGCAAACACACAGCTTTCCTTTAACGTTAGTATGGGGTTATTTTCAGGACCAGTTCCTCTCAAAACATTCTTTTTAGATTTTATTTTGAAACCTTCCCAGAACAGTTATCTCAAGGCCTGATTCTGATTTGCTCTCTATATTCCAAACAAACACACAGTGCACTAAGAAGATATAGCTAGGATATAGGCCCTTTAGTGTGTGTGTGTGTGTGTGTGTGTGTGTGTGTTTTATAGAAAGGGAGAGGGAGAGGAGGGTGTCCCTCTTGATACGTCCGCTGCATACTGAATTCAGCTCTGCTTTGGATCAAATGCTCTCTGCCGATTAGCTACACAATCAGGCCCCCGCAGTAAACGGGGGAGAGTAAGACAGAGAGAGGCGGTTCTTTTCCGCAGGACAATGCCATTATTTAAGCTCCATTGGTCAGGAATGCCGGATTTTACAGGCCGCTGCCCTCCTCTAGGCGTCAACCAAAGGGCCTCCACTGAGGGCCCCCCTTCCTCCCTCTCCTTGGGTCACCATATCTATCCTATAGCTTTCTCAGTGCATTCCACAGTTGCTTCTCTAAGATGTCGTCTCTGAGAGGCTACAAAAATCAGCAAAGTCTTAGCATTAGGCCACCAAAGAAAACTAGAATTTGATTTTCTTTTCAAACTGTCTGTATTAGACTAACAGAAATGAGATTAAATAGCCTATAATAAATGTTTAATTTGACTGGGAAAACAAATGAAACGTACAACTATAAAAATTAACTGTTGAATGTGCTTAACTTATGTAACTTAATATTTAACATCACTGATCTGTATACATCAATTCATATCCACAAAACTCATTTTTATCAGTTAAATCAGGCAGAAATAACTCTTTTGTTAACAACTGCAGGTTATTTGTAAAGTGTATAAAATATTTAAGTATTAATATATTGGTCTTTATGGTTTTCTGCCATGCAGGTGCAAATAAATGTGTCTATTTCCTGCATTCAAGTGGAAAAGTCAAAGAATCCTCAATGCTAATGGAACTTCTATTTGTAGAAATGTGAAATTTCTATTTGTAGATCAATAAGAATCCTATAATATTCTCCACGAGTCAAATAAGGTCCTTCTGGATAAATGGATCTATTTTTCTGTTTTACTATAAATTCAATTTATGCAGTAGGATCCTTATTTGTTTATTTTTGAAAGCTCTATTCTGATAGTTCTAGAGATAGAATTGGTTCTAAATGATGATCAAATTCCATTAGAATTATTTCAGGGGTTTGACTAGTTAAGTATTTTTTAACTGTATACAATCACAGTAAACGTTTCTAAAATGTACCTTATTGTTTTTGTTCCTGTGGGTGCAATTTAATAACCGTTTTCATGCACTCTGCTACTTTAAAACTACAATTCATGTAGTCTTTCAAACTAGCATAAGAAGAAATTTGTGAATGGAGAGCAGAATTTGAGTGTTCATTGTTAAACTAAAACTATACGGTGACGTTTCACCCCAAGTAGCCTATCGCAGGATTCACAAGACAGTTAAATGCCTCCGACTTCAACCAATGGTCCTTCAAGCGGCAAAGACTAGCGCAGAAACGGGCCAATCACGAAGACGCATGCAAATGAGGAATTTGCTTCAGCAAGAGCTGAATGTCAACTAGTCAAAGATGGAGTCTTGAGCAAAGAGGGCCATTGGCTTGCTATGGATAAATTACGCTTTTGATTGTTTGGAGCATGAGGGGAAGAATGCGCGAGCGTGACGGGATGGCACTATGTTACGCGGCATGAATGAGAAGATATTTGAAGAAAATCGCGCTTCTTGCCTTGCAACCCTTCGGTCCAACTTTTTCTCTTTTTGTCGGTGTCTTCTGCTTTCAAGGATTGTCCCTCCCTTGGCCAGGTACCATTCATGAAATTTAGGGGGTCCTCTTTCTGTCTGTGAGTAGCATCCGGGTGATTTGGTGGAAATGGCGGGAGCTCAGGGGCAAAAACGACAACGTTGAGTCGGTATGGGTGGGGAGAAGACGAATGGGGTGCCAAAGAAGCCCCTTAACATGGCTGTAGTTAGAAACGTGAAGAGCGCGCTGGTGAGGAAGTCAAGAGCGCATCGCGTTTGAGAAGTCTCGCCTGTCATTCAGTCAAAGGGAACAATCTCCTTTCCTTATCTTCTATTGTCATCATCAGTGTTGATCTGTTGCATCCACCTGGTTTGGTATTTAATCCATATAAAGCATCTGACTTCACCATATTCTCAATAAGCCAATGATTAACTTGCACAAGGGTCTGGGAAGCCTTGTCCGTATTTTCCACGTGTTTGGTTTTTCTACACTAAATCAGTAACTGTAAAATAAGCGAGCAGAAGTAGAAACACGATGTGCCACTTTTCTTTTTCTTTAAATATAGCAGATCCAGGTTCATATAAACCGACACAAAATGTGTAGTTTTTAATTGCAATACTCTGTTATTTTGTTGCAAGTGCTGTGTTTGTGATAAATTCCTGAATGCATTGAAATGGAGGCTTTTTGTGTGCGTTAACGGTGCCATTGTAATTGCAAAAAAAAAATCAGTCTATCAATTTCTATAAATCATTTAATGCCTGTAATTAATGTGTAAAATTGTACTGGAGGTTTGCACGAGGCTGTGCATAAATGTGTGTGTTTTAGCAACACTCTTAAAAAAAGTATGATTTGGATTACAGTTCGGTTGAATAATTACATCCCAGCCAAATATAATGGTTTATTTTAGGAAAAATTGTAATCTTCCTTGTTTCATCCCCCAAAGTGTCCAAATGCACTGTTAATGTATGCATTGAAAATAACAACCTTAAGGAGCCTCCGCCCCCTCACCTAAACGGGGGGGGGGGCACTTTGGCAAAGGGGACAAGAATAATACGTATTAAACGAAGGTTTCTCATACTGTATCGGGGAATGTGCCCTTCGTTCTCACTCACTCAAAGCAGTGTGTTGCTCGCTATTGCTGCTGAAATTGCATGAAAAACACGTGAACCCATTGCTACTAAATGTAAATGTTAATTTGGAGATATTGCCACGTCCTGCTTGGTTTTGTTTAATTACATGTGTGTTGTTTCCCTCATTTTAAGCTTTAATAACAGCATACCTCAACTGGAAGGTTTGGAGATTTTTAATTTGTTATAATCATTTTTGCCTTCCAGCTACTGCTTATTTTTTCTTAGACTTATACGCGTATAGGAAACATAAATTGCTTTAATTGTTAAAATAACTGATTATGACCATAATTACTGTAGTTACATGGTCTAAGACTTGCATTCAAATTCCCAGTCATTTTTGTGGATTCACTCAATCAGTTTAAAATATAATCCATTAAAACACCCCGTGTTCAGTTTCTTTACTGTTGTTGACCAGGGCCCTTTTTCTGTTGTACTACTGTGCAGTCAGATGAGCAGTGCAATATTAAAAGGGCATTGGCTGACAAAATAAATAAATAAAATAAAATAAAAAAAAGAGGAAAGAAAAAGTATAGCCTAACCTTCACCCCTCCCCTATAAAGCTTTCAAGTTCTCCCACCCTCAGTGTATGCATTCATCTACATTTGATTTGATATAACAACAGGTGTAATGAATTGATTCCATAAAGACATATTATGACAAAATGGGTTGCTGCTGAAATACTGAATTATAAAATAGAACGAAGCATAATTCGTTAAGTTGCCAATTAAACAAATATTTTTTAGCCTACTAGCCTTAACCATATCTATCTATTTTAATATATATAGCCTACCTCGTGACTTAGTCACTTGACTGAGTGCAACTATGAAGGGTGATTTCGCCCCGTTGTGTTGAAGGCTCGTTCAAAGGGGGCCCATGCATTTCGGCTGTGCTAAGGTCTGTTGCTTTGACGATGTTGCACTACTGAACCATCTACTCAAGCAGTGCAATAGTATTGTCATTGCATTCGGCTTTCGCCTACTCACCCTTAAACAGAGCTGGGACGAGCGGTATATGGTTAAGGGCGTTTAAATAAGCTACTATTTCAAATGGCGAATATAGGGGGTTTCGCACGAGTCTAGACCACCTAGATGTATGGGCCCAGATGTGTGCACGATGTTGGATTCATTCCATGCACAACAGCATTGTTGCAGAGCATGCACCAGGCGTGTGAACTGCAGTATTTGACCTATGGTATATCTGTGACACCAGGTTTTTCCACTTATTTGAAAATGCCTACAGACCACGCCTCCCTCGAAAGAACATTTTGTACGACTGAGGTCGTCTTCGTTTGCATTGAAAACCACGTGTTCGATTAAGTAACACTCCAACAATGCTTTGAAGTGAGTTTCTCAACCTTTTGCATATTTCGGGAACTTCTGTATGAGGCCTGCTGGCAGAGAGGTGCAGAAAAGCAGTGGATAATAAGGAGCGGACGTAAATGATCATCTACGTTTTTGTCGATTCGTTAATGTCACTAGCGCACGAAATGTTCACAAAGCATATTGTAAATGATACGATCCTCATATAAAGTCTTATGAACGTCCTTTTTTCAGTTTTTAATATATGCATTTTGTAGACAACAGCAACGTGTTGAATCACTACTTATTTTCTTTAAAGAGCAATTCGATTTATTTTTTTAGCCTACTTATTTTTGGCTGATGTGTATTTAAATTACTAATGTAAATAATTGTATTCTGCGTTTTTATTCTTTATGATTTAATTATATACTTTTAGTTTTCGTGCAATTAAACTTTGTTATTATTTGATGTTTTTTTCCCTATATCTTTCTCAAATTAGAGATTTAAGCTATTTATTGTAAATTCAGTGCCAAAGCAATTATTGGGTTCTTTTACGCTTACACTTAAATATAGGCCTATATATAAATCACTGCTATGAGAATTAAACTGTTTGGTGCAACCAGCAATGCTTCCATCTCCCTGTAACTCCCTACTAAACAGAGCTGGTAGGTGTGTAACCATATATTTAGATTTTTATTTATAATGAAGGAGCTCTTCCAGAAGAAGGCAGAAGGAAGGGATGATTCTCTTGTTTGAGCCAGATCGGTGGGGGATGGGACTATTTGTAAGGAATGTAGGGGGCAGGTCCCTTTCCAAGAAGGGAGGAATGGGAGGAGGGGAGGGGAGGTCGCCCATAGTGACATTTTACTCTTGGTCAGTATCTGCAAGGTTATGCAAGTTGAACTTTTTGGTAGTCTCATCAAAAGAATGGACATCTGGCCAAACGAAGTGTAATCTATTGGTTGCTTGTAATGATACGTAGGCAGGTCGGTGTGTGTGAGTGCACTGGAGCAACACACACAGACTTTGTATGTATTAGTGATATGCGAGTCAATCGCGTGACGCATATTTTTAAGTCAAATATATTGCATGCAATTCGTACAAAAATAAATTAAGGTTCTTCTATGATGAGCACGGAATTATTCTTATGATGATTGTTTTTTCGGTGTTTGGGACTTAAAATGTCTAGGTGGTGTAACTGCTGAGATTGTAAAAACATTTTAATTTAAAGGATAAAAATCTTGATTAAAAAAGCAATATTGGCGTAAAAAATATTTCTTTAATATTTACAATTGCATGTCCTAATAAACAATCAGCAACCATTTTGTTGTCTCATGATATGACAAGAAAAAAAACAGGAACCATTTAAAGTGGACCCTCGTGTCTAGGTTATTTTAAAATCTTCCTTTGCATTTGTTCAAACGAAGTATAGGGCCTAACCCTATGTCATAAGACAACTTAGTGATATCCATGACATTCAAAAAAAAAAATCGTATTATAATAATAATTTTAATAATAGTTGTGTAAATTCACGTGAAGTAGGCTATTTTAAAACTTTAAAATTTACGGTTTCCACTAGTCTTCATGGAAAACAATGCATGATAATTTGGTACACATGTTTTAAACTAGACCATTAGAAGACTTCTCCTTTTTATCATCTGGAGCATTTGTCATTGATTCGTATATATAGAGGCTCCACAGCAGAAGGTAAGCTTGAGACTCACCGGTCTGAACTGGGTGTATGAGGAATGTTGCGCTAAATACCGCAACGCGCATGCGCAGCGCATTCATAGGCCACTATATAGCATACTGAGGCCTACAGCTCCTCTGCTCTCATGATCCTGGTTCAGCTCTCAGCTAGTGGGCTTTGAAGCGTCAAATGAGGAGTGGTAAGTTTGCATTCACCTGCAGATTTGGTAGCGCATTGTTTATTCTTATGTAGAACCCATATAGATTATAAAATCGCCAGACGCATTTGTATTATCGAAATAGCGCGTATTTGCATAGCCTACTATATTACTAAACAGCGCGTGACGTTCTTCTACAAGACCACTCCTGGTCAGTGTGGTCAGCTGATACGCTATACCAGTCGTTTGTACCTTTTAGAGCGTCGTATTCTAGCCCTGTTGTCGTGATTCAACATTTTGACTTTAACTTCACTGCATGAAACCTGATTGGTAAATTGTTTAACGTGTTTTATTACCGAGGGGGACAAGTAAGATCATGCATGTGAGTTCAATGTGAAATTCCCAAAGGAGAAAAAAAACCCATCCTGTTGGAGCATGTCGTTAACTCCAAGGCAGAAGCTGGTATGCTTGGAATTGCAGAGCACCAAGACTGCTTTTGGACGCAGATAACCAAAGGGCCTACAATATGCTTTCCACTCAGTGTTTCTCAGATTTGAATGCCGGAGTCAGTCCACCAGCGTGGCTTTGAAAGAATGCATGTCTTTATTGATAGCATGCATGTATTGGTATTAGAAGATGCTTGTTTTTAAGTAGCCCATTTTAAATGCCAGATGTGCTAAAAATGATGTTTTTGAAAAAAATGTCACATGGTATATTTATGATTCTAAATATCCATGGTAATTTCTGTACATATGTGGATTAAATTGTATAAGGATGAAAGCATTTAAACTCAACCATGTAAAACCCTAAATTTTTGCTCTATTAAAACCAGCATTTTATATGAAGTTTGTTGTTTAGCAGCAAATCAACTAAACTGAATTCTGCTTAAAATTAATTTTGAAATGAGCAGCATTTTGCCATTCACTTTGGTTTGTTTATAGGCTGTGAAGGGTCAGATGTCACAAAGAGGTTTGCGTATCGTGTAGTAGAGCAGGAACCATTTTCAGTCTCACCATTTAGGGATTTAAATCCCTAGATTGTGTTTTTCACAGCCGTGTTATCTTTTCGCTAAAGTGCTGTGTGATTTTATGATAAATGCATCTTGCAGGCTAGACCCTATCAATATTGCCTCTGCTTTTTTCACTGTTTATGGAGTAGTGCAATATTGCTTATAGGGTCTCGACTTTAAGAGTAATCTGCAATTTCAGGAACATTCATGGATTTGATTGTCCCTTGTCATTTTGATTAAAATGTGCAATGATATCGTGCTAAGGCTTGACAAGATCTCAATCCGTGAATCCTTTTGTGGCGAAAGAATGAGGTTGCTGCTCTAAACCATTTCATTTGAAATACTATAAATAACACCCGTTTAATATTAAAACAAAATGGCCCACAAACATTTTGATGTGGTTGTATAGCTTGCTTTTAACAGTGCAAACACTTATAGATTTAAACCTTTCCTTATATGAATTATATCATTATGTCAGAGAACACGCAATAGTAATTTCAGACTAATTCAGTTTATTCAGACTATTCTTTAGTTGTCCACTGTAAAGCAGCTTTTCTGAAAGGTCAGTGTATTTTGAAGGAAATCTTTTTGTTTTTGATAATGCACATTTTCCCTCAACATGCTGCTACAGTCTCCGTGTTACAGGTCAAATCAAGAAATGAATTACTACAGCACTCTCATATTCCAATAGACTTAAAATTTGAGTTCTGAAACAACAATTTTAACTTCCTTGGTTTCTATGTTGGCCATTACTGTTTTTACCGCATTTTGCAAATTGTGATTTTTGCACATGTAAGTGAGAAATACTATTGACAGCTGAACATTTTAACCGAATACCCTTTTTTATATGATTGCTGAATTTGAGGTCATGTAGTTCAACATTAAATCAAGTTAAATTCAACATTTCATTATGCAGTGTCTGAAAATCTAGCTCTCTAAATGTTGATTCAAAAGGTTATAATTTAGTTCATGTCATGATCTCCTAATCAATAGGTTAAGCTTGTGTGAGTCTGTGTATGCAGTAATATAGAAGCTGTGTAGAGGTCTGAGATATGAATCGTGAAAGGCATGGGAAAGCAATACTTGTGATGGTCAGAGATTGACAGGTGTATTTCCAAAGGCTGTTGAATGAGTGTTTTATATTTTAGACTACCTGAAATAGCTGGAACGCATTTGGCTATTTAGAAATTATAACAGTTTAGTGGAATATGATGATTTCTGAACACTTTCTGTTTGTGCGAGCATGTTCCTGGTCCCATTGTTTGTCTGTTGCCTGACACTCTTTCCCTGTTGCACTACTGTGGGAGCTGCAGCTAGCAGTGCAATAATGAAAGGGCATCAGTCCACTGGACCAGACCACCAAACACACACCTAGCCCTTATTTACCACAAATGACATGCTTCTCCTGCATGCTTCTACACAAATGAGCCAAAAAGCACTAATCTGCCCATATACCTTCTGTAAGTGGTGGCTGTTATTTGCATTTATTCATTCAACAGATGCTTTTATCCAAAGCGACTTTGAAATGAGGAATACAAGTGATTTTTGCTTTAGCAAATCTTTAATTTGCTCTGTACACAATCAGTTTTCAATAAAAGCAAAATGCATTAAGTAAATGGTATATGTTTTCTTACTTAAATGCTGTTACCTGAAAAAATGTGTATCGCTTGCTTGTGAAGTTAAATGTCTTTTTTTTATTCTTTATTTAAGGTGTATGGCAGCAATTTATGCAACATTTTATTGTATTTATGGAATGTCCATAACAATGTTTGCTTGCTTTATAGTGGATTGTAAGATTTATGAGATTTATAGTGTCTTGCAATTGTTTTGGTTGCTTGAGCATATTTAAGATTACATTTTATTCTGATTTTGCACCTCGAAATGCTTGTTGAAAATCCACATCTTTTTTTTTTTTTTTTTTTTTATACACTAAATGAATGGAAAGGTCTTTTCACGCCGATAACGATAACCAAATTAGAGTTCACACCTAAGCACAGTAACATTCTGTTTACTGTAATCATGGCCACTCTTTTGTCTTCTATCTCTTTAAAAGCACGCACTCTTCTGATTCTGATTGGCTGTCAGTGTTTTATGGTTTATCACCTGGAAAGAAAAATGTTCTGAAAAGGATTCCAATCTGTGCCATTATGGTAGTTGTGGTATGGACTTTGCTATTTTAAAACGAAATATCATTATCGTTATCGTCCTTGGTGTGAATGGACCTTAAACACTTAATTTCTAAAATGAGTTTGCATTAATGTGATGCTAATATTTTGTGCTTTTCGTGTTTCTTAAATTGCCATGGGGCTAATTTTTCATTCAAGGTGACTTTCTGAAGGCATATTTCAGACACTTCAGTTTCCTGATCACTCTCACGCTCAGCGTTCAGTTGTAACCTAAATGCTTGTCTTCTCTTGAGTTCTATGGGTTTTTTTTCATAGCTCTTCACTTGACCCTCAGCGGACATGTTTTCATTGCTACCCCATCCATGTGGATACTCAGTCCAGCTATTAATTTGATTATGAATAGTGCAATGGAGAGCTTTTAGATCTTGTGGCTCTGGGCTCCCTTGGTGCAGTATCTATGCGTCAAGATTGTCTCAGATATGGTGACAGCACTGATGGGTGATACTGACAACCAGTGAACAGGTTTTCTGTTAATATGTGGCCTTCTAAGAATATATGCCAACAAACAGCTGCAATAAATGTGTAGAATCGACAACGAAGGTACATTTGGTTCAATAGAAGGCCATGCCAAGCGTAACAAGTATTTTTAATACAGAAGCAGCTCGTTTTAGATGATAAGCCCCTTCTTTGTACCATATTAAATGAATCTTTCTAGATTCTAGAGTTCATAATGGGTGACTGAACTACGCAAACCCTGTTATATTATGTCGCCATCTTCTGGGAAGACAAAAAAACCAAAGTAGAGTTACCTTCACATCCGCTTCCTCTTACTACGTCTTTTTAAAAACTTACATGAAATTAAAAAATGTTTAGGCAACAATTTAGTCAAATGAACCTTAAATAAGTACACGTTTAATATAATAATAATAATAATAATAATAATAATAATGTTATATTGTGCTTTTTCCCTCATGTCTCCTAAAATATTTAGCCTATAACCGGTTTCTGCTGAAATTGGTAAAGTGGGACATTGTTATTAATCTAATCGGTTTAATTCTCATTATGTGCATTCTTCCATTACTCAAATCAGCATAATCCTAAAATAGTGAGGGAAGATAGGCCTACAAAAGGGATTTTTTTTTTTTTTGGTTTTGACTTCACTCGGGACGAGTCATCAGAGGTCATACAGTATCACATTTGGACAGCAGTGGTGGGAAACACTATGGTAAGTCAAATTACAAATCCTACTGAGGCAAAACATAATTTAAATATCGATGCAGTCAAATGTGATGAAGGATAGAATAAGCCACGGTATCAGTCAAGGAAGTTCAACAAGTTAAATAGTTATTTAGTAAAAACAGTAATTTACCTGTTTGAGAAAGCATTTTAAGTTAGTTTTAATATTTCCTTAAGTCTTTGCGTGCTACCGTTGCTGTTACATTGCGTTATATCTACAAGGATAAACCATTTGAACAACTAATTAGAAAGTAGCTATCCCACTTCAACTGTATTCACTCAGTGAATACTACAGTAAAACCATACATTAATAATGTCAGTTTTACTGTAATAACCACATTTCGACGGAATCTCTGCTTACCATGGCGAATTTTTTTGTAAAAATGTGATTAAAATCAACCTGGTCAAAATATATAAATAATAGAGCATTAATAATAGAGTACGTTTTTTTTTTTTGTTTGTTTGTTTTATTAATAAAATGTAAGAATGAACTGTCCGTTTAACAAAATATAGTCTTTTAAAACGGCAGTTTTTATTTGGTAATCCAGATGTTCAGTGTTTCATTATTTCAATATATAACGGCTAGTAATTTGTCCTCACTTTCCGTCCATCACTGTGTATTATTACACTTAACGTATACTGTCCTAGACGCACGTTTCACGGTCATATTTCCTTTTCAATGTCCATGCAGTATGTGCCAAACAGTAGCTAAATGCTGCCCCCATTTGGATGCTCTGTGTCATCTTTCATTTTCCAGAAAAGCTAGATGAGCAGAAATAATCACCTTGACAGGTGGTTGTAATTGTAATCTTTAATAAAGTCTAGATGGTGTGCAGTATTTATTGCCAGGATTCAGAAACTGGTCACCACAACAATGCATCAGCTTGTTTACAATATTTTAATAATATGGTTCTTTAAAACGCATGTTTTAACTGAAATAAAAAATACCTACAGTATGTTTTCAAAAATTAAGCTTTCACCAAATTATGTACATATCGGGTCATATACAGTATGAGGGGGGGAAACGACTATTGGGAATTACAGTAACAAACTTAAACTAAAACAGAAATGACCATTTGATATTTTCCCACACTGATGTCAGAAAGATCACATGATTTGATGTGTGCAAAAACACTATTTCATAGTACAATGCCATTTGTTCCAGTAGTAATCCAACCTAATATAAATAATACAAAATACTCACTTCTGAAGCCCAAAATCCTGGTATATAATGTAATTGTATTCCCTTATGTACAAAAACACATTCCAATCATTAGCAGTCTAGTAAAACAAACCTTTTTGTCTGTGAAGTTAATTTTTCATTTCAAATTGCATCACCAATAAAAGTAAAACTTTAAAGAAACTAAAGGTTTAAACATAGAGAGGGTTTCATGTGTGAGTGGAGTTCTCTGGTGCTCGCTACGATAATGTAGCGGCATCATCAGAGCTCGTCGTGGCGCGCTGGATCACTGCTGGGCTGAATAAAAACCCCCTCCATCACCTTCCAGTAGTTATGCTGATTGGGTGAAGGCATTCCATGGACCTCACGCTGGCCTCTGATTGGCTGACCGTACTGCTCTCCGGTTATACTGAGGAAAACCTCAGTGGCGACGTGTTTAAATCGCACAGCGTCGTCACGTTCCCAGTATGTTTCGCCGCACTGCACGGCCCATACGTCTAAATCATCTCCTTCTCCATTTTCGCCAAACGCACTCACTTCCTGCAAACATGAAACAACAAATCAACGTGATAATGTAATTCAAATCCAGCCAGTTACAGTCACCTGAACATGTAGGTTAAGAGAGGAGTGTGTTGTGTGGATCTACCTGGTGGTTAGACAGTGGGGAGCTAAAGTGATGTGAGTGCAGGTTGCGTCCGGTCTTCATGTGCGTAATTCGGATGGCCTCTCCGCATCGAATGGGCTCCCCACGCTGACAAACTTTGTCTGGTTTTCCACGGATACGCCAGTAGCTGTTGGCATCATCGGCAGAATCCACACCGGTTACTGATTGCTGGCCACTTCCTGCAGGACATCATGTAATCAATCTTTAATTTGAGAATAATTGTATACCATCTTGAATATCATAATACTTTAGCATCCCATATTACATTTTGTACAAGAAAAAAATAAATCATGCATTATACATTGTTTAAATATATTGTAACACTTAATGCATTTATGTATAATGCATTACAAAGGGTTATAATTATTCATAATGTGCATTGTAATACATCTTGTCGTAAATAATAACCAAGTTTAAAATGCATAGTGTAACAATGAATTGATAAGTGTTATAATGCATTAACTCTGGTTACAATTATTAATGATATTGTACAATGCATTATAAGGTGCATTACTAATGCATTAAAACTACTTATATAATGCATTATACATAAAAGCTTTAAGTGAAGTCTTACCGAATATACATTAAAAAATATTTAGAAATGTTTATGAACTAATATTGTAGTAATTTCTAATGTTGTTTATTATTCATGGTATTCAGGGGATCATTATGTTTAAGTTATTTTTGGTCAATTTATGTATACACATACAGATAATTGTGTGTATACATAATTTTACTTAAACAACTGCTAAGACATCTGCATCATCTGAGTGAAATATCAATTTATTAATATTATCGTTGTTGTTAATGTCCATTTTTTGTTTATTATTCAGGCTGGAGTTATTTTGGTCAACTTATGTTATGTATAAACACGTATAGCTAATTATACTAATATTTAATCTAAGCAACACCTAAAGAAATCTGGATTGACCAAGTTAAAGTTCACTTTATGATAATTTATTATCATTATTATGGTCCGTTTCTGTATAGATACATACTTTTAAGTAAAAACAAAATCAGTTTCCAATGTTAGGTACAGTTACAGTTCATTTAAAAGATATTACAGAGCAAGTTTCGTTAAAAGAACAATTCGAAAATATGGAAAAAATTAAAAGCAAACACTTTTAATTACATATATGGTATTATCACGGTACCTTTCAGTATTTTGTAGTGCACCTGTCTTCATGATTACATGGATCTTTCAGGTAAACATAACAAAACTAAACCACTGGGGGAATGAATGAGAGTCTATAACTGGCTAACAGAAAGACAAATACAGTACTGTTTACAAATTAGAAATATTAGCACTAGCTTCCTGGCTAATGCATACATGCACCAGCTGCTATTACACTAAGCGATATCATCAATATAAGAGCATCAAACAAGTCTAAAAGCGAAGATTAGAACATAAGCGTTCTCTGAGAACTAAATGGCTAAGGTTTATGATTATATTGACCTGATCCGTATTTGACATCATGCGAGTGAAGTCTGACGCTGTGCCGGGTGTTCAGCAGTTTGACCAGAGAGCCACACGTCACGTAGCTGGAGTCCAGATCACGAGCGCCGCACTGGACAAACACCAAACACACTAAAATCACATCCAGAAAGACAGATATAACTCTTAATGGTCCCATTGTTACAGCTCGTGTCTATGTACAGTACATCACAGAAAGATGGATACGGAGAGCCCCATTCAAACGCTGACACGCTTTCTAACCAATCGCATCATGACAAGTCCGACAACAAGGAAGTGATCCACGCGCACACACGGAAGCCTGTGATTGGGCGAGGGTGTTGTGACGTCACGACATACGTTACATTACAACATATCATTAGTTCATGCAGTACATCCAAATAGTTAGAAATATTACCAAATTATTCATTCATTTAAACATGTATTAATAGTTATTTACAAATTCTTGTAATTAATTATTTTTGAAAATTATCTTAACGGCGTCATGTTAAGGATCAATTATACAAACTTTTTTTTTTTCGTAAAGAACTGTCTGGATTCAAATGAATATTATTATTTCACACAATAAGTTAATAACAAAATAGTTCTAAAACATGCAAAAAAATTAAAAAGAAAAGCAAACAAAAATTTTTTTTTGTGTGTGTAATGAATTAATTGTATAACATTTCGACATTTACACACGACAACCTGCACAGTTTAATCTTTGTTTTAAAACTACCTCATAGTTACTTTACTTATTTACCTTATTTATTATATTTATATTATTTATGTAATTTTTATTATTTAACATTTTATTTTATTATTTCCTTTTGATTTTGCCAAGAATATAAAGCATAGTCCTAATTTAACATAATAGGTGTTTGAAAATAACATAGATAAGCACTACTAGTGGCAAATTGGACTTTAGCCTCAAAACACCATAGATACTGAGAAAAAGCAGTTGTGTCAACATTACATGGGACAACTTGCCCCGGTTTCCAGCATAATAAAGAATCAATTTCCAGCTGTTGTCCCATTTGTGCCATTCTTTCATTAGGAGCTATTTAAACAGGATGCATTCTTGTTTAACAAAAGCTGGACATATTAATAAATATTAATGTATAAAATGAGAAACAAGACAGAGTTTCATTGTTTTTAAGTCAAATGTATCAAAAATGTAACTTAACTCCCACTGTTTCCAGTAAACTATTGTGCTACAGTGTTATTCTAACACATAATGTAAGTGATGCCACGCATGTTATTGCTTTATGTCAGGTGGCTGGAGCTGAAAACACTTCATGAACGTGCGCAAACAAAGATCACAAATCTGATACCCTCCCTCTCTTTATGATGTTTTCCATATTTCTAAACGAGGTTACGTGTCTTGGGAAAACATTCAAAAGCCTCCACAGACCTAAGGCAGCAGGTGTGACTTTTGTGTGTCTGTGTACAAGAATAACACTCAGCTTACATTCATAACATTGAGAACAGCACAATCCTGACTATGGTAAGAATGCTTATATAGTTTATTAATTCATATCTGATTAAAAACCTCTATAAATGTTTATAACTTTTTCGATTTGATCTATAAAATATCTATTTTCTAAAACACCACATTGTCGTCTTTTGATTCAGTCTCTATTATTCCTGAAGTGGCATATCACTTGTTTGCCAACATCTTGGCAAAATCAAATGAATAATTTAAGAACAAATGGTGAGCATTGATGATATGGTATAAATATCTCTATTTTTAAATAATATATATCAAATATCCATTTAAAACATCATTTTAATTTAAAAATAGACTTCAGGAAGAGAAATCTTGACACTTATAGACTTATTTGCACATGTGGCGTTGTTTCATTCACATCCTGTGGAGGGCACTGCAACTCCTGAAAAGGAAATGAGAGTTTTATGTCTTCAGATGGTCATTCTCTCCGCAGTGATGGATACAATGTAAAAAGGACTAATGGCTGTCAGTATCGTTGGATCTCGTTTCATCGGTTATTATTATATATATTGGATATAGCCAGATGGCTCCGTTTGTTGAAAATAAGGCAAAACAACAGGTAAAGTAACTTTTTAATACATTCGTTGTATAATTACTCAGCGTTTTAATAATATAAAAATTACAGCAGTTTATTTTCAAGTGAGAAATGCATAGCTTAGGCTAATAATTAGCCTGAAAATAAAAAATAAAATGACCTTTTAGATCTGGCGAACCGGGTTTAATAAATATCAACAATTTTTAACTTAAAATATTATGTTAGTAAAATAATATTTGTATTAAGTCATAAATACCAGCGTTATTACATTAATGAAATCTAATAATAATAATGATAAAATTCAGTCTAATGATCTAACGATTAATAAAACAGCTGTTCATTTTCAGGTAGGAGATGAATAGCTTTACGATTAAACATAGCCTAAAATAACGGTCTTTTAGATCAAGCAAATCTACATATAATGACATAATTACACTCTCAGAAATAAAGGTACAAAAGTTGTCACTGGGGCGGTACCTTTTCAAAAGGAACACTTTTGTACCTATTAGGTTCAAATATGTACGCTTTAAGTACTAATATATACCTTTAACGTACCAAAATGGACCCTTTATGTACCTTTTGAAAAGATACCTCCCCAGTGACAGTTTTTTGTACCTTTATTTCTGAGAGTGTAGCAAAAAGTATTATCAATACTTATTATTTATAAAATATTTTGATTCATATTCTGTAGTGCAGTCTAACAATCCTTTAGTTATTATTATTGTCAAAAAACTGAAATTCTGCTTAATGTAAAAACAATCAGTATTAGTAACAAAGAAGCTATATTGGTCAATGTTTTTGTCTTTCATCAGCAAGCCAAGGAGAAGATGCCTCAACCCAAGGTGAAGCTGGTGGTGACAGGAGATGATTTTGGGTACTGCGAGAGAAGAAATCAAGGGATAGTGGATTGCTTCAAAGCTGGTGGGATCTCCAGTGTCTCTCTTCTGGTCAATGCAGTCTCAGCGGAGCACGCAGCAGAGCTGGCTAACAGGTACTGGGGCTGATTTCGAACTACTTTTCATTTCAAGCAGATAAATATGAAAATATGATATCAGTGTTTGAGTATCTTACATTTAAACAAAATGTTACAACACTCTCCCTTACGACATGCAAGCCTTTTAAACCTATTGCCAAATGTAAGACTAGACCTACTGATAGGGTGTATATAGGTTAGATGTGTATTATTATAGTTAATTAAAACTGAATGTAAAAAATATTTTTTGTTACTTTAATAAATAAGATTAAATAAAATATATTAACTTTTATTGTAGCTTATTGCTAAGAAAAATATAATTACAAACACAAATAAAAATTAATAAAAACTATATAGACTTACTTAAAAAAAAAAAAAAACTAATTAAAATGAAAACACACAACAAAATGACTAAGTAAAATTAAAATAGAACGGAAAATCGATAAAGCCGATTCAAAATAGTAATAAAATCTATAATAGCATCTCAGTGATACTAAAATAACACTGCCGTTCTCACACACAGGAATCACATCCCCATTGGACTCCATGCGAATCTCTCAGAAGGTCTTCCAGTGTCTCAGGATCTAAAGGGCTCAACGCTCCTCAACAAGGATGGATTCTTCCAGGGAAAGATGGGCTTCCGGGAGGTTTTGCAGAGCGGTCAGCTCAAGATGTCAGAGGTACACAGAAACACACACTCATAAAGACCAACCGAAAGTCACATGGGAGTGTGTTTACATCACAGTGTAGGACTGTACTCATGTTATACAGCAGTCTCAAAGGTCACTCAAAGAACATGATCAGACTTTATTATCTTATTCATAAGAGGAGTTATGGCATTATGCACTCTTTAAACTAAAGTTTAAAGCAGCAGTTAAAATATCTACCACTATGTAAATCCTAAATGGTGGTAAAATCACTTTTACAATTTTTCATAATTTGTATGATTTGTTTTTTTGAAGTTCACTAATGTTAGTCAAGAGTGTTTGCACCAAAAACAAATGTAATATACTTTTACATAAACATTTTCCACCTTCTCTCTAACCTTTTTTGTTTAACAGGTTGTTTAATAAAACTTAGTTTCAGTAGATGGTGTTTTTGGACTGTGGCGGAAGCTTTTTGTTGTATTTGTTAAATATTAACCTCTTTTATTTCCAAAGATTAAGGATAGTACTTTTCATGAAGTAACCTCTTTAAGCATTCAGTATTAAACCATTTTAAAGTTTCAGACTTCAGAACCATTCTTTGATTCTGCTATGTTGTCTGCTTAAGTTGTGTTTTCTGTTTTAAAGGTGGAGGCGGAGCTCAGAGCCCAGGTAAATCGATTTTGTGAACTGGTTGGCCACATGCCCTACCATATGGACGGCCACCAGCATGTGCACATTCTTCCAGGTAACAATCCTTTTCACAGAGTATCAAACCATTCACGTACACTACTGTTGAAATGTTGTGGGTCGATAAGAATAAAAATTTAGAATAAAAACTAAAATACTGTAAATATTATTACAATATAAAAACTGTTTTCTATTTAAATATATTTTCAATTGTAATTGATTCCTGTGATCAAAGCTGAATTTTCAGCATCATTACTCCAGTCTTCTGTGCCACATGATTCTTTAGAATTCATTCCGATATGCTGATTTGATGCTGAAGAAATATTTCTTCTTATTATAAATGTTGAAAGCTCTTATGCTGCTAAATATTTTTGTGGAAACTGATGCATTTTTGTCAGTGTTTAAGTATTAATGGAAAGCTCAGAAGAACAGCATTTATTTGAAACAAAAAATATTTTGTAACATTATAAAATGTCTTCACTCTCTCTTTTGATCAATAAAGGTAATTATTAAAAAGCTTTTTATATTTCACCATGTTTTTCAGAGGTGCGAGAGGTGTTTGCACAAGTTCTCTCTGATTTTGGAGTCACCTACACACGGGTCCCCATAGAACCCGGACTGAAATTTTGCACCTTCCTCCCGCCGCATCTGCGAGACTTCAACACACAGGTTGAAAAAGATGCCCTTGAATCTATCGAGGTCTTTCATCGCCATGGAATTAGGTTTGCGAGGCAACATTTTATATGATCCGCACATGTTTTCCGTTTACAAATGTTTACCTCATTTACAGTATCTTTAGTGTAGTTATTAGGGCAGGTTTGGTTATATTTTAATGGTCTATTTTGTCCTTCAAATACGATTAGGCACAGTATATACACAATATGCATTAAATGTATTTTTCCACTTTGTACTCAAATGTTTGTCTGATGAACTGGAATCAACTACATACTGGTTTTGTATGTCCTCTCAGATGGCCTGACGTATACCTGGGCCTGAGTACCATGGGTAAGAACATGTCTGTGTCCAACCTGAAACGCGCTTTGGGCTTCACGCTGGAAGATTCACTAGATGACCATGTGTCCTCCGCGTTGATACAGTCCAATGATGGCGTGACCGACTCCTATCGTCCAGTTACAGCAGAGCTCATGGTGCATCCAGGATATCCAAGTCAGCCTCACCAGGGTGGATGTGGTGAAGGACTGGATGACTTCTCACAGTCCGCAGACCGACTACATGAGCTGAATACTTTGAGGGACCCTTTGGTGCTAAACTACTACAGGCAACACGGGATCCACCTCTGTGCCTTTAAAGACTTTTAAACACTTAGAGCAGAGGATTTGGGGTATTGCTAACTGAATGTCTTCTGCTTTAAGATCTTGACCCATACCTCAATTAGTCATTAGGGTACGAGTTTAGGAAAGACAGAAAAATCGGCATTCAGTTTTATTGTGCTGCTTCCAAAGCCCATACACAACAAGCTGCTACTTGAAGTAGAGCCAAAACTGTATCATACTAATTATCCAACAGAAACACAAGATACTATTAGATTGAAATGTTTTTAAATTGTTCAATAAGACATTTAGTTGAAGTATAGTTCACTTTTTTTAAGCAGCCAGCCATTTCAATATAGAGCTGCGTCCTTATAATAGGTGCAATTTTATCTGGATTTGTTTTTGAAAATGTTGCCTCATTTGAGCAAGTTTCTCTCAAATCCAGATATTAATACTGAAGAGAACTGTAAAATGATGCAATGCCATATTTATGACTGTAACATGATTTTAAATCAACTTGAACATGTAGCAATTACTTAATTTTAAAAATCAAAGGTATTTTGGGGTACAATGTTTTTAACCAATGTATTTATGATATTTTTATGAACCTGAAATAAAAAGTTCATTTTACTTTGGATTTCATTCTGAAATTTAAAAATCGCTTTGAAACAAGTATTATGATGGTGAACGTGATTTAGGATTGAAAAATCTATATTATATGAGCACAGCAATGTTTCTGCACTATATATTGTATGTACTAGTAAAAACATGCTTAAACCAACCAGTTGCACCATAGGAATACATTTGCATGCCAAGCATCCATTCTATTGAAACATTCATTCAGAACTAGGTCAAAATAGCCTTTATTTGGTGAGTTCAACGTTTTGTCACATATTAGGGTTATTAACATGTTTATAACCTGTACGTTTCAGAATAAGCTGTAATTGAAGCAACAGTTTGGGATTTAAGTAGTAGTCCTCATAAATATATAGTTTACTAATGCTAATATATTCAGGTTAAACAATCACTAAATGCTCAAGTTTAGATTTGATCTATCTCACAAATCCGTAATGCTGTTTTTAACGGAGGAATCCCAGAAAACCTATTGGATTGGTTGATTTCGATTTGAAAACCCTAACCAGATCAGAAGTGAATTTAGGCAATGTTTCAGTGTAACATTGCTTGGCCTTCCTTTGTTATACAAATGTGGAGTGCTTTTAAAGTCTGATACTGCATGAAAATAAATGTTCAACAAGGCATTCTGCGAGAGACTTCACCCAAATGCATAAGCAAATATTACTGAAACATCTTGAACTAGAGAAAGCCCGAAGAACCTCTTTTGCATTATAAAGAGTGGCGTAAAAATGGAATATGACAGATTAAATGATATCCTTTAAAGAAACTGTAGAGAATGTTCTAGAAAACTCACGGTCAACTACTGCGTTTATTCTGTGTTGGGAGAAAATGGGAATAATAATAATTCTCAGTAGCGTACATCTCTGTAAATCTAAGGGGCGTTTCCATGATTAAATCCAAATGATCAACAATATACAAGAATTTCCTATGAAACGTTAAAAGAGATGTTTAAAATTAGTGATCATCATGGAAAATTACGTTCATTCACACAAAGAGCATTGTTTTCATCCATCCTTTTTTCATTTGTGAAACAAAAAATGTATTTCATAGCAATATCGGCTCCTTTTGTTACTGACTTTACAGTGGTTTTGCCGATTCGAGGCTTGGTAAAGGGCTGAAAGTAGCCTGTTCCTTAGACATACCGTGCAACCCAACAAGTGCAGTGAAAGTAAAAAGATTATATGAAATAATCGGTCGCCGTCGCTGCGTAACCTCCATTCCTCCTTTACGTCTCCCTTTTTGTTTTGCAGAAATCAAAGAGCACAAATGTAAGAAGAGGGAACAACATAATAATAATAATAATAATAATGTACATGATAAATTACAATCCATCTTTGAATGAAATGAAGTGTCACTTCCAAAAGTAATTTTTGTGTAATAATGCAATGATTCATTTTCTCATTACAAAAGGACAAACAGAATTAGTTACTGAAACGCCCTGTACAATTTCCAACTTCTTTGTCTCAAGTTATCCTCTAAACAAATTTTGACGCTTTCAAAGTTGAGAAAGGAAAAATAA
This sequence comes from Barbus barbus, assembly GCF_936440315.1. Lineage (NCBI taxonomy): Eukaryota > Metazoa > Chordata > Actinopteri > Cypriniformes > Cyprinidae > Barbus > Barbus barbus. Next base: position 5,764,589 of record NC_136733.1, read on the forward strand.
ACAACATAGTAGAAAGTTAGTAAGGGCCTCAAGCTAACACCAGAAACTCAGATCGGATGTCCTCGCAGCGTCCTGCTTCAAGACGGAAGCTGCAGCTGCGCTGTACTTCTCCAGCTCGACTAGAGTGATGTGGAAAGGAGAGGAGAAGGGGGGGAAAGCGGGCAGGAGGGAGGGAGGGAGGGATAGAGGATATCGTTTGGGTAGTAGAGCGAGGGGAAGAGGATCAGAGGAGTAGGAGGGGTCTGGGGCTACACACTTGTCTGGTATTGTTAGTCCACTGGCCGCTTTTCGCCGTGTTTCTTTGTAAACTCTTCTGCATTCTTAAAGAATTTTTTACGGTCTTTTGAGTATTCTTCTGCTAGGTCGGCCCTCAGAGGGTGTTCTGGCTGTGGGTCGTTCACCAGGGCAATGAGCGACTGAATTACTGTAGGAAGAAAGAGAAAAGAATATACGTTATCATTGGTTACAACAACAAAAAATTTATTAATAAACTCTTAATGTATGTATTCTTATTTCTTACAGTTCTAATAAATTCAGCTTCAAGTAAACCTTCTAGTTTAGTTAGAGAGAATTATATACTCTTCATCAGTGTTATTTTCATTGAGATACTGTTATAGATTAATAATATTTGAGTTTTTATTTTTTCCTATTTTAATTTTTTTGTAGTCTTGTGGTTTATTTTTTATCCAGTTTTTGTGTTTTAATTAATGTTTATTTAATATTTTTTTTCCACATCAAGAGAACTGTCGCATTGGCAACTAGCTGAAATAAGTTTTTTAGATTTTATTTGACTTCAAAGAATTCATTTATGGTTTAAGTTTCAGTTTTAGCAAACTATAATAAGCCTGGCCCTAATCTTTTATAAATATTTATCTTTATTCCATCCAGCGTTATTTTAGTATCAATTAGATACCATTATATTTTTTTATTAACAGTTTAAATTAGTTTTCATTTTTATACTTGGTTTTTATTTTTAACTTATTAAAAAATAAGTAATTTTGTGTTTGTTATCAAGTTAAACCAAATGAAAATGAGAAAAGTTTAATTGGGAACTAGCTAAAATGTCTTTTTTATTATTATTCCAAGTAAAAAAAGAATTCTTAAGAGTTTTAGTAAATTATCCATGTAATGACTGGGTAGTTTATATTCCTCTTAAAGGCTGCTGCAGGTGATAGTAAGTAAAAAAAAAAATATTGTTACCAACAGATATCTAACCAAAAGGTAAAAACAAAAGCTTAAAACAGAGATGCTAGTTATTCAAGAAATAAGAACCTCGACATTCCATAAGATAAAGCAAAACTTTCATCTACACAGCTTTATAAACTAGGAATTTAGTACTGCATGATCTAAACTTGTTCAGAGCAAGCTTTCTGAAGAAATGTGACATCAAAAGAATGCTGTAGAACAAACTGCATACATGTTGAAAGTTTGAACGCATCTATTCCTGGAGAAATGCATGATCTGCTTCATGTATAAAGCTGCAGTAACTAACAGCTGCAAGACTAGCAAATACAGTAATATTGTCCAATATTATTACAATTTTAAATATTTTACATTTTAATTTATTGTTGTGATCTAAAATCTGAATTTTCAGCAGCCATTACTCCAGTCTTCAGTGTCACATGATCCAAAGATTCATTTCTAATTTTCAATGTTGAATACAGTTGTGCTGCTTAATATTTTTGTAACAAATGTCTTTTCTGTCACTTTTGATCAATTTAATGGGTCCTTGCTGAATAAAAGACTGATATATAGTTTTATTAAATTCAGCATAAAATCATTCCTGTAATTTAGTCAGAGAGAGCTAAATGGCCTTTATTTTTACAAAAACCAGAATAAAATATAAGATTAATCAAAGTCTCCTTTGGGTCAATATGAGCTGATTAAAGAAATTATTAAAGGGTGTTGCCCACTATATAAACAGATGGACAGTGAACACAAACATCATCACAAAGCCTTCTATTTGTTCATGATTTCTATATAATGAAGTGACAACAGGACCGAGTGCGCGCCAGGACACACCGAGCTTTAGCAGTCTGACTCATGTGGCGCTTTCAGGAATACTGCGACAACTGCAGCGCATCTCACCTTGGTCAGTTTTGGTGGCTGGTTTCCAGTTCTCTGCACTAATGACAGGCAGGCAGACCTGTCCCTTCTCGTCAATGTTGGGGTGGTAGATCTTCGTTTTAAACGTGATCTTGGGTGGTTTGAAAGGGTATTCTGCAGGGAAGATGATCTCGATCCTGAACGCACCTTTGTCGTATGGAGGGTTGTCCTGTGGGAGAATAAGGTAAATGAGGTGAGCGCAGCTCAGTCTATAATGTATACAATTACAAACAAATCGAGGACAGAAGCGTGAATGCATGAAGTATGAGATCAGATACTGAATGCATGGATATTATCTAGGTCTAAATGCAGTCAGTCTATCTCTAAAATCCCCAAGAAAATTGTTAGAGCTTAATCAATGTTTTGTACAGAGGTGCCCAAAATTTTACTACGAAACTCCAAAAATGAAACATGAATAAAACCTATCAACTTAAAGTAAATGTTGCTTTACATTCAACAATGGTATATTAAAACAAATCCAATTCACCTATATTCTCTGTATTTGCAAAAATGCTAATTACAATTACAATGCAAAAAAAAAAATGTAAAAAAAAAAAGAAAAAAAAAAAGAAGATATAATGCTTCAGTGGCGTGTTTCCTCCCCGCAAAAATAAAATGGGTCAACCACAGACCAACTTTGGCCTGCAGGTTCGGGCATCTCCATCAAATCCTAAAGCTGTTGCAACATACCATTTCTTGTCTGTATACTTCACACATGCAAATAACATGTAAACAATTCATTAAAGACGTATGAGCATTTACTAAACACTTACTGGAACAATGAGGCCTTGCCATGTCAATATGTTTGATTCATCGACTTGAATGTTACGGAAATTTTTCATTCCAGATTTGCGGATTTCTTCAAGCTCCTGATAAAAAGGGTTGGAAAGAAGGATGCGTTAGACACTATTTTTGTGGGTTCGCAACTTCTACTTGTCTAACTTTGAGATTTATCTTAGGCTAAAAGTCTCTCTTAATAGCACAATCCCCATTAAATAGGCAATTACAAAGCGCAAACAAATGAATTAGGAATAACAGTTTACAACATAAGCCATAAGGGAAAGTCTATGTATCTTTATCATGGTCATCATTCCCAAATGTAACGTGAGCCAGGTCTTGACCTATTGAGTAAGAGAAATGACCCCTTCCTCAGCAGCTTACTGTAAATAACTGACCTGAAGTACAAGTGCGTGTGCATTAAAACGACAACAAACCACACCTTAAATGTTTGAAGTGCATGCAGTTTCATATCCAATAACCACTGCTCTAACATGGGCTGCTTATGATCACTATTTAGTCTCACATAGGACTGCAACTAATGATACATTGATTAATCTGTCAGTTATTCCCTTGATTAATCAAGTAAAAATACCATTTTAGTTTGAATTTATAATCAAAATGATAAAATAATGTATTACAGTCGTTACTGTATTAAATCAACCATCAACTACATATTCAATAGGTACTAGGCTATAGTAAAATGGTATGTTTTAGCCATTTCCTTTCTTGCCACTGGGAGTTGATTGACATTTACAGCCATTCTCATCTAACAAGGAAGTAAACTCGGTCACTGTAACATACAATGAGTCCACTAACTGTACATAAGCACCACAAAACATCAAATACACGTCAATTCAGAGACTTTAACCTCCAAAAAATGGTGGCTAAATACTAGTGATATCGTCAAGACGGAAGTTTATAAAGCGAAAGCTTGATGTGAACACAGTTTCGTTTTTTTATATTAAGGGCGTTACTACAACTAACCCCCTGGAACTCACTAAACCGACTTATTTAAGCAGTATTTTACTTATTTGTTGCTTAAAGCGTATAAAGGACGGCGATTTAAGCTTAAATGTGACAGATGTGGCCGGTTCGGAGACTTTGAGTCATGGCTAACACCACTGCAGCGGGGTTAAGACAGCATTATTCGGTTAAAAAACATATATTAGTTCTTATAACATATATAATATTGTATTCAGATCTGTTTGGATCAAGCGACTCCGCTGTGACGGACTCCTGTGCGTTACATTCCTATCATTTACTCGCTGTCAATGAATGAAAGGACTTGATGAAACACCGAAGCCTACTCAAACGTGACTTTTGACCCTCTGCCTCCCCAAACTCGACTCTAAAACCCTGTTCTAGAGTCCCGCGGCCTCCACCGGCGCTTTTCCTCCTTCATGTTTGGAAACGCGAAGCGAGCCGAGTCATCGAGTGAGAGAACCGCTCGAACTAACGCCGATCAAGCACCAACGAACCATCAAATCGCCTTTTCTGCTAGCTAAACTTTATGTTTAACCCCCCATCGCGTCGTCGCGTGTGGTTTTTCTTTATTTGCGATATAAAAAGTATGAGGTTTAGACGTCTACCTTGTGTAGTCTCCTGCTCGCCGCCATCTTGAATCTTTCAACTACTACCAGAATGCACCGCGCGGCGCAGCTTTGGAATCATGAGCTCGTCTGCGTTTTTAAAACTTCGGATGATCTGGGATCAGATTTAGTTTTCGAGCACAACCCACACACCAGACCAGACGAGAGCGCGTGCAATGATCTCAGGTCAGCACCCGTGGGTACTTTCCATTACAAAACGAAACAAAAATGCCTTTTATTACACTGTGAATGGAATTGATTTTCCCATAATGTAGTCAGCCTTTATTATTTACATATCTCGAAAATGTATTAAACTAAGTTAACGAACAAATATAATAGTTTGAGTAAACTTCGGAATATAGGTGTGCCGGGAGAGACACACAACATGAAATGTCCTTGAAATCAAGTGCGTTTTCCGGATTTCAGTTGCGCACTGCTTTAATGGCCACGCGATGTCACTCCAGCTCCAAGTGTTTATTTGATGCAGAGGGTTTATTTAATTTAAGTGACATTTGAATTATTTGGCATCTTTTACATTGGCTTACCAAACCGTCATAAAACACCAGAAGAAGAAGAAAAATAGCTTGGGACATAAATGATGGCCCTGGTCTTATCTGGTTTAAACTGTACTAAAATCATTCAGGAGACCAGCCAAGACCAGAAAACCACTAAAGGCCGGTTTAGCTAGTGGGGCTTTAGTGCATCAATGACAAAGAGAGCTCAAAAACATCACATCACTTTAGCACATCATTTAACCTCTTATGCGTGTCCATCATTTTAGTTGTTTTAACTTCAATGTAGAAGGAAACAGGAGGAACTGTTATTATGGATTATGTAGGCTACTTGTATTTTTTGTCAGAAGTGCTGATTTGAAGGTAAAACTCCTGAATGATGGATTGTTCCTTAAAAACACACATTTTAACTTCACAAGATGTTAACTGATGGAGTGGTGTGGGTTGCTTGTGGATTATTGTGATGTTTTATCAGCTTTTTTGGACTGACGGCACCCATTCACTGCAGAGATGAAGAAACAAACTCATCTTAGATGGCCTGAGTGAAAGTAAATTTAGTTCATTTTTGTGCAAACTATTCCTTTAATATATGATGTATAACTTTAAATATAAATAGCTTCAAGCGATATTTCAGTTTAACTTTAATGCTTGTCAGTACATATGACACTTTAACCATATTTCAAATGCGTATTTATGAAATTACATATAAAACGTACTTAAGTCTTACTTAAATATGTAAAAACGTTTTATGTTAGTTGTCAGTGATATATCCTATTTGACATTTCAATCAGATGCATCTTAAAACATCTAAAGCTGGACAAAAATCCAAATACGGATCGAGCAGAAATGATCTACAGAAGGAAGTTTGCATGGGGCCTGTACATCAAGAGTTATTTGTGTGGGATGTTTGTGTGCATGTGTGTGCATTTGTGATCACAGGAGCCCGTACTTTACTGACAACATGCTTCCCAGACCAAGAACAGATACAAAGTGGGCTTGCATGCTCCCATGGTTTCCTGTAAACCACATGACTGAAACAACTTGATCAGACTTGCTTCCCCTCCAGCAATTTCAGGTGAAGATGGGCTGTTACAGATGGGAAACACTAACTGTCTTGTGAAAATATTTAACTAATTTTGCTTAATATTTTAATCCATGATTATTAGGTAAAATTAATGCTTTACATTTCAAGATGAGTCACTTTAATGAGAGTCTTTAACTTGAATGAGTTATTCAACAGGGCATGGCCATGTAAACACAGGTATACAATTGCAAAGGAAACACCCGTCAAAATATATGTTTGAAACATGATCTAACTTAAATTTCAATAACAAAAGCTGTATTTTTACCTCCATGCAGTAATGAGCTGCTTCATGCAGTTTTGGACCTTTTAGCTCCAAATTCAAAGAAAGCCAGTAAATTGTTTTACTGTTCACTGACATCTTAATCTAATTTAATAACTGATATTATTTCCAAGAGAAGTCTCTTATTATGGATTGAGCTTAAATGTAATGGTTTATAATCACACTGAAAAGATTTGGTGTAGAAACAGTTTTCAGTCAGAAATTGGTAGAAAAATCCACAAACAATTAAAAAAAAAAACCAATAGAACCGCAGTGTTTAAAAAAAGTAGTTGTGTTTTAAGCATTAAACTCTGCATTTTTATATCGTGCCCACTAAATTTGTTTCACTCAAACCATCTTTGTTTCCACGTTATAAAATCATTTTAAATCAATATTTCATGCCTGAAGTTCAAGGCTTTCTCAGCAAAATAAATATAGGGGTTTTCTGTCAGCCTTTGTGGTTTGTGTGTGGTCATTGTTCGCTTTATTGCTCTAGATTACTGGAAAGTATATGCCACTTCCTCCAACATTGTAAAACTGAGAAACCACTGAGGGTCTTTTCCTCCAAGTGAAAGTATTTTTTGTTAATCAGTGCACTGTGGATAAAACTACACACATTTGTCAATTTTTGGGTTAATGCCTTAAAGGGATAGTTCACCCCAAAATGAAAATTCTGTCATCATTTACTCACCGTCAAGTAGTTCCAAACCTGTATGAATGTCTTTGTTCTGCCGAACACAAAGGAAGATATTTTGAAGAAAGTTTGTAACCAGGCTGTTTTGGGGCACCATTGACTTCCATAGTAGGAAAAAAAATACTATGGAAGTCAATGGTGCCCCAGAACTGCTCTGTTTCCCACATTCTTCAGAATATCTTCCTTTGTTTTCAGCAGAACAAAGACATTCATACAGGTTTGGAACTACTTGACGGTGAGTAAATGATGACAGAATTTTCATTTTGGAGCGAACTATCCCTTTGAGTATGTTTTGCAGTGCTTTTGGAAAGATCACACAGCTTTTAGCTGCAATGAGATGGGTCTCGGATTGCGTTGGATTTGTTTGCTTGGTATATGATTGCTGATAAGCAATCAAAACATCTTATATTTGGAAAGAATTCATAACCGAACTTTAGATGCTTGCCATAACATCTGTGGATCTCTTTTCTGAAACATGAGTGGAATGGATTTCTGTGTAAACAGTTTGTACGTAAAACCTTTTGGATTCATGAACCATGCACCAAAATTTCTTCTACTTGTGTTTCATCAATTCTCACACACACATGCTTTACAGTATTGGGGGGGAAAATGTGACCTGTCAGTGCAAAGGTCACAATCTAGCTATATCAGAACCATACTTTTGCAATAGCAGTTGCTTAAGTGAAGTGAAGTGACATACAGCCAAGTATGGTGACCCATACTCGGAATTCGTGCTCTGCATTTAACCCATCCAACGTGCACACACACAGCAGTGAACACACACCCGGAGCAGTGGGCAGCCATTTATGCTGCGGCGCCCGGGGAGCAGTTGGGGGTTCGGTGCCTTGCTCAAGGACACCTCAGTCGTTGTACTAAGGGTGGAGAGAGCGCTGGACATTCACTCCTCCCACCTACAATCCCTGCCAGCCCGAGACTCAAACCCGCAACCTTTGGATTACGAGTCCGACTCTCTAACCATTAGGCCACGACTTTAAAAGAGTAAAGAAAAACTGTATGGAAAAAGTGATTGTATAACATAGAGGTACACTCCTGGGCAAAAAATGGGTCAAAGTCAAAAATTCATAAATATAAAATTTTTATTGGTGCACATTTGAACATTTTAACCACAAACCACTGGTCAGGAAATTATCAAGAATTGCACAAATACTGTAGATGATGTAATTTAGAACAGGATATAATTTCCTTTTATTTTTAAAGGTTTTAAGCCATGTGGGTAAACTTGCAGACTATTTTTTAAGGAAGAAGAGTCAATGTTGTCTCACTCAATGTTGATAGCTTCAAACAGTTAGTAGCTGAAAAATGTCTTCCAGTTAGTTGGAGTTTAATGTGAGACCAAATAGGGTTCAAATCTGGACTCTGACCAGGCCAAAACACGAGCCTGATGGACTTGTTTTCAAACTGCTTCTTGGTTATCTCTGTAGTGTGGGCAGGAGCATTTTTCTTAAAAAAAAATAACATCTGATTGTTCCTCTTTAGATAACAACTTTTCAGTTGTGGGAAGCAAGCCATTCTGCAATATTCTCTTATTCTCAATTGACTTTTCACAGTGAATCAGCTCATCAGTACCAGCATCACTGTGGTAGGTGCATTCAGATCTTCAAAAACAGCGCTCTGGTGCATCACCATACAGCAAGTGATTTATCTTGATTAATCACTCCACATAATTCTGCCGAAAACTTCTTTCTGTTTTTGATGTTTTTCTTAAACAGCTATGTTGCCAGTAACTGTAAATAAGATCATAAAAAGATTCCAAAGAGAAATTTTAAATATTATGGTGCAGCCACATCACTGTTCCGTGGTTTTAACACTATTTTACTTGGACTTTTTTTGGGGGATGTGAAGAATAAAAATAACATTTTAAACTTCATAGCAATTTTTTGTTCGTTCTGACATGAATATGATAGGTTACTGGCATGAATAGACCATGTTGTTTTTGGAAAGCTACAGTAAATCAGAGCGGTAAAAGTCAACGTTGCGCCAAGTTGTGCTTTTTTAAAAACGAAACTGAGTAGTGCATATATGGGTGGAAGGCAGTTCTTTTGAAAATTAAGCAAATAAAAAAACCTTTTCATTTAGCAGTTGAGCCCAGGTCAGTGTTGAATTGTACTTGCACATTTCCCCTTAGTCTATTCACAATAGTGATGCTCTTGGCGATGTTGCTTCACGGAATAGCACACACCCTTGGACCTGTTCCAAGCTCTCTGAAATCAAAAGACATTCAAACTATTCAATATTAAGTTAATGACATGTTTGGATCACTTTAAACACGCTTTTGTTGAACATGGAAGTTTGGAAAGGTCTAGATTATGCTGTCTCCGCTAAAATAAATTTTACACAAATTTGGGAAAATTGATTTTGTCCATCAGTTCAAATGTTAAGAGTATGCTAAATTGAAATACAGTGGGGCCATTGAAAATCTGGGATTCAAATTTTTTAAAATAAGCAGAATGTTTTGGCATGTGCGCATATGAATTATTATAAATCAGATTATGAAAAAAATATATGCAGATAATTCAGTCTATAATATTAATTCATATGCACATACTAAGAAATTGCGCATTATTTCAATTCACTCAAATTGCTAAGAGCATGAATATAACATTTTATTGTAAAAAAAAAAAAAACTGTAGTAATCTAGCAGCAGAAATCTGATTTTGATCATTTCTTTAGTGAAAACAAAAGTTGTGAGCATCAAACCGTTATGCAACTTTGTTAAGAAAAACTCTTAACATTTCTCTGAGAATTCAGCTGGATTTGTGTGTGTCTGGTTGTTTATGAGCTGCCAAATCAATTATCAGGTCATGCACCCCTGCGGACAATTCTACGGGAATGGAGGGGAGAAAAAAACGGTAAAGAATGTGGGAATGATAAGTGAAACTGATGCATTTACAAGATAGGGGTGGAGCAAGTACGGTAAGTCTTGGCTTAAAAGTGAAAGTTTGCTCATTTTTTGGTGTATAAATACCTGCACCTGATACCTGCTTATCACACCTGTGCACAATTGTCTGATGATCTTGTGGCGACCAAACACAAAGACAAGAATGCAGACCGCTACAGTAACTCTCCTGGTCATTGCTGCAGTCCTCTGGGGCAACACTGAAGGTAAGAAACATTAAAACACCTTGTTTAATGGAACACATCTTGCAGCTTCTCAGAAGCATCCTGCAGCATTTCAAACTGAAACTTAACTGCAGCTCATGATTAATAAATAAGGAAAGTACCATTCTTGGCTTTTTCTATGCTGGCTTCTTTCTTAGGGATGTAGTTATAGTAACTGTGGGAGCAAGTTCCCGTATGTCCAGAAATGTGCAGAAATGGGCCAAGTTTTGTTCTTGCACACAAGGTCAAATGCATATAGAGTGGAGGGCTTTTCGGTGAAAAGCATAACTAATGCCATCCTTTCATTCTCAGCTTTTTCAGACACAGCTGTGGACTGCTGTCTGACCACCAAGGACACTCGCATTCCAATACAGCTTGTTGCATCCTACTTTCACCAAACCACAGAGAGTGGTTGTGCCATTCCAGCTACTGTGTAAGTTCCAGTTCAGGTGCATTACTGGCATTTATGGTTCCATGAAGAAACTTTAACATCCATGGTTCTTTATACTGAAAAAAGTTTATTAAAAATATTCTTCACACAATGAAAAAGAGTTCTTTTAAGAACCGTTCACTAAAAGGTTCTACAAAAATGGTTCTCTATGAAAACCCCCTTTTGGATTTATTTTTAAGAGTTTTGACTTCATTGATTCTAAACTAGGTTTATATTAATGCATGTTTCCTTCTTTCTGTTCCCATAGATTCATCACAAAAAAGAACAAGAAACTGTGCGCTCCACCAGAGAAGAACTCCTGGATTACCAAGATCATCACACACTTAGAGAAGAAGAAGAAACCTTCTCAGTAGGAACACAGGTACGAAAAAACTTCCCCTCTTCAAGCTCATAGTTCTGCTCTTGTTAGTTCTGTGACACCTCACAGACATATTCAAAGCTAAATCAGACATTTAGCAGAAGTTGTGCACTTCTTCTTCCTTGAAACCTTTTTCTGGCTCCTGATAACAAAAATGTAATCTGGTTTCGTTTTCCTGCTTCACAGATGGGGTCCGAGCACGATGACCTTGTAACTGCACTGAGTAACACTGACACTGACCGGCAGGAAGTGACTACTCTAAATAATTAACTGCCACAGTGGTTTTTAAAAGTTATTTACAAAGCGTTTTGGAAACCATGCAGATTTGGGGAATTCATGATGGTCAGACTTTGTAAATGATTAAAAGCAGATATGCTATTTTGTTTCTATTTGACTGTATTGTTTTACTGTAGCAATTGCGTCTCATACATTTGCATGAATTATCCTGCAAGCTGTGTCTGTATTTTTTAGAACTTCTGTTAATGTATGTACTTTGTATGGCTGGAATTTTTCTAAGAATGATTTTGAAATAAATTCATTTTATTAAATCTCCTGTGCACTACAGTTATTTCATTTAAAACGCCTCACAATTATGGATGTTTATAGTAATATGCCTTGTTCAAATATTTGGGCTCAGTAAGATTTTTTTTGATTCTTTACAAAAGCCTCTCATGCTCACCAAGGCTTCATTTATTTGATTAAAATACAGTAAAAGCTGTAATATTGTGAAATATTTTTAGTGTTTAAACACGAACACAATTTTTTGTTGGTGAATGTATTTTAAAATATAATTTATTCATATGATGTAAAGCTGAATTTTCAGTAGCATTACTCCAGTATTCAGTGTCACATGACCCTTCAGAAATCATGACTTTTTTTTTTTTTTAGCAATGTTGAAATGAGCTTTGCTGCTTAATATTTCCTAGAAACCGTCAAATGTTTTTGTGAGGGTTCTTTTTTTTTTAAATAAAAAATATCTTTGTAACATCAGTTTTGATCAATTTAATCCATGATTGTCAAAAACAAAAATTTTTTTTCATCTTACTGACTCCAAGCTTTTGTATGATAGTGTATGAAATGGCAGAACATTTTTTTCATTTTAAATTTAGTAGATGCCCGTAAATTTTCACATGGCAAGTAATAACGATATCGAATGTTTATGCACAAGAATGCTGTCACAATCAGATGTTTGTGGTGTCAAACGCTTGAGTGATGATGATCCTTGATAAGCGGCACATAAAAAGAGTGTGTGCCACCTGAAATCGCTGGGACTTTCCTGTCTTATTCAAATGCACAATGGCAGTGCTGCATAAAAAGGCATGTTTACACCCACAATACATGTAGATTTGCTCTAGATTTCAAAGTGCTACACATTTTAGCATTTAATCAAATAACTCTCAGTTTACAACCTTAATATTCAGCCATTAAGCCAATCCATTCAAACCTGCAATAAACCCAACAGAATTCACTGTGTGCTTTCCAGTCACACACATGCCCCAATAATAAACTTTGTGACACTGAGTAAACATTAACAGTATGCAACATTTTTTTAACCTAGTGGAATCCCCAGTTCTGTATTGACAAGGATCAGTATCTAGAAGCCGACCAAACGGTTTGCCAGGTTTATCTGAACTGCTTCTTCAGTCATATCGAAACATTTGCCAGTCTGGTGTCCTTTGAGCGAGAAAGTATGTGAGAGTCTGTGAGAGTTTCTATGTGGGTTCAAGCGGAGAAGAGGAAAAGAGAGCGTGGAACAGATACACAGAATGTGATGCTTTGTGCCGTAAATTCGGCCCTCCTTCAAAAAAAAAAAAAAATCTTTTGTCCAGGTCACAACCTCTGCTGTTTTGACATTTGCTTTTTACAGGACAGGGGAGGGACTATGATTGACATCTGTGTAATAATGAAACTTAAGATTATCCTATAAAGCAGGGGAGATGGAGCAGTGAGAGGAGAGTGTCAGAGAAGAGACAAAGATCCTCCAGCTGCTTCAGCAGGACAGACAAGACACTTGTTCCACCATCTCATCTCCTGTGGTTACCATGGCTTCAACCCTCGTATCTGCGCTGAGCATGATTCTCTGTGCATTGGCGCTCATTCTCTACAGCAGTCCGGCAGGTAAGTCATGTTTTCTTCCTTCATCTGTTTTATGTGCTTCACGAGTGAATGTGATCTATTTGTTCATTTTTTCTCATTTATATCTTCTGATCCTTTATATATGATAGCAGAAGTGTCACACAACTCAACAATTCTAATTAGTAATCTTTTAATATTAATTTTTCAGATTAATTAAAATCTACTCATCTAAAAAGATTCAAACTGTGAGTCATCCCAACAGTGATCAGTCATTTTATTTATAATTATAATTATATATACATATCATACTATTATGAATTATTTTATTATTATTATGACATATACACAGTTTTATTTATAAATTAAAAATGTGTATAAAACATGTCCTATTAATCTTTTAACCAAATTAATATAATTAAATATTATAATCTATAATATAACACTTTTTTTTTAAATAATCAATTTGAAAAAGTCTTGAGAAATCCTATATATAGTATATATATGAAATAATAAAATTTCGTTCAAATGCCTTTAAAAAAAAAAAAGCAAAAAACAAATATATAAATAAAAATTAATTAGCATGTTTTAATTCACTGCTATGACAATGAGCTTTTTATTTGTAGTTAGTTATTACTCCCACTAAATTCCAGCTGTGCATTGCACATATGTTTCGGTTTATTGCAAACTATATAAGTACAGCATTATTCACACTAAAAGTTTTGATCCAAGACACTTCCTTTTTTTTCTTACATACAGACTTCTCTAGAGGCAGACACCCATTTTCCTATATTTCCATCTCTTGGCCCTTATTGTTTTTCTTTTTTTGTCTCAATCTCTCTCAGAGGCTCAGGCAGACTTAGCATTGGACTGCTGCCTGATGGTTAGCAACAAAGCCATCCCTAAACATGTCCTCCTCACTTATCGGAGGCAGTTCAGAGTTGGCGGCTGCCCCCGAGATGCTGTTGTGTAAGTATATTCTTCAAAGGAAACTATTGGACTGGCTCATGTGTGGGAGCCTGGGAGTGAACTCAACTATTCACGATCACATTGTCAAACAAAGCAGATGTGAAAGAGCCTGTTTAATGGGGAATTCCATTGCGCTTAACATACAATGCTCAAATTGTTTACTATTCTAGTCAAATAATATGCAAAAATCAACTCTCTTTCAGATTCATAACCAGGAAAGGTTTGAATCTTTGTGCCCCACCTGCAGAGGATGCGCAGTGGGTTAAAGAGACGATCAAGTTTCTGGACACCAGGCTCAAGAAGTGCAAAGAAATCAAATTTCATGTATGTAATTCACCGCATATTCATCACAACTTCACAGTTTTGTTTCCTCAGTCATCTTCTGTAGTATCTGATGACATAAAGCTGGTTGCACAACAGCTCGTCATTGTTATTGCATGAGCCCTGCAGCAGGTCACTTTCTCCTTTCTGGTTTTCATCTGACTCATGACATTGTTTATATGTAGTAGATCACGATTTGGATGTTATAGTCTTACTCATGAAAACCACAAACTATTCAGCTGTGAAACCACAAGCCAAAACATCCTCCTACGGCAAAGCTTTAAGCCGACCACCAACATTGAGGACTCAGACTGTGGTGCATGTTGCATTATTCATGTGCAGCAAATCTATATTAAAAATAATTCAAATAAGAACTATTAGAACAATTAAATTCAAGTAAAAGTGTAACATCTCTTTATAAGCAGGCTTTAACTAATGGTTTTCTCTGTGTTCTTTCATTTCAGGAGAAACGCTGTCACGCCCTGAAGAATTTGCCTTTTTGAGTGAACAAATACAGATTCATATATACTTTTAATGGCAGCTGATGTAGTCATTGTGACAAGCTCACTTCAGTTTCTAACACATTTAGGTTCAGCATTTTCAACCTAAACTCTCCAAGTCCTCCGATCTTCTCTGTAGTTGATTTTGTGTGAACATATTACTCTATTTTTTTATTTTGATGCAATCATCTTGTTGTATTTTTGAAATGAATAAATTGGTTGACAAAAATATTGTATTCTTCATATTAATTCCTGACTTTATAGACATGATAAATGCATAAACACATGGTAAAGTGCATATTTAAAAACCTCTCGCACACATAAACACACATTCATCGATCTAAATAGGGAATTGCACTGTAACTGTACTGTAAAACTAAATAGAATTACCATAATCTCTCCTAAACCCCAACTTTGACTATTTAAAACTGAATAAAAGTTTATTTACATAGTCTCTTTATTAATCATTTTCCATTTTTGTACACAATGTTGTACCCAAATGAACATCTAGGTCAGAAACACACAAAAATGAACTTTTTAGTGGGTCCTTAAAGTGAATTCCAGACAAATCCTAACCCTAAAATACAACTTTTGGCTTTTGGAAGTCCATAAAGACATTATTTAGAGTCTGCGTTAAGATTTAGCGTCTGCTGTCTGATTTTATTACCTCAAATCCACAGCTGCTGGGTCATTGAAGCACACGCACTAGCGCTAAACGCCACTGAGCGGCGCTAATGAGGCGATCTGTTCTGTGTGGCGCCGTCGCGCCAACACGAAGAAGAGGATTCACTATACCAACGCCACATTATGGCACGATTATCATCCTCTCACGTCGTATTTCAGTTTATATGTATAATTATTATGCTCTTAAATGACGGAACTATCTGTAATGTTGGTAAGTGAGCTTTGAGCGCATGAAATAGCAGTAAGACAGTCCTTGTTCATCACAAAACAAAATCAGCTAGCTGGACAACTGCTAGCAAACATCTTGTTGCCATGGAGAAACACAGCTTGAATGTACACTTAAGACATATATTAGTGGCCTTAATTAATTATATATTGATTAATAACTTAATGAGTATTTAAAAACCCTTATATTCCAAATACACATACACAAATGCAAATATGTAGTCAATAGCCTATGGAATGAATGTATGATTATTTCAGTGTTTCAGCCTGCGTTTATTCTGGCATCTGGTCCGAGAATATCATCCTTTCTGGTTGGAAATGTCTCTGGCGTTTCCTTCAGCCTCAGTGCGGTTTCATCCTCAAATGCAACAGGTAGATTATTTTTCAAAGCATGTCGATGCTATAATAGCTGCTATAAACAAATATATGTTTTTCAGAATCTAGTTTTTGGGCAAAGTTGTGTTTAAATATCCAGAAATGCCGTTATGATGTTCTGTTCATAAATAATAAATTGTGCATAATTAACTTTTTTTTTCATTAATCACAAGTGGTCCAGATTCAGAACATTTGGTCTTGCTTTACTTTAGGTTTCATGTAATATGTACATTTATTCATTAGCAGACACTTTTAGTAACTGTATAAAAATATTAAATCTGTAAGCTGTAATGCTTGGATTTTAATGAATGTTTTCATTGTGAACTTCTTCAGGTAGCATCCCGTCATCATCCTGTAGGCCGGTTACTCAAACACAGTGGAATCTTTCAAATGAATTAATTGGGAAGGTGAGTTGAACCTGCCGCATTAATAGTAGGTTTATGTATGAAGTATGATAGAGGGGCACAAATTAAATCTTCATTTCGATTAGGAGTTAGTTAGAGTCAGCAACATGGAGAATATGGGCAACATGGAAAGAATTTACCGCAGTAAACATGCATCAACACAACAAGCAATTAACTTGTAAAGGCCCTTTTGAAATATGAGGAAAATGAAATCTGTGTTATTAACCTTTATTCCAGTCAACCTGTCATTAAGCAGGGTGTGATCACCTACGCATCACGTTTTTGTGCATGACTGAAATTCCCCCAATGTTTTCCTGTTTAACCTTATCAGGTAAATAGATTGTACAGAGATTTATATGAGCTGCAGAACTTGCCCAGGGCAAGTTTAGTGGTCTTTTAGGGGATAACGTAGTAAAATGAGAAATTAGTTTCCTTTTTATTTCACCTCAGCACAGCTGTTTGCGATATTTCTACTACAGACAGTAATCAGTACCTTAGGACCTTTTTCTGGTGATTTCCACTGACGTGATATGTCACTTTCTTGTAAATTGCTGCAGTAAGAAAGCATCTTCCAAGAATAAATGTGACCGTTCCGACATTTGAAGTCAGTAAGATCAAAGATGCATTAAGTTGATCAAAAGGGATAATAAAGAGATTTATCAGAATCAGAATGAGCTTTATTGCCAGGTATGTTTGCACATACGAGGAATTTGTTTTAGTGACAGTAGCTCCACAGTGAGACAGAATGACAGCGACAGGACACAGATAATAAAAAATAAAAATAAAATAAATAATGTGCAAATATACAAAAATGGACAACGTGCCAAATAACACAAACACAATATACAAAACAGACAATTCGGTATGTTCCAGGTATGTTAGGTGCAAATTTGAAATTTAATAAGTATGTGTATTAAATAAAAAATAAAAAGTATGATTGTGTTGTGTGTTTCGTGTTTATTGTTAAGAGTTCAAATGTTCATGAGATGGATTGCATGAGGGAAGATTTATAATGTTGTAAACAGTTTCTATTTCAAATAAATGCTGTTCTTTTGAATTTTCAAATAATCAAAGAATCCTGAAAAAAATGTTGCACGTTTTCTACAAAAATATTAAGCAGTACAACAACTTTTTAACATTGATAATAATAAGAAATGTTTCTTGAGCAGCAAATCGGCAGATTAGAATGATTTCTGAAGCATCAAATTCGGCTTTGCATCACAGAAATAAATTACATTTCAATAAAAGATTATTATTTTAAATTGTACAATTATTTTAAATTAATAATATTTCACAGTATTGCTGCTTTTACTGTATTGTTGATCAAATAAATGCTGTTTTGGTGAGCAGAAGGGACTTCTTTTAATAAAAATTTAAAAAATCGTACCAACTCAAAACTATTGAACGGTGTAAATATAAATTTTCCACAGTTCTTAGACGATACACTTAAACAGACCAGTAGTATGAATTCAATAAATATCTTGTCGTGCAAGATATTTAATGAGATGGCTTTATTATAACATCCACAAGACAGGGTAATAATGTTATTCGTAATACTTTTCCTTTTAAATATCCCTTTAAATGATAATATTGTAATATTTGCTTCAGCTCATAGCATGGAATGGATCTGATTTTTTTTTTTTTTTAAGTGTATCTATTGTTGATATGAAATCTAGATGTCATCATATCGTCATCATCTGGAAGACTTCTTCAGTAAACATGATGGGAATATCCCTGACATTCAAGTTTGACAAACTGCAATCACATACCACTTTTGAATCATGATTATTTAGGGAATCACCTCAAGCAGAATCCTGACCAGAAGGAGCGGCTTACTGTACATTTTTAACGCTTGGTTTCCTTAATGTATAAATCAATGCTTTCCTCATCACACTAAATGATATACATTATTGTTTTGTTGAAATATCCTAAACCAGAAGTCTTCAGTGTCTTGCGTTTCTTCAGAAATCATAATATGCTGATTTGCTGTTCCAAGAACCATTTCTTATTATTATCAATGTTGAAAACAGTTGTGTTGCTTAATATTTCTGCTATAATATTTTTACAATTATTCTTCATTTTCTTATTTTTTAAAAATGAGACAATATGCCTGCATTACTGGAGTGTTGCACTACTGAATACCATTATATTCTCTCTTTTGATTATCATTATATCAGAATGCCATTCTTGTGCGACTGAATCTCAACCGCAGTCTACAGCTGTGTGGGAATGAAACATCTGTCCCGGACTGCTGCCTGGAGCCGCTGTGTCTCCAGGAGACTCTCCTCGTGTCTGCATGTGTGGATGAAACTCCCAAAGCCTCACTCCTTATACAGACCCAGATTTATGCCCAGATCGTCCCCAACAAACCCCCGTCTGGTTAGTGTCTGTTTTCATGTAACTGAATATGAGGTGCT
Organism: Barbus barbus; assembly: GCF_936440315.1. NCBI lineage: Eukaryota > Metazoa > Chordata > Actinopteri > Cypriniformes > Cyprinidae > Barbus > Barbus barbus. Next base: position 5,783,510 of record NC_136733.1, read on the forward strand.
GCAGTACATCCTAGTGGATTTTACTACTGTGGTAATCTTGGAGTACCATGATATTACCCTGGATAATGAGTATTCCTGTCGCTCAAACATTTGCATTAATATAGCAGAAGTAAACTTACAAATGGGGAACATTACGAGCAGTAGAGCATTGCTTAAGTAACAGCAAGGTCATGGGTTCAGTTTCCAGGGAATGCATGAATTGGTCATGTATTTTCCTTGAATGCAATGTAATACCATCATTTATACCATGGTACCACAATACTATTTCATAGAGTAATCATTGTACTTTAATGCTCATATACGATATATAATAATGTCTTTTGTGTGTGTTTTATTTATTTGCAGAAAATAAAACCGTCTTTACCAACCAAGTGTTTGAGCCTCTCGGCCGCTGCCCATGTGATGTTTCCCCAGGCGAGTGTGACATACGCTGCTGTTGTGACCAGGTAATAATTAAAGCATAGACAGCTGAATAACTGTTTCTAATATATCAATACTTTTCATCAAAACCGATTAAACCGAGGTCCTGACTCTCTGTGGTCATTAAAAATCCCATGGTACTTCTCGTAAAGAGTCCTGGCCAAATTACCTCTACTGGCCCTTGTCAATCATGGCCTCCTAATAATCCCCATCCACTTGATTGGCTCTATGACTCTCTCTCCTCTCCACCTGTAGCTGGTGTGGTGAGCGTACTGGCGCCATTGTACTGTGGCTGCCGTCGCATCATCCAGGTGGATACTGCACACTGGTGGTGGAGAGACCCCCCCACATGATTGTAAAGCGCTTTGGGTGTACAGCAATACACAATAAGGCGCTATATAAATGCATCATTCATTCATTCATTTTCATTGGCATTCTGCAGTTAATGATGGGGGGGAGATGCACGTAAGCACCCCTGGCTTAGATTTATAGAACTTTGCGCAGGTTCTGGCGTACGCACGCTTTTATAAATCTGAAAACCTTTGTGCGTACACAAAATCTAGCTTTTGTGCATATGTACACTTTTAGGATGAAACCTACAGAGAGTTTTATAAATGAGGCCCCTGGTTTAGCAACATTTAATAATATTATTAAAGAAAAATTACTTGCAGTGTCACAATTCATTCCAGCTCTCATTAGAATAATATCCCACACTCTTTTTTTATCCATTTTATGTGCACATTTTTACTAAAAAATCATGTTGTTTATGGAAATCTATGATTCATTTCTATGGAATGCTTCATAAAGCTGATCTGAGCTAAATATTAACAGAGGGGAATTAGGAAGTCTAAGGTTATATATGGGTGTTTTTTTGTTTTTTTTCAGGACTGTTCTCAAGAAGTTCTGGGGTTGTTTGCGACTCAGTGTCTTCCTGGACCTTTCGGGGGAAGTTTCAGTCCTGTTCCAGATTATCAGTGCTCAGCTCAGTCCTCTGAAAATGACCCTGATTGGTTCCCCTTCCTCTGTGTCACCCCCCCCTCAGACAACAACCCCTTTCTGGGACTTTTCTACAATGGTGGGACAGTGTAAGGAGAGGAAGTTTTTTTTGGTGCCTTTTGTTTTGTTCATATATTATTACACTTATACACTTGTAATTCGTGCATTATTATTACACTTAAGTAAAATGGACAAAAGTTGTGGGTTTTTTTAGAATTTGTTTATCAAAATACATTGATACATCGATTTTACAGCTCTCCAAATCCTCGCCCATCATTTCAAGACCTGCAGATGACAGCTCCTGTACCTCTCATTAACTACCGCCAGGGGGATCCAATATTCACTAAGGATGACCAGTACTTCACCATCCCACAGGTTAGATGCAGCAACATTGCTAGTGCATGTATCAGTTTATATGAGTGTGGTGCTTTCGTGCATGTGATATAAATATTAATCCCAGTTGTGTCGTGAGCAGAACTCTGGACTGGGCCAGTGTGGGGAAAATGCTCCAGTGGCATTTTTGGAAAACCTTGAGTCTCAGTGTGTTAGGAGGCTGCAGTCCTGTCCACCACCTTCTGATGACCTGAGAGTGGATATTAAAGATGGATGGGGAGGTAGAGAAACAGTATAACATTTTTCTTTCCAATCCTCCTTTTATTATCACAACCAAACACGAGAACATCAAGCACAGATTACAACAACTTTTCAACTTTTCTTATCGGCCCTGTAACAACTCAAGGTTGAAATGTATTTACAAAGGCTTTGCAAAAAGATGCATGCAATTCCTGAACCTGCATAATCAAAAAACAAAAAAAATCTAATATCACTTTATGCAATTTATCAGTGTTTTAAAATGCAACATTACACTTTTAAGGAATAGTGTGTTTATAGTAACTATAGACTCTAGTGGTTATAGTCTACCCTCAATGCTATATGTAAATATGTCTTTCTGTGCATGCATGCAAATACGCATATGTGTGATTGTTTAAATGTTTGCATATGTTCCAGGTATCGTCACAGTCAGTGTTGTGGATGAAATAGCCGATGACCTCAGATTATTTCTGTCAAATTCTCGTGAGCCCATATTTGGTCAGTTGCATGAACATTTCCAGCAGTTTTTAATACTAAGTATATTAAATATTACATCTAAATATTTTGATTATATTACATTTAAAGAGATTTTGATTATTAATGTAGTATACAGTATCAATGATTTACACTATTGTTCAAAGGTTTGAGGACTGTAACAATTTTTTTGAAAGCAATTAATGCTTTTATTGAAGTAAAAAAAAATGTGTGGAATGCGTTTTATATAAAACAAAATATACAGCACAGCTGTTTCCAACATTTTCAACAATGCTTTTTGAGCAGCAAATCAGCATATTTAGAATGAATTCTGAAGGATCATGTGACACTGAAGACTGGAGTAATGATGCTGAAAATTCAGCCTTGCATCACATGGATAAATGCAGTCGCATGCAGTATAAAAGATCCCAAACCTTTGAATGGTAGTGTACATAGCAAATAATAATACAGAAAATATTACTATCATATCTCTTTTAGTGACATTTCTTGACAAGATTGACATGAAATGTAAACTTGGAAACATTTTCATTGTGTAATTATTATATATATTTTTTTAAAGTGCCACAACAGTGTGATGTTGTTGTGGCCTTGCGTTACACTCTTTACTGGAGTGAGAACGGCCTTACTGCCATAACCGTGACACGGACCACTGCGAACATCACCGTACCTGGTGAGTCTCACAATATGACACACCTCTTCACTTCACTGTTTTCTTATGCTCTCCCTATCATTTTTCTCTCTTTCTCTTTTGGCTCCTGTCTAGTATCTTTGACCAGAAGATACTCTGCAGTGTTTGTGAATGGAAATGAAACATCTCAGTCGAATTCTGGCAATCCAGGTTTAAGGAACTCCCATGATTCATCAGTTTGAGATGCTCAGGAACATTATATTAGGTCAGAAAATTATTTATCATGCATTACACTTTTTTTCCCCCTAATGTTTGTACAGGTTACCAGGTGAAGAGGCCAGTGATTGGTGGTATTTTGGTCTCTGATGCAGACGTTATACAGAGGGCCCATATCAATCTCTGGCGACCAGGTAGTGCAGCATATGCATATTCATCAAACTATAAACAAAAAAGCATTATTTTGATTCTGTGCTGTGTCCTCTGCAGGTGGAGATAGTCTGTGCTCCTCTGCTGAACTGAGACCAGCTCTGTTTGGGATCAACTCCACGTCAGGCTGTATGATTCCTGTGAGTCTGCTGAATATGACGCAGTGCAGTCAGTTGAGGTGAGTAACACCACTGAAGGGTTTTGAGCACAATGCAATAGATTCCTGTAGAACAGTTTCATCTGAAAGGGCTTCTTTTGCATGTGGTTTCACAGAGAAACAGTGCGTGACATCCTTGTTGGATTAGTGCCTGCTACACACGTCTCCACAACAGGAAAACCAAACTTTTCCAACCTATCTGACTGGGTCAACATTACTAGTAAGCACTACGTTGTACAATTATCTGTAATATGTACAGTATAATATATCAAACTGTTTTAGAGTCTAGTTATACTTTGTCTTATAAAATGCGTAGTTGCAGGTTTAAATTTCGATCAGACTGTCTACACTACCGGTCAAATGTTTGGAATCATTTTTTAATAAGCATTTTCATTTACATGCACACAAAATCTGCATTCATATGATCAAAATTACAGTAGTATTGTAAAGTATTATTGCAATTTAAAATAACCTTTTTATTTTCATATAATTTGAAGCATAATTTATTAATGTGATTCAAAGCTGATTTTTTTTTTAATCATTACTCCAGTCTTCAGTGTCACAATATCCTGCAGAAATCATTCTAATATGCTGATTTTGTGTTCATTTGTTACAAATTATTGTTGGTGTTCACTGTTCAGTTATTAGAAGGATTATGATTACACTGAAGACTGGAGTAATGATGCTGAAAATTCAGCTTTGTCATCTTACGAATATATTACATTTCAATACGATATGCATCAATAGAAAACATTTTAAATCACAATAATATTTCACAGACAGTATTACTGTATTTTTGATCAAAATGAATGCAGCCTTGATGAGCAGAAGAGACTTCTTTCAAAAACATAAAAAATCCACCTGAAAAAGCTGCTTTAAGTGATTGAATGAAAACGTCTTAGGTTACTTGTGTAACCCTAGTTCCTCGAGGGAACGAGACGCTGCGTCGACGACGCTTTGGGGAACGCCAACAGCGTAACCGGCTCTGAATACCAATCAAATCTGTCCAGAAATGGGAAGGGACGTCACGGGCGAGGTGACGTAATGACCAGCTGGTATAAAAGCACGTGCGGGGAAACCGGCATCAGCTTCTAGAATGAAGCAAGCGCTGGCAGGGATGCCGGAAGTGTGGCTCCGTGACGCAGCGTCTCGTTCCCTCGAGGAACTAGGGTTACACAAGTAACCTAAGACGTTCCTCTTCAGGAACTCGAGCTGCGTCGACGACGCTTTGGGGAACGAGATACCAACGGCTCCAGACTTCCGCACCCCTGCCCTGTGTGTCCAAAAAAAAAGGTGCAAGCTAGGGCAAGAGAACGGAAGAACCTGGAGTGGCTCGCATGTCCAGGCCATAGAAGCTGACGAAGGTCAGAGGCGTGGACCAACCCGCAGCGTTGCAGATGTCCTGGAAGGGACACCTGCGAGAAAGGCCTTGGAGGCCACCACACTCCTAGTGGAACGAGCCCTGACTCCCTCATAAGCCATGTGAATGGCATCCACAATCCACCGTTTGAGGGTCTGCTTGGAAGCAGGCAGACCCCTCTTAGGAGGACCGTAGCACACTAGCAACTGGTCCGTCCTTCTCCACATGGCAGCTCTGTGGACGTACGCGTTCAGTGCTCGCACTGGACACATACGGTTTAGCTTCAGCTGGTCAGGCTCCCGAAAAGGAGGAGGACTTAAGGGCCTGCAGTACGACAGGCTGTGGTGTGACAGCCAAGTCCAAAGGTGGGACCCGGGACCGTACCGGAGGCCTTAGCCTCAGTGCACCACGGAGGAAACGTGTAACTAGGGGTTGTGCGCCTACTGTCGATCCACCCAGAGGGGTGTGGTAAGCAGAAATTGCCGCCACATAGACCTTCAAGGTGGAGTGGGCTAACCCTGCGGAGAGTCGAGCCTGCAGGAACTCCAGCACTGTACCTACTGGGCAGTTAACTGGGTCGAGCTGGCGATCTTCGCACTATGAAGTGAAGAGTCTCCACTTCAGGGCGTACAGTTTCCTCGTAGAGGGAGCTCTGGACTGGAGAATGGTCTCCACAACCTCGGTTGAGAGACCGGAAGCTATCAGCTGTGCCCCCTCAGGGGCCACACTGACAGCTTCCACAACTCCGGGCAGGGCTGCACAAGGGTGCCTCCTGCCTGTGAGAGGAGATCCCTCCTGACTGAAATCTCCCAAGGGGAGCCGTCGAGGAGGAAAATCAGGTCCGAGAACCATACTCGGCCCGGCCAGAACGGGGCTACCAATAGCAGCCGGTGTCCGTCCCGGTGCACTCTCTCCAGAACTCCAGGGAGCAGAGCGATCGGGGGAAAGGCGTACAGACGCAGCCTCGGCCACGTCTGTACCATGGCATCCAGCCCCCTGGGGAGCTGGACGACGTAGAGAGTACCAGAGGGGACATTGCGCTGTCAGTAGCGAAGAGGTCCACCTGAGCCTGGCCAAATACTCTCCAGATCTGCTCCACCACCTCGGTGTGAAGCATCCATTCCCCGGATAACAGCCCCTGCCTCAACAGGGTGTCTGCTCCGACATTGAGATGCCCAGGGATGTAAACAGCTCTCAATGAGAGGAGTTTGCCCTGGGCCCACACAAGGATCTGGTGTGCCAACTTGTACAGGGGGCGCGACCGCAGACCTCCTTGGTGGTTGATGTAGGAGACCACTGATGTGTTGTCGGTGCGAACTAACACATGGTGACCTCTCAGGTCTAGGAGAAAGTGTTTCAAAGCCTGAAACACGGCAAACATCTCGAGCCTGTTGATGTGCCAGGCGAGATGACGACCTCTCCACCGACCTTGGGCAGGGTGGCCACTCATGACCGCTCCCCAACCGGTGAGGGATGCGTCCGTCGCTAGCGTTACGCGGCGACAAGGAGCTCCCAACACCAGGCCCTGGGACAAGAACCAAGGTTGTCTCCACATGTCCAAGGCACGTAGGCACCGCCGCGTGACCTTGATCATGCGAAGCAGGTTTCCCCTCGGGGAGAACCCCTTGGCCTTGAGCCACCACTGTAGGGGTCTCATGTACAGCAGGCCAATAGGTAAAACGTTGGACGCAGCCGCCATCAGACCCAGCAGTCTCTGAAACTGCTTTACAGTGAGTGACTGGCCTTCTCTCACTCTCTCGACTTCTGTGAGGATCGACTCGATCCGAGCAGGGGACATACGTGCCTGCATCGTGGTCGAATCCCACACCACCCTCAGATAAGTGGTTCTCTGTACTGGAGAAAGAACACTTTTCTTGGCGTTTAGTCTTAACCCCAACACTTTCATGTGGGCGAGAACAGCACCTCGATGCTGAACCGCCCTCCGCTCTGACCGAGCGAGAATCAACCAATCGTCGATGTAATTGAGTATGCAGACGCCCCGAAGTCTCAACGGAGCTAACGCGGCGTCCACACACTTCGTGAAAGTGCGGGGTGAGAGTGCTAGGCCGAAAGGAAGTACCCGATACTGGTAAGCTTCGCCCCCGAAAGCAAACCTCAGGAACCTCCTGTGAGAGGGAAGAATGCGTCCTTCAGATCGATCGCGACAAACCAGTCCTCGGACTTGATTTGAGACGCGACCTGCCTGAGCGTGAGCGAAGGGGTGGCGAGCACCTCAGCTCCGCTACGGTCCCGGGCTGAAGAAACTGAGACACGCGCTCGCTGGAGACCGCTGCGCCCTGAAGCACCGTAAGTGGCTGGGTTGGCAGAACGATCTCCTGAGGGCGCTGGAGGGCGGCGATCGCTGTGTATTGCAGCGACCGTTGCTCTACCCCAGCGGGGGCTACCCTCATAGGCCCTGGCACACCACCATCAGGGCCTCTTGGCCGAAGACTGCCGCCGCGTGCCTCGCTCCCAAGCAAAGCACAAATAGCGTTTGCACGGAGGAACACACAGCCTGTATTGCGCCTCACTCTCTCTCCCATACTTGGTTTTGCAACCACGTTTGGACATCATTCACAGACAGACAACGGTAAATATGACTCACAAGACACAGAGCGCTTAGCTGAATGACAGAAAGCTGATGCCGGTTTCCCCGCACGTGCTTTTATACCAGCTGGTCATTACGTCACCTCACCCGTGACGTCCCTTCCCATTTCTGGACAGATTGATCGCTTTCCCCAAAGCGTCGTCGACGCAGCTCGAGTTCCTGAGGAGGAACTATTCTTGCTCTTTTATTTCAGCTTCAGTGCAGAACACCAGTCAGCCAGCAGAGAGCAGCAATGGAGAGTGCTCTGCTGTTCCCACCCACCTCCACATCCACGTGTGGAACGGCATCATGGGAAGTGTGCAGGGTGTGCCTCAGACATTCATCCAGGCAGTGGAGATTAGGTGCAGGACTGCTTCATTCAGCCTTGTATTGTTCTTATCATCTCACTTTCCTGATAGCAAACATGATTGCTTTTCAATAATGTTTGTGATGTCTGGATGCATATACAGACTTTTGATACTTTGAGAACGGTCTGTTTTGCATTCACTCTTTTTCCAATTTTCAGTTTCATAGAAACAGCATGGAGGATAGAGTGTGGTACGGGCATGGTGAACCCATGTTTAAACATAGAGCTAATGCAAAATTTCCCTGTGACCTCGTCTGTGACCTTTACTGACAATCCTCTTATTACTCAACCCCCTAGATCCAGGTGGGTCACATAATTGAGATTAGTGTATAGATACAGTTGCATTTTAATTTCTAAATGTATTTATATTTACAGTTTCAATTTCAAGCTTGCATATACAGCATTATTTCACAAGTCCATATAAGTCATGCAGTCTCATGAACTCTGAAAGTTTATTCTGGAATCTTCTCTGCTGCAGGTTCAGTATTAACTTCACAGAGTTCGACTGTGACAGGAACGATGTGTGCTGGCCCGAGCTGGCCTTCCCTCTCACAAGATACTATACTGGTGAGGGCTTGGATTTTTTATGGTTACTAATAGAATGAGACAGAAAACATTTGACACTATATCATTTGTGTTGGATTCTTTGCTGAAGTTGTAGCACATTCTTAAAATAAGTTATCTCTCATGTTTTGGTATATTTGAATGGTTGATGTGAAATTTTAAAACATTTTTTGTAATTCTTGTGTAGACATTTTTGGGGACAACAAAATATTTATGCTTTAAAAATGTAATTATTCACACTGCAGAACTGTTTAGGTGAGCTGCTCAGTGCCTAAACATACATTTTCTCTTTTACAAAAATGTATAAATTTTAACCTAAAACATTAAATCAGTCTTAAAGTATGAAATAGGCTTTTTTATTTCTTTATTTGTATTTTTTTGCAGGTGAGCCGTATTCCCAGGCTCTGGCTAAAGGTCTCATTCTAGTGTTCTTCTTCATCGCTGCGTCTGTTTTAGGAACACCATGGAAACAAATCAGACAGGCATGGAATACTGCTTAATTATGAAAGAAAGCAAGAGATAGAAAAAGAAAATGATCTATCAAAAATAATTTTATAATCAATTGTAAATAGCTGTAAAGATATTATTTATTTCCCTTTTCTGGTTTGTAAAAAATGTCTTTTATGAATTATGATGTTTTGAAAACTTTTGTAGGTCACATTTATTATGTGCAAAGAACTTTTGTACTTTTTTTTTATTAAATATTGAATACAAAATAAAAAATGCACATGTCTCATATGAAAAAACAATGTTTTGTTTCTTGCACTTCTATATATGTAACAAACTATCACATATTAATAATAGTAACTGATGATGATAATAATAATAATAGCAACAACATTAATATAAATTATTTATAATATCATTATTTTTGTAAGTAAAAACATTATTTAGTTTCATGCATTATGTAACAAACTATCACATAAAATAATAATGATAATTTAGTTTTTACACTAACATATTTAACATATAATGTAACATAATATATTATATATTACATATATATATATATATATATATATATATATATATATATATGTATATATGTATGTATGTACGTGTGTGTGTGTATATATATATATATATATATATATATATATATACATATATACATATACAGTCATGGCCAAAAATATCAGCACCCTTGGTAAATTTTGAAATAAATTATGAAATAAATGTTTTTCTCAAATACACGTTGGACACAATTATTGGCACCCCTAGAAATTCATATGAGTAAAATATCTCTGAAGTATATTCCCATACATATTCACAATTTTGAGCACTCCATGGTGATTATGAACATGAAATTATCCAGCCATGGTTTTCTGTTTTACAGAAATATAAATAGGAGGGAAAACAAAGCCCAAATTCCCTTAATCATCCATTACAATGAGAAACACCAAAGAATATATTTCTGATGTGCAGCGAAAGATAATTGAGCTTCACAAATTAGTGAAGTGGCTTTAAGAAAACAGCTAGAGCAGTGAAAATTCCCATTTCCACCATCAGGGCAATAATTAAGAATTTCCAATCAACAGAAAATGTTACGAAACTGCCCGGAAGAGGACGTGTGTCTATATCGTCCTAATGCACGGTGAGGAGGAGAGTCTGAGTGGCTAAAGACTCTCCAAGGACCACAGCTGGAGAATTGCAGAAAATAGTTGAGTCTCGGGGTCAGAAAACCTAAAACAAATGGTCAAACAGCCCCTACATCACCACATGTTGTTTGGGAGGGTTTCAAGAACAATTCTCCTCGCTCATCCAAAAACAAACTCCAGCATATTCAGTTATCAGACACGACTGGAACTTCAAATGGGACTGGCTTCTATGGTCAGATGAAACAAAAAAATGAGCTTTTTAGCAGCAAACACTCAAGATGTTCCCCATGTGTACAATGAAATATACTGCTGTATTTTTGATGTTGTGGGCCTATATTTCTGCTGGAGGTCCTGGACATTTTGTTTAGATACAGAGCATCAAAAATTATATCGAATACCAACAGATAAAAAAATCAATAAGTGCCTGACTCTGTAAGAAATCTTATAATGGGCCATGTTTGGATCTTTCAACCGTACAATAATCCAAACACAAACCTAAAAAAACAACACAAAAATGGGTAGTAGCAGCTAATGATAATAATCCACTAAAATAATTCCACTAAAGTATATGTAACAAACTATCCAATATAATAATAATAATAGTAATAATTACTAATAAATAAAGATTATGTATTGATTTCCTAAGCCCCCAGCGGTAGAGACGCAGCACAGCTGGTGGGAGGGGCATGAAACATCACTGAGCGCTCGCGGTCTCTCTGTCTCAGTCTATGACTTTGACTCTGGCTGATTGTTACACAGTTATTCCTGGTGGACTCGTGGCGACATGAGCGGAAGAGTTGGAGATCTGAGCGTGAAACAAGCCAACGCTTTGGCTCAGGTGAATTATTATTCTTTTATTCCTGTCAAGAATATGTCGCGGATTTATTTCTCCGGATCAGGCCACACTCACCGCAGATGGAAATCACACTCGTTCTGAAAGCAGAAGAGTACAAAAGTGTTAGTTAATCGCTCTTTTGCTGAGTTGTGTAAATTACGAAACTGCTGAAGTTTGCAGTGTTGCCAGCACGTGAATAGATGTTGCGGATGTGCATGAGCAAATTCTTACTGTGACATTGCATAATTATTCATCTGTTTTCTTAAGTTTCGAGAGAATGTTAAGGATATTCTACCCCAGTGTCCATCCCAGAGTGACCACTTTCTGCTCCGATGGCTGAGAGGTGAGCTACTTCACTCATATTCATGATGCACAGTTAACAATTAGTTGGTTAAATATACATTTTCTGCTTAAGTTGAATGAAAGAGAGAGAGAAAAATGCCCTCTGTTCTATACTAATATACAGTCAGGTCCATAAATATTGGGACATCGACACAATTCTAACGTTTGGCTCTATACACCACCACAATGGATTTCAAATGAAACGAACAAGATGTGCTTTAATTGCAGACTGTCAGCTTTAATTTGAGGGTATTTACATCCAAATCAGGTGAACGGTGTAGGAATTACAACAGTTTGCATATGTGCCTCCCACTTGTTAAGGGACCAAAAGTAATGGGACAATTGGCTTCTCAGCTGTTCCATGGCCAGGTGTGATTTATTCCCTCATTATCCCAATTACAATGAGCAGATAAAAGGTCCAGAGTTCATTTCAAGTGTGCTATTTGCATTTGGAATCTGTTGCTGTCAACTGTCAAGATGAGATCCAAAGAGCTGTCACTATCAGTGAAGTAAGCCATCATTAGGCTGAAAAAACAAAACAAACCCATCAGAGAGATAGCAAAAACATTAGGCGTGGCCAAAACAACTGTTTGGAACATTCTTAAAAAGAAGGAATGCACCGGTGAGCTCAGCAACACCAAAAGACCCGGAAGACCACGGAAAACAACTGTGGTGGATGACCGAAGAATTCTTTCCCTGGTGAAGAAAACACCCTTCACAACAGTTGGCCAGATCAAGAACACTCTCCAGGAGGTAGGTGTATGTGTGTCAAAGTCAACAATCAAGAGAAGACTTCACCAGAGTGAATACAGAGGGTTCACCACAAGATGTAAACCATTGGTGAGCCTCAAAAACAGGAAGGCCAGATTAGAGTTTGCCAAACGACATCTAAAAAAGCCTTCACAGTTCTGGAACAACATCCTATGGACAGATGAGACCAAGATCAACTTGTACCAGAGTGATGGGAAGAGAAGAGTATGGAGAAGGAAAGGAACTGCTCATGATCCTAAGCATACCACCTCATCAGTGAAGCATGGTGGTGGTAGTGTCATGGCGTGGGCATGTATGGCCGCCAGTGGAACTGGTTCTCTTGTATTTATTGATGATGTGACTGCTGACAAAAGCAGCAGGATGAATTCTGAAGTGTTTCGGGCAATATTATCTGCTCATATTCAGCCAAATGCTTCAGAACTCACTGGACGGCGCTTCACAGTGCAGATGGACAATGACCCAAAGCATACTGCAAAAGCAACCAAAGAGTTTTTGAAGGGAAAGAAGTGGACTGTTATGCAATGGCCAAGTCAATCACCTGACCTGAATCCGATTGAGCATGCATTTCACTTGCTGAAGACAAAACTGAAGGGAAAATGCCCCAAGAACAAGCAGGAACTGAAGACGGTTGCAGTAGAGGCCTGGCAGAGCATCACCAGGGATGAAACCCAGCGTCTGGTGATGTCTATGCATTCCAGACTTCAGGCTGTAATTGACTGCAAAGGATTTGCAACGAAGTATTAAAAAGTGAAAGTTTGATTTATGATTATTATTCTGTCCCATTACTTTTGGTCCCTTAACAAGTGGGAGGCACATATGCAAACTGTTGTAATTCCTACACCGTTCGCCTGATTTGGATGTAAATACCCTCAAATTAAAGCTGACAGTCTGCAGTTAAAGCAAATCTTCTTCGTTTCATTTGATATCCATTGTGGTGGTGTACAGAGCCAAAAATGTTAGAATTGTGTCGATGTCCCAATATTTATGGACCTGACTGTATACACATAAATCTATGTTATGTAAAATAATACATAAAAAATTATTATTTTTAGTCTCTGTTTCATAGATATCAATATAATGACAGGCATTGATAAGCTTAATTAATGTAAAAGAATGTGCATGACCTATAGATTGTGGAATGTCTCTAGTAATCATAATATAATGGCAACTATTAAATCAAATCTGATACTGCCTAAAGAATAGAGTTGTATAGAATGATACATTTTTTAAATAAAATGATCATGTCTGTAGAATAGAAGCGCAAAATACAATTTGTTGAATATAATGACCATATGTATAAAGTGTAATCTATAAAACATAACCATATAGAATGATACTATATATAGAGTCGAATCTTACAGAACGATTTGGTATATATAATATAGAATAGAATCTGATGGAATGATCCAGTCTGTAGAATAGAATCAGGTTTCACACGAGATTATAGAAAGAGACATGTCCTGTACTGACTCGTGTTCAGACAGTATGAATCAGTGTAATCGGATCAATGCTGCGTGTGTCTCTGCAGTGAGGAGAGGCAAAGACGAGTTCAGAAACTCCTGGAACTCACAATACATGATAGATTAGGCCTTCGGTTAGAAATGTTCTAAATTGTAAGTTATTTGAATCTTTATGGCTATTTTATTTAGAAATAGAAAGCGCACACTGAAAAAGAAAAGTGGTTCAGATTTAACTGGAGTGCTAGTTAAGTTTAATATTGAAGTTAGTTATGAAAGTTCCTCTAAGTTTATCTTTTGTTCCTCAGTTGAAAGTTGTTTCAGTCGTCTGCTAAATGTATATGGTCTCTAAACTTTTAGCTGACCTTCTAGAGTGGCGTTTGGACTCCTCGCTGGTGGCCTTACAGAGGCTGTTCTTGGGTTTTGACAAAGGCTGTTTTGTGTTTCTGAATGCAGCCAGTCTTCTGCAGGGATTTCTAGGCACCAGACAGAGACTAGATTTTATGCAGGACTACAGATGGAATTGTTTAATTAATTACTACATTCATATAAACAGTGACGCCATCTAGCATGCATTATGGAAGCTCGAAAATGTCATTAATCATGACTGTGACCTGGGTTATTCATATATGCGACCCTGGACCACAAAACCAGTCTTAAGGGTCAATTTCAAAAATGTTCAAAAAGCTGAATAAATAAGCTTTCCATTGATGTATGGTTTGTTATGATAGGACAATATTTGGCCGAGATACAACTATTTGGAAATCGGGAATCTGAGGGTGCAAAAAAATCTTATATATTGAGAAAATCGCCTTTAATATTGTCCAAATGAAGTTCTTAGCAATGCATATTACTAGTCAGAAATTAAGTTTTGATATATTTACGGTAGGAAATTTACAAAATAGCTTCATGGAACATGATATTTACTTAATATCCTAATGATCTTTGGCATAAAAGAAAAATAGATAATTTTGACCCATACTATGTATTTTTGGCTATTTCTACAAATGTACCCCAGCGACTTAAGACTGCTTTTGTGGTCCAGGGTCACATGTACTTCTGCATACCAGTATTACAATTTTTTGTGCTGGGTTAGAGACAGTTGACACATGCACATTTCGTTAATAAAGGCGGAAGTGCCTCGCGAGTGTTGATAAGATAAACACCAGATTGTGAAACGCGTCATTTGAGTTCTGCAGTGATGTGATATGAGTTCACTGCTGTGTAAGATTGAGTGCACAGGTACTATAGTTCATGCGTTTACATGCATACATACTGTTCAAAGGTTTAGGAGCAGTATTTTTTTATTTTCTTTTGTAGGAAATTAACACTTTTTGTTAAGCAAGTATGCTTAAGTTGATCAAAAGTGACAATACATTTATAGTTACAAAAAAATTCTATTTTATGAAAGAATGCTGAAAAAAAGCATTGACAATAATTAGAAATGTTTCTTGAGCTGCATATTAGAATGATTTCTGAAGGATCATGTGACACTGAAGACTGGAGTAATGATGCTGGAAATTCAGATTTGCATCACAGGAATAAAATACGTTTTAAAATCTATTGTAATAGAAGACCGTTATTTTAAATTGTAATTGACAGAATTTTTGATCAAACAGCCTGTGTGAACATAAGAGACTTCTTTTAAAAACATCACCATTTGAAACGTTGACTACTTTAAATGAATGAATGAACTTGCTTTTGAATGGCAGTGTATGTAACTTGCTAAATAAGTCTTATATCACTATAATTTGTGACCCTGGTCTTAAGTGTCAATTTGTCAAATTGATATTTATACACCATCTGAAAGCTGAATAAATAAGCTTTCCATTGATGCATGGTTTATGATATTTGGCCGAGATACAACTATTTGAAAATCTGGAATCTGAGGGTGCAAAAAAATCTAAATATAGAGAAAATCACCTTTAAAGTTGTCCAAATTAAGTTCTTAGCAATGCATATTACTAATCAGAAATTAAGTTTTAATATATTTACAGTAGGAAATTTACAGAATATCCTCATGGAACATGATCTTTACTTAATATCCTAATGATTTTTGGCATAAAAGAAAAATTGATAATTTTGACCCATACAATGTATTTTTGGCTATTGCTACAAATATACCCCAGCGACTTAAGACTGGTTTTGTGCTCCAGGGTCACATTTTTGCTTATACTAAAAGGAATTTATACAAAGCCTTAGCCTCAATATGTGTAACTCATCCTGCACTATTTGTGCAACAAACACGAGCATTGTCTGATACTTTTTCCTAGCGATTAGACACATTTGCTTAATTGTGGACAATAACATGGATGAAAAAAATCCCACAGACTCATTGAAGCCCTATCTAGTGACCAGAATGTCATAAAGATGTCAAGAAACTTGGGGATGAGCCAGTAAGCAAACACCTAGCAACCACCCAGAACACCCTGGCAACTGCATTAGCAACATTCTAAAAAAAACACACCAACATGCTCTGGCAACCACCCAAATTATTGTGACATAATAGCGGTGATTTCTGCACAGGCAAATAATATCAACATACTATGAATAAAAAAAGAAGAATCATTTGTTTGAATGATTTTTGTTAAATTGTGTGTGTGTGTGTTGTGTATTATTGATACATATATAAATTTTTTGTTATATTTATAATAACTAATAATACTAAAAATACAAATATAATCTATTATATATTAATTAATTGTAATATAATTTTTTAAACTTTTTTTATTATGATATTATAAGTTCTACCACTGAGTTTGTCTTTGCTGCTACTGATAGCTAAATTACTTTAATTAATGGTGTATTTTAGAAGAGAAGGCACTGTATCACCGTTAAAAGTATTCATAAGAGTTTGACATAACCATTCCACAAAACACTGAGTGCTTTTGTCAGCTGTGTCACATAATCTTCTTTGAGTATTAAATACTTATGTCTGACTCCATGTCTGACTAATTCTGGGTCAGTTGTGTCTCTAGGCCGGTCAGGTACAGACAAGTGTGATTAGATGACAATAAAACTAATCCACTGACTTTACAGGATTGTGGAAATGAAATTGCGTTGGGTTCAGTTTGTAATGAATGTATTTTGTGTTAATACTTGTTTGAGGATAGGCTTTTCCCTCCAAAGTAAGCCTATCTACATGGGAATATGTTGAAGGTCAGCACACTGCAACCTAACTAGTCTGCTCATGGGTCTGCAGGTCTACAAACTTTCCCTCTTTTCAACTGAACAGTTAATCTGTCACCAAGTAGTAACCTTCAGTGGCACAAGGCTTCCAGTTATATGCAGGTTATCTTGACTGAGTTAAGACACATGAACAGCATGTTTGCTCTTTTTACTGTGATTGTGCCAGTTTATTTATGGATTTTGTCTGTGTACAAGTCTTGTGGTTAAAGATTAGGGTTGGAAACGAATAGTTTGTGGGTTCAAACCCTGCAAGACACTTAAGCTTCCTGTAATAAATTAGTTATAATGGATGAAAAACAGTTACTTTTAGTTTTTCCCTCCACATTTTTAAACAAATCTTTTTTGCAACTTGTCTTTCTTGTTTTACAGCCAGAAATTTCCATCTTCAGAAAGCTGAGGCCATGCTGCGCAAGGTATCACACAAACGTATTTCATTGAGTTTTGCAGTATTTACACTACTGTTCAAAGTTTGGGATCGGTAAGATTCTGTTTTGAAAGAAGGTTATGTTCACCAAGGTGGAAAAATAATATATATATATATTTATACATACAGTATATATACTAATTAAAATACTATAAGAGTATAGTATATAATAGTAGTAGAAATAATAAAAATTTAATTTCTGTGATTGCAAAGCTGAATTTTCAGCAGATATTTTTTTCTTATTATTAGTTAAAAATAATTGTGCTGCTAAATGAAGTGTGAAAGTATTTATTTCAGGATTTTTTTTGATGAATCAAAAGTTAAAGAATAGCATTTCTTTGAAATAGAATTTTTTTGTGATGTTATAAATGTCTTTACTTCTGATCAATTTAATGCATCCTTGCTGAATAAATATATTAAAAATATATATTTATTTAAAAACAATCTTACTGACCCTAAAGTTTATGAACAGTAATGTATATCGTCATATTTAACGTTGCTATTAATTGAGTGTATAAACAAACTCTTGGTATCACTAGTTTAAGTTCACAATACTGAATAATATGGAAGCACGTGTGTAGCAAAATTCAATTTCAAATGTAATATGCAAAATGGCAATGCATTTCTGTATTTAAATTTACATTTTCCTAAACATATGTGCAACATTTAGTCCAAAATTAAAATGAAAATTTACACTTGCCATTTTCTACACTAGTTTTAATATGCAAATTAAAAACATATTTTAAAGCTTTATAAGTTGCAAAATTAAAATGAAAATATATTACCCAAATTGATTAGATATGTTTAACATGTCCAAGCAAAAACTGTAGCAAAATTGTCATTTAAATGCTGTTTTTCCTAAATGCATTCAGACATTTTCATCGTGATACCGCGTGATAATTGTAGCAAAATGCAGTGAGAATTTCAAAATGCATTAAGAGCCAAAGGTGCAGAAAAATGGTGATTTAAATGTCTTTTATTTTTCTTAAATGCATTGACACTTACATATATGACGTTTCAATTGCATTTTTATTAAATACCCCGCGATGAGTATAGTTTCAGTCATTGTGGATTTGAAAATGCATTCCGAGCCGTGCACGCCCCCTACCTGTCAATCATTATATCACGGCGGGGCTCGGCAACAGGACGCACGATAGGTCAATATTCACCATTAACCAAACGCTTTTCACCTGCCTCAACATCTCTCACTGTTTATATTCGGATTGATGTGCATAAGCAAACAGACAGTGCTACTCTACACTTATTTACTACCTTACCTTATATTTTATTACTCTTTTATTTTTATTACGTAAAATAGCATGTGTTCCATGGCACCTGAACTTCACGCGCCTGCCACAACATCTCTTACTGTCCATCGGACACCTTGGCTGTGGCAGCTGCACCTCGATCTGACTGGTGAACTGTCGTCTGGGGCAGGCACAGTGAAAGTGGCAGCGTTTTCTGTATGGTAACGGGCATCGATCGGGGTGTAAACACTGAGAACTCTTGAGGCAGGCACGACGCTTATAGGTGCCACGGGACGTGCGAGAAAAAATAAGGAAACATGTCTACACCTGACGCAAGCAGCATGGCAAAAGACAGCATTGAACCCATTATAATCAGTGATGCTGTCTACAATGGACGCGGCCCGATGCGACATGACAACTGTCGCGTCCGATGTAGACACAGTTTAAGGTGGCAAATAGGTAAATAAGTGTAGAGTAGCACTGTCTGCTTGCTTATGCGCATCAATCCGAGTGTAAACGGTGAGAGATGTTCAGGCAGGTGAAAAGTGTTTTGTTAATGGTGAATATTGAGCTATCGTGCGTCCTGTTGCCGAGCCCCGCCTTGATGTAATGCTTGACAGGTAGGGGGCGTTCTCGGCTTGGAATGCATTTTCAAATCCACAATGACTTAAACTATATTCATCGCGGGGTATTTAATGAAAATGCAATTGAAACATCATATATGTAAGTGTCAATGCATTTAACCCTTGTATGGTGTTTGGGTCTGTGGGACCCCTTTTCACTTTTTGTCAAAAGAAAAATGATACGATTAATTATTTTTTCAAACTCATTGGCCTTGGCTCGTTTTCTGTGAAGTACATATATCAGAACAAATTTTCAATGACCACACACACTGTACACCCCTCCTACACAGTTATATTACATACAGGATGTTCGGGTCCACTGGACATTTTTATCGGGTCATTTTTAATTTCGCAATTTATACAGCTTTAAAATATGTTTTAATTTGCATATTAAAACTATGTAGAAAATGGCAAGTGTAAATTATATAATTTTCATTTTCATTTTGCACTAAATGTTGCACATATGTATGGGAAAATGTAAATTTAAATACATAAATACATAAATACATTTCCATTTTACATATTGCATTGCCATTTTGCATATTACATTTAAAATTGAATTTAGCTACACATATACTTCCATAGAATAATGTGTCATTCTTTAACCTTTGGGCACAGACTGTGCCAAACTGTACTGAAAGAAGAACATTTCTATGAATCTCTGGATGCATTGTGATGAATTTGGGCGTGACTGACCTTCACAATGCCCATTGTACATTACCCAAAGGCTTTAAATGACATGTTGAATAACTGTAATGCAATATGATCACACTAATATTAGGCCCGTTTACACCTGGTGAAACTCTTGTGAATTTCAAAGAGAGGATTGCTGATTTTGTCACTCATAGCATCAGTTTATTGCTGTGTGTTGATAATACTCTCAAAAACAACAACAAAAAATGTCAGTGTTTTTCATAGAAGTCTCTTATGTTCACCAAGGCTGCGTTTATTTGATCAAAAATACAGTAAAAAGAGCAATATTGTGAAATAGTATTAAAAATTCAAGTAATTGTTTTAAATTGTAATTTAATACTGTGATGCAAAGCTGACGTTTCAGAATTTTACAGTCTTCAGTGTCCCATGATCCTTCAGAAATCATTCTAATATGCTGATTTGCTATTCAGGAAACATTTCTTATTATTATTATCAGTGTTGAAAACAGTTTAATATTTTGTGGAAACTGTGATACTCTAACATTCAAAAGTTTGGTATCATGTGACACTGAAGACTAGCGTAATGATGCTGAAAATAAAATAGAAAAAACAGTTTTTACTGTATTTTAAGTCGAATAAATGCAGCCTTGGTGTGCAGAGATGACTTCTTTTTCAAAAACATAAAACGTAATTATTTTAATGTATTTTTTTCTGGGCTGGCAGTTATATTATTAATCTGTAATAATAATAGAAGTATTCATGCAGCACCTTTGACTAGAATGTGTTGCAGATAGCAGTTCTGCAGTCAAGTGTGCTTTTCAGGTTTTAATTAATGAGTCACGTCACTCCCTAATCACAGCTTATGGGCGATTACAGCGTGATCGTTCTATGCTATTGGGTGTTCAAAGTGCTGTTTGTTTTCCAATTGTGTGAGTGATGCTTCTGTAGTCCATGGGTCTTTTATTACAGACTTTTTGCTCACCATCTTGTTGTATCTCTGAACTCTGTTACCAGTATCCATTGAACCTCAGGTCAAAGCACAGCGGTATCTAACTAACACACAGAGACTCATGGCGGCAAATTATGTTATTCAGACAGAACTGATAACGCTGGCAAAGCTTGCTGTGATGATGATTCTCAATCCTGATCATGTAAATACAGTTTTAGGGCAAAAACACAGGCTTGTTTTTAATCATGTGTTGTTTTTCATGTGCAGCACATGGAATTTCGAAAACACATGAAAGTTGACACCATCCTTACGGAGTGGCAGGTGCCAGAGGTATGACGCATTTGTTTTAGGATTAAAGATTACATGTATTTTATATATAACATATCTTTTTTAATATATATATATATATATATTTCTCTGTTGTTCAACGTTTGGGATCAGTAGCATTGTATTATTTTTGAAAGAAGATTATTCTGTTCACCAAGGCTGCATTTATTTGATCAGAAATATTGTGAATATTATTTTTT
The DNA here is from genome assembly GCF_936440315.1 of Barbus barbus. NCBI lineage: Eukaryota > Metazoa > Chordata > Actinopteri > Cypriniformes > Cyprinidae > Barbus > Barbus barbus. The sequence continues at coordinate 5,804,716 of NC_136733.1, forward strand.
AAAGTTATTTATTATTATATTAATTAATAACAATAATAAACATTATTATATATTTTCTGTTTTAATATAGTTAACTTTTTCTCTAATGGCACAGCTGAATTTTCAGCATCATTACCCTAGTTTTCAGTGTCATATGATCCTTCTGAAATCAAAAACATTTGGTATTATTATAATTTTTATTCTTATCAATTTAAAAGTTTGCCATTGATTAAAAGGTGCCATTTAGAATTGACGTTTTAGTATATTAATCCATAAAACAGGCATGTTTTTTGACCTCAAGAATAGAACAGGTGGTTTTTGCTACTGTTCCTTTAAAAGGATAGTTCACTCAAAAAATAAACCTTCTCCTCATCATTTACTCACCCTCATGTTGTTCCAAACCTGTATGAGTTTCTTTCTTCTGTTGAACACAAAAGAAGATATTTTAAAGAATGTTGGGAAACAAAGAATTGCTGGTAGAAATTGACTTCCATAGTATAAAAAAAAAAACACTGGAAGTCAACGGTTAGGTTTGGTTACAAATGTTGAAACTCATAGCGGTTTGGAACAACTTGAGGGTGAGTAAGTGATGAAAATTTTCCTTTTTGGTGAATTATCCCTTTTAAGACTTTGGTGCATATGACCTCTATTACGATGTAATGGCTAACCTGCCCACTCGTTATAAACATGCCCTGCGTCTCAATGTCAGAATCAGAATGAGCTTTATTGGCCAGGTATGTTTGCACATACGAGGAATATACAAATATCCAAATAGGCAATGTACAAAACAGCAAAAACGCAATATATAATATAGACAATTATGTGTGTACAGGTCTGATATGTGCAAATTTGAAATGAAAAAATAAGTATGTGTGGTGAATAAATAATGTATAATAGAGTTGTGTGTTCCGCGTTTATTGTCAAGTGTTCATGAGATGGATTGCCTGAGGGAAGAAACTGTTCCTGTGTCTGGTCGTTCTGGTGCTCAGAGCTCTGTAGCGTCGACCAGACGGTAACAGTTCAAAGAGGAAGTGTGATGGATGTGAGGAGTCCAGAGTGATTTTACCAGCACTTTTGCTCACTCTGGATAAGTACAGCTCTTGGAGACTGGGGAGGGTTGTACCAATGATTCGCTCAGCAGTCCGGACTACTCTCCGTAGTCTTCTGAGGTCAGAATGTGCATACTATCCACCCCGTCTGCCCTAAATAGTATTGAAAATGACTAATATCACATAGAATTTAGGATGGATATTGTGCACATTGGGAAGCATGCATGGTCATTTCTAAATTAACCTTATTTGTGGGTTAGTAGGTTTCAGTAAATATTGTACATAGAGTGGGAAAGGATTTTTGCAATGTTGATGTTGAGTGTATATGCATAATACATCAAACTCTCCATTTAAGAGATTAATTCTGTGATTTACTCTTGATGTTTATGTTTGTGCTCAGGTAATAGACAAGTATCTGTCTGGTGGCATGTGTGGCCATGACCGTGAAGGGAGCCCGATCTGGTATGATGTCATCGGACCTTTGGACCCTAAGGGTCTGATGCATTCGGTGTCCAAGCAGGACTTAATTAAGTCTAAAGTCAGAGACTGTGAGGTTCTGCAGAAAGAGTGTGACCTACAGAGTGAACGGGTAGGTGTACAGCTGTGAGGAATAGTTTAGGGGAAAAACTTTGCAAGTGAGTGTAAAAGCATTAAAAGCATTTTTTTCCTATTTAAAATTGTATATATATTTATTCTATCACCATGTCCCTTTAGGGGCTCTCTCCAATTGCAAAATATGACAAAATAACTGCAGTGTAATTTGTTATGCAGCCCTATACTGTATATAATGAATCAAAATAAAACACAAACTGTGAAATATTTAGTTTACATGCATGCCATGTGACCATTAGCTAACATCAGAGAACTGTAAATATGCAAATATGTAGTTCAATTATTGAAACTTTATCCTAAATTCTCAGGGTGTACTTCAAATAAATATTTGGCATCCAGTAGGTTCAGATGTTTAGAATCCCTTGCACTGTAATAGTAAGTCATTTTGAACAAAACAAATTGAGGCAAAATCATGTAGTTTATTCCAGATGATCACTTTCACCAAAGAATAGAGGTTATAATGAATCATATCATGGTTTTTATATGTATTTAATAGTTTATGTATGTCTGTTTTCTCTATCTTCCCTCCCAGTTGGGTAGGAACGTTGAGTCCATTATTATGGTCTATGACTGTGAAGGTCTGGGAATGAAGCACTTATATAAGCCTGCTATAGAGACTTATGGAGAAGTGTGTATTTTTTTAAATATGTATCTCAATTATTAATATATTGTTTGGTTCTTTCAGTTGCATTAGACTCATATTTATGTCTTTAATGTTCTTTCATAGCTTCTCACTATGTTTGAAGATAACTATCCAGAGGGACTCAAGAGGTTACTTGTCATTAAAGGTCAGTAGTATTTTCCAAACTTTGTCAGTTATTAATTTGGAATATTTCTACAGTTATTTAATAAGCAATACATATTTTGCTTGTCACTGTGATATACTGCTTTTGAAATCTGAATCTCAAGACTGTTTCTGTTGCAGCACCCAAACTGTTTCCTGTGGCTTACAATCTGGTGAAACATTTATTAAGTGAGGACACTCGCCGGAAGGTCGTCGTACTGGGATGTAAGCGAACACATATCTTACCGCACTAATGTTTTTTCAGGGATCCTACGCAGTATGGAAATGTATCAAATTTGACTTTAGTAGTTTCTAGATCTGGATAAGTATGTAAAAAATGAAAACAGAATAACGAAAAATATTTGTGTTTCTAGACCATTGCCACCATTCTGTGTTCTAAAATATAAAATTGGGAATTTTTTCATGTTGCTTTAGTTTCCCAAAGGAATATTCTGGGTATTCATCTTGATTGTGTTCGTACTGTTGGTTTGACATTCTGTCCGTTACCACAGACTTTCAGTGTTTTTACACACTATTTGCTCAGAATTCTTAAAAACAAAGGAAACAGAAAGGCTGTGGTTAGTTTTTAAAATTGATGCTAGGAGGAATTGATCAAACCAGCAAGATTATTGTACAATGCAAACTTTCATTTGAATTATTTGCTGTGAGTTTCCCATTTCCCGTTTTTTGTTTGTAAACGCTGAGCCTCAAAATTCTCAACCAATTCTGTTTCTGTCTTCTTAGCAAACTGGCAGGAGGTTTTACAGAAACACATCGACCCCGAGGAGCTCCCAGCGTACTATGGAGGCAAACTGACCGACCCTGATGGTGACCCCAGATGTAGAACCAGGGTGAGTAAAAAACAAAAGGCACACATCATTCTGAGTGACGTTGACTTGCTAACGAGCTAATGTTTTGGTGTAACTACACAGTTTTTTTTTCTTTCAGTTGAAATTTAATGGCACTTATGATATCAAGGAAGTTGCGAAACCACATGAGAATTAGTCAGCAGTTTCCGTTTTATGAACCTTGAGGTCTAACCCATGTGCAAAACCGATTTCCTCGATTGTTAGAGCGTCCTCTATCTGAGACTTTATTCTGAAATTAGCATTGAAGCACTGTAGGATTCTTTATTTTAGAAATTTAAAGAATTTCTGAGTTTGGTTGTTTATGAAAATGTTTATATCTGTGCTGAACTGCACTCAGACCACCTGTGTAAGTTATTAAGAGGTTTCAGAGAATGTGTTTGGAATTAAATGGGTCATGAACTGAGAAACCAATGTTCCCTTGATCTTTTGACATATATGAGGTCATTGTACTATAAATACATCCTGTAAGTTTCAGAACTTTCTCTTTAGTCTAAAAACAGCTTATATTGAAGGCAGTCTGCCAAACCGACAGCTTGTGAAATGTACCACTCTATGATGTAATAGTGTGGATAAGCACCGCCTCCGCAGAAGAAGATCAACGCCTGCTTCAACATCACTGCCTGTTTAGCCCCGCCCACCAATTCGCGCATGTAGTGTGAATAACAAGAAAGGTCTGCACAGAAACCAAACGATAAAAATGCTCTGAAGACAACAAGACGCTTTGCAGTGCCAAGTTCTGAAAAAACTGTCTTTGCGTTGCCTTCCTTCTGATCCCAAAGAAAGAATGAATGAACTTTATTTTTAATGAAGTTCTGGACCATGTCAGTAAGAACTTGGTCCTTGGTTCACTTCATTTTACCGCAGATTCGTTCACAAACAAGGCACAATTCGACGTGGGATTTTCAGAAAGATTAAAACTGAAAGACAGTGCTGTCGACTATATTGGATCCGTGATAACATTATAAGTGGACCTCAGAGAACAGTACAAAAATAAAAAACAAAGGCAGTTCATGATCCCTTTAAGCAGTAGGCCTACTTCTATATTTTAGCCGTTAGAGTACCTGCACTGTTTTGTGCGTACCGGCACTTCTGACATGTTGCCGGTACTCAGAGTAAAATAGTCAGGGTCTGGGTGATTAGGCTATGATCCCATATATGATTAGAAATGATATAGAAACTATGTAAATCACACTACCCAGGCGGGATCACCTCTCATCTCGACCAATCACGTGAATGAACTCAAGCAGAGTCGGTCTTCATTGAGTGGTGCGCGAGAGGGGAGGCGCGAGGAGTAGTAGAATAATAATTAATTATTGATTACTAATTTGAATCAGTACTTTGTAAGGAAAATCATATCTTAAAATGAAAAGAAGCAGGCTTTTGCAATCACATCATTTTAAACCGCAAACTCCTGGAAAGTCCAAGGATCCAGTGAACGAATTCAAACAGTAAGCTCAAAACAGCGCTAATGCCGATTTTATCAGCGATTACGGAGAGAATAGTGACTTACGACCAGATGTCAGTAAAATTATTCTTTTCAGCGTGTATTTGGCTTAAAAGCAAGAGTGTTTTATAATGAAAGCTGATGCGGTGGTCGATTTAGCGATTCTGAATGGATCCGTATATTAAATCAGGCGATTTAGTGGTCTTTGGCGTCTCCCTGTGGTCCTGTTTGGTATTGCAGCTTGACCTGTGCTAATTTGTATTGACAACTTTTATTTAATTATTGATTGATTGATTGTGGCACTATACATACATTGTGAATTATTAAAAAGTACTTATTTATAAACGGGGGGGGGGGGGTTGGTGAGTTTTCTTTTTTTCCACTTCAAGCACTGGCTTTAAGATAATTTTTCAGTTATGTTTATATTTGGGACTTTTTATCTCTCAGTTCTTTTTCCATTTTTCTCAGTATTCTAAGTCTGCATCTTGCATCTTTTTTTTGTTTCTGCCATGAAGAAAATAAAACTGGTAGTTGCATCTTTTTATCTCATGATGTTTTTTCTTGCAAATGTGAATTAACATGCTATTATGACCCCCCCCCCCCCCCCCCAGTTTATATCTCGCAATTCAGCATTTTTTCTCAGAAGTTCAATAAAAAAGTCTGATTGTGAGATTAAATAGTCACAGTTACCTTTTTTGTCCCTTGGCTGTAATAATCTTCCATAGTTTTTAGTATGTTTAGATATTTGACTAAATATTTAATTATTTATATAAAACAAACAAACAAAAAGGTTAATTGTACAGTGTATATACAGGGTCCAAAATTAACCACCAGCCATCAAAATGTGACAAAAAATTTGCTGGACAGTTTTTTTTTGTTTTATTTTAAATTACAAATACTGTAAATCATGGTCTAATTCACAGTGTAGTAAAAAAAAAAAAAGATTAGTCAGAGATATTAGCAAATCAAATCAGGAAGATACAGTTGGAGTAGTAACACAACCTAATTTACCATCAGCAGTTTAGCAGTTGTTTCTTGTAATCGCAAATCTGGATCTTCATTTGGGGATACAGTCTTGCTGTTAAACCACCGAAATCTAAATACGAGGAACAAGATGACAGTTTCATGAGAATTGGCATCGCAAAGTTTCACTGGCTTGTATATGATGCTATAAGAGACATCATGATCTACTACAAATGTATTAGGGAAATAGCTTAATAATTCCAATTAAAAACATAACAATAATCCACAAATAATCCATATGAATCCACTGCAGTCCATCGATTAAGCTGCATGTTTGTAAATAAAATTCATTTATGAAGATGTTATTAACTTCAAACCATTGCTAGGTAATATTGTATATTATATTATTATACCTCTATCTGTTGCTTGAGGTTGAGTAAATGTTCAGTAAATTTTATTTTTAAAACTTTTCCTTTAAAACCGTGATATTTTTGTGTTCATATGACAAGTGCCACAAAAATCACCAAATTCTTTGCCATTCTAATAAATTACAATTTAAAAAAAAAAAAGTATAACATTGAAATTCTTCGATCTGAAATGACCAAAGACCACCAGAGGGTTAAATTTCTATTTCTAAAATGAATTCTGTGCTAGTGCACGTGTAGGATTTAAAACATGAATCACATTCAGCGTTCTGAACTGAGGCGTTTTATGTCTGTATGTAGATACACAGGTAAAGCCGGTGTCCCCTTCTGGACTGGAAGTGCTAAAAAGGCCTCGGAAGACTCAAAGTGGACGGATATTTAGTTATTTAGTTACAAATATTTGTAAAACTGAAAGACTTATGGAAATCACAGAACAACAGGCTTCTATTGGAATGTCTTTACTCAAGGATGTTTTATGGAGTGAGTAATAAGATTGTGGCTAAATCCCAATTCACATGCTTCTACTATACAGTACAAAAATATGTACTTTTGAGTGTTTAATGAGAAATTATGCGAGTGTTAGCATCTAAATATTTCCCTGTACTCACTAAATTCAATGACCTAACATCAACTTTATAAATGATGTTCAGTACTCTTTATTTTCATTTTTTGACACATTTCTGAATGAAATGGAATATTCAACAACAAAACTTAATATAAGACTAGATTTTATCCACCTTTAATTATATTACACTGCTGTTCAATAGTTTGTGGTTGGTGAGATTTTTTTTTTAAAATGTTTTTGAAAGTCTCTTATAGGCTCACTAAGACTGTATTATCAAAAATACAGAAAAACTGTAATATTATGTAATAGAACCCCCCCCCCCCCACACACACACATGATTGTAAAGCGCTTTGGGTGTATGGCACTACACAATAAAGCGCTATATAAATGCATCATTTATTCATTCATTCATTCAAATATTATAATTTTAAATAATATTTTTTATTTAAATGTTTTAAAATAGAAGTTATTCCTATGATGTCAAAGATGAATTTTTGCAGCCATTCCTCCAATCTTCAGTACCCTTCAGAAATTTGATGTTCAAGAAACATTTCTTATTATTATAATAGTTCAAATCAGTTGTGCTGCTTAATATTTTTGTGGAAATTGTGATATATTTTTAGCCGCCTTTGATGAATAGAAAGATTTTTTTAGCTTTTAATTAAAATAGAAACTATTTTACTGTTTTGGAAATCATAACATTATACTTTTTTACTGTCGATTTTGATCAATTGAATGCGTCATTGTTAAATAAAATATATATATTTTTTTAAACAACATTATTTGGGATGCATTTACCATAGAATGTATAGTATGTGAATTGGGATGTTGAGTCATTTAATATGCACCATTATCTGTGATTTTGAGTGTCTACATTTGTTTCTGTGTATGAAAATAATAATGTGCATGAAAGTGCATCATTTTGAGTGACGGTGCATTTGTCAAACATCATCTTTATATTTGAGTCTGTGACTCCAGACAACGTGACCTTAACTCTTTATAAAGTGTCTGATGTTAATGTTGTCTAGTTTGTTTTCTTATTGTTTTTAGTGACAATTTAAACTCTTATTTCTGTATTTTACTGGATTTTGAGCTTTTGAAAAGAATAAACATGAACACATCTGCAGGCTGTAATTGTCCAACGTTTTTCTCTTCAAACTCTTCAAGTAGAATTCTCGGCCTATATGTAGGATAATCAATCTTCAACGGTACTTGTAAAGGCAGTTTGTGTTCCTTATTAAAAGCCATTTTAATTTGGGCTCCTTTCCTGTCTGTTTTTTTCCTTCTGTTTTCTTATTTTCCATAAAATGCTTTACTAATGTTAAAATGTCAGGTTTTTTTTCTTTTGCACTCATGATGCTTCTGTAAGTTTCATCCTCCTTTGTTTTTTTTCTTTTCATTTTCAGTTCTGATTATTACCAATTATTCTCAGCTAAGCACGTTAAAAGAAGGTTTCTGTTCTGTTTTGTTTTTTTTCAGATTACATTCGGATCAGAGATTCCCAAGACCTACTATGTTCGAGACTCCATTAAAGTGGACTATGATCAGTCTGTGACTATTGGCCGTGGCTCATCTCATCAGGTGGAATATGAGCTACTTGCACCAAACTGTGCGCTAAGGTGAGCAATCTGAGGAAACACAAAAACGTGTTTTTTTTTCTAAAACTAATACAACACAAAAACACTTTCTGAAACTGGTAATAGACTTGGAGTTTTCCATGAACCAGTCACTGATCCATGACATCAAATGTGCTGTAAAAAAGGTTATTTTTGGAAAACGATGCATAAAACTACCAAAACCTTAAATGCAAAACTAGCTAACCAGCAACGCTCTCTCTGCATGGGACATGCATTTGGCTTTACAAACTTTGGGTTGGAAAGGCCTGGGTTTGGATATAATTTTGTGGTAATTACATTGACAAAACATTAAAAACATTTTCAGCAACTTTCATGATTGATCATGAGCATTAAAGGGGACATAACCTGAGAAAGCAAAATTCCCTTGAGATTTTGACAAATAAGAGATCATTGTACTATAAAAGCATCTTGTAAGTTTCAGAACTCAAAACTTTTTAATTAGTCTAAAAACAGCTTATATTGAAGGCAGTCTGCCAAAACAACAGCTTTTGAAACATTCTACTCTATGATGTAATAGTGTGGATAAGCACCGCCTCCGCAGAAGATCATCAACACCTGCTTCTGCATCACTGCCTGTTTAGCCCTGCCCACCGATTCACATATTTGGTGTTTATGAGAGAATTGTTTATTTGTTTTTGACCTAAATCACAGCTACAGTACGTCCATCTATGAGGAATGTACACTGTTAAACATACACAACTATTAGCCAGTCATAGCAGTGGGCGTTTACTTGCGAGTCTACAATCCGCCACACCTACTCAAACAGAGCGTTCTGATGAGGGGGGTTACAGGACAGGACAGAAAATAGCCTATTCTAAATTGTTTTTTTTTTTATTTCATTATAATGTTATCAAGATTATTTAAATCTTGATAACATTATAAGTGGATCTAAGTGTTCCAAAGATGAACAAAGCTTTTACGGGTTTGGAACGACATTTTCATTTTGGGGTGGAGTAACCCTTTAAATATTAAAGGAGTAGTTCACTTCCAGAACAAAAATTTACAGATAATGTACTCACCCCCTTGTCATCTAAGATGTTCATGCCTTTCTTCAGTCGTAAAGAAATTATGTTTTTTTAATTTTAGGATTTCTCTCCTTATAATGGACTTCTATGGTTCCCCCGAATTTGAACTTCCAAAATACAGTTTAAATGCAGCATCAAAGGGCTCTAAACGATCCCAGCCAAGGACGAAGGGTGTTATTTAAAAAAATGTACAATTTATATACTTTTTACCCTCAAACGCTCATCTTGTCTAGCTCTGCGTGAATTTTTGAATGCAGCTTCAAAGAGCTCTGATGGGTATGTCGAAAAACTCCCATCTCATTTACTCCTCCAACTTCAAAATTGTCCTAAATCGCTGTTTTACGTTTTTTTTAAAGGCCGATTGACCTTCTTTGCATGTTCATTTTGTAAGCACTTCTGAAGCGATGTAGGACGATTTTGAAGTCGGAGGAGAAAATGAGATGGGAGTTTTTCGACATACCCGTCAGAGCTCTTTGAAGCTGCATTCAAGAGCTCTGATTAGGCCACGACTAGGCCTAATGGTTAGAGAGTCGGACTTGTAATCCAAAGGTTGGGGGTTCGAGTCTCGGGCCGGCAGGGATTGTAGGTGGGGGGAGTGAATGTCCAGCGCTCTCTCCACCCTTAATACCACGACTGAGGTGCCCTTGAGCAAGGCACCGAACCCCCAACTGCTCCCCGGGCGCCGCAGCATAAATGGCTGCCCACTGCTCCGGGTGTGTGTTCATGGTGTGTGTGTGTGTTCCCTGCTGTGTGTGTGCATGTTGGATGGGTTAAATGCAGAGCACGAATTCTGAGTATGGGTCACCATACTTGGCCGTATGTCACTTCACTATTTAAACTGCATTTTGGAAGTTCACACTCAGGGGCACCATATAAGTCCATTATATGGAGAGAAATCCTGAACTTTTTTCCTCAAAAAACAAAATTTCTTTACATCTGAAGAAAGACATGAACATCTTGGATGACAAAGGGGTGAGTACATTATCTGTACATTTTTGTTCTGGAAGTTAACTACTCCTTTAACCTTTTGACCTATTAAATAATAAAATGTTATAAATTATTAATTATTTTGGTTTATTCATCCTATCAGTATATGAGTATAGACATATGGTACCGCTGCATCAGCTGGAGAGCTTCACGTTACAGGAACTCAGTCTATGTGTGATGCTCTACTCTCTTCTTCAGATGGCAGTTCACCTGTGATGGTGCTGACATAGGTTTCGGTGTCTATAAAAAGAAGAAGATGAGAGAGTGGATGAAGGCCAGTGAAATGAAGGAAATTGTGCCAAATCAGCGTTACAACGCACACCTGGTACCTGAGGACGGATCCCTCACCTGCCCAGAACCAGGAGTGTGTAAGTACAGACTTACAGGCTTTATTTTATATCACCAATTGAGATGAACATTAAACATGCATGTGGATTTACTGAATTTGGTTTTATTCAGATGTACTGCGATTTGACAACACATACAGCATCTTCCAGTCCAAAACGGTCAGCTTCACAGTGGAGGTCCTCCTACCTAGTCAAGTCAACCAATCAGAGCGTTAGATATTATGGCAACTAGCAAGCAGACAATATATATGACATTTTATACAGTATATCTGCTGTACTATAAAAGGAAAATATTATAATAATCCTGCTTTTGAAAATGAGCATATGTACATTAATTGAACTGACTAATCACTTCATTAAAATGGTGGGATGAAATGGACTCTTCAGTGATCGATGTGCAATGACAGACTGTTTCATCCACCAATATATCTGGATCCTGACTTCAATGTCAGTGTTATTCTTTACATTACATTTGTCTAAGATGTTATCAAGTTGATTTATCATATATTAATGAAGTGTTGAGTTTATCAGTGAGCTGTGGTTCATCAAGTGTAACAACTGTTGCAAATTACTAGACTGAAACTGTCTTGGTATGTATTATTTGAGCTTACCCTTGTGTGCCCTCTTTATGATTGCCTTAACTAATGTTCTTGAACTTTCTTTATCTGTTTAGTTCCTTTTGATCATGAATTCATTTAGATAATGAACTCAGACGAGTCTGCACAGTTTTCCCTCAGAATGTGGTAAGAGGTTAAATTATTACCTCATTTTATGTTGTTGATGCACACAAATCTGTGAACCTTTTGAAATATTTTGTTTACAAAGAGCATTTGACTTGATACAGAGTATGATGTCGACATGTCATGGGTGGTTTGCGTTCTTTTTAATCCTTTTTTTTATTTAACTAATTGATGTAAACTTTTCATTGTAAGATTTTATACCTCAGGTCTTTGTGTTTACAGTAACAGTGCTTGTATTTGATTCCAGCAACATGCATCTGTTCTGAAAGTGGCCACATTGTATTTTGTCTGATTTGTCTCTTTTGGTTTTGAAATATTAATTTAATTTATAAGTGATATTGTTTTGATTTTGATTAATTAACTAATTAAACATATACATTACAATAGCAAAAACAATCCCAGTTTTCATGTCTTTCTGACCTATATTTATGCATACTTTTAAACAATCAGTTACCATGCACAGACTAAATCTATTGGGGGGGGGGGGGGGGGGGGTCTATTTTTAAAGCATGGTTATGTTAAGCATTTTATCAATGTGTGATGTAGTTGTATCTGATGGCTCCATCTGTTGGTGAAACATGTAAATTCTTTATAATGAGGTCAGTAGTTACATCTTTGCCCATTAGAAGGTGCCATTAAAATGGAAATCTGTCTTATAATAAACTAACACATACAAGCACATTCACATACATAGACACTCAATTTAAATTCTAATAATATTTCACAATATTAGTGTGAATAGTTAGTTTGCACTTAAAATAAAAATACAGCCTTGGTGAGCATTCGAGACTTATTCTTCTTCTAAGTTTGGAAATCTTTGTGGTGCTTAAACAGTAATCTATTATATTAATTTAAAGGCTCTTAAGACCACCAAGACTGTTTTTCAAAAATACAATAAAAACATTACTATTGTGAACTTCACAAGTTACATAAAAAGTCACATACACCTTACATAAAAAGGTAGATTGGTCTAATCTGAGTATGAAAAGTAAGATTGATTACCATTTTTACTGCTAAAAGTGCTAATAGTTGGTCAGATTATGGTTCTTGGTCTCAACATGTCATTGTATATGTAACAGGCACCTGTGCTGAATTTGAAGTGAAGTGAAGTGACATACAGCCAAGTATGGTGACCCACTCGTGCTCTGCATTTAACCCATACAACGTGCACACACACAGCAGTGAACACACACACACCGTAAACACACACACCCGGAGCAGTGGGCAGCCATTTATGCTGCGGCGCCCGGGGAGCAGTTGGGGGTTCGGTGCCTTGCTCAAGGGCACCTCAGTCGTGGTATTGAGGGTGGAGAGAGCGCTGGACATTCACTCCCCCCACCTACAATCCCTGCCGGCCGGAGACTCGAACGTTGTACTGCTTAATATTTTGTGGAAACCGAGATACATTTTTTTTTAATTCTCTGATCAATTGACGTCACTACATCGTCTCAATAAAAAAATACATTTTATATGTCAATTTAGATTTGTTTGTATAGTAATATAACATAATATAATATTAAAATATACAGTAACTGTATTTTTAAATACAACATTGGATTATTGAATTTTTTTATTAGCTAGTAAACTAGTAAAAACTACACATTTTGAACAATTATAGTTTTAAGCGTTGTATTAGCAGTTAGTTAGTATTCTACACTCTAAGAAAATTCTGTAAAAATAGGGCACAATCTACTGTTAATGTGAAGGAATTTTAAGTATTGATTTTTCACAGGTTTTTTTTTTTTTACCTGAATTTTAAATTACGCATTGTATTTTGTGTTTTTGGGGTTGAATGAATGAATGAATGATGCATTTATATAGCGCTTTTATTGTGTATTGCTGTACACCCAAAGTGCTTTACAATCATGTGTGTATGTGTGTGTGTATGTGTGTGTGTGTGTGTGTGTGTGGGGGGGGGGGGGGGGGGGGGGGGGGTCTCTCCTCAACCACCACCAGTGTGCAGCATCCACAGTACATCAGCACCAGTGCGCTCACCACACACCAGCTACAGGTGGAGAGCAGAGCGTGATAGAGCCAATCAAGTGGATGGGAATTACTAGGAGGCCATGATTGATAAGGGCCAGTGGAGGGAATTTGACCAGGACACCGGGTTACACCCCTACTCTTTACGAGAAGTGCCATGGGATTTTTAGTGACCACAGAGAGTCAGGACCTCGGATGAAAGACAGTGCTTTTTACAGTATAGTGTCCCCGTCACTACACTGGGGCGTTAGGACCCACACAGACCACAGGGTGAGCAATTATCTCACTAACACCTCTTCCAACAGCAACCTAGTTTTCCCAGGAGGTCTCCCATCCAGGTACTGACCAGTACTCAACCCTGCTTAGCTTCAGTGGGCAACCAGTTGGGCTGCAGGGTGATATGTCTGCGGCTGTGGGGTTACAGAGCTACAATGGATAATGAATAATGTCCTGGAAAATTACTAGCACCTTCATTTTTCTAGATATTTTTCTTACAGTGTACTAACTGATCAACAATCACAGGTACAAGGTGTATCATAAATGAACAATTATTCAATATTATTGTTAAATTGAACAATTGCAAATAGCAGCTAACTTAATGAATCTGCTAGGCAATTTTTTATTTCCTCTTGTGTAGTTTAGATGGAAAATGTGTGCCTCGAGTCACCTATCAAAAGTTTCTAAAAATTGCCAAATAAATTTTAAAAATGGCTAAATTTGTTGCTAGGTGCTTTTGGAATAAAAAGTTGCTAGGGTGGTGTGAAAAGTTGCTAAATTTAGCAACAAAATTGCTAACTTTTTCAAACAGGCGTCGCGACGGCCTCCCTCTTAGGGGTCCTCTAGGTGGAGACTGGATTTTTCAAGCCTTTATTCTTACCTTCTGTGCCCCGTGGTGACACGTGTACACGTTGATTGAGTATTTTATCAACTGAACGTGTTTATTGTACAAAATATGGACAAATGATTAAATACGAAAATACCTAAAATAGTATCATAATAGTTATAAGGGAGCATGGGTGACACCTAGCTGATCTTTTTGGTATTACACGTGTCCTCGGCAGGTGGAGGCCTTATTCTTTTCTCTTTTTTCTCTTTTATTTAATGTAATCAACACAATAGATTGCGTGAATAGTAAATCAAGGCACAATACATTGAGACAAAAGTATAAAGAAGAATCCAAGCAGCTTTGCATGCTTGTTTATTCATTTATTTCAAATGTGGAATTTTTTTATTTTTTTATTTAAATATTTTACTGGTGCATTACTTATGACATGTTGCTAGTTTTATAAAGTTTAAGTTAAAGTTTTGAAAGTTTTATAGCATTTAAATACGTTAAAAAGGTATGTACAGGTTACTGTAAATTGTAAACACGGTTTCTTGTATATTGTCATTATCCATGTGCATATGTTTAAATAACTGTTGATTACATTCTGTTGCTTTTACAAAAATAAAACATTAAACACACTATGTGGTCTTTGTCTGCAGCATAATGCTATTAAATGCTGCTTTTTGTTAAGCTTTTATTTTGATTTTTTATTATATATATTTTTTAAAAACAAAGTACTAATATTGAATTGCAACTCAAAGAAAATGATGCTTTATTTTTTATGAGTATACTGTTGATTTCAAAATATGGTATATTGGGAATTTACTCATCATATATGGAAAATTCTTTATTCACAAATGTAAATGGGCAGTGAATAAAAATAAGTCACTTCCTGTATACGTTAAAAGAAATAAGAAAAAACTACTTTGAAGCCTTTAATCTTTTTTTTTTTTTGTTATATATAATTTGAAATTATTTGTGCTTGTTTACTGACATGTCATTTTCTTCTTGCTTTTCCTATTTAATTTTCTTTATAGATTTAATTTAAATGTTATTGCCCTTGTATGTTCTTTTGTAAAAAAAAAAAAAAGAAAAAACCCAGTCGCTATAACAAGTTTTGATCAGGCATTTAAAACAGCTACCGCCTGGGTCCTGAAGGAGACCCGATCGCGGGTGGAGACCGGAGACTCGATTTCTCGCGACTGCAGCAACAGCTTCATTCTCAGGTCGGGAAACTGACAACAAGCGAACAGAGAAAAACAGAGAGAAATCTGCATCCATCCTGCCGAGTTTCTCTATCCGGTGGAAATATATCGATATATGTGATCTGAAGCGACAGTCATACGTTCAATCGGTGAGTTATTAGCGCGCTCTGTGCGGTTATTCGCGGGTTTGGGGCCGGTTTGTCGCAGGATGTCTCAGTGTTTGTGTCGCTTTGTTCTGAGCAGCAGCCATTTTTAATCGGCTCACACATCAACAAGTCCCCAGAAACCCCTCATTAACGCAATGATTACTCATTATACCAGGCGATGTTAATTAAACACCCGCGCTGCTGCGTTTTCTGTCCCGGTTTGAGGGTCGTTTTGTCGGATCTGGTGGAGTTTATACAACAGAAGCGGCTCGAGGCTAATGTCAATAGCATTGCTAAAGCCCTTAGAGAAGTCTGTGAAAATCGCTCTCGTTATAGTAAATATCGTTATTTATCAGCTCTCACGCTCGTGTTTACAGCCTCTAGTGTGTGATCGTGTTGACTTGGTGTGTGTGAAATGAGCAGTTTGTTTAATAATCAGGCGGAAGAGCCTCTGTTTACATCTCATGCTAGCTATACATTCACAGTTATCGTTGACAGATGTGTTAGCTTCGGAGTGTTTCATATTACATTAATACATCGCGTTGATTTTATAATAATCGCTTGTAAGAGCTCAGTTAACGTGTCAGTATTTCTCGGGGTTTTTTCGTAAAGATGTGCATTTCTCATGAGAGCAGATTTTATATCTCTGTCATGATTAATCTGAGTTTGGCACTGATGGTGATGATGATGGTCTCTTATAAGTGTGAGCTGTGCATCAGCCATTTTTGCAATTAGATAAGCAAGTACTGAGTAATATTAATAACATACACTTAGGGTTAGGATTTGGTTCAGGGTTAGTTGCTTGTAATTATGCATATCTTTCTGTTATTATTATATTAAAGGTGTGTAAGCTGAAACAGACATTGTAAAATATAGTGTTACCTTTTTATTGAAGGAGT
Source organism: Barbus barbus (assembly GCF_936440315.1). Lineage (NCBI taxonomy): Eukaryota > Metazoa > Chordata > Actinopteri > Cypriniformes > Cyprinidae > Barbus > Barbus barbus. The sequence continues at coordinate 5,821,201 of NC_136733.1, forward strand.
AGTTAGCCCAAAAATGAAAATCTGCAGAAAATGTCCTCACCCTCAGGCCATCCAAGATGTAGATGAGTTTGTTTCTTAATAGGAACAGATTTGGAGACATTTAGCACTTGCCCATCAATGGATCCTCTGCAGTGAATGGGTGCCGTCAGAATGAAAAACATTTTACGCAAGTAATCCACACCACTCCAGTCCATCAGTTAACATCTCGTGAAGCCAAAAGTTGTGTGTTCGTAAGAAACAAATCCATCATGAAGGTGTTTTAACTTTAAACCGTTGCTTCTGGCTAAATATGATCAATAATCCATAATAATGCTTCTCCAGTCAAAAAGTTGTCTGGTCTGAATCAGGAGTAAAATCTGCATAGATCAAACACCGTATACAGTCCAAAACAGCTCTAAACAAATATGTGGGTGGATTTTGATGTGAGTGACAACTGGGGATGGCCTTTTTCATTGGAGGTAGCTTTTGGGTTCACAAGATGTTAGTTGATGGACTGGAGTGATGTGGATTATTCATGTTGTGATGAACCGGTATTGCTTTCCTCTGAAGAACACAAATCAAGATATTTTCAATGAAACCTGAAAAATATCTATCCCTCCATTGAAAGTCCATGTAACCCAAACTTTGATGTTTATAAAGACATTGTAAACTTAATATAAGAATGAAGTGGTTTCATCTTCTGAAGAGACACAATAGCTTTAATGCGAACAATTCAATTTAGGCTTTTATTCACATATGAACATTGTTCTCTACACATACAGTGAGATCTTCAGATATGAGAAATAGAAACTCTGTGTGCTTTCTTGATCCATGAAAACAACCCCAATTGGTTCTTGAGCTTCTGTTAACTATACATGATGTGCATACTTTAAGATGTCTTGAACATGTATGTTTCCCTTCTGCAGAGCTCATGCATGTCATTTTAGGTCACTGTCGCTGGTGTGCATCCAGCAGAGCATGTCTCAAAGAGAACATGCTTCCTCACTGAGACAGCAGGACACTGTTCATGTGAATGTTGATTTCACCTTCATCACCAGTCCAAGACTGTCTGAATGATCCCTGTGTGGTTTTTTTGCTAATTGAGGTTGATCGGAGTCATTATTCTGTCCAAGATTGTGTTTTGTTGTTGACTAGCTTTGAAATGTGTCTGAGCCGCATCCCCTTGTGCCTGGATGGAAAGATGACGTTTCTGTGGCTTAGAAACGATTATTCATCACAGTTCAGAGGATGTTTTGGAGAGACGTTGGTTTTTCTGCTAACAGTCGTGTCATTGTGTGTGCTTCTCCACAGAAACAGACGGTACTGAGGAAGAGGTGCAAAGAAAAATTTCCATACTCGATGACATTACATCGCAATGTCCGATCGTTTGGGGCAAATAACCAAGTCCAAGGATGGGAAAAGCAAGTATTCATCACTCAGCCTATTTGACAAGTACAAAGGGAAGTCAATAGAAACTCAAAAAACCACAGGTGAGACTCAAGCACTCCATATTCACATCCATATTCAAGTGCTTGTGGAATTGATGCAGACAGACTGCCATGTAAATCTGAAGTTCATTTGTTGTGTGTGTCGCAATGTTTGCTCTGCTTCACACACTGAAGCATGCGTGATGCTCATCTGTGTTTCACTATATGAACTTGTGAAATTCATCTGAGAATCATTTCACCGGTTCATTTAAGAAAACTGTCAGCAGATACACAAACTCAGAGATCTTACAACCCACTGTAATAAAAGTTCAGAAATATACTTCTATTGCACAGTAGAATGAACTTCTCAAAATATTAATACAGGTCATTTAAAAATGATTTATATTTAGGAATATCACAATTTTGTATCCATGATCAATTTAAACGGTAAACATTTTGTGCTGCACTGTTTGCTAAAAATTGAAGGAATTGTATATTTAATTTGATTTAAAATATAAAAAAAAACATAAAAAAAGTTGTATGCATTCATTTGATTACCCCTGTTTTTGATGCTGTATTAAATCATAAAACCAAAAATGTTCTGTGACAACACACAATTTCTGAAAATGTAAAACATTTCTTAGGGCACGGTTTTTGTTTAAATTAATACATAATCAAATTGTTAAAGTTTTTAGTTTGTTTGATTTAGTTATTTTGTTTTTTAAAATTTAAGTAAACCATTGAAATGAAATCCATGAAAATTAAAACTAAAATCATGTAATCTGATTTCATACAGCCATGCTTTAAATCTCAGATTGCTGAAGCAGATCTCGTGTGTTAACCATAATGTGCCAGTATTTGTGATGTATGTACACATGTCACTGATTTCACACCTCTCTCTCTCTCTGTCACCTGCAGTTGTTGCACGACATGGTTTACAGAGTCTTGGCAAAGTGGCCGCTGCCCGGCGCATGCCCCCTCCCGCTCACCTGCCGAGTCTGAAGTCTGAGAGTAAAGGAAACGATCCCAACGTGTTTATCGTGCCCAAAGACGGTACAGGATGGGCAAACAAACAGGATCAACACGATCCAAAGAGGTCAGAGCCAACGCCGCTGCAGCATCAGCAGTGCTGTCCATCACGCTCACTAAAACATCACTGTGTGTGAAGTGAATTGAAGGACAGATTGTGAGCCGTAGAGTGCTTTTCCTGTCTGTGTGTGTCAGTTTGTACAGCAGATGCGTCTGCAAGTCACACTGATTGTTGTGCAGAGCAGCTTATATTAAGAGAGGCTTGTGTGCAGAGAGAAAGAGAGATGCTCATCAAAGTGTTGGTTGCGTGTGAGTGTTTGGAGTTAATGAGGACATTACAGTCACTCTGTGTTGCTGTGAGTTTGTCTCATCCAGGCTAAAGCAACTGAATTAAAATGTTGTAAACGCTGTAGTCCAGCTAAAAATGGTACCAGCTGCAATTTTTATGTGTTCAATTACGCATCATGCTGCATACATGCAAAAACCCGATGCAGGGCTCAATAGTCTGACCCCCGGTTTTACAGACAAGGCTTAAACCTTGTCCTAGACTAAAATGTAAATCTGAGCTGTTTCAACTGAAAGAAACTTGCAATGACTGGTCTTAAAATATATCATTGCCTTTGTTTTGTCTCAAGATGCACACCAGTAATGTTTTTTCCTAAGGCACGTTTATAAAAATTACTTAAATGTCCTAATTGAACTATGGCATAATCCTGGTTTAGTCTAATCCCTGTCTGTGAAACCGGGCCTGAGTTTCACTCGTATTTGTGGCAAAAAAGGTTTGTGAAGAAATGGGTCAAAATTCAGTTTTTAATGTAAGTTGTGGTCATAAAGTCTTAAGTGGTATAACAAATGTTTAATTTAAAGAGGTTTTCAATTTGTGGATGGAAAAAATAGTTGTGTGATATAGTCTGTGATTATATTTCATAGAGCTGATTAGTTTAAATGTGAAAATTGCTTTATCAGGCATTATATGCAAGATGAAATGAAAATGACATCCAAAATTTTCTGAAAACAGTTGGTTTCCATCAGAAATACAGTGATATAAAAACACCCGCACTGGGTTTAGATTTTGAAACGTGCAGGGCTCAAAGCGTTCTCCCCACCCCCCAACCATTAGAAATTCCAACAAAAGTTGTACTCTTTCTTTTAACTTACCTTCGAATGTTTAGTCATGTTTATTTTGTGCTGAAACTTAAAGTGGAGGAGATGATCAGTTCATGTGCTGCCTCTTTTATTGAGGTGCTACAGCGATCTGTCACTCCACATTAAACGGCGCCAAAACGGCATTTATTGTTTGGATACCGCAATGCAATGGACTGAATTTGGAATCTGAGACTTTGTTTCATATTAAAAGTAACAAAGCACATTGCTTATTGCAATATATTGGATGGGAGGTGCCATTCAACGTTCTGTCTATTAACTGAAAACAGGCTCGACTAATTGATTCTTGGGATTTAAGAATCGATATTGTTACGTAAAAATGAGAGCCGATTAATATCGAGAGATCGATATTTTTAAATAATTTTTTTACCCAGCTCTGCTAAAATACATGTAAAATCACCAACAACCTTAAGAAAGCTGAGGTGATGGTTTTACCATCTAATGTCCGCAGGAGACAGACACAGAATTACAGAGGCTACACAGCAAGATGCAAACCTCTGATCAGCACCAAAAATAGAAAGGCAAGATTAGAGTTGGCAAAAAAGCACAAAAGGTGAGCCAGAAGAGTTTTGGAACAGTGGAGTTTTTTTGGGCAGAGGAGACAAAGATTAACCTTCATGTGTGTGATGGGAAAGCAAAAGTGTGGAGAGAAAAAATGCAAATGATCCTAAGCATACAACCTCACCTGTAAAGCGTGGTGTTGGTGGTGTCATGGCATGGGCATGCATGTCTGCCTGTCTAGAACAGGCTCGCTCAACTTTATTGAAGACTTCATGAATGATGGTGATAGCAGAATGAATGCAGAAGTGTACAAAAACATCTTGGCCATCAGTGTTCAAGAAAATGTCACTTGGCTCATCAGAAAGCGCTTCATGTTTCCACCGGACAATGACCCAAAACACCCTGCCAGTTCAGTCTAGAGTTTATCAGGGCAAAGAAATCGAAGGTCTTAGCCCAAGTCAATCTCCAGATTGAAATCTTATTGAACATCCAGCTGAAGAGGAGACTAATAGCAGAAACTCCCCAAAACGACACATTTGGCTTGGCTGTATTAAAGGCTGGGAAAAGCTTTTCAAAGGATGAGACCAGGAGTCTGGTGATTATCTCTGGGTTGCAGACTCGCTGCTGTGATTGTAATCAAGGGCTTTGCAAATAAATATTAGCTTTTAAACTTTTACATTTGCTTTGTTCCATTGTCCCAATACTTATGCTCACATCAGATAGAAGTGGTGTCAAAATTAATCGTAGCATCGATGCATCGCGATGCAGAAGTGGACCATAATCGATTATAGTCTACTGACATCATTCACATACGCGCTTGTAATGCGAGTATTAATAATGCACTCTCTATTTTTAAATCTGAGATCTGGGCACATTGTGGAAAAACCAAGCTTGATGCGGGAAAAAAAATACTCAGAATAATGGATTCTGAGCTTGGCTATAGATCTGTGCATTAGTGTGAATGCAGCCTGTTAAAACTGCCACTGTCTATGATCTCATCAGTAATAGGAAAAAAAAAAAACCCATAACTATGATTGTCTGTAAACTTTTGAATACTTAAAAGCACTCTCAGATATGGAAAGTACTTTGTTTATCACTTGTATCACTTGCTTGTATGTTTTATAATAAAAATGCACAAAATAAATTTGATATAATCGTGATGCATCGTGATATCAAATTGAATTGAATTGTAGACAAGATAATCGTAATCCAATTGAATCGTTAAACCAGTGCCGATTCACACCCCTATCAGATAGGGGGATGAAACACTTAAAGTGCTGTCCTAGGGGGCAGTCGTGGCCTAATGGATAGAGAGTCGGACTTGTAACCCGAAGGTCGTGGGTTCGAGTCTCAGGTCCAGCAGGGATTGTAGGTGAATAACCAACACTCTCTCCACCCTCAATACCACGACTGAGGTGAGACCCTTGAGCAAGGCACCGAAGCCCCAACTGCTCCCCGGGCACCACAGCATTGGCCGCCCACTGCTCCGGGTGTGTGTTCACTACTGTGTGTACACTTGGATGGGTTAAATGCAGAGCACAAATTCTGAGTATGGGTCACCATACTTGGCCACACACCATTTCCCTTTCCATTTTTATTTGGTGAAACATGTATGTTGAAACGGCTAATAATGAAATGTGACGTTCTGTAGTTTTGGTGTTATACTGTGTGTGTGTGTGTATATATATATCTCACACAGAGTTCAAAATAAAAGTAATTGCACAATTATTTGATACAGATTAAAGCAGAAGTATTTAAAAACCTAGTTTAAGAATTTTGCTTAAATGTGTGCTTGTATTCTTCCACATTATTTGATCAATTTTAACCACGTCCCTAAAATCTTATTTTTGATGTGTCCATGAATTGTTTAACTTGGGAGCACACAGGCCCATTTTTTGAGGAAAAAAGTGGAAAGTTCTAATGCATCTCTATTAGAACTGCGCAAGACAAGTAAACAAACTGAGTCATGGATCTTCAGTGTGTTTTATCAGTGCTACATGTTGAAGGTCACTTCAAACGGCTGAAATGACTATGGTCTTCATGCTCAAAAGCTTAGATTTGCAGTGAGGTGAATGCTTTCTTTAAGAGTTATTTTTATTTTTTTTTTATCCACGGGCTGTAACTGAGTGATTTATGTAGTCATGTGAAATCTTTTGCTGGTTATTTAAATACATACTTTGTTCTCAAAATACCCAGGTCTATTTCTGGATGCAAATGGCCATCACACAATGTCTGAATAGTGTCTGTTTCCTCCTGTAGTTCCGTTGCATCATCAGCACAGCTGCCGGAGTCGCAGCCACCGCTGGCTTTACAGAAATCGGTCTCCAATCTTCAGAAGCCCATGCCAATAACCAGCCAGGAGGTACAGACGGCACGGCACGTTCATCATCTCTTCATAGTGTTTACCTGATGGTAATGTCATGGTGTCTGATGTCTGCTGAATGTGTTTCTGTCCCTCTAGAGCACAAGTACAGGTGGACCAAAGCAATGGGCACAGCTCAATGGAAAGGCAGTAGATCAAGATGGTAATCATCCATTTATTCTGATCAGACGTGTTTATTGTGATGTCTTGCTTTATACTTGTTTGGATCTGTTGTCCAGGTTTAAAGGTCTCAAACCGACTGCAGCCCTTCTCTCACGAGGAATTTCCGACGCTGAAAGCAGCAGGCGAACAGGACAAGGGTGGCAAGGAAAGAAGCGTCTTCGATCCGTCGTATGGGCCCGGACCAAGCCTCCGCCCACAGAGTGAGTCCTGCTCTGCACGATAAAACATTTAGATTATTTAATTTCCGATATTTAATTGTAACAGTAGAAAAGAACATGTACATAATCATCTTCTAAACTGCATTCCTGCCTTTACCCGACTCACTATGCACAAGCCAGCCATAATGATTTCTATTCAGAGCTATCAGGTTTGACGCTGGGAAATGTCAGACTTCTGTTATTTTGTCATTGCATGTTTGCATCATGTAGTGCAGGGCAATATACTGGTTCAAATGGTAAGCCGGTTTGAATTAAGGACATGGAATGAATAAAAAAAACATGATATGGAATAACGGAACAAGTGCCTAAGCAACATAGCGTTGTGAATTGAGAGGAGTTCAATGTTAACTGCATACACTTCTGACTAATGTTTAGAGAACGATTTAGAACATGCAACTAGTTATTTAACTGGGCAAATAAACAAACTGTAAACCGGTTGTCAACAGAACCCAGAGACTGAAGATAAAATGCAAAGAGGACAATATCCTGCAGCAGGCAGAGCAAACTCGCTTCATGCGTGAAATATCAGAAGAAAATCATAAATACTGAATTGGTGGTGAGGGTTTATATGAATGTATCTCGGGGACCTTTCCCGATCCTGCCCGCCCTCTTACTCCCACTTCGCTTCCTGTCAATTCTGATCTGTCCTGTCACAATAAAGACAAAAATGCCCCCCCCCCCATTAAAAAAAAAAATATATATATATATATATAACTCCGGTTGGAATAGTCTGAAAGAAGAAAGTAATACACACCTAGGATAGCTTGAGGGGGAGTAAATCATGGGGTAATTTAAATTTTTGGGTGGACTATCCCTTTTAAAAACTGTGATACAGATTTCTGGTCAGACCGCCCAGCACAATACCATGTATGTGCTCAGATTGCAGTTTTTAATTTTGGTGTAGCTGCTCAGATTTGCTCGGATATGGTGATCAATAAACAACCTTCAGTAGTGTCCTTTTATTACTCAATATATACTGTCATGATGTATAAAAACACAAGATTGACGAATGAGATTTTATTGCGTTATGTATTGACCCCTAAATGCCCAGATCTTTTTTCATTCGTGAACCAAAACATTTTTCATAAAGCTAAACACAAAGGCAGAAACACTATATTTGAAGACGCAGTGCAGTATTATTTCTGTTGTATTACAGATGTGTTGAAATATCTGGTTACACTTTATTTTAAGGTGTCCTTGTTACAGTGTAATTATGTTTAAGTACAGAGTAATAATAATTGACTACAAGTACTTACTATATGGTTTGGATTAAGATTAGGGTTTGGCTTCTGCATGTAGTTAAGTATAATTTATTGTTACACACGTTACATGTACTTACCATTATAACAAGGACTCCTTAAAAAAAAAATTGTTACCAAATATCTATAAAACTATCCCTAAACTTTGGCGCAGTTTCGTAACCAGGCATGAAAACAGGGTCACAAAACACTGTCAGTGTCTGTATAGATTTCTTTGTCTGCTGTAGGAATGCACTTAAAATGACACAAAATGAAAGGGAAAATAAACCAAAAGGTCCAGAAATGCAACTCTGGCAGATCAGGAAAACCTTGCCATGTAGAATTGAAACAATAGCTGATTGGGATATTTGGCAGAAAGAACATTTTCAGTTGATTTGTTTGAAGAAATCCAGTGCTTGATTCAGTGTTTGTGTACACATACAACATATGTTGTTCAACTTGTATTTAAATGTTACTATGAGTTTGATCAATATCTTTCAGTGTTTTGTCTATTTACACAGCGTATTCATGTGTAAATAAGTGTTTTTTTTTAGCAATATTACCATTGAGAATATTTTGAATTAGTTTTATTAATATTTTCTGTCATTTTAATGGTTTTATAATTTTGCGTGTTTGTCTTTTTTTTTTTTTTTTGTACATTTAAAGTAAATGAAAATTAAATGTTGCCTTGGCATATAGCTGATATAAGTGTAATTTTTATTTAAGTTAATTTAAAATAAATTTAAGTTTATTTCAAGTAACAAATGCCCATGGTTTTATTTGGCTTGAAAAACCACTGGCGTGAATGAGCTGTTTGTTGATGTCTCAATGTGATGTGCTGATGTTGTGTCATTGTCAGATGTGTCGAGCTGGAGGGAGGGCGGTGGGAGGAACCTGCAGCCCCCGGTGCTGTCTGCCGCCCCGTCCTGCACAGACACGGACACCAAGAGCAGCGGCTCAGCTGAGACCACCACTCCTCTTCCTCCCCCCTCCTCATCCTCATCCTCCTCCACTTCCACTGTCTCTGCCCAGTCCTCTGATGTGAAGGAGCCATCACTGCGGCCCGCTCAGCCCGTGCAGCGCAGAGCCGCCCCATCAGCACTCCAGTACCAGCACCACACCACCACCACATACCACGACATGCTGCCTGCCTTCGTGAGTCTCTGCCCATCATATGAATCCAGTGTGCTGTGCTTTCTCTAATAAAATGCTTACTGGCTCTTTGTTTGTCAGATGTGCCCTAAAGAGACTCGTGACGCTCCGGGCTCCTCAGATCACGGGCCGACCACTGTGGTTGCCCCTGTGCGCTTTGAATCCAGGTTGATCTTCAGACCAGCGTTCTCTGCACCGGAGCCCGTCAAGTGAGTATTGTGCTAATTACCGCGGTCAGGAACGCTTGCTGTGCAGTAAGGAAGGCTCACTCTTAGGGATGTAATGATTAACCACAAGCCGGTTGTGTATATATATATATATATATATATATATATATATATATATATATATACACTTCTTGAAAGCTTACACTTTTCTCTGTGTGTAAACCAACACATTTAACTGCTTATCAATTTTATATATATATATATAAAATTGATAAGCAGTTAAATGTGTTGGTTTACACACAGAGAAAAGTGTAAGCTTTCAAGAAGTTTGGACTTGAATAAAGAGAACTTTCATTTAACCTTTTCACAGGCATTCTGTTTTCATAGTTAGACAGATATCGTGATGTATCATTATATGATTGTCTAGTGTTACGTACCCCGTTTTAAAGTGCTCATAGGGAAGGGGTTAAGCAACATAACAAGGACACGTGAGACCACAGATATTGATCAAACTTTTTATTAACAGATCTAGACGGCTCACGTGCCACTTTCGGCAACAATTAACGTGCATTAAATCATTAATTCAAATAAACACAACACGAAACAACCATAGCAAAAACAAACCAATTAACAGCTCAACCAGAAAACACAAACAACAAACACACCGCTCATCCGAGGCTGACTTGCATTAAGACGGGCACGAAACTCGCTGAAGACAGCGCTTCGTAAAAGGTGGCTGATCCGCGGGAACAAAGAGCTTCCAAACGAGTGCGAGTCTTGCTCTCAACCAAGCCAGGAAATCACTGTCCTGGCCATGCGCTGGAAACAGGGAGACGCCAACACAATCTCGATTCCCCCTCATATCCAATTCAGCGCTCACTAAACAGGCCACAGGTGTAACAGGGCGGAGCTCAACCTCGAGATGACAGAAAATAACCAGATTTATACAAAGAAAAACACAAAAATAAGGACAAAGTAACTTTGACCGTAACACCTCCCCCCTAAAGACAGAAGCAGTTTTTGTTATTTTCCCCTTCAACCTTTTAAAAAGTTTGAGAAACTGGTTCTGAGAAAAACAAAATTAACACCGTGATAAAGCATCCGCCACCACATTTTCAGATCCCTTTTTGTGCCGAACGGGTTATGGTCAGTATAGACCGTAACAGGAAACATACTGCCCCCTACATACACATCAAAGTGCCTTAATGCCAATAAAAGTGATAAAGTTTCTTTCTCAATGGTCGAATAGTTTAACTGAGAACGGTTAAACTTAGCAGAGAAATAGGAAACTGGATGGAGTAACCCGTCAGCACCCTCCTGTAGAAGGACAGCTCCCCCTCCAACGGCACTAGCGTCAACCTCCAAGTAAAACGCACGGGACACCTCTGGAGCAGAGAGAACAGGAGCACTACAGAGAAGAGATTTGGCAGACAAAAATGCCTGGTGGCAGTCATTAGTCCAATTAAAATCAACTTTCGGACTACACAGTCTTGTCAATGGTGCAACGACACTGGAGAAATTTTTGCAAAAACAACGGTAGTATCCCACCATACCAAGGAACCTACATAGCTCTCGCCTCGTTGTAGGGATTGGATATTCGAGTACAGCGGCGATCTTTCCGTCCAACAGTCTTACTTGGCCGTTCCCCACCTGTTTCCCCAGGTAAGTAACCGAAGCTTTAGCAAATTCGCACTTTTTAAGATTTAATGTAAGGGACGCAGCGGATAAACGACGGAACACTTCATATAAAGACAGCAAATGCTCATCCCAAGTAGACGAAAAGATGACTACATCATCTAAATAAATGTTACAATTCGGAACATCACCTAGAACTAAAGACATCAAGCGCTGAAATGTAGCGGGTGCGTTCCGTAAACCGAATGCCATACACGTATATTGAAGAAATGAATCTGGTGTAACAAACGCGGATATCTCCGACGCACGCTCGGTTAACGGCACTTGCCAATAGCCTTTTAAAAGGTCCAATTTCGTAATATACTTTGCGGTACCAAGACTATCAATACAATCGTCGATACGCGGCAGAGGGAAAGCATCTGGTACGGTGACGGAATTAACCTTTCTGAAATCAGTGCAGAAACGAAAAGACCCATCGGCCTTTGGCACTAAAACGCAGGGGGAACTCCAAGCACTACTGCTGGGAACCGCAAAACCATTTTCCAGAAGATACGTCACTTCATGCTTCATTGCTTCCCTTTTATTTACTGGACAACGGTAGGCATGTTGTTTAATAGGCAATGTGCTACCGACATTAATATCATGCGTGATAACAGAAGTACCGGAAGGAACGTCGTTGAACAGGTTAGGAAAACTCTTCAACAATTTCTGTATGTCCTGCTGCTGTTCAGTGGACAAATAAGAAAGTTGTGAGGAGAGTGTTAATAAAGCCTCAGAGTTTTTCAAACAACCGCCTCTTAAGATTTCCATCGACACATTTAATCCATCATCGATGTCCTGCATAGGCAAAAGATGAGTAAGCAATGAAACGTGCTCTCTTGCTTCAATTGCTGAGTCACATACAGAAACATTAGTAGTCTCCCCCTCATCCATAACATCACGAGATGCATACCGTTTTAGCATGTTTATGTGACATAAGCGAGTTTTTCTTCGCCGTTCTGGAGTATGGATTATATAACCAGTCTCACCTACTTTACTTTGAATCACGTAGGGACCGGAAAATCGCGCAGTGAATGCAGACCCAGGAGCAGGAATTAATACCAGAACTTTCTCTCCTGGCAGAAAGTTACGCCCAACTGCTTTCTGATCATAACAACGTTTCATTTTCGTTTGAGAAAGAGAAAGAGCTTCTTTAGCAAAAGTGCAAGCTTTACGCAACCGTTCGCGAATACGAGAGACTAGATCAATTACATTAGTCTTCTTGGAAAGGCTTGTACAAAGAAGTTCTTCTTTTAACATTTTCAAAGGACCCCGAACATTATGGCCAAAGACCAATTCTGAAGGGCTAAACCCCAGCGAGTCCTGTCGTGCTTCACGCACAGCAAATAACACAAAAGGAACCCCATCGTCCCATTCGTTCTCGATGCAGTATTTACGGAGTACAGATTTCAAAGTTTGATGCCAGCGTTCCAGTGCCCCTTGGGATTCTGGATGATGTGCACTGGACACAACGTGAGAAACTCCTAGCGCTTTTAAAGAACTGCGAAATACTCGAGACATAAAATTTGAACCCCGATCTGTTTGAACAGTTCTTGGTAATCCAAAGGTTGTGAAGAATTTCGTGAGAGCTTTCGTGACAGACTTAGCAGTTATATTCCTTAAAGGAATCGCTTCTGGAAAACGAGTGGACACACACATAATCGTCAACAAATATTGACACCCAGACTTAGCACGAGGGAGTGGTCCTACGCAATCCACCAAAACGCGTTCAAAGGGTTCTCCCACAGCAGGTATCGGACAGAGAGGGGCAGGTGGCACCACCTGATTTGGCTTTCCTCCCATCTGACAGACGTGACAGGTCTTACAATACTTGGCAACATCGGTTCTTAACCCTGGCCAAAAGAAGTGCTGGAGCACCCGATTATAGGTTTTATTAATCCCCAGGTGTCCAGACCAAGGATGATCATGAGCCAAGTTTAATACAGACTGTCGGAATTTTGAAGGAACCACAATTTGATGTACCACATCCCACTCATCTGCCTGCTCGGGGCTCAAGGTTCTACCCCATTTGCGCATTAACATGGAGTCTTTCCAATAAAAATTGTAATTACGCGGCGTCAGTGAACTTTTTTCAGCACTCACACGATATTTCTCCAAAGTTGGGTCACTTTTCTGCGCATCAATCAAGGCTTTGCGTGAGATTGACATGTTAGTGACAAGATTAAAATTAACAGAAGGATGAGGATTCGATGTAGCCGCATCCACAGATTCTGGAAAAGATTCATTTTCTAAAATATCTGAAAAAATGGAATCGTTAAGACAATGTTCTTGGGAATCACGTTTTGCTCGAACTCGGGTTGTAACGGCACTACTTGAAAACACATCTGGCAAAGTTTCAACAAGTGCATCAGGCTGCATTTCAGCAACAGGAAGGTTCGTCACTTGTACAGCAGGCAAGACTTTACCGCCGGCAATATCATTCCCCATGATGAAATCTACTCCCTTCACAGGTAAAGATGGACGAACTGCAACCTCAAAACATCCAGATACCAATTCGGAAGTTACCCATACCCGATGAAGAGGAACGGTTATGTACCCCATTTCAATACCCTGCACAATAGTGCTGGTTTCGCACGCAGAGTCCCCACAAAAATCCAAAGTGCTCGCTAAAATAAAAGACTGCGAGCCTCCAGTGTCACGTAAAATTCGAACAGGTTTTCTACCATTATTTCCATTAGTCAATGAAACGCATCCATTGAACACAAAAGGCTGAAAACACGAATCAGGTGCAGAGAGAGTAAAAGGCGAAGGTAATGTTTGTACTAAAACGGAACCTCGAGCCTGAACAGACAATGATTCTTGTCGCTCTTGTTTTCGTTTCAGACAACGACATTCTGCCACCACATGCCCAATTTTATGACAATAGGAACACTCCTTACGCGATTTTAGAGTGGAAGGAACCCATTTGGTTTTACAATCGGAGAAACTCTCATTGTCTAACGGTACATTGTCACTCGCATGCTTAAACACAGTCTTGTGCAACAACATATACTCATCTGCTAACACAGCAGCTTGTTGCACCATATTGACTTTTTGTTCGTTTAGGTACAACGCAGTACGTTCAGTGACACAGTTTTTAAATTCTTCAATCAACATAAGCTCTCTCAATGAATTAAAGTCCGTAACCTTACACGCTTTTATCCAGCGATCAAACAATATGCCCTTCTCACGAGCAAACTCGACGTAGGTTTGAGATACTAACTTCTTTGTGTTACGAAAACGTTGCCGGTAATGCTCAGGAACTAATTCATACGCCCGTAAAATGGCAATTTTCACTGCCTCATATTGAACGCTCTCTTCCAGCGAAAGAGACGCACATACTTCTTGTGCCTTACCTGTCAGTTTACATTGTAACATTAAAGCCCAAACCTCATTTGGCCACTTCAAAGCGCTCGCAATACGTTCAAAAGCTTGAAAATACGCTTCAATTTCTTTTTCACGGAAAACTGGAACAAGAGCGATATTTTTGGCCACATCAAAATGAGTTAACGGCACCACTACAGACTCTGTCTCATTACCAGCCGACACAGAATTACTAGAAACAATAGTCGAATTTGACGGTGCAGCAGCGGTCTCGGAGCCACCATTCAAATTAACAGAGGTTTTAGAAATCAATTGTTCAGGTGGATCACGAGCAGTTTGTAACTCCAACTGCCTCAATCGCACTTTTGTTTCAGCATCAATTCGGTATTTTTCGATCTGGTGTTTCAACTCGTCTTGTCTTGCTTGAGCACGGTCTTGAGTCTCTAATTGTAACCGAGCTAACCGGAGCTTTAAACGCCAATCGGTACGGAGCTCAGGCGATGCCTCCGAAGAAAGTGAAACAGGCTCAAACTTAGGCATAGAAAAAGGTGGACCTACCTCCCCACCAGGGACAGTAACTGGAGTAACTTGATCACCGACAGATCCTCGTGAAGGTGAACTTCCCGCAAAGTCAACAGCTAGTTCAGCTGCCGGCGTAGAAACAGCATCCATAGCAGAAAATACTCCTTTGTCAATCAAAGCAGACATTAAACAAACCTTTATCTCGGCTTTACGTTGTGTTTTAGAAATCGAAATTTCATAGTGTGAGCAATCAGAACTAAATCATTTTTCCGACATACCTCTAACCCCTCAACACTAGGTTGATCTATAAACTGATTTAAATCAAATGTTGCCATAATAAAACAAAACAAGGAGTAAATAAAAAACGAAAGAGATCCACACACACTCCGGTCCTACCTACCTACCCAGAAAACTAACTACATCTAGCTAGTCTTCAGAGGGTACCGATTGAGAGATTACTCTCTCCCCCGGAATACCTCCAAACACAACAAACTAAAATAATAAACGAAAACAATAAACAGCAAACCGTAGTCAGAGCTGGCGCGAAGCACAGCCCTGCCGGCTTACTCTAACTAACCGGAGAATGCGTTGGCCATCCCAAATTTGCTTACAACGTAACAAATAAATTACAACGAATTCTCGGGAAACAACAATAACTAAACATTACAATAAAGTTATTGTAATCCCGGACGAGCCCCCATTTATGTTACGTACCCCGTTTTAAAGTGCTCATAGGGAAGGGGTTAAGCAACATAACAAGGACACGTGAGACCACAGATATCGATCAAACTTTTTATTAACAGATCTAGACGGCTCACGTGCCACTTTCGGCAACAATTAACGTGCATTAAATCATTAATTCAAATAAACACAACACGAAACAACCATAGCAAAAACAAACCAATTAACAGCTCAACCAGAAAACACAAACAACAAACACACCGCTCATCCGAGGCTGACTTGCATTAAGACGGGCACGAAGCTCGCTGGAGACAGCGCTTCGTAAAAGGTGGCTGATCCGCGGGAACAAAGAGCTTCCAAACGAGTGCGAGTCTTGCTCTCAACCAAGCCAGGAAATCACTGTCCTGGCCATGCGCTGGAAACAGGGAGACGCCAACACAATCTCGATTCCCCCTCATATCCAATTCAGCGCTCACTAAACAGGCCACAGGTGTAACAGGGCGGAGCTCAACCTCGAGATGACAGAAAATAACCAGATTTATACAAAGAAAAACACAAAAATAAGGACAAAGTAACTTTGACCGTAACACTAGCAATATATTGATTATCGCAGAATCACTGTATCGTGATATTATCGTTAACGTGAGCCATGTATCGTGATTATATCGTATCGTGAGGTACCCTGCAATTCCCACCCCTATTAGCAGATGCTTTTATCCAAAGCGACTTACAAATGAGACCCAATAGAAGCAATCAAAACCAACAAAAGAGCAATAATATGCAAGTGCTATATTAGTATATTATTATTATAGTGTTTTATTTCAATTTCACAAAGAAACATGCAGCATTTTGTCCAAGCCAAGTAAAAGGACACATTTAATTTATAATTTGTCTTAAATCTCATTTTCTAAAAAAACACAATTTTGAATCGAATCGTGAATTGAATCGTGAGTTGAGTGAATCGTTACATCCTTACTCACTGTCATCTTATGTAAATGGCTGTTTTTCATTTCACAGTGGTGATTTAAGAAGAGAGGCCCGTTTCCCCCGTGTCCCTCCACGCCCCTCCACTCGCCCGATCCGCCGCCCAGGAGATCGATCTACCCGTCCTGCCATAATCAACCCTGAGGACCTGAAGGACCTTGATGAACTGGACAACGACTGTGAAGATGGCTGGGCAGGTGAGCGCTCGCTTTCTTTATTAACAACAGATGAGTTTTTTTTTTTTTTTTCACCAATTGTCATAGTGACCGACCGGTGTCTGTTCTTCAGGTCTTCATGAGGAAGTGGATTATAGCGAGAAGCTTAAATTCAGTGACGATGAGGAAGATCATTCCCCTTGTGAGAAGAATAAGATCTGGTGAGCTTTTCTTTGTTTTAAAGCTGTGCGTGTGGTGTGAAAGCCACTTGAGTTGGAATTGAAGCTCATTCTGGTGCTTGTTTCTTGCAGGGATGACTGGGACAACCATCAGGACCAGCATTTATCTCAGAGCTCTGGTGACGGTGCGTTTCCACAGGACGCTGAGGAGTCATCATACTCACGCCAGCCAGAGCCCGTCCCCTCCAGGAAGACCAATGGACGGTTTTCCTCCACTGAATCTCAGGTAACAATCTACGGCCTGTTGCATATGTTTTTCCCACTGAAATCTGTACTGAATGCATTTGGCAAGGAGAAATGCATTCAGTACAGATAAATGTCTAAAATACATATAAATAAGTGGGGGGTGTAAATTTATTCTGTGGTTGTCAGTCATGCTGGGAGCACATGAGTAGTGTTATTTTGGTATCTTTGAGTTTTTATTAATATTTTCTATCAGTTTTTTATTTTGTTTTTATTTTAAAGGTTTAGTAATTTGATAATTTTTAGTATTTCATTTGTCTAAATAGTTTTTATACGTTTTTATTTCAGCGTTATTTCCTTTTGTACATCAGGTTAAACTAAATAAAATGAAAACAAGCTGAAAAACTTTTGATATTTAATTTCCATAATTTTTTTTAGTTTTTAACTCTAATTGTCGTTTGTGATAAACTAAACTGTGTTATGTCTGTCCTTCAGAGTGGAACCAATTGTGTTGTAATTCCATTTTAATATTTGACTTTTCTTTCGATTGGATAACCACATGCCAAATTGATGATTGTAATGCAAAATTGAGCATGTTCGATTTTTTTTTTTTTTTTTCTTTACTAAATTTTCAAATGACATCTTTTAATTGATCATTTTTGATATCACCTTTAAGGTGGTCCCATCAGTCCAGGCTCATCTAAGAGATCTCCTCTCTCTTTTGTTTGTGATTTGCAGCACCAACTGAAGAACAGTGGCAACAGTGAGTCTGCAGAGGAGCAGGAGGAGCCGCAGCGGCAGGCGCCTCCTCGTGGGAAGTTTGTCTCAGCCGACCTCTCTGCCGTGGAGAGAGCAC
The DNA here is from genome assembly GCF_936440315.1 of Barbus barbus. Lineage (NCBI taxonomy): Eukaryota > Metazoa > Chordata > Actinopteri > Cypriniformes > Cyprinidae > Barbus > Barbus barbus. The sequence goes on from NC_136733.1 coordinate 5,839,239, forward strand.
GCAGACGGCGTGAAGAGGAGGAGAGGAGAGCACGGGAGGAGAGACTGGCTGCCTGTGCAGAGAAACTCAAAAAACTGGATGAAAAATTTGGTAAAACTGAGAAACCTGCACGCTCTGGAGAAACGCTGAGAGAAGCAGACAGCAAGGAGCTGATGCAGTCTCCAGGCCGAAGGTCATCCAAACACCAACAGGAGGGCTGGCAGTATGGCACTAAAGGTATAAGAGTTCACATAGTTCACTAGTTGGTTTATAAATGTAAGTTTTAGCTACCCTTGTAATAATGGCAGTGATTTAAAGGGAATAATTTAGAGAAATCTCAAAAGCGTTTTGCCTCTGCTCTTTTCCGCTACTTTTCTTAACACCTCTTTTCATTGTATATAGAAGTGTCTGATACACCAACTGAGTCATCCAGTCAGGATTACAAAGATGAAGGGTGTAACTACCACAATGATGAAGATGGTCCTGAGTCCACCTCTCCCCTCCCAGACTACGGCCGACACCAGAAGCCTGTGCCGCCCCGCTTCCAGAAGCAGCACCAGCAGCAGCAGGTGAGCTTTTACACCTAATATTTTAAGTAAGAGGAAATAATTCATTCAGCCACCCTGAAAATCTTGAGGTGCATATGTCAATGCAGAAGTTATAATACTGAGTAATTATGGTTTTCATGCCAACTATATGCTGTTATAAATACGGTATGCTTTCATTTATAGAGGAGTTTTTGTTTTTTCTGTGGTTTCTAGGAGCAGGTGTATAAGATGACGCCGTGGCAGCAATCGGGTCACCCCACCCAGTCCAGCTCTGCTCACCCACAGAGAGGATTTTACCCTCCTCATGTCCTGGGCTTTGACCCGCGCTGGATGATGATGCCTCCCTACATGGATCCCCGCATGGCACAGGGATGTTCTCCAGTGGATTTCTACCCTCCTGGCGTTCACTCATCTGGTAAATTACAACATCCTCCCTATTTAGTGGTGTTTTCCAAGTCAAGCATCACTATTTATAGTGATGCGACCAAACCTTTAATAATAAATATTAAACTTATAAATATGATGAGTGAACTCTCTTAACTTGATCCAGTAAGCCAGACATTCCCAAACTCTTATGTCAATTTAACCCCTTTGACAGAAATGATTCATCTGAAGCTCCCAAATTTTCAGTTGAAGTGTTAATATCTTAACACCACATCTGCATGTTCATGGCTCTTTGATGCTGGTTAATGATCACACTTGATTTTTTACTTTCATATCATTAGATGTGTTTTTTTTTTTCATTGATTTTATTTTAAAATGAATTTATTTATACTGTAGTATATGGTTGCACAATTTGGTCCAGAAAACCTCAATACTGGGATTTTTGTTGTATTTTATGTCTCCATTATCATGATTTGAGCTGCGATAAAAGTATTTAATCTCATAAAACTGTCTTATATTGCTGTTGCTGAAACATCCAGGCAATTATTTTAATATTCTTTTAGTTTTTTTTTATTTTAAACTCTAATTATTAAAAAATTAAGACTGATACATTACTACTTTAAAAGGTTTATAAATGTTTCTTATTCTATATTATAAAATTCTGAAAACTTGTCTACAGAAATGTTGTGAATTATGTGCAAAATGCCTTTCCCAAATGCACAAGTAGATTTTGTGTGGTACAGCTTTTACTGCAAACTGATCGAGCTGTTCCATGACTGAAAAAACCATGAACTGCTTGTGTAAATAAACACATTGCTGTGCTTCACTCTGAAACATGCAGAGATTCAGACTTGATATTGATTGAAATTTATTTGTTTTAGTTTTGCTTTGATGTAGTTATTGGCTTTTCATAAACTCATGAAACCCTAAGGCTTCACAAGCCCCCATTTGAGAAACCCTGCTCCTAGCAACTACCTAGAGTACTTTTAGTGACCACAACAATGTTCCTTAGAAACACGTTAGCAAACATGTAGTAATACCCAAGTTATAAAACCAGCTACTGTAACTTGGTATCATGAGTTCCGCATGGTGATATATGGCTTATTCTTTCACAACATGTACAGTTATGTTTATATTGTGATAATTAAATTTAACTTTTTTTATTTTCAAGGTTTGGTGAAACCTGTCATTCAACAGGATCACTTGAATAGCCCCGGTTCCACCTCTGATGAAGGCTGCCATCCCAGCATGCATCAGGAGAGGAGGACGCCTTCCACTGAGCCTTACCAAGTGTGGAACCAAGACAGCTACTCATCTGCACGCAGTTTCACCCCACCCTACCAGAGACAGCACGAGAATTGCGACAGGGCTCAGGTGGATGATAGGAGTGACCAGTCATGCTCCAGACACGACTCGTATGAAGACCGAGGTCATGACCGCACAGACAGTCCAGCAGAGGATCTGCTCCATCAAGGCTTCCGCCAAGGCAGAGGCTCAGACGTGTCACTCGGTTCGCAGCGAGATGTTTCCCATGAAGTAGCCCATCAACCATTAATACTCAGCAGAACCCATCCTGGAGATAGCGAGCACAGGGACATCTCCTCTGGTAGACATCAGAAAGAAGACCTTGATACCCGTGACGAGGCCTTCAACAGCAAGGAGAAGAGCTATGAATGTGATTTTTGGAGGAAAGATATGGGTAGTCTGAGGAAAGACGGCAGCAGTCAGGCCCAGTGGTCCGATCACGGTTCGAGCAGCAGCAGTAGTGTTAGCCAGCCATCTGAGTCCAGTGGTAGAACCTTTAGAAGGACGGGACCCATCAAGAAACCTGTGCTGAAGCCCTTGAAGGTTGAAGACAAAGAGAATGAGAAACCCAAAACTGACCCGGAGGAGAAGACCGTCCCGTACAGGCTGGAAAAGGAAGTGGTTACCAATGTCTATGACCTGAAGAAAGATGCTCCACTTCTGTCTAACAGGCACTCCGCCCCACCACCCGCTCCCTCTCCTGAAGAGAAACAAGTGGAAGCTCTGAAGGTGGAGAAAATTAGTAACTTGCCTGAAGGGTCGTACAAAGAGAACTGCTGGGATAGTATCAAGAGTCAGTCTGTGGACTGCTCTGACAGCAGGGATCCACCAGCACCTCGCCGCAACAACTGGATATTCATCGATGAGGAGCAGGCGTTCGCCGGGGCCAGGGGAGCGGGTCGTGGACGTGGCCGGGGCTTCAGAGAGTTCAACTCTCGTGGTGGTGCTCGTGGAGGACGGAGCGACGGCAACAGAGGAGCCTACAGTAGCGCAAGCACACAGAGATCTATGCGAGGACGTGGTGCTCGAGAGTTCAGGAGTGAAGATCTGCAGCGAGGCAAACCCCGTAGACGCAACATGAGCGAGACACACAGCGAGGCCTCAGAATACGAGGAGCAGCCCAAGCGCCCACGCCAGAAGGCCACTGAGAACGGAGAGGCTTCATATCCTGTGTCTGGAGAGGTTAAGAGGGTTGACAAGGAGTCGTGGAGATCAAACAAGGTCTACACTGATGATCAGAGCGGCAACAGCGATTCCAGGGACAAGACTAAATCAGCTCGAGTGTTTGGAAGGTCATTGCCCCCTCGCCTTAATGCTGGATACAACCGTGGATTTGGCTCTAGGGACATTTCGACATGGAGAGGGAGAGGAACCCAGTTCGGAAGCACCTCCACACAGGAGAACGGCTACAACTTCGGTGCAGACTCCTATTCCAAACGCTCGTCGGAACGGGAGCCCCTGAAGTACCCCCCTAAATTTACGGGCTCCTTTGTAGAGAATGGCGTCGAGGACAGAGATGGAGGTTACTACCTTGATAATGATAATCCCGACAACCGGCCCCTTAGAAGGCGGCGTCCCCCACGCCAGGATAAGCCGCCACGCTTCAGGCGTCTGCGGCAAGAGCGCGAAGGAGGAGGTCAGTGGAATAATGAGGACTACGTTAATGGAGATGTTGCCAATCAGTGGCCGGGTCGTTCTAAGGGTGCAGAGGAGCACTGGCCCAACCACTACTCTGGGGGAAGGGCACAGGAGATCACGGCTCAGAGTCAGGGCGAGGACTGGGAAACCGGCTCTGAAAACAGCGATTTCAGCGACTGGAGGGAGAAACGGGGGCAGCACTGTGACACGCTCACGGATGCAGGTCACGGAGAACCTGGCTCTGAGAAGAGAGAGCTCTCCAAGCGGAGCTTTTCTAGCCAGCGGCCAGTAGTCGACAGACAGAACCGGAAGAGTGACACATCTGTAATGGAAAACAAGATGAGCCGCTCAACAGACACTCAGTCTAGTGCAGGTTCCTCTGGTAGAAACGAGAGTTGGCAGAACGGCGTTGCTTCCGGCAGCAAACGGTATGTTTCTTCAGAACATAAGTTAAGTATATTGATATGAAAAACAATAACATTTGTGAAATTTGCACTATGAATGTGGCTTAATTCGCTCTGTGCAGAGTTCCAGAAGATTCAGTCGTCGGCCTGAGCTCGGCATCTGTGTACAACTTGGAGCAAAATGACGACACAGGTGTGGTGGAAGCAACTGGAAAGATCCTAGAGAAAGACTTGAAGCCCAGAAACATGAAGGGGGACATGACAGAACCACTGTCCCAATATGACCTGAACACTTACCCAAGTAAGTCAAAAGTGGTTGTTTATGATAGAAGTGCCTCTCCAATGCAGAATAAAGGATGATAAACTGAGTCGTGTTTAAACTAATGCACTCCTATGGTGGTGATGTCGCCACAGTGCAAATGAGGAATAATTCAGCATCCCTGATTAAATACATCTGAACTAGTTGATCAAGGTCCTCAGGATTACTAGAAACATCCGGGCAAATGTGTCGGAGAAGGTTGAAGCTGAGCTTTCCAGGACATTGGCCTTCCAGGAGCACGTTTAGAAGCAGTTCAAGTCTCTGTTACTAGTTTGAAAGTTAATTTTTTTTAAGATCGTGACAAAGGGATATCGTAATGTGGTGAATGGACTTGCGCTACTTCATAGCCATATGGTAAATTAAGAGTCTGAACTGTAAAGAGTTACTAAATTTTAACAGCTCTATGCTAAAAATTAGAAAAAATGGGAGACATCATTTGTTTTCAAGTGTGACTTGTGGGATGTTCTTCAGTACTGGATCTGAAGGAGCTGTCGCTTGTGTTTCCTCGCAGTTGAGAGTGACTCAGGAGCTTCTGTACCCAGTCCAGAGGTTTTCCAGGACGCTCTGTCCAAAAAACAACGCCGCCCACAGGATGATGATCGCAGGAGGAAGGATCAGGGTCCTCCAGTAAGTAATCATGGCCTCTATTCCCTGATGTTTAGACGCACATCTGATAACCAGAAAGATGATAACTTCAGTTGTTTAAAGTCCATGTAAAGTCAATAGTAAATGTGTGTTCTGAGTTTCACACCACAGAAAAATGTTAACCACCCAACCAAATTTGAATGCTAAAAACCTCCACCACGTAAATAAAATAAGGTATCAAAATCTTGAAAAAACAAGCAGTATTCTCTGCTCTCAAAAGCTGGGGGCGTGTCTGCTGGTTGCGCTGAAACCACTCCCAAAAGCTGCCATCTCTCTCAACTGTCTTTATAACTGTCAAGCTTATTTAATAAGGAGACTGAGATGTTTTGTAAATGATCGCAACCAGGATGTGCATTTACATGATGAAGGCATAGCTAGTTAGCAAAATATAAGCTGTAGTAACTAACGGTAATGACAGTAACTTGCGATTGAGCCGTGAACCACTGATGCTTACGCGCTCTATTTAATAGGTGTGTTCGACTTGAAGCAGCGATCAGTGTATGACATCAAAGTACCGCGAGAGAGATTCGAAAGCATCAGGAGTGTCTGCTCTAGCTCTCACTGTACTTTGTCACACACTGATCGCTCTGCAGTGCTGCTTCAAGTCGAACACACCTAATAACTAGAGCATGGTGGCTCGATTGCGTCATGAAGTCATGATTTAGCCCCGCCCAAAAAAAATCCTGATCACAAAAATGGTTAATAACTGTTTAACGGTCTAACTCCACAATTGATTACTACATAGTTCACAGTCTTTGTAACATGTTTCAGCAATGCATTTCTAACATTTATAGTGCGTTTACAAACAATTCTCAGAATTGACTTTACACGGACTTGAGTGGATATTGTAGTTATTTGGTTTGTGCACCTGAAGGGTTCGGTAAAGAATAGAACAATTGCATCAAAAATGCCTCCCCGTTTTGCCAAGAAGCAAGGCAGCATGACCATCGAGCAGCCAGAGGAGACTCTCTCCTCCAACAACTTGGGAACAGAGATCTGGGAGACGAACAGCACAGGTAATGCTGATAACAACTGATATCAAGTATATTATTATTTAAAAGACTGATTCTAAATGACTTTGTTTTCCTCCTGAAGCTCTGACTGTCCAGTCATCAGGTGGCGATTCATGGACAAAGCAGGTTTCCTATACGGGAAGCGAACCCAATTCAGAGGTACAGGCCGTTCTTTTCCAAGCAAGTATTTTTGCCTGCCTCAGTCAGTGAGCTGAGCCTGAGACTAACGTCCCACTGTCCTGTCCTCCAGGATTCAGATGCAGGGCCCGAGCAGAGTAAAGAACACAAACCGGGCCCCATTGGCAATGAGCGTTCGCTGAAGAACCGCAAGGGCTCGGAGGGCATGGATCGTCTGGAAGGACCCATCACTCCCGTCAACGGAGTGGATATTCACGTGGACCACGTCATTCCTGTGCCGCCCATCGAGTTTGGTGTCAGCGCAAAGGATTCTGACTTTAGCCTTCCTCCGGGGTCCACACCAGTGCCTGTGTCCAACCCAGTCACCAAGCTGCAGGACGCGCTTGCTGGGAATGTGCGTACTATAGCTCTGCACGCAGCATTTACATTGTCAGTTTTGTGTAAAGCATTGAGCATTTATACTGTTATTAATGTGTGAGCACAGGCTGGCCTGACTCAAGCCATCCCGTTGCTCCGCAGAGATCACCTGCAGCCCGGAATAAACCTCAACCCTATCAGCTTCCCTTCTGCGGACCTCACACTCAAGGTAATGCTTACTGCCACATCATTGCTTGGGGTGATGGCTCTCCATCACTGACCTTAAGGGTTCCTCCAGATACTTCACCTTGTGTCTTAAGATTTGCAAGGCAGCACACATTCTGTCTGCCCGTCGCATGCCTAGTCTAGCACAGGACATGCTACCAGCATATTAAAACATTCTAATGACACCTCATAACATTTGTAAGGTCCACCCATCCGGCCCAAAGAAGGTTTCCGATGGTGGATGAAGGTTTCCTGCGTGTTCGGTCTTTCCAGTGTGCAAAGTTCTTCAATTTAAATTAAACTCTAATCTGACTCCATTTTATAATTTAATCTGACTCCATGTTATTATGACCTCGTATTTAACTTGAAATACAAATTGATTGCTTGTCCATTTCTAATTTATTATTCTGATATTTGGTTATTCTAGTTAACTCTTGACTTTATATTTACTCGTTCATTCGGTTGCTCATGTCTTTAACAAGGATGCAACGTAATCTACTAGAGTCAATAATTACAGAGTAAAACAGAATAAGGTCAAATGTAACAATTTATTCTTAGTCATTCATATGAGGAGGACAAGAAATTGCATCATATGACCCCTTTAACATTTTGTTAGACATGTTAGCAATATGGTAAAACATGGCCAGTTTGTTAAAACTGTTTTTTTTTTCTTTCAAATTGCTAGAATGTTTTGCCATATTACCAACATTTTAACATGAAGTAAACATGTTAGCAGCATCGTAAAACATGCTAGCTTCATGTTTAAATGTTTGCAAGCTAAATATTTACATGCTACATTGTAAAAGGTTTTAGCAGTGTTTTGCAGTATTGGTAGTGTGTTTTAGCATGTTTCTACAATGTTTCATGTTAGCTTAATTGTTAGCATGTGGTAAAACAATGTTCGCAACTTCTGGAAGCATGTATGGACATACTAGCAACAAGCTAAAACATGTAAACAACCCTCAACTGCATGGTAGGACATGTTGAAAGCATACTGCAGTTATCTACATTCTAGAACATGCAGATTTCTTTTATAAGCATGTCTAATTTTGTTTTAAAGGAATAGTTCTCCTAGAAATGAAAATTGTAATTTTACTTACCCTCAAGTTGTTCCAAATGTATATAGTTTTCTTTATTCTGTTGAACATAAAAGAAGATATTTTGAAGAATGTCTGCAAGCAAGGAGTTTCTGGTTTCCATTAATTTTCATGGTATTTTTTCCGTACTGCAGAAGTAAATCAACTGTTTGGTTACCAACGTTCTTCAAAATATCTTCTGTTGTGTGTACTTTTAAAATGACTGAAATCTTTCTGGACCGGCTTTCTCACGCCAACATTTTTCTTTTTCTTGATGAACTTGATCTGCACTAAAAGAAACAAATGATCGAGTGAACTAACAATGTGCTAAAGCCTGAGCAGCTGAAGCACAGGTCACTTCATCTTTGCTGTCATTTCTGAACACACGTGTCCATCAGTGTCCCTCACCAGCGTGTTTCTCTGTGGTCTCAGATGGAGTCGGCTCGTAAGGCGTGGGAGAACTCTCAGGCTCTCCCGGAGCAGGGCTCCCCGGGTGGTGCGGGCTCCGGCGCTCAGCCCGCCTGCAGCGTGGGCTCCTCCAGCGGTGTCAGCTACAGCTCCTTCGGCGGAGTGTCCATGCCGCCCATGCCTGTTGCGTCTGTTGCTCCTTCTGTCTCCATGCAAGGTCAGCCATCTAATCATTCTCTCAGACTGTGCATTGCATGCGGTGGCTATGCATGGCTCTAAAAAATGTTGTGATCTGTGTACCACAGGCAGTCACATCCCTCCTCTGTATCTGGATGGCCATGTGTTCCAGAGTCAGCCGCGGCTCGTGCCACCCTTGACTCAGCAGCCCAATTACCAGCAGGTACACATCATCTTCACTCTCCACAGCTTTTATAATGACTGTCTCAAATGTGGGTTATTCTGCCGTTTTGAAAGATCTTGCGGGCAGGAGCTCCACATGCTGGAAATATCATTTGTGACTGCAGGCCTCTAAACGTGTTGCTATTTTTACCACAACACAACTCGGAAAATAAAATGCTGATATGATGACCACAGCTATTGAAAGAGCTTACAGGTGGAGGAGGAGATAATCATAGGCTTAAACCAAATGCTGTACCTTCGATTATTCCCAGCAAGGGGTCAAAACGCCTCTGGATCTCAAGTGAAATCCGCACTGAGAAACTCCTCCAGTGGCCGTGGCATGTTTACATGCTAACAGGATGGCATCTAGCATTTCTCGTCTCAGCCGTTTGTAAGCTCTTTCAGTAGCTGTGGTCTACTAAAAGCCTTAAAAGCATCAGGGCTAAGTGAAGCGGGTCTTTAGGAAGTTTTATTCGTCCACAGGCATCTTCCCATTCTGTTCTCCTCCTCTTATCGCTAGGAAAGCAGTGAAGTCTTAATTGCTTCTCTTGTTGCCCTTCGAATGAAAATTACAGCCAAGAACCACACAATGTGGTATCGTATCAGTATTTTATTTTCTCAGTTGTGTATTCTGAGTTGTTGCGGTAAAAAGGCCAGTAGCTCACTGAGTGCAACCATTTGACGTCATCGACGCAGAATGTACTGTAAACCTACCCCCCCCCCCCCACCCCCAAGTCCAAAAAAAATTACATTAATCTTTCATGGGTTTTCGACTACATATTTCAGTAAGAGACATCATTTACCATTTAGTCATGGCCTAATGGTTAGAGAGTTGGATTTGTAACCCAAAGGTTGCGGGTTCGAGTCCCAGGTCTGGTAGGAATTGTCGGTGGGTAACCAGCGCTCTCTCCACTCTCAATACCACGACTGAGGTGAGACCCTTGAGCAAGGCACCGAACCCCCAACTGGCTCCCCAGGTGCCTTGGCATTGGATGCCCCACTGCGTATGTTCTCTGTGTGTGTGTGTTTGTTCACTTCTCACTGCTGTGTGTCTGCACTTGGATGGGTTTTACATTACTGAATGCAGAACACAAATTCCAAATATGGGACATAGAGCTGTGTATCACCAGCAAAGATACGATACGTATCACGATACGGAGGCCACGATACAGGACTGCACTGAATTTTTAAGTGATCAAAACAAATGGAATGCAATACAATTATGATTGAGAGATTAACAAATAAACGTTCCTCAAAAGATCCGAGATGTTTTCGAGGCTTGGGAAGATCATTCCTCCACTGAGGAACAGTGAAACTTCTGGAAACAAATGTTCCTCAAAAGCAATCATATTTGAGATTTAAAACAAATTTAAAAATCTCTGGATAATCAAGTAAATCCAAGCTGCTTCTGTGCAGTGCGTGTTCATCTGGAAGTATTAATATCAAAATAAAAGTTTTTCTTTGGTTTTCTTTGAAGTAGTAAGATTTGAAGGCAAAAAGACGTGAAGGTGGACATTTGTACAATAATATTAAAATAGTCTAAACTATCAGTTAAACGACAGAAGGCATGGAGTAGTAATTGTGTGCAACAGATTTAACAGCAATGGTTTGGTCTAGTTGATCATTTAGTCTTGTGTATAAAACTAATACAGTTGGCTTTATAGTAGGGCTGGGTTTTGATACAAATTTTGTGATTCGATTCTCATTAACAAGCTTTCGATTCAATATTGATTTATTTTGGATATATATCAGGTACACATGAGAAATTTTCTCAAGGAAAGAAAATTCTCTTAACTAATGCTGTAAAATATACACGAGGGTCAGATGGTACTACATTACTATAATATTGAAGGTTAAAACTGACAGATTTTTTTTAGGCTATACAACTGCTTAAATTACACTTAATGTAGTTTTTATAATAAGATTTCCACTTCAGTTCGTAAAAAAAAAAAACATTTAAATGGTGGCTGTCATTAAAAAGATATAAAATAAACATTGAAGAACATTTAAAAAATTATAATATTTTTAAAATGGATATTTTATATGGTGCACATATTTAGCAAAATGCCTCTCTCTACAGTTTATTTTTCTAGCTGACTGAGTTTATGATTTCTGAGGTAAATGTGACATTATGTGACGTTGTTTACAAACAGTTATATTGACGTCTTTGCATGGCTGAAACACTGAGCGATTACACGAGACAGGATACCGATTTTAAAGTTGTTCTCTCTTTCTCATTGTTTTAGTCATGTTTATTTTGTGCTGAAACTTATTAATGTGGAAGAGTTTATCAATTTACTTGTGCCTCGTGCTGCTGCTTTTATTGAACTGAGGTGCTACAGCGATTAAAAGTACCAAAGCACACTGCTTATAGTTATTGCAATTTACTGGGATAGGAGGTGCCCTTCAATGTTGCATCCATTAACTGAAAACAGGCTAGACTAATTGATTCTTGGCATATAAGAATCGATATAGTTTCGTAAAAATGAGAATTTATTAAAATCGAGATCTATTATTATTTTTTTTTTACCCAGCTCTACTTCATAGGGTACTTCATTCACTGGATCTGTGTGCATGTGAATAACCCGTGTTTGTGTGTTGTGTGTTCAGGCCACCCCTCAACAGATCCCTATCTCCCTGCACACGTCTCTACAGGCTCAGGCTCAGCTGGGTCTGCGAGGAGCTCTGCCTGTCTCTCAGTCTCAAGAGATGTTCAACTCTATCCCTCCCTTCAGGTAATTCACATGCCTCAGTCACGGTCACTATCGTTCAGTTTTATTCAGTATTCGTCTACTGCTGGAAAAACACTGTTGGAATCAATAACTGCTGTATACAACTTCTATGCTGACATACAATCTAGAGAATATGGACAAAGACAAAAAAAGATTCCTATTCTACTGTATCGTACACTAGTGTTGTCTCAATTCAAATAAAATTTCACTCTTATCAGTACCATAGTGTGCAAACTGTTGGAACACGCTCCTTTTTAATTATTCAAATTTTTTATGATTTTGATTTTAAACTGTTTATTAGCATTAATACTTTAACTAAGTAAATTGCATTAAAAATTAGCATGTAGCTTTCAAATATTTTTAATTCAAGTGAACATTGTTTTACATGACTGATATTTAATTTTTTTTAAGCAAAGCTACAAAAAATATAGAACAAAGAGTGCTAATAGTAACTTACTGTAGAGGCTTATTAAAGCTACTAAACAAATTTAGCCACGACTGATTTAATGCATAGTTTTAGGAGTGAATTATGGAATGACTATTTAGTGGATTTACTGGAATAAATCCAGAGATCGACCGATAACCGGTATAAATCTAAAGACTCATGATAATCGGTTTAAATGTAGATGTCAATAATAATCTGTTTAAGTGTAAAGAGACAGATTATCTGTCTCTCTCTACACAAACCGATTATCAGTTTAAATGTAGAGATTGACAGTAATTGGTTTAAGTGTAGAGAAACCAGTTATAGGTCTATCTCTTCATTTAAACCGAATATCGGTCTAAGTGTAGAGATTGACAGTAATTGTTTTAAGTGTAGAGAGAGGCAGATAATCAGTTTTACTGACATTTTCCAGTATTTCAACTTTTTTTTCTTTGATGGGATATTGGTTATGTAATATACCAATATCCCATCTAATAATGCTGGGCTTCCTCTACTTTTGTGATCATCTGAGCGCTCTCACGTTCTCCTCTGTTACAGGTCTCAGGTGTACATGCACCCAAACCTGTCTCAGCCCAGTCCCATGGTGCTCTCTGGTGGAGGTCCTCTCAAAGGGCCATACTCTGCATTTCCTGGCATGCAGCCGTCAGACATGGTCAAACCGCAGTCCGGGTCTCACTACCAGCCCATGAATGGCAGCCAGCAGCTGGTGTACGATGGGCCCATGAATCAGGCGGCTGGGATGAGCACGTCACAGCTCATGGACTCACAGCTCATTCAGGCAAGTTCTGTGAAAGCCACAAGCCACAAGACAGCAGTGTTCAACTACATAAACACACATGCAGTTATAGAGGTAAAATGATTTGGGTCGGCATTAGTATTCAGTCAACAGCTTCAAAAGCAGTTTGAATTTGCTAATTTCTAAATTTGTAGTTCAAGGCCGTGTATATTGACTGATTGCTGTGTGTTTTCAGGTGACGATGCCCATGCCTGGATCTCAGCTGCGCTACGGCTCGGCCCAGCAGCACCTCATCCTGCCCCAGTCCATCCAGCTCCAGCAGAACCAGAACCTGTCTGTGGGAGCTCCACGCCGCATGATGCCTCCCGGATCCCAGCAGGCCGTCATGAGTGGCAGCAGGGAGGTGAGAGCCTGTGCTTCAGGAAATAACTGCCATCAAATCTCTTCCTGCGTGTTATTGACACACCTCTCTGATAAATCATGTTATTTCTGCAGCCGTCCCAGATGGACATGAAGGGATTTCAGTTCTCTGATAAGCCCAACCATTCACCTGGAATACCCAGTGGCTCCTACAGGTGAGCGGACGGTTCACAAATCTCCCAATTTCGTTGTTTTTTATGTTTTGTTTTGCCCCAGCATTAGTTTTAATTTTTATTTTTAAATAGACTTAAATTCAAAAAGTTTACCTTAAATTTAAATTCTAATAAATTCATAATTTTTTTTGATTTAACAGTAAGTGTGCCCTATGCAATTCTTTTTTCAGTAATTATGTTGAAACAATTTAATATTTAAAAATATAATCAAATTAAATTAAACAGTTCCTTTCCTTTTTTTTGATAGTGTTGCGCATCAAAGGTTTACTGTTAAAATTAAAACAGATGGAAAAATTCTTGTATTGCTTTTGATAAGTATATTTTATTGTACAGAAATATGTTTATTTCTTCAATTCAAAGGGTTAGTTCACCCAAAAATGAAAATTCTGTCATTAATTACTCACCCTCATGTCGTTCCAAACCCATAAGACCTTCATTCATCTTCAGAACACAAATTAAGATATTTTTGATGGAATCTGAGAGCTCTCTGAACCTCCAAAGACAGCAAGGATATTACCACGATCAATGCACAGAAACGTAGCAAGGACATCGGTAAAATAGTCCATGAGACATCAGGGGTTCAACCGTAATTTTACGAAGCTACAAGAATACTTTTTGTTTGTAAAGAAAACAATAATATAATTTATTCACCAATTCTTCTCCTCGAGTTACCGTTTTCCGCCTTTTTGGAGAGTATCCCAGAACATAATGGAATCAGCGCTGTTTACATTCAGTCGACAGCGTGTGCATGCTGAACGTAAACAACGCTCATTTCAACGTTTCTGTGCATTGATCGTGGTAATATCCTTGCTGTCTATGGGAGGGTCAGAGAGCTCTCAGATTCCATAAAAAATATCTTCATTTATGTTCTGCAGATGAACAAAGGTCTTACGGCATGAGGGTGAGTAATTAATGACAGAAGTTTCATTTTTGGGTGAACTATCCCTTTTGGTGATTTTGGTGGGTTGAGCAATGGTCATTTGTGAACCCAATCTGCTGTGAAAAGTTATGTCATAAATAATTTTCTCACACACATAATTAAGTACCGTGGTTAACACTATATACTGCATTGCTAATAGAAATGCACCTTTAGAACTCAATTTTATTTTGATTTACTTTTAATAACGGAGACCATTTGTAAATGTTTTAGAATGTAGTCTTTTGAGTTTGTTAGTCACGGGAATGCGTTCATGTGTGTAAGCGTCTCTGTTCACTCATGAGGTCTTGTGTTGGACTGTCTTTCTCCTCAGACCCGGTTCAGCCAGTCCTAGTGGGAAACCCTCTGGCCCAGGAGCCCCTGCAGTGGTCGTCTCTCTCCCAGGACATTACACGCAGCAGGTAAGGCTCATTTCTGTCCTTAACGCAGACCTGAGAGGACACGTTACACATGGCTAACGCACTCATCTACTGTCTGATACTGCAGATGTCCACTCCTCAGGGCAGTATGGTCATGCATATGAGGCCACCCACCAGTGGTCCCTTCCCCAACCCCATCCAACGGCCCGTCATGCAGGTCAACAAGACCGTCATCATCCGTTCGCCACCTTACCACAGCCCTGGGCGCGATCTGCCCCACAACACACCCCCCTCCAACCCCGAGCCAACCGCGAAGGGTCCTGAGGATGGTGTGAAGGTGAGCCACCCACTGTGAGCATAGGTAATGGCATCTCATGCACTTCCTTCTTATTGTCATGCTTTGATGTTTGTTTTTAAGATCATGTTTATATCAAAACAAAAATGCTAATCTGTAAAGATGAAGCTTTGTCTAATGATGGAGGTTTGTTGTGTCTCGCAAGTGAAGCTGGGTAATATAGCAGCTTGATAAGGGCTGGGCAGTAAATCAGTGTTAGCATTAAAAATTGATGAATTTATATTGTTTTTCTGTGTTTACTGTATATCTTGATAATCTGATGCGTGTTGCTAATAAGTCTGCATGTTCTTCATACTTAAGAACGAGAGTTTCATCTTCACTACAACCTGCCAAAATAAAAGTTTGGTTTAATTTGAAGAAACCAATAAATAATTACTTTGGAGTAGTATTATTTCTACAACAGTAGTAGTGTTCGTTCAATGTAGTATAATTTTTTTCATCTTTAAGGAATATTATACAACCAAGATATGATATTCTATTTTATTGGACCGAAGTAAAAATTCATAGCGTAAATGTGATCATCTGCTTCATCCTGAGGAAGAACCATAGAAATCAGTCTAATGGTACAATGCACAGGAAAATTAAAAGCTATAAAAACGGCACATATGATTCTAAAATGACCATGTGGCTTAATCATATATTGCCTTCTCATGCGTTGACTGTTCAACGTATTATCCAGTGGAATCGTTTGAAGCAGTTCTTCTGACTGCCTGTGTTGGTGATGTTCTGCTCCTGTATTGAGCCGTCTCTTGTTTTTCGGTACAGGTGAAGGCTCTGCGTGACGCGCGTCAGGCCGTCAGCGATGCCAAGAGCTCATCAGTGATTCCCGGCAAGATCCAGGAGCAGCTGCCTTCAGTACAGGTCAAAGCTGCTCGAACCGGAGCCATCAAACCACAGTCAGTCAAAGTGGAGGAAGGCAAAGCCTAATAAATGGACCTCATGATCACATGACACAGCTGTCTGTAGGACCTCCTCTCTCTTCCTCCTTTCTCTTCCTCTCTCTCTCGCTCTCTCTCTCTCTCTCTGTCACTGTACTCCGGAACTGACGCACAGGATCACCAACTCCACAAATCAATCGGAACACATTAATAATAGACGTCACATAGAGAGATATGAATATATATATATAAATGTAAACTATATATATACATATATAAATAGACACGATAGTTTTGGACTCTTCTGCGCAGACTTTCCGAGATCAGCTTTATTTATTTTCATTTTATTTGACATTTTCAAGGGAAGAATTACGGTTCACAAAAGTGGCAAATGAATCCTGGTGTATCTCGCTCTCTCCATCAAAGTCTGCAAACAGAAAACAGGAAGCGTATCTCCTCTTCCAGCTCTCGCGTCTCCACGCCCACATTGCCAAACTGAGCCAGCTGATTGGACTCGAGGTTTTGATTGACATGCAGATCAACAGAAGCTCCAGAGCTGCGGTGTGTGGCATTAGTCATTTCTACTGGGTACCATGGAGTTTTAACTTTTTTTTTTTTTCTTTTTTTTTTTTTATATATATAAATATAGTAATCATGCCTATTTGCGCTATTATAAAAAAAAAAACAGCTTTTATTCAATAAAAAAAAACTTCAAACCCAATTTTGAGGACATTGTTCAATCCAAACATGGAGGACATGCACCTTTCTCTTATTTTACAGCTGCTTTTCATGTGTTGTGTAAATGCAAATCAACATTTGATCCTTAAAAGTGTTGATGGTGCTTGAGTGGCGGCGGTGTGGCGTGTGTGGAATAAACATGTTAAAGTCAGCAGCATTGAGAAGCGCTTGCTCCGTTTTTGGTGTGATAAGGGCGGGTGGGAAATATGGGCACTTGTGTAATGTGAGGATGTTTGTGATGATGTCAGTGGGATTGTTGAACGCTGATGGGAAATGTTACAGTACGTTGTTTGATCTTTATTTGATTTGGTCAAGAAAGCCTTTACCTTCAGCTTTGAGCTTCTGTTTTGTCGGTCGGTTGGTCACATCAGTGAGAGGGTTGCACAAGCAATAAACAGCCTATCTGTAACCATCGGGGTCCAAACATGCATCTGCGTCGTTTCTGCAAATGAGTGCTTGTGTTGTAAATGTTGCCGTCTCTGTGGGCTCATGGGGATCATGGCTGAAAATATGAAGTGCACAGGAAATGTTGGTTTTGAAGGTGCTTCGTTACACTACAGCTGTACAGAACTATAACCATCAGCACATGTTCGTTCATATTTGATATTGAAGCATTAATGCAAATGCAACCTCTTCTTTTCCTTTTGGGTGAACTGTTGGACATGTGAAATGCCTTTTTAAATGATTTCTGCAGTGCTCATGGTTATTTCAGAGGTTTATTTGTTTGGGTGTTCATTGGCGCTGTTGGAGCACTTCACCTTCAACGGTAACATTGCTTCTTGATGATTGCTGCATATCTGTACAGACTCATTATTGCCCTTTTGCTTTTGCTGTATTTAAAGGGCCAGCAATGGATTTACTCACTTTTCTTTTGCTTTTATTTTTAAGGGTCTGTTTTCACTGCAGATATTTATCACTCAGTGTTGTTTATCCTATTAAATGTGTGATATTTGCCCTTTTAATGGAAATGATCTCAAGAGAGAAATGAAGCAGATTGTGCTTTTTTTTCCGAAAATAAATCATTGCTTGTATTCCCATTACCCATGTACAGTTTTTGATGAGGCCATTGCAGTGATTTAAGCATTTCAAATGAAAATCAATGATACTGCATTTTGATGTTTTCCTGTCTTTTAAATGCACATTGAGAAATCTGAAATGGCTAAAAAGTTAAATACAGTAAAAATCAAGGAAATATTAAGACTTTTCACTAAATGACTTTATGGACCAATTTAACAAGACTAAAAAGATACATAGCTAAACTGCTGTTTTTCTTTCAACATTTTTAGTGGTCACGTAAACACATTTTTGAATCAATTCCCAACTCTAGTCTAACTTTGTTTTTGCTATGTGAGTTTAATTGCAGTAAGGTGTAAGAGGCTGTGTTGTACTGTCAATATAGTAGCAACTGAAGGGTTGTCATTAAAGTCCCTTTCACTGAAAGTCAGTTCACTTTCTTTCATGCATTGAATATTTCAAATCACAAATAAAATCGGATATAAATTGCATATAAAGTTCAATTTTGTTCTTAAAATGGCATAAAAATCATTGGTCTATGCTGCAAAACCTTGAATTATACAAAGGCTAGCG
Source organism: Barbus barbus (assembly GCF_936440315.1). NCBI lineage: Eukaryota > Metazoa > Chordata > Actinopteri > Cypriniformes > Cyprinidae > Barbus > Barbus barbus. The sequence goes on from NC_136733.1 coordinate 5,857,437, forward strand.
AGTAAAGGTTAGTGAGTGCAAGTACACCAATAGTACCCATTTCAGAACTCTTCTTGATCAAACACCTGATTCACCTCCTTAGTAGAAACTCCAAGACTTGAAATTGGTGGGCCAAATAAGAGAGATTCCCGCGAACACAGCTGTGAAACACTGCCTTGTCCTGCCTTCACGTGCTATCGGAATCTTCCTACTTCCCACTTCTGAAGTTGTAATTATGAGTTTGTCGTGTTTAAGTGTTTTGTTCTTGGAAAGAACAGGAATTAGGAAAGATAACCTTTTCATGAGTTATTCTTGCCCATTTATTGGGGAAATCTTATTAAAGCCAAAAGGTATTGAAGATATTTAGATAAGATCCAAGGCTTTTTAAGGTAAGGTTTTGAGTAAGCGTCCCATTCATTGGTAACCATGTAAACATTCACAGCACTATCTAGATATTCAGCTTGCTGACGATTCCTAAATTTTGGTCAAATAAATTTTTTTGCTATGTTCAATACAAACAATATGCATTAAATGGTGATTTATGAATGTATATGAATGTAAAGACAAGCAAAAGCAATGTAGATGTTGTAAGAAAAGCTAAAAACTGTTCCTCTCTGCCATTTTTTAAATGTATGGGCTGCCAATTTAGGAGCTCAAGTATCACAAGATATCAGTTTCCCTGTTGTAAATAAGACCAATAAAGTTGTATTGCACATTGGCACATTGAAGGCAGCATTAGAAGCCCTATTACAGGGATTGGCAACTCCCCTCCTGGAGGGCCTCTGCTGGAGTTAAGCTCCATCCCTAATCAAATCCCTGCCTGTGGTTTTCTAGTGCTTTTGAAGGCATAGGTTCAAATTTCAGGTGTGATTGATTAGGTGTAGAGCTAAACCCTGCAGGACAGTGGTGCTCCAAGACCAGAGTTGCCCAACCCTGCTCTATTACACTGTGACTCCTGCCCTTTGGCTGTTACAGGATTGGGAACCACTGATATGCACTGATAGTTTGATATCTTAACTCAGCCTGTTTTGAATACCTCTACCAAGTGTAAGGATTATTCATGCTCTGTGAGTCCTAGTGGACTCAGTGGGTCGCCAGGACTGGAGGGCCACCGTCCTGCAGATTTAGCTCCATCCCTAATCGTACAAGACTGAAAAATGTAAGTCTTCACAATTACTTGAAAGTTATCCAGAAGTTAGTCATTTGCATTTAAATAGGCCAGGCTCTCAGGGCCAAGTGCACTGAATGAGATCGAAAATCTCCCTCGTGCCTGGGACAGCAGATCTCTTTGCAGTGGTGGTGGCCATGGCTGTTTGTATAGCATGCATATGTAATTCCAACAATTTTTATTTGTTATGTTTTAAGGGCTTTATGCCTTTAATGAGACAGGATAGTGGAGAGCTGACAGGAAAGCATTGAGAGCAGGATCGGCAAAGGACCTCGAGACGGGAATCGAACTTGGGTCACCATGAGCACAGTTGTGCTGTATGTCAGTGCACTAACCATGGGACAATTCCAGCTACTTTAAGAAGGAACTCTCTGATTAAATTCTGGGGCTGTGTTCTTCACTTTGAGAGACAATTCCCTAAGCTCAAAATCCCCACTGCCATTTTGAAGTGTGTTCCAATTTGTGAAGTGGGCAAGGGAAGTATATATGGACAGACCTTTGACCTATCAATTTTGACAAAGGGAGTGAGTCTACTTCATATGTACGCTTTAGGCCACTCCATAACAACTCCAATTTCTAAAATTAAATTATAAGAATATTTACATATAGCATGATGCATCAAACTAGTTATTATAATAGATCAACTCCATAGCGGATTCCAAGGCTGTGCTCCACTTCACTTGTAGACCTAAGCACTTCCCATTGGGGCAATCCCTGCTGCCATTTTAAAGTGCGTTCCACTTGGTGAAGAGGACGAGGGAGCGGTCTGCTTCATATGCACACTTCAGGCCACTTCACAGACCACAATGCAACACAATTATGACACAATCGCAGATCGTGTTTAATTTATCCCCACCCAAACAACTCTATAATATATAAATGTCTTTTTTAACATTTATAATAGCCCAATCATACCTATATACATATAGAATGCTGCACCAAAATAGATTGCACCAAAAAAAAAGGGGAAAAATGTAAACAAAACAAACCAACTGTATAGCTGATTCTAAGTGATCAAGGGCCTATGTTCCAGTTCAGCTCATTGCAATGGTTTCACCAGTAGTTGGTGTTTTTATTCAACGTAATCTGAACCTACCTCCTGCCTCCTACCTTGAGGGAAGTTGTGGCCTAATGGTTAGAGAGTTGGACTTGTGATCCAAAGGTTGCGGGTTCGAGTCTCCGGCCGGCAGGGATTGTAGGTGGGGGGAGTGAATGTCCAGCGCTCTCTCCACCCTCAATACCACGACAGGTGCCCTTGAGCAAGGCACCGAACCCCCAACTGCTCCCCGGGCGCTGCAGCATAAAATGGCTGCCCACTGCTCCGGGTGTGTGTTCACGGTGTGTGTGTGTTCACTGCTGTGTGTGTGCACGTTGGATGGGTTAAATGCAGAGCACGAATTCCGAGTATGGGTCACCATACTTGGCTGAATGTCACTTCACTCACTCACTCACTCACTCACTTAAGCTTTCTTGCAATCTTGAAGACATTGATTAGCTGGTTCAGGTGTGTTTGATTAGGATTGGGGCGAAATAAATGTGTAAATGTGAGCCTGTCCGCTCTCGACCTCTTTCAGAGGTGGTACATTTTTTTTTTTTTTTTTTGACTGGATTGCTTTCATAGTCTGAATGTTCATGTGGTCGAATGCATTTTGCTCACATATATACATTCTGAATGGAAGCAGGGGTGGAGGTATGAGGTTTTGCTGACAGTTTGAGGATCCATGGTGTTACAAGTTTTAATCACAAGCTTTTTGAATGCTTGTCATTCGTTTAATATTTGTAAAACCCATAAATAGACAAAGATGATCATTAGCATTGATTTTAAAATAATAATAACAACGAAATATGATAGAAATCTTTGATAATTTTCCACAGCACACCTAACAATCTGTTGTAGCATACTGTCGCGCGACACAGTGGTTGGGAAACACTTGAGTAGACCCTACTTTGAAGTAGGAGTTAGTTTAGTCCCCCCAAAAGGCATTCCTATAACTAAAGGTTGTTGCAAAAGTCTGCAAACAGAAGAACAGGAAGCCTGTCTCCTCTTCCCCTCTCTGGTATCTCCACATCCACATTACCAAACTGAGCCAGCTGATTGGACTTGAGGTTAACAGAAGCTGTCAAATGATTGGATGTTGTTTTTGGTGCATTTTCACTGTAAACATTAAAATTAAACCTTTAAATTTTTGTTTAATTATGGCACATACTTTGTAGGCACTTTTCAATAATAAAATGGTTATTCTAGATATTTTATTTAATTCCATAATGAAGATTCCATAATGTCTGTTATGACTAAGATGTGAATTAATATAATCTTTTATGGGAGAGAAATTAATTCAAAACTTAAAAATTCGCACTGGGAATGAGATATTTTAAGACCTTCTAGACTTTGGGAAAAATATAAATTTTTATCATCAAATTATATGAAATTTTACATGTTTTAATTTGGAAGATGTTTTTATCCAACGCAACGTGCACAGCGTGTGTGAATCTGTGGATCATATAAATCTGTGCTGCAGTTTTAATATTACTCCTCCACATCCACGGCCTTTGACCCTGTGTGTATGTCTGCATGAGGAATGTCTGGCAGAGACGCACTGAAGACAGACGAAGGCCTGATGATGATGCAGGAGCTGGAGGACCGACTCAAGGAACATACTGATAAACTGGAGCATGTGCATCTGTCTGCCGTGGACCTGAGAGATGCTCTATCAGGGGTTTGTTTCTCTGTTCTCATCATTGTGTCTCAGTAGTGTTGTGTGTTTGTGGATGAGCAGCATCTGATGTGCTTGTTTCTGATCCTCAGAATAATGACGATATGCACTTATTTAAAAAAAAGCAAGCCCAACCCAGTTGAAAAAAAATAATGCAAAAGTAATGTAATGAATTACTTTCCATAAAAAGTCACTAGGTAATGCAATTAATTAATTCTTTTTTTTGACATTACTACAAAGTGTGCATTTTAAAAGTGTACTTAAGTGTGTCAAGGAACAGTCATGAAAGTGTCTCTCTTTTAGTACACTACAAATGCACATTCAATTTACAGTTAAGTGCACTTCAGAAGGGTTCATTTTAAAAACCTCTTTCTTGTGTGCTGAAGTTATTACAGTTAGACTGATGGTTCAGTGGCCTTTCTCTCCAGAAACCAACTCACTTCCTCAATGATTCAGTCGCTTGACACCACGTTTCTTACAATCTCATGGCACAGTTAGTTCTATTCTATTCTACACACAGCAGCTTTACCAATGTTAAAACCTATAAGAGTAAGGATTTGTGTGAAAATGATAACGACACAATGAGTGACGCCACAGTGTTGTAGACGTACTTTCCCGCACACGTCTCCACCCGTAACACAGACGGCAAGAGAGATTAAAGCTCACGTGCTGCAGAATCATCTGTCCTTCACTGATACTCTAATCTAACAGAGACCAGCAGAGACTTCATCTGTTTTCACCAAACATCATCTCTGTCGTGACTGGTCTACACAAACCACAGCCGAACATCAGTATTCACAAAAACACAAATAAATGATATTATGCTGATTAGTGGTGAAACAGTGACTGCATGGGTGCCGTCAGAATGAGAGTCCAAACAGCTGATAAAAACATCACAATGTAATCCACACCACTTCAGTCCATCAATTAACATCTTGTGAAGCCGAAATCTGTGTTTGTAAAAAAAAAAACAAATCCATCAAGATGTTTTTTTACTTCTTAAATGCACAATCCATAATAATGCTTCCCCCAGTGAAAATGTCCATCTCCTATTGTCCCTCACATCAAAATCCACCCACATATTTGTTTAGAACTTTCAGCTGGCATGTAAACATTGCTTGATCTGTGCAGATTTCTCTCCTGATTCAGACCAGACCACAAGCGTTATTATGGATTATTACACACACAGAAACACACAAACACACACTATATTTGTCAGCAAAGAGTGTCACAGGTCTCATGTAAGTCAGTTATTTAATTTTATAGTACCAATATGTGCAGCACAGAATCATTTCACTAGTTTGTTTTTATGTCAAATACAAAGGCAACAGATCATTTGAATATTGCAGGAGACATTACAGTACTGACTGATATTACAAAAAATACTGATTCAAAACATGTCAAACTTAATTCATGCACACAACGAATACCAGACAGGCAACATCCTGAAATAAATACACCTTGATGGAAAACTGATTGTTTGTAAGTCCTGATCAAATTTGACATGGCATCACACAACTGTGCTTTACACACAAATTTACCATTAAATGCATGAACTATTAAATCACAAAACAAAAAAGAAATGGGTCTTTTCACTTCAGATGTTCTTATAATTAATTCCAAACTTTTTTTATCAAAATCCCACTGGTGCTGCAATTAACTAATATTCAAATGTTGATGACATTCTAAAAATGTCAGTTGTTTATCAGGACAAAAACACTTTTAACAAGGACTTCCTTTCCAAGCAACTTCCCCTATAAGACCTCAGTTCTGCAGAATTAAGAAGTGAAAATGAGACAGAAAAAGAGTCCAAACTCAACTTTACAGTCAAATTCAGTGCTATTGCATGCAATATAAAAATACCCAAGAACGAATGTATCTTTTCAGCATCATGTAAACACTAGAGAGTGACTGAAATCATAACTAACAGACCTGATAATGCGACTGGAGGTCGTTTTGTCCAGCCTGTAACATCCGGACTGCATTTGTCCTTTACATTGTGCATCTCATCTGAAAGACGCAATATGTGTTTAATCCTACAAATACTGGATTATGCATTCGGACTCAGCATGTAAACATAAGTCTTCTGTGTTTGCAGTCTAATGGACGGAGCCCCAGCTGAAGGTCCCGATGGAGATGAGTGTCTGACAGGCTCCAGAAGACAGCCACACCGTCTCCATCAGACTGAAGTGAAGGAAGCCCAGAGCGAAGCCGCACACCATGTCCGTCAGGTGGTGTTGGCCCAGCAGAACACGGGACAGGCCCACCAGGACAGCCCACAGCACCAGCAGGACCCGCAACGGGACGGCCAGCACCAGATGGGACAAGAGGAACTTGGACACCATGGCCGCTCTGCTGGCGTGTGCAGCCGGGAATGAGTATGTGTCCAGAGCCACACAATCCAGAAAACCGGGACTTATGTCCCATGGTCCTTTGCGCCGGACCAGTTTTTGAACCCCGGCCACAGTCAGGACATCAAGAATCAGCGCTGAAAGAGAGGTAAAAGATATGAAAGAGAGAAGCGGAGTGTGTCTCCATCAGGACATTTACACCAACAGAACATCTATAAAAAGCATGAAGCACATGAAATCCACACAGCAGCACATATGTGATGTTCTTCATGAGTAACAACATGAAATCATCTGAGACTTTCATTGTCACATGTACACCATGCGCATCTTATTTTGTTTTCAAAAACAGCTATTTTTTTCAAAGCAATTATAAGTTGATTTTTCCATTTCCAGGATGGGAAATTTCAATTTTATGTTTCATAAGACTGTAGTAGACCCTTGTGAAAAAGAGTACTTATTAAAAGAATATACTTAGTATGAACTAAATGTGAACTTAAGTATGACTAAAGCTACAACCTTTAAAAACATATTTGTTACTTGAAATAAAATAAACATTAACTGAAATTAAATATTAAAAACTTGATGTACTGAAATAAACTAATACTGAAATGATTAAAACCTATATAGATATATTTTAAAAGAAAAAGAAAAACTACTAAAAACGTCTAAACACAGCAAAATTGACAAACTTTAACTAAGACTGAAATAAATTAGAAAAAATAAAATAATCAAAATATATATAATTAAAAATTGTAACACTGCCCTGCATATTTGCTGAAATCCAATAATATTTTCTAACTAATTTTGGCTGCTGATTCAAAAAATTGTGTCTGTTTTGCTTGAGAACATCACACTTTCTCACTAAATATTTGGCATTTTGTAGAGTTTTTGCATTCGATATCCATCAGGGTGAAGAAGCTTTGTATTCTCCATTAATCAGCAGAAAAACTTCACAAACACATGATTCCTCTGAGCCAGATTACTGTTTGGTCAATTCTCAGCCCATTTTCACATATAATTACATATACATTTTTATATATACAAATAATTATACAGACATATAATTTGAAAAATCTTCATTCTTATTTTGTGAAAAAACTATGTGATGGAAGTTTTTATTGATATTTTTGAACTCAGCATCATCAAATCAGGTAATATTAGGCCTTTTTTTTGAGATGCAGTGCTGTGTAATAGTACCTAAGTTCTAAAATAAGACTGGCAGAGCATCTCACCTATTAGCAGGTTGATCAGGACCTCTTGTCCAGCCAGCGTGTTACTCTGAATGAGACACACCAGAGTCCCACAGATCCACGTGATGCCGTGACCCGTCAGAGCCAGCAGAGTGACCGCCGAGCGCATGCTGCCCCATGAGGATGTGGTGTGGACGCACACACCCAGACGCTTGGACAGACAGATGTCGATGGCCAGCAGTGAGTTGATGGCGATGCCTCTGAAGGACGGGTTGAGCAGCATGCAGTCTTCATCCGGCAGCCTGGTCGCCTCTCTGCGCTCCTTCACGCTCTCTCCCGGCTCTGGCGGGTTCTCGCTCTGCTGGTTCTGCTGGGACCTGGACTGTCCGGATCTTCTCCACGCTCTGTTGTTTCGCGGCGGGACATTCAGGGACAGAAACTCGGGCCAGCCCAGAACGCTGCTGGTGCCACTGCGATCCTTCGCTCTGGAGCGACTCGGGTTCAAAGGCATTGTGTGGTTTAATCGTACAGCAGGATGAGAAACTAATGAGAGCTTCAGATGTAGGTTCAAAGTAGGCTGTGAAAACAGTGTCAGATATATTTAGACATGCTCAAGTGTGTGTGTGGATATCTAACGCCATAATGATTTATCATTTAGGTTTATAAATGGGTAGTTGTTCACAAATAGGCTTGATTTATTATTATTATTTTTTTGCAACAAAGATTTTAGGTGACAGTTTATTTTGGTGACCATTTAAAGCACTGCGTTATTTTTTTTACACCATTTTTCACATTTTAGATAAATTTTGGTCTTCACTGATTTAATTAACTGGCCATGCACTGCGAATCCCCCCCCCCTCTCTGGTGTAGCCTCTCAATTAATATGAGCTCATGAAAATTGCATGCATAACAATAATGTAGAAATTAAATATTTGCTTGATTATCAGTCATTGCCTCATAGGCAAGCGACGCAACAAAGCAGCTGATTAAGCTTTTGGAGGCATCCACTCACTTGTTTGATTCCTGAATGAATCAGTGTTTTTGAATGAAATGGCTAAGTGAATAATTCAATAATTCATAAAGACAATCACCTGTTGCCACCTACTGGTGTAACAATGTAACCTGCAGAAAAAGTCACTTTTTTGATTCACCCTTTCCAGCAGCTATAATTACGTCTGTCCTGGTATTGATTAGCAAAATTAGAAATATTCTCCAGTCACCATGAAAATCTGAATCACCCCAGAACTCAATAACTGGAGACACAATGGTATAGATTCATTTGCATAAATTCATGTCAGTTTTCACATTTTACTGAAAACGTGAAATACGTTTATTTAACTATCTTAGTTATCATTCCACAGACTTCTATTGTTTTATAAACAGCTAGGCTAGCTATAAATAGTACAACCTTACCCACACCTTAGCCCTAAAAGAAAACTGCATTTTTACTATTTTAAAAATATTTTATTTACCCAATTTTTAAATAGTTTTTTTATTATTATTTTTTTTTGTTTGTTTAACAAATGAGAACATCCCAGAAAGGAGGTTTTGACAGATTTATCTTTAATCCTAAACCACATGTGAAGCATCATCTGGCCTACCTCTCAGAATCACCAGCTCTGTTATGGTCCTGCTCACAGTCGCTGAGTTCAGATCAAATCACAAGCATAGATATCCTGTAAGACACCTTGGTTTTGGAAAACGTTCACTGTATTAACAAGCACGGCTTTAGCATCCATCACGGTCCGCAACAAAACAAAATTACGAATACTACTATGATAAAGGTGTACGCCCTACTGATTGGCTGCAAAGCAGAGCGCTGACGAATGACGAGTGGTTTGGCTCATGAATATTAATTTAATCACGTGTGACGACATGCGTAACTCTAAATATTAATGAGCTCTGTCAGCCGTGGCGTTCTCCAAGGTGCTTAAACAGAGCGCACTTTTATCGTCTTTCTGCCGCAAATGTTTAATCTGAAGCATTTTATAATTTTGATGCTGCCTGAAATCCCTTCAAAATATATGGATTTATCCAGAGTTGAGGAGTAACTAGTTACATGCAACGTGATTTAATTACAAAATAAATGTAATTGGAATAATTAAAGTTACTGAGAAAAATGTGTTATTAAATTAGAGTTGCTTATGAAAATGCGATTACATCTGAATAGTTTTCACACAAACACCCAAATACAGATTTAATCGATTTCTTTCATAAATTTCACTGACTGCTGTAAATTATGAGACTTTTGAGGAGTTTAGGAAACATGTTTATTCAGTAACTGTTTTATTTACTGTTTGGGTTATGTATATTTTATTTTAAGATGAACAGTTTTTTAATAGGCATAAATGTATTTGTGACCCTCTCTGTGAAATCCAGGCTAAAGTCTAAATTATGAGATAACAAGCATCAAAGCTGGATTTCAACCATTAATTTCACTATAATTTCAATCTTTGACATGGCCTTACTCAGTCAATATTAAAGATACGAAGGTTAAATGTTCACAGATTGTCCTTTATGAACAATGATTTTATGTAGAAAACAGTAAATCACAAAAAATGACTTTAGCTGGGTTTTCACAGGGTCACATTTAGTTACCACTTGTTGTACACTTAAACCATCTTTCATACACTACAACACTCAAGTGTACTACAAGTGGTGACTAAATACATTTTTATTTTTAATACAGAGATTGTATTAATAAAGTGCATTTTAGTTCATACTCATGGCCTTCCAAAATAGCACAGTTGAGATGGTCTTAAGAAGTACTAAATAATCATTTTTAGTATATTAAGTACAAAATTAGTGCGTGAAAATAGAGCACATTATGGAAGTGCACTTGTTTTTCATCTGGATATGCAAATATTTGATTTCATAGCTATTAAATTGTATCGTGTTACGATTTTAAATCTGTATTTAACCTCAAAACGATCTCAAAGTAAAAAGAGGTGCTAAAGTCTGATATTGTGGTGGCTTTAAAATAAATTATTATAATCTTTATTCAACCTATTACATTTCCAAAGTAACCTTCCCAACACTGGATATATATCACATCGTTTCAGAACTACACGCCCCATAATGCGCGCGCTGGGGAGCGGAAGTGACGCCACGAGCGCTCGCAGTAGAGCAGCTGCAGCTGATGCGGTGACGCGCACAGCGCTGCGGGACGGAGGCTGAGCGCAGCAGCGGCGCGAGGATGAGGATGGATTATAACTGATGAAGAGAGACGCGCAATGATGGGCTGTTCATCACAACATGTGTGTTCGTGACAGCCGGACTGATTTATTCACCTCTCATGTTTATTCGTGCGGGCTGATGAAGTTCACCTGATGCTGAGACGGAAAGAAAGTGAGCTTCCTCCAAACTGAACCTCAAGGACAAACTCACGGAATGTAATTATTCACTGCAAAAACAAAAACACTTTTCCAGCGTTACTTTTGATACCCAAACCGTCTATAGCTATTTTGCGCGCTTGTAGTTGAAGATAATTAGTCTTTTTTTTTTTTTTTTTTTTTTGCGTACAAAATGCCAGCAGTATTCTGAGCGGATGGATTTAACCTATTTATTTTAATCTAAAAGCAATTTTGTGAGAGTTATGACGCGGAAATGCCCGTTTGACGATGACTGGAGAACGTTATGTGTGCGCGTTATAACGGTCCGTCAATGAGGGAAAGTTGACGAACGTTGTTTTTATTTTTTTATTTTATTGTTCAACAAAATAAAGTGATGCTTTTGTCAATAAAAAACGCTTTTCTAGTCCTAACGCCACACCTCGACGCGTCGTTTAGTGTTTTCTGAGGGACAGCGTCTGGTGCGCGTTCTTCTGAGGGACACAGTGTGTAGTGTGCGTTCTTCTGAGGGACACAGTGTGTAGTGTGCGTTCTTCTGAGGGACACAGTGTGTAGTGTGCGTTCTTCTGAGGGACACAGTGTGTAGTGTGCGTTCTTCTGAGGGACACAGCGTCTGGTGTGCATTCTTCTGAGGGACACAGTGTGTAGTGTGCGTTCTTCTGAGGGACACAGTGTGTAGTGTGCGTTCTTCTGAGGGACACAGTGTGTAGTGTGCGTTCTTCTGAGGGACACAGTGTGTAGTGTGCGTTCTTCTGAGGGACACAGTGTGTAGTGTGCGTTCTTCTGAGGGACACAGTGTGTAGTGCGCGTTCTTCTGAGGGACACAGTGTGTAGTGTGCGTTCTTCTGAGGGACACAGCGTCTGGTGTGCATTCTTCTGAGGGACACAGTGTGTAGTGCGCGTTCTTCTGAGGGACACAGTGTGTAGTGTGCGTTCTTCTGAGGGACACAGTGTGTAGTGTGCGTTCTTCTGAGGGACACAGTGTGTAGTGCGCGTTCTTCTGAGGGACACAGTGTGTAGTGTGCGTTCTTCTGAGGGACACAGTGTGTAGTGCGCGTTCTTCTGAGGGTTGATGTTCTGCTGGCCGCTCGTGCTGCTTGTGATGGGCTGTATTCAGAGCATCAGATGCAAACCCAAGAGTTTCCGGGACAGCATCGTGGTTCTGGAGGTGAACTCCTCCATCGACTCGAACCCCACCAGCATCGACGAGTCCTCCGGCGTGGTACTGCGCTACCGCACGCCGCATTTCCGCGCGTCCGCCAGGGTCCTGGTGCCGCCGGTGGCCGGTAAAGAGAGCTGGACGGTCGGCTGGATCCAGGCGTGCAACCACATGGAGTTTTACAACAAATACGGATCCAAAGGGATGTAAGTATATCTGACACACAACACAAAGCCATCACATCACACCTTCTGCCTTTTACAGCTCAACGTGACATGAATTTATGTGATGCCTATTGTACTGCATTTGTTGCATTTCTGTTTTTAATGACAGAAATAGGGATAATAACAGTTTACTACAAGTGTACTGTAGAAACAACAGCTGTAGCAACTTTTAGCTGAAGCTTTGTTTGACATGGTAAATGTTTTATTAAGAGAAATTACAGAAAATATTGTTAATGTTACACATGTTACATGCACATACTATAGTAACAACAGTGAATAATGCATAATGACATGCAACTAACCCTAAACCAAACCCTAAGTGTATCGTGCATAAAGTGTACTTCAGTTTTTAATTATATAATTTCACTGTAACAAGGACAGTGTAACCAGAAACGATAATAACGATGATTATACAGTCAGATAGCGTCCTGTCTTCAGATATTCAGCATTATTTGTGTATTGCACATGCTCTTGTGCAAATTGCTCCTGTTTAGATGAACATCATTTGAGAAGCTCAAATATGTAGAACACAATCAAAAGTCTCAATATTTAAATGTTAGAGTCAAACCAATGTGACAATCAGACACATGTGCATGTAGGATCATCTTAAACTCGTGGCTTTGACCGTGTGCAGTGTAAAGCGTGATCATTTGATCATGTATGTGCGTGAGGTGACATTGCATAGCCTGCATACCGTTTGAGGTTTCACTTGTCCTACTTCCTGTTCAAGAGACTACACTTTGCCCTATTTCCTGTATGAAACAAAAAATAAACCCTTCGGTGTCTTGAGATATCTGGAGACTGCACATGCTCAGCCTCCGCATATTCCTGGAAACAAGAGCACAGAAATGATCATGCATTTAAAATAAATGACGGAATGATTAAACTTGTGAAAGCAGCCTTTCAACATTAATACTTAATTTTTTAATCACTAGTTCCACTTCCTTTGAAGTCGATGACATCATATCCTTTATAACAGGTCTTTGCATTTTACTTACAACTGCAAGAAAGTATTTGAAAGTAGCGTTTACTGCAGACAGTAAAGTGACATGCACACATTTATTGCAGATATCACAGCATTGGGACAGTTTGCTCTGCAGTTTTCCAGCTGTTGCAATGTAAAAAATGCTCTTGTACAGCTCTTTTTTTGCTCTTGTACAAAAAACAAAGGGTAGCGGAGTAGCTAAATGTACAGGAAAATACCATTCCAGTCTTTATACTTCAAAATTTTGGTAATTATTTGTGAAATTTACTAGCAATTTCTGAGCACAAATTGTTTCTACACCAGTTTAGGACATTTCGGTGAACCCGAGTCCATCAGAAGGATCTTTAGATTCAAGCACGCTCACAGAATTGTGTGGTAATGCTCTCGACTGATATTTCAGCTGCTGTTCTTGTCTGATAACGCCGGTCCTGTCGAACACTCAGGAAACAAGAAAACACTTTTATATATAGTATTTTTTTAATCAAATTATCTCTTCACCGTCTGAAGTGTGTCTGTTCTGCTCATATCGCATGATTATATGAATGCCGGCAACATTAAAGGGGTCATCGGATGCCCATTCTATACAAGTTGATATGATTCTTTATGGTCTTAATGAAAAGTCTATAACATACTTTGGTTAAAATTTCTCAATGGTAGAGTAAAGAACACCCTTTTAAACCTGTCAAAATCAGCTCTGTTTTCAGCACGCTGGTGTAGTCCATGTTGCTTTAAATCCTAGTGAGCTCTGCTGACTCCGCCCCTCTCTTCCGTGGAATGACGAGCAGACCATAGATATGTGTAGATTCCCTATTCGACCGCTCCAGATACGTTGACGCTGTTGCTGTTGCTGTTGCAGACACAGACACACACAGTCAATGTGCTCAAAGATTCGGAGACCGTTCCAAAAATGGGGGATGGCTTACGTATCGCGGCCCATAGAAACAGTCGATAATGAGGCATCTAGGTATATATGTCTATATAGCATACTAAATTGCACTGATGTACTGATCACTGATCTGATGTACTGTACTGATTAGCACATTATTAGGAAAGGCAGTTTGCAAAGATTCATAAAAACCATTATACTCACATCTTCTGTAAATAAAGCTGGATCACGATTGTTTTGCGCGAACATAGACACTTTTAGGCAGATCAGGATCGGCTCATTCACTTCAAAATGAAAGTAACGTTAATCTTCTGCGTCTTCAGCGGCTCAGATGTCGGGAGTAAATGATGACTGCTATATTCATTACTACATTCAACAACTAAACACTTCAATCGCTTAATCGGAGACATCTTGTCTTCTCCTGCACCGGAGTCGACACAATGGCGGACAGCTCTCAGCTCACTCAGAGCGCGTCTAAGGTAAGGCGGCCTTGTCAATCAACTATCGTGGGAGCGGTCTGTTCAGAACTACGTCATTCTGACAGGAACCTCAGAACAGCCTGATTTGAGAGAGGGCATTTTAAAATAGGGATTTTAAATAAACCACTGTGTGGATTTTTATCATTATAGGATGGATGTGTACACACACGTCCAACACACATTTATGTTCAAATAACTTGAAAAGTGAATTTTGCATCCCATGACCACTTTAAGCTTTCATTCCAGATTATTGTTTTACATTAAGGCCTGAGTAAAGTGTACATTTAAGGCAAGACAGACCAGGTAAATAGTGTAAAATGTTAATTAATAGATCTCACTATATTTTCCCTAGTTGATTAATCACAGTGCATTAAGACAATTGTTTTGTAATATAGGTATTCTGAAATGTTATGCTTACATATGTAAATGAGGCGTTATCTAATGAAATATGCACAAATTTGCATAATTTCCAAAACATAAATCTTCATAATTGATCTTTTTATCACTCAATAAATCAGAAAATACTATCAACAGACAGAAAACACAGAAATTTTCACCATGTGTTTAGGAGTAAAATCTTGTATAAATCAGCGTGAATGATATAGTATGAACAAACCCCTCAATAAAGTTATAAAGTGGTGTATGTTAGTGAAAAAACTCCTTAAAGATATGGATTGATGCTGAATTATGTAAAGAGATAAAGTGAAATAAAATAAAGACTTCTGTATTTTGGATGTTTTTTTTCCGACTAGCCTGAAAGAAGACATGATATGGACGGAAAATAGCCTTAAAATCGACCAGTGAAAAAGAGTGTTTTTGCCTGTATCAAATGGTTGATTTTCAGTGGTGAACTGACAAGTTTGTATCGTTTGAGATGTTTCCTGTCATGCGTTGAGCTGAACTGATGGTGGTTTGAGATGGAAACCGTGTGTTACTCAACGGTGGTTCTTTCCATTGGCATTGAAGTGCGTTGTTTCGTTCCAGAGAACATCAGTTGACATGTCAGAGATCAATTTGCCTACATCTAACGTACTTATACGGCCGTGCAAAATACCAACAGTTATGTATGATTATTAAATACATCATTTTAACCCATCATAGTAAGTTTGAGTTTCATATACTGAGAAAAACGGTTTATTGATACGTTTTGATCTATACAAGCCATTAAATGAAATGCTGATGCTTGAAAACATGCAAATTGACTGATATTCCAATGAAACATAAAAGCTTTACACGCCAAATAAATGTATCAATCAGTGTAAGCTGAGTATGCTGGTTATTATATTCATTATATTAAAGTTTTTGCGGACATGTAAACACAATAAACCTTCCCAAAAACCCAACCATCACATTAAACATTATTTAATAAGAATATTGAGCAGTTTTTCATGAGGGCATTTGGGTGAATACAGCATAAACACACTCACTCACTCACTCACACTCGAAGGGTTTCTATTCTTATTCCCCTGATGATAATCAAAGCCCCTCGTGTGTTCATGTCATGTGGCTCTTTCCCATGATGCTCTGCTGCTGATGCGTGAGTTCTGGGAGAAAGGTCACGGTTTTCCTGCATCAGGGAATCGATAGGCCGGTAACTCTGCAGTTTGTCCCGCCATCACCCGTGTCTGTGCTGATTCTGCTGTACGGTGAAGGTCATTGAGAGCGGCCTTCACTGCTTAAAGCCACAGATCACACCAATCAGACATCTGTGATCATCAGTTCACCTCCATGAAACTTTAGATACGTGTGACTGTCACTCGTTTGTAAAATACGAAAGAAGATGTTTAGCGGAATGTTCACGCTGCTCATTTACACAAAGCATGAATTCTGCTGAGTTCAAAAACTGCCCAATAAACACTGAAGATCATAAATGTAGTTCACATGACACATCATATCATGCTTTGTGTGTGGAACACATGCACATTAATATTATTACTGAAGTCAAATCTCATCCAAACAGCCACATTACAGCCTTGGAACAAATGATGACAGAACTTTCTTTTTTAGGTGAACTAATTATATACTAACTATACCCTTGTGAAAAAAGCACACTTTTAAAAAGAGTACTTACAAAATAATACACTTAAGTGCTAATTGAATGTATTGTATTCAGGCACTTAACTGCCTGTTAACTGCAATTAATTGAAAATGTGTTATAGTTTAAAATAAAATGAAATTAGCTGAACTTTAGAGTGCTTTTTGACCCACTGAAGTAGGACTTAAGTATAGCTTTATATGTAATTTCATAATTACTTCTGTAGATCTTATGCAACAAGCGTGCAGCCATCTTTAGAATTGTCTTTGAACTTCAGTCATTTTTGCGCTAGCTCAATAACATCGCTGTTGAAGAGTAGGCTAATTAGCGCAGCGCTGAAAACATATGGTCTTTGAAATATGGTAAAACTACTGCGGATGTACTAACAAACATTTATGATAACCTAAAACATACTTTAATGCCATTTTATTGAAACAAGTATGTCATGTATGTAAATATATTTTGTAATTACACATTTGTAATGATATTGTAATGTCTATATTATATATTGTGTTTTTGCTGCTTTGCCTATTTGGTTATTTGTATATTATTCCTTTATTATCTGTGTCCTGTCCTGTTGCTGTCTTTCTGTTGCTCTGTGGAGCTTCTGTCACTACAACAAATTCCTTGTATGTGTAAACATACTTGGCCAATAAAGCTCATTCTGATTCTGATTCTGATTCTGATGAAGCTGCAATTTAGTGCATTTAAAGGTTACCTTTATTTTAAGGTCTCATTGTTACAGTGTGATTATCTACCTTTTTCCTAGTGAGTTTACCGCATTTTGGATTACGAGAAGCACTTGGTTGTTTGGGGACATTCCACTCAAAATGACTGAAACAAATAATTTCAAATCAGATACATATTATTAAAATGATATTTAACATGTCCGTATTCTGTAATAAGGCTGCGGAAATAATCAAGCTTTAGGGGTTATTCATGGTATTTTTAATTAATTTGTAATTTGTTAATGCT
Source organism: Barbus barbus (assembly GCF_936440315.1). Classification (NCBI taxonomy): domain Eukaryota; kingdom Metazoa; phylum Chordata; class Actinopteri; order Cypriniformes; family Cyprinidae; genus Barbus; species Barbus barbus. The sequence continues at coordinate 5,874,932 of NC_136733.1, forward strand.
TTTAGACTTTTAAATTTCCATTTAATGATCGATAGTTGAAGGGTGAGTATAATAATGTCACCTCACGGTTTACAGTTTTTGAAAATGCTTATTATATTGTGTTATAAATTGAACCTTTTACTGATTGTTTACAGTTTAATGGAAGTTACTCCCATAATTCGCGCAAAGCGTCATGTGGCATAGGAAAAAAGTTGGATACAATTAAGCATCGAGTAATATTAATTAACAACATATATTTACTATATAATTAAGATTAGGGTTATGGATTACTATTATCACTATCGTAAGTACAATAAGGTGTATAACAAGGACACAAAAATAAAGTGTTACCTGTTTACATTATATTAAATTTAATATTAACTAACAAACTATAGTTAAAACACTAGTTGAATTACATAGTTAATTACAACTAAACCCATAAAAAAATTGCTAACTGAAATAAATTATAAAAAATGTTTCATTTAGTTTAAATTGATGTGATAAAATAACTGAAATATAAATGAAAAACTACTGTATATAGACATTTAAAAACATCAAAATTACTAAAACTATCTAATTTGATCTCGACACTAAAACAACTATGTTTAAAATATACTTTAAAACTTTTAATTTGCCATTATTATAATGTATATTTTTTAAAAGTGTGCTTAAGTGTGTTAAGAAACAGTCATGAAAGTGCCTTTCTTTAAGTGGTCTTTTATTTCATTATTATATACTAAATGCAAATACAGATTTGTACAAATATAGCTTTACGATTTGAAGTACACTACAAGTGCACATTCAATACAGTGAAGTGCACTTCATTTTCACGAGGGCAGAGATGTGCTGTGTGAGTCAGATGATGATGCTGGTGGTCGCTGGAGCAGAGAGAGATGCGTGTGTTTGTTCTTTATCAAAGGTCTCTTTTGTTGGACGCTCAGAATCACATTCCCGTTCTATGTTTAACTTCCTCTAAGTGCTGGAAAAAAAAGCATCTCGTCTTTGGCAGCCAGTGTTCTGGTTTCTCTAGAGTCAGCACGCTTCATTCGACTCGAGTCCCTCGCGTTTTCACGCTCTCATCCTCCGGTGTCTCCCACAGGTCCAGCTGGGAGCTGCCGGATCTCCGAGATGGAAAAATCCAAGCCATCAGCGACTCGGACGGCGTCAACTACCCCTGGTACGGCAACACCACCGAGACCTGCACCATCGTGGGTCCCACCAAGAAGGACACCAAGTTCACCGTCAGCATGAATGACAACTTCTACCCCAGTGTGACGTGGGGCGTCCCGGTGAGCGACAGCAATGTACCCATGCTCAGCAGCATCTGGAGGGACCAGAGCTTCACCACCTGGCTGGTGGCCATCAACCAGGTGTCGGGCGAGATCCTGGTGCTGCAGACGGTTCGCTGGCGCATGCATCTGCACATTGAGGTGGATCCCGACAAGCCGCTGGGACAGAGAGCCAGGCTGTGTGAGCCCATCGCGCAGGAGCAGCCGCAGGTGCACGGAAAGAATGAAGCCATCCCGCCCAACGCCATGGTCAAACCCAACGCCAACGATGCTCAGGTGCTGATGTGGCGGCCGCGGACGGGCGAGCCGGTGGTGGTCATCCCTCCCAAACACTGAGACCAAAACTGGTTGGGAATCACTGTGCTAACTGCGGCTGCAAAAAGACAAAATGGGAATATTGCGTCTCAGACAGACGGAAAGAGCGTCGATTCACGCTGCCTTAAGTTTACATTGCTTTCACTGCAAACGTTTCGCCTTAAACCGAGTGCAATGCAGTAAACCTCGTGCGTCCTACCTGTCCGTAGATTTGCGCTGGATGTGTCCCAGTTAGTCGTGGTCTAATGGGACTGCGATGACCGCCGCGCGCCCAACCAAACGAGGACACAGTCATTATGCATTCAGTGTTTTCAGCAGGAGCTTCAGTGTTTTAGTTTTCTGTCGACCAGCCGCTTCCAGTGTGTTTTACAAGAGCCGAGAGTCCAAAAATATATCTTTTCTACTACATGTGAGTTTGCTGTGTCAGTCAGTGTCAAGACGTCGTGGCCAATCGATAGAGCGAATACACAAACGATCCGTTCTCCTGGTGTTTGAATGAGATGCGTGTGCTGCGACAGGAGCACTGAAAGCTGCATCTGCTCTCAAATCGATCTGCTCCTCAAATCAAACACCATCAGCAGAAGCTGAAGGGAGAAATGTGCCGTTCCCGAATTAATGTGCTGAGAAACTCGTGTCCAGGCCACAATTCTGCACAAGAACTAGACATTAATTTCATGGCAGTACTACAGACATGACCATAATGTACCTCAAAAGTTGGAAATAATTCCGATTTTTAAATGTTTCTGAAAGAAAACTCTTCTGTTCACCAAGGCTGCATTTATTTGATCACAAATACAGTAAAAAATTCAAATGAGTTTTCTGTGTGAAAATAGAGTAAAATACTTTTTAAATTGAAATAGGTGATACACTACCATCAAAAAGAAAGAAATGAATACTTTTATTCAGTAAAAATGATTAAACTGTTCACAAATGACAATGTTATAAAAGATTTCTATTTCAAATAAATGCTGTTCTTCTGAACTTTCCTGAAAAATAAAATGTATCACAGTTTCCACACAAATATTTGGCAGCACAGCAATGTAATAAATTACATTTTAAGTTAACACATATTCCCATAGAAAACAGCTGTTCTAAATTGTAATAATATTTCACTGTTTTTACTGTATTTTTCAAATAAATGCAGCCTTGTTGAGCAGAAGAGACTTCTTTCAAAACCGCTGAAAATCGTAGTATATTCCAAACTTTTGACCAGTAGTGTGTAAATACTTAAGCGTTTTTATAATATATTTTTTGCATTGCTGTGTTGAAAATTTGAGGGCGAATTTGCTTGATATTCATGAAAATGACAATTAAGCACAATTTTGATCCATTCTGCAATTCAAGAGAAAACACACTTCAGCGCTTCCTGATGCCACGTGTTATTGACCCATTGAAGGCCTTATTACACTGAGATGTGATTGTGTTGATGGACAGATGAGCGTTGGTGGTGTGATTCAGTCCAGCTGTAGTCAAACGCTGACCAGTATTTATATGCACACATGGATCCAATGCCACGACAGACATTGAGCTTTACGTCCATCTTCTTCAGCGCCGGACGGATCCTCGTACAATCAGTCCAGAGACTTGTCATGAGTGTTTCATTTCATCAGTCGCTTTTGGATGCTCGAGTTACTCGTGTGGTTGATCCGTTCACATGACGTGAGTCTGCAGGTGTGTGTGTGTGTGTGTGTGTTTGGACACTTATACAAAACATGACTAAATAATTTTAGTTCAGATTTCTGATGTTTGTACTTCCAGCAGTTTTATTCGTCATCAGATCAAATACATTCACTATTAAATGTTCATGTTTATGTCAAGACTCCTCATTCTCACATGAGTCCTGCTGTTTGGCTTGGAACACTGTATGTGACACGGTATGACATCTGACAGACAATAAATCCACCAATCATTTAGTTTTGGATATGAAATAGTAACACAGAATCCCTTCAGCTCCATTAGCAGCACATGTTTATACTTAAAAGTGTGAGTGTGTGTGTGTGAGTGAGTGAGAGTATGTGTGTGTGTGTGTGTGTGCGCGCACGTTTTTGTGACAAATGACGACATCAATTTTTATAATGACACAATGACATAGGTATTACAAGGTGAATGTGACTTATGAGGATATTGCCCCATGTCCCCACTTTTCAAAACGCTTAAAAACATTCAAAGTGAGTTTTTTGGAGGGAAAGTAGAAATGCACAGTCTCCTGTGAGGGCTAAGTTTAGGTGTAGGGCAATAGCACATACAGTCTGTACAGTATAAAAACCATTACACCTATGGGATGTCCCCACTTTTCACAAAAACAAATGTGTGTGTGTGTGTGTGGCGTCAGACTCGCTTTTGTTTTCTCTTTTCAGAAGGAACGATGGCATTTTGGGCCGTTTTATAGCTTGACAATAATACTTGAAAAACAGAAGTGGGAAACATTTCAAACTGTGAAGATGCACATTGTGAGAACAAAACGTTCAAAGAATTTTTCATGAAGAATATAATAAAACTGTGAGACTCAGCACAGTGTCTTGTCTTTGATTCAGTGTGAATGTGGCATCGCTGCATTTGGTTTGTTTTGCATCTTTTATGTGCTTATAGATCAAATATTAATACTCTGATGAAACTAGTGAGAGACACAAGAGCTGCAGGATTAATAAGGACGTGGACAACCAAACGCAAAAAACACAGACGAATGAGAGAAAATTATTACAGATTTAGTACGGTATTTTATTATTAGTTCCATCAAGCTCAGTTCAACCCTGTTATCAGGTTTTATTTGTATTGAAAAACCCACATTGTTCTTGTTATACAAATCCAGAGATTAATGATGGTAAATAATCCTGTTGTGCAATAGTATTTATTTTTGGAGTTTGTTCAATTTTGAAAAAAATAAATCATTCATCAAGGAAGCAATAAATTGACTAAAAGTGTCAGTTAAGACATTTATAATGTTATAAAATATTTCTATTTCAAATAAATGCTGTTCTATTGAACTCTCTATTAATCTGTGAATCCTGAAAAATAAAATGTATCACGGTTACCTCCAAAATAATCAGCAGCACAGCTGTTTTCAACATTGATAATGACTCAATCCCAGACGCAGACACTCCAGTGGCACGATAGGATTGATCTCTAGACACCAAACTCTGATCATCTGCAAACAAGATGAAAATACAAACTAGACAGTGAATGAAGAAGCAGACGCTCAAAGAGCTGCAGGCGCATTTGTCTGCATTCACTGCTATATTTACACGTGTCTCTCCTGCACCTGTCCCATTCCATAAACACATAATCTATACGATAATAATACATACAGACGCCAGACGCTCATGTGGGAAAACAAAGCCTCCTCTAATAGCTGAGGAACTAGAAGACTATGCTGGTCAACGCATATTGATGTAGTGCAGGGTCAAAGGTCAACGAGATCAACCTCAGCAACAAAACAAAGAAAGAATGGGATCAGTGGAAGCCGGTTTTAAAGGCTACTTAAAGGGTTAGTTCACCCAAAAATGAAAATTAGTCACCTTCTTATGCTTATGACAATTAGATGAAGTGAGAGAGATGTATTTATTACGTTTGAAATATGGATATTTTTCTGACAAAACGCATTGATTTGCAACAGGAGGCCTGTGGCCTGTGGCAGGAGGCACGTTTTTTGTTTTTTTTATGGATTTGTGCGCTTTATTTTACGTGTTTTGGACTGTGTAACAGAAACACCCCCTGACTGCAATGATAGAGCTTAGAAGAGCCAGGACAATTTTTAATATAACTCCCATTCGTCTGAAAGGAGAAAGTCATATACACCTAGGATGGCTTGAGGGTGAGAAAATAACAGGATCATTTTCATTTTTGGGTGAACTAACCCTTTAAGTAAACTTGAGTGTAGTTTCAGCAAACTCTGGTTTTTCAGGTTCAAAAAGATAGCTGTGTTTTCTGACCTTACACCGCTAACCAACACTGGACCAATCAGCTGTGAGCAAACGGACATATTTAAGCTCACTGTGAAAGCATTTTTGAGACCAAATCACAAGGCTTCTGCTGCTAATTATTGATTATATTTATTTGATAAATTATATATTAAAGTATATAATGCTTTACACATAAGCAATTATATTTGGACAAATAATATTATATTTTTAAATGATATTAATTCAAATGCAAGCTTTAGTATATATATATATGATCAATTATGAATTCAATTCAGGTGACTTTATTGTGAGTCTTGCGAACCTGCTGAAACTCGAATTCAAAGAAGTTAAACATGGTTTAGATTGAATTCGGACATACGTACTATTAAAACAAAACAGTATCGATACTCATAAAAGAGTAGGTAAAAATCCCCGGATGATCTAGTGAGATTCTGAAGTGTGTATTTGATGGAGGGAGAGGATTTATGAACGGCAGTGAAACAACGCAGCTGACGCTGGCATGTCACGTGACAATGACAAAACGAATGCGTCCAATTTGTATTCATTACAACAAACACAATTACTAGGTTTATATTTTTATCAATCAATAAATCCATTCTGTTTCAATCTCACATTGCTTGTTAAATTTATGCTTAAATATATTTTAGAGTGTGACATTAAAGAACAGAAATGAGACGTATGGTCGACAGCACGTGTTTATTTCTCATTGTGCAGTTAAAACAGAAGAAACTGAATTGAACGTAAACAGGAGGACATCAGCACACGTTAAGAATTCATTCAATCTTGCGCGCACACTATAAAACAGCAGATCACATCAGATCAGCTGACATCCACCGATCAACTCCTCCAACTGCTGAACGTCTGAGGCGACGGCCTGGAACACATCATCAGATGTGAATGTGTGAGCAGAACACTGACGGATGTGTGTGAATGACACAACACTTACTGGTTGGTGCTGGTGTTTCCAAAACCTCCAAAACCTACAGACAAACAAGACACAATGAGAGAGTCAGACTTCATCAGTAATGACGGGTGAAGCAGTAAAGAGGTCTGGAGTGGGTTTATCACTGTAACTAGGTAACGTGTGACAGTCGGTGAGCAGCACTGGAGTCTGTCTGCAGCGGATATATCACAGGAGATGCAGAGAATGAGAGCGCAGCAGAGATAAGAGCTTGTGAGAAACAGAGCCACGACTGAACTTGCTGTGCTGTTACTGGGAACTCAAACTAAAATAAGAATTATATCTCTTAAAAATGCTTTTCGTTATTTGAAATAAAGCTGATTATAATATGAATTACATTAACAACTAAATAATAATAATAAAAAAATATTAATAAGTTTGTTAAAGTACTAAAATAAACAAAAAAAGCACAAAATTAGAATTACAGAAGTATTACAATTACTAAACAAAAATTAAAAAGTTCTAATTAGAACTATAAAAAGAATCCAAAAGCACAAAATTTACAAAAAGCACAAACATTAGAAACATTGTCTTGGCAACTAACTGAAATAAAACATTGAAAAAAATAAAATGATAAAAGCACAAAAATCAATAAAACTAAAATTAGAAATGTTGCCTTCAAAAATAATCTGAAAAAATGATAAAAGAAAAAAAGTTTGACAAAACTTAAGCTTAAAGTGCCAAACAAAATAATTAAAACTAAAATTAAAAGGAAAACTGAATATAAGAACATAATTCAAAATAATAAATAAAATAACAAAAAGGTTGCTTGGTGTGTTTAGGTAACGAGTTTATTGGTTCATTATGAGTATTATGAGTATTATTTGACAATGAAGTGAGATTTTGGTTTGGTTAAAATCAGTCTGAATTAATTTTTAAATTAATGAGGGTGTAAAAATTTTGGCCAAACTTGTGTGTGTAAAATGCTAAATCATGTTGTGATGTCTAGTTTTGTAGATGACTGAGACTCATGCCCTACATGAAAAGAAACAATTGGCTACAAAATCTGGTGTCGTTTGAATGAATGCAGAATCTGAAATCAGGTGTGATTACACTGAACCAGCTGAACGCAGCACGTTATCGGCTCTATATCAGCAGCGGTTGGAGCCTGTGAACTTACCTCCAGACGAGCCGAAGCCGGAGAAAGCGCCGCTCTGAGCACCGAAGCCCGGCGGCTGCTGCTGCTGCTGCTGTGCCAGACCGCCGAATGACGGCGCTGTGTTTGAACCTGCTAGAGAGCCAAAGGACGGCGCACTCTGAGGAGACGCAAACCTGAAACACACAATCACAAGCACGTGTCGCGTCAGAGCATGAACATGTGACAGATGGCAGTGGGTTTATTTGGGGGAGTTATGTGGCACGGCACAGGATTAGATCACAGCACATATCACTAAAATTACCCACACCTCTGACCTCATCAGTCATAACACCAATCAGATTTACTCATTTACTAGATGCTTTTATTAGCACAAAACCCTGTGTGTGTAAATATAGCTGTAGTTGTGTCAGAATCAAAGGATTAGTTCACACAAAAATTTAAATTCTCTTATTAATTACAGACACGGAAAGACTGACACAGTTTTTTTTTTCTTCTTTGCGCAAAAAAATTATTCTTGTGGCTTCATAAAATTAAGGTTATGGACTATTTTAATGATGTCCTTACTAGCTTTCTGGGCTTTGATCGTATCAGTTGCATTGATGTATACGCAGTCAGAGAGCTCTCGGATTTCATCAAAACATCTAAATTTGTGGTCTGAAGATGAACGATGGTCTTATGGGTTTGAAACGATATGAGGGTGAGTAATTATTGACAATTTTCATTTTTGGTGAACTATCCCTTTAAACGGTTATTTCCTCTTTAGTTTAGTAAGAAACTCAGTGCATCTGTTGCTCATGATCAGTTTTTTTGTTCTTGGTTTTATTTCTGTTCATTTGCTGCATTATTTCAGTCACTGACCAGCTGTTTCAGAGCGCTGTGTTGTGTGTGCGGTGTTGTGTTTCAAATTACTTTAGAAGTTTTTTAATGAAGAAATATGAATTGCACCTCACCTTCAGCATTATAATTATTTAATCCGCGCTGGACAGAGACTGAGACGGTGCCGCTGCATGTCATGCCAAACCACTCAAAAGCGCATCATCAGCTTTAGATGGGTTTATGAGATCGGCCTTTTTAGAGACAGCCGATCAAACATCCCAACGCGATTATTGGCCAATACTGATCGGTAGCCGATCAATTGGAGCACCCCTACGTTTGTTCACAAAATCTAAATATGCTATTGTCAAGAGATTAGAAACATTTCCAGTTTTCATTGTCTTTAGTGAATTGAGAGTCAGTCAATATTGTGAAAATGGTCATTTTGTGTGTGTGTGTTTTATACAAGGTGCCAAAACCACATATATCCACTTTAGTCTAGCAGAAATATAATCATGTATAAGATTCACTTTATCTCCATGCAATAACACATTCATAATGGTGTTTAGAAGCTGAACATACAGCAGCCTGTGCTGATCTGTGACGGGAGACTCCTGATCTCTCTCACAGCCTGTAATCTCCAACACACACACAATCTCTGCATAACCTACATCCTGCATCATTTCAGACAAACACGCTCATGTGAGCCGCTGCTGGAGATCAAAATGACAATAATCCAGCATTTAATTTCCTTCATTCTGAGCGTCTGCACACAGATGTCACGACAAACCGTTCGACAACTTCATCTGATTTCAACTTCAACTCGAGAAACAAAATACATTCATCTATTCTACTGTCTAACATGAACAAAACGCGTCTCTGATCCCATTCATCAGAGTAAAGCACGCTCCAGCTTCACTGCACTGTCACGCTTTCATCCAGTGTGTTTACGTGCACTGGGCGAAGCTAGTCTATTTTGTATTCCTAACATGTCTTCTTTCAGACTAGTGGAAAGAAAACACCCAAAATACACATAAAATATTGAAATCTGTAGATTATATCTTTAAAAGGTGGTGAGTTTGTTTCTCCACGTCAGCAGAACTGACATACTCTCTATATTCTGAAGGCTTGTTCATATATAATTGACACTGATTTATACAACATTTTACTCCTGAAAACATGGTGAAAAATGTGTTGATTTGACACAAATTCACATTAAAATCACTGTATTGCGCCGGACGAGGAAGCAGAGACTCACCCGAATCCTCCGACATTGGCGGCTGTGGTTCCCTCACCAAACACCTTCCCCGAGGAGGAGCCCAGCGGACTGTTGAAGGAAGGGGCGGAGCCAAAGCCTGCTGACCCACCGAACGCTGGAGATCCACCAAAAGATGGAGGACTGCCGAAGACTGGAGCACTTCCGAAACCAGCTGCAGAACATCAGAGCAGAAGCACACACACATCAGCATCAATTCAGATAGGAGAACAGGACACACACCGCCATTGTTCAGGAAAGAGTGGCTCACTGAGTGCTCTGAAATTACAGTCAGCTGAATAATTCAGTGATTGGATCGCTGACATTAAAGTAAATGCTTGTTTGGTTTCAGAAAAGATTCTAGCTGAATGTAAAAGACAATTGTTACTACCCAATCTTTATTATCAAAAAATGTAATAAAAATAAAACAATAAATAATTAAAAACAACAATAAAAAAAGCAGTAAATAAAGAAAATAAAAAAAAACTAAAAAAATTATAAAATAAATTAATAATAATAATAGACAACATTAATAAAACTAAATAAATAATTTATTTAACTTTATCAATGCTATTGTGTTAATATAATTACAATAATACAAAAAATATATATAAAAATTAAATTCTAAATAATTAAAATAAAAGAACAACAACAAAATGACAAAAAATAATAATGAAATTAAATAGAAATCAAATAAAAATAAACAATTTCATAATTATAAAAATGAAATATTCAAAATGATAAAAACAATAATAATAGTTAATTACAATGTCCACTTCCTCGTTTGTGTGTTAGACTGCATCACATTGTGTGGACTGTGGTGTGATATTGACCTGCTTTGGTGGGTGTAGAGAATGATCCGAAGCCCTGTGCGGCTACAGACCCCGTGCCAGAGCTAAATGAGCCGCTGGGTTTCTGTTCACCAAACGAACTGCTGCCAAAACTAAAGCCCTTCGCTCCGCTGTTCCCAAACAGGTTAGATGGACCTGCCAGAAACAAAGCACACAAGAACATCAGCACTAATGCATATGAGACAGATGAGAATCTCTCTGGTGCGCAAAACACAGACCCATCATTTACATACTAGAATTCACATTTAGAATTTTTTTATTACTATATTTTCCTTTAATTTTAGTCTTCATATTTTTTTTTTTTTTTTCAGTTTTAGCTATTTTAGTACATCAAGTTAAACAAAAAAAACTGCCCTGACAATTAGCTGAAACAAATTAACTAGAAGATTTTTTCTTATTTCAGTTTGTTCATTTATTTTATTTGAAATATTTTGTTGGTTTCAGGTTAATACAATAGCCCTGGTAAGAGTAAATATCCGTATGCGCACCTGTATTAATGGGTTGGCCGAATCCACCTGTTCCAAATGGGTTTTTGTTGGCAGCGTCTTCACTGGGTTTTCCTCCAAGACCACTGAAAAACCCTGATCCTGATGAAGTGTTTCCAGTACTCGACCCGAACAGACTTCCGCCGGACTGAGCCTGATCACAAAATCACATCACATTCGTTCTTGAGATTCACATTTTCAACCACAAAAACCTGCAATTAGTATAATCAGCTACATTTATATATTTAGCATAATCAACTATATTATATTTTAATCTGATTCACAAATGTTAATAAACCATTAAATACAATATTGTTTCAGTTAAGGGATTTTTAGACCATAGCAAAACCAGTCTGCGGTATTTGAACCTGAAATTTGACTAAAATGGAAATATAGAAGCAATGTGTAATTCTGGTGACTCAAAGCAGTCCTTCAGCAGACTGACAGCTCGTCTTGTTTCAGAAGCCTGCGGCAGAGAGAAACTCTGAAACTTTTATCTGGTACGTCGCAGCTTCATCCTCCACCGCATGCTGATGAAACGCCATCACTGCACCTGAGACTCAAACACACGCGTCCAGCTGAACAACCCGCCTGCTTTAGCAGATGAAGATGTTTTATAAGGACTGTACCTGTCCAAACACACCGGCTCCACTGGCCTGCTGTCCAAACACTGATGAGGTGGAGGGGTTGCTGCCAAACACTGAGCAAAAAACACACAGTTATTAAGAGATCAAACATGAAGCTGTGTGCTTATTCTTTGGCACTGGATGAAATCAGGCTCAAAAGTAATAAATGCATGCACAATTATCTAAGAACTTGATAAACGTAGCAAATGCATCTTACTAGCCACAGCCACATACCTTTTAACGAAATGCAGAATTAAATAAATGTACAGTAAATTGCACTAATAGAGATTTTTTTTGGTAATAGTGCATGCATGCAATAAGGACGATGAGTGTTTGCGGATCAAGTGGCATACATGCATTGACAATCCTATTTGATTTACTTTGATTTTGAGACTTGGACTGAAGCATTGGCTTTCAACATGCTCCTCTATCTGACTGACTGATTCAATAATGCACAAATGAATAAATAAACAGCAGCTGATCTCAAATGTCACTGATTATGCAAAACATCACAACAATGTGCGTTTACACTGCAGGATCACTCTCAAATATTAATAAATTAATGTACAATCATATATGAAATGATAAACACTGCATATGTATCTTACTATCCCCAAACAAATGCAGAATTAAACAAATGTACAGCGATTTGTTCATAGACCATTGTGAATAATTTTTATTTTTTTTGTATTCGTGTATCAAATTTTGTGCAAGCAACAAGGAAGATGTGCATTTGATTAATTTGCATTCTTTAGTTTAGCGTGACTAAATAAGCAGAGCATAAACAGGTGTGAACTGGGCATCCTACAGCGTCTCTGAAGCTAAGGGAGAGACTCAGCTGCTTATGATGTGGAATTCACAGGAATGGGAGAAATCCTGGCCTAAGGACACGCCTGAGACTGTTGCACATTCTCCAGTGCTGGACAATCACATCCCCAGCCCTGACACCCTCATGAACACCCAACTACTCATGTAAACACGCACACTAGATGTCAACACGTTTAATGCGTCTAGAGTCTGTCTTCTACAATTACTATTTAGCTGCTTTTCCACCATCATAACCAAACCGCTCTGAGCATGGAAAGTTCAGTGATGCAAACTCAGCAACCTCCCAAATGTTTTTACTTATCAGGTTTAAAATGCGGATTTATTGAGGATTTTTAACATGATTTTAGGAAAAAATTCTCACCCTATATACCAGTGCTTCTCAAAGTCCGGACTCCGGTCCGGATCCGGACCCGGAGGGAATTGAATCCGGACCCGCTTCTATTTCATATTTCAAGAACACTAATCATATTTCCTACTTTGATAAACGCACGTTAAACTTGTAAATCATTTGTTTATTTATTCTTATTTTTTTTATGTCTTTTGGAAAAGGTCCGAAATTGCAGGCGAGATATTGAAACTTTTCTTTCATGACATTTGTTGTCATCATGACATCCAGTGAGCGTATGACGTTTGACATAATCGGGCGACATTTCACCGCTAATATTTTTATTTTTTTGTTTTGTTTTGCTATCACTTATATTATGGCAATTTGTCTTATAGCAGTGCCCAGTGTATACATTTATTTGTGGCGGCTTGTCACAATATCAAAACTGACCGCTACAAATAGATTTTCCAAAAGGCTTATACTTCGTTGAATAAACTGAGCACTGCGCGTTTCAAAAATAAAATGCTGCGCGGGTATTTTTATATGAATGTATCTTTTAAAAGAACCGTCCGTTTTCTTCAGAAAAGCTTTGATGTCAATTTTCATTTGGTCTTTCCTGTAATGGCTGATAAAGTAGCGCTTATTTGATTACAGTCGTTACCGGGGAAACAGCTTTGTATCACGCTCCAACAGCGCCGCCTGCTGGCAGAGAATCAACTTGCATTTGCTAGTCTGCGGGAAACACTGGTGTCTGTCAGCAAACATAAACAAAAAAGCATGCTTCAGAACTGTTTTGAGAATGTGCTTAAGTTTTGAGCCATGTATTATTACTATGAATTAGGCTACTACTACTACTATTACTATCTTGTGCCCTGCAATAACCATTTACGCAAACTCTCTTTTGATATAAAGGGGAAAAAAAAAGAGAAAATCGGCCCAAAAAATCAGCATCATATATCGGCCATAGGCTGCCCTGATTTCTAAATATCGGCATTGGCCAGAGAAAAAACATTATAGGTCGACTTCTACTGCTGATACTTAAATTAATTGTTTTGCCACTTTTGCACTTGTTATTAAAGTATTTTGAATGCAAAGGGAACCTTTTTTTTTTTTAAATGAGTGTTTATTTGTTATATGTTATGTATGTTTATTAAAAACACGTTTTGTAATAACCAATTGATCCGGACCTTTGACACTGATGAAAATTCAGATTTGGACCTTTGAATGTAGACTTTGAGAACCCCTGCTATATACAGTGGTGTCCAAAATTATTAGAATACCTGACAGATCTGAAAATATTGACATTTGTTTGCTTCCAAAACATTTCATAATATTCATGAAATATGCAGATGGTTGCTCTGAGCACAACAAATATCAGACGAAGTGAGTCGTACTGTTTTTATCCATTTTTTTGGCACATCTCTCTAGCATAGTGTCGATATATTTCCTGAGAACGTCAACACTAATGTTGTCCCATGCCTTCTGCAACTCAATCCAAAGGCTTTCCTTTGAATGTAAAACAGATCGGTCCAGTTTATTTTCCAACTCGCCCCAATTTTGCTCGATGGGGTTGACGTCCGGACTTTAAGGGGGCCAGTCCATCAATGTTTCAATGTTCCAGCAGATTCCTTCCATCGCAGGTATCCGGCAATAGTTTGTTTTATGGGTATTGTAATGGCCAATCCAACAAAAACAACTGAAACCTCTTAAACATGCCAAGTGTTCTAATAATTTTGACCACTACTGTAGTTTGCATTCATTTTTTTCAATTCAGTTGTCTCATGTCATTCACATGGGGTGGGGATTTATAGAAACCATTTAATATGATTACATAATAGTAATAATAACAATAAAAAAATATCTATTAATATAAATAAATAAACATGGATACATTTTAATATAATTATTTAAAATATACAAATAAATGAAACAAACAATAAGGAAACGGATTACTTTGAATAATACTACTATTGTATTTTAACAAATTATTATTATTATTATTACTAATTTATAAATCAACTATAAAATTACAACACTAATATTTATGGATGACTATTCACTTTCAAACAGTAAAACATTGGGCTTTCATTTTCGTGAAAAACTGAAGAGAGATCTTAAAGCTTTTCTTTTGCTGACCATATAATTGATTTTCATTACAAATTAGGGAAGATGTTGGCACGTTGCGTCTTCAAATGCACATTATAATGGTGCTTTTCCACTGCGTGGTACGACTCAGCTCAGCACGGCTCAGTTCGGTTTGCGTTTCCACTGCAGTTTAGTACCGCTTTAGAGTGGGTCGGATTATTCACGTGTCATTATAGTTGTGCCGCCTCTACTGCCGTGACTCCTGAAAAACGTTTTCATTCCTCATCGCTCTTTCACGCTCTCGCTGGATCCGCTCCTCGGCTTTCAACGAGAGGACAGTCTGTACTTCCTCAACTGACAATGAAACAGACAATTTTTGGTTGTTAAAAGAAAGGTGCGCTCATTCAAATCAGTTGTGTTCTATCCTTCAGCTAACTGTGCTGATTTAAATCTAGCGGGTCTGTTGTGTCTCGTGCCGCAAGTTCACTGAAGCAGGCAGTTCAATTTTCTCCGGCCTATCAGTGATCTACAGAGTTTACACGTCACGTTTTGGTAACGGTATGGCTCGCTTTGAACCTCAGCCGAGGTGGTACAAAAAAAAAAAAGTACCAGGTATTGTACCCAGTGGAAAACCCCCCAAAAGTGAGCCGTACTGAACAGTACCATGCAGTGGAAAAGCGCCATAAGTGACCCAGATAGGAGTTCATATGGAGCAGAATTTACTGTGAACTGTTCAAACGCTTAATGAGCTCTTTTGTTTTGCTTTTTTTTTTTTTTTTAGCAATTCACAAGCTGTGGTTCTTATTTCATTGCCTGTGATTCCTTGCATAGCTTACATACAGTATCAAGGCATTATCAGGTTAACAACTGATGCATCCCCTCTGGGGATAAGATTACTGATCTGCTGAAGGCTCATGTCTCGCTCCTAAAGCGCTTCTAGCCTTTCATTAGTACTCTTATGGATATAAATTGTCTTGACCTTTAGTAAAGAATGTTGCTTGTACACAACCTGCACATGCAATAAAGAGCTGCTTCATCGCTGACACATGATAAAAGACATTTGCGAGTTCTATTTCATACAGTGGACTGTAAATATAACCTTATCTAGCACTTATTATATTACCTTATAAAGCATCCAGTTACAATAAGAGCTACTGCTTCAGTACATCAATGAACTGTTTGACTGAATCAAACTAAATTTGACACTTTTTTTGCAAACCACTTTGACCAATAGCCATTAATTTGAATAAATAGTTCTGCTTCTAAACAACTGTCAGAAAACACACAACATTATTTCTAAAATATTAAAGGGGTCATCGGATTCAAAATTCACTTTACATGTTGTTTGAACATAAATGTGTGTTGGAAGTGTGTGTGCACATCCATCCTATAATGATAAAAATCCACCCAGTGTTTTTTTTTTTTTTTTGGAATTCCTATTTTAAAATACCCCCTCTCAAATCAGGCTGTTTTGAGATTCCTGTCAGAATGACGTAGTTCTGCGCAGTTGATTGACAAGGCCGTCTTACCTTAGACCTGCCCTGAGTGAGCTGAGAGCTGTCCGCCATTGTGTCGACTCCGGTGCAGAAGACAAGATGTCTCCGATTAATCAATTGAGGTGCTTTGTTGATGGATGTAATAATGAATATAGCAGTCATCATTTACTCCGGAGTCTGAGCCGTTGAAAACGCAGAAGATTAACGTTACTTTCGTTTTTGAAGGGAATGCGCCGATCCCCAATCTGGCTAAATTCGTCTATGTTCACACGAATCATTCGTGATCCAGCTTCATCTACAGAAGTGGGTCTAAGGGTTTTTTATGAATCTTTGCAAATCGCCTTTCCTAATAATGTGCTTGTTAGCCAGTTTCGCAGCTGAAGTATTAGCATTTAAAGCGACATGGACTAAAAAAACAGCTTGCTGAAAACAGAGCTGATTTTGACAGGGGAAAGAGGGTGTTTTTACACTACGATTGAGAAATTTTTAACCAAAGTATGTTATAGACTTTTCATTAAGACCTTAAAGAATCATGTCAACTTGTGGAAAATGGGCATCCGATGACTCCTTTAACAGGGAAAACAACTCAAATTGGTAAATGGTAATCTCCACCATTACAAAGTGTCCCGACTACACACGTTGCGACAAGACTCCAGCAACAAACATTCTGGCTGTCCACACCAGAGGAGACACGACACGACAACGCAACATGACAGAATCAATCAATCAAATATCACAGCCAATCAAAAGCCTGGGTGGGTAGGCTCTCTCTGGAAGCGCACTGCACTCGCACCGAAATGGATAAGTTTATAATCCAATTTATAAATATTAAACCTTTTTAACATTATTAAATGTACATACTGAGTGACTGATACTATTTTTGTCATGGAATATGCTTGTTGTTTCGTATTGAGTTCACAGTTTTAACGTACATCTTTAATTTATTTTCAAGATCTGGGGTAAGCTATCTGTTATTGCTTTCAGTTTGGCTATAAAAGGTCACGCAAAATGATATTCAAACTCACTTTAGACACTTTTACCATTGAATAAAGCGCATAATCAGTACCTGAGATTATCATAGTTTGTTTGTTGTTGCTCCAGCCGCAATGTCGCAGAAATGGAAACCATTTCTAAAATAGAAATTTTGCGTTGTGTCATGTGTAGTTAGGACACGGTGCAAGACGAGGATTTAGCAGTAGTATTTCGTTGGGGTTCATACCACAGTAAAAAAGGGTCTAGCAACACCCCTGGCTGGGATCAATCCAGCAACTTCTCAATTAGCAACAAGCCCTGGGCCTTATCCAATAAACAATGTATAATTTCAACATCCTACTCTTCCCTGTCGGAATTTGTGGAAACAGGCCATAATGAGTGTTGTGCTTCCTAAAAACCCACCTGTTTGTTGTCCAAAGCCGAATCCAGAGGACGATGCTGTGGTGGTGTTGCTGCCAAACATGGATCCCTGGCCAAAGCCTGAACTGGACTGTCCAAAAACAGGTGCGCTGCTCTGGCCAAAGAGCCCAGTGCCAGTACTTGCTGTAGAGCTGGTGGCGCTGGCTCCGAAAGAGAAGGAACTGGCACTGTTTGTGCCAGAGGATCCAAACAGTCCTTCTCCGCTGTTTGTAACTGACGTGGTGGTGGCTGCCACCGGCTGGCCAAACCCAGAATTTGTGCTAAATGCCGGCTGACAAAATGTGAAGCCACTAGCAGAACCAGAGGCCGCAGGCTGGCCGAAACCTGCACCGGCACTCTGTCCGAAGGCAGGCTTTCCAAAGCCAGAGGTGGTAGAATTGGCACCAAAGACGGTAGACCCAAACGCGGTGGTCGGAGCGGCGGAAGTGGGTTGTTCGAAGACTGGGGTTGGAGCTGCACTGGTGGTGATAGCTGCAGATTGGGCAGAGGAGGCCGCTGTAGTGACGACACTGGTGAGATTCATGGCTCCTACAGTCAGACTGTCTGTGCCACCCGAAGGTGGGGCGAAGATTGAGCCTGGTTTCTCGGACGCTGGAGCTGAGGATGGGGTGGTTGCTGGTGTCTCTTGTGATACAGGAGTGGTTGTGGAAGTGCTGGTGGTCTCAGGGGCAGGATCAGAGACTGGCTCTGCTGCAGGAGGCTCGGAGACAGGCGCCAGTGTCTCGGATGGTGAGGTAATTGATGGAGGTGGTGTGGAAGAGACCTCAAGAGTTGTAGGAGTTAGGGGCTTGTTGGAAGGTGTTGTAATGGGCTCAGTTTTGGTGGGAGCAGCGGCTTCAGTGACTGGTACGGCTGATGGAGCACTTAAGGTTGGTGGTTTAGTACTGGGTTCTGCTGGAGGTTCTTTAGATTCAGTATCAGTAGAGGGAGCCGGCTCAGTTGAAGTCATCGTTTCTGGCTGGAGAGACTTTGTTGGAAGAGTTTGCGTCTCTGATAGAGGTGCTCGCAATAGACTGTCGAAAGAAGTGGCAGCTGGTGGAAAGGAAGATGTTGAGGGAAAGGTGAAACTTGACTTTGAGGGAACAGTTCCCTCCTGTGGTTTAAAGGTGAACGTAGATGAGGCAAATCCTTGTGCCGTAGTCGTCTTTGGAGCCTCTGCTGCAGTGCCTGTTGATTCTGATGAACTTCCAGTTTCTGTAGGCTTGATTTGTGCAGAACTGAAAGCAAATCCTGTAGATCCATTTCCAGGTTGTCCAAAAGTGAAACTCAAGCTGGTCTTGGGGGCTTCCTTTCCTTCCTCACTTTGGCCCACTCTTAAGCCAGAAAAGGAACCAAGAGTTTCTCCAGCATTGCCCTGGGCTTTGGGAGCTTGAGGGAGTGTAGATGGCTCAGGAGGTGGTGTAGAGGAGCTCACGCTCTGTGCGGGAGATAACAGTTTTGTAGTGAAGGAAAACGGCTCTTCAGACACCACAGGACCAAATGTCATCTTTGCTCCCGTGCCGCTTGCAAGAGAGAACTTGCCTGGTAGGCTAGAACTCTTTGCTATTTGCAAAGGTATGAAAAAAAGAAAGAAAAGTAATTTACTAAGAGAGCCCAATACCAATGAGCCAATGTGACCAATAAGCCATTGGAAGGTCCAGAACCTGCAGAATCTCTCACATATTCTGCACTGAATTTGAGGGATATTTGGGGGAATTGTGCTAAATGGATTTTATAACTTTTTCAATAATTTAATATTCAATTTCAAATTATTCGGAGGATTCAAAGATTAACATAAGCAATTAAAGCTGCAGTCCGTAACTTTTGACGCTCTAGCAGTTAATAAACAGAACTGCGTGCGTCTTGCGGAAGAACATTGTGGCCGGAGCTACTTCTCTCGGTTTATGTCTATGACGAATCACGCAGGTACTGGGCTACTCCGCAGTCTAAATAGTCAGAATATAAACACTTATTATAGATGTACCGTAGTGATTCAGGACAAGCCAAAAACACTGTTTGGAAAATGGATTCATGGTGTACTTGCTTATTATATAAATTTTGAACAAAAAAAAGTAACGGACTGCAGCTTTAAAGTAATAATAATTAAAATAAAAAATTACATTTTAGAATTCCATAAGTTATCTTGATTTTTAGTTTTATGTTATTCAAAAGATTGTTTTGTCTTCATTTAAAAAAAATGTCAGGTTATTTTGAGGCCCATTTGGAAGCTTGCTAAAGTCACTCGGTTGAGAACCACTGCTCAAAATTATGTGGACATTTCTGCAGATTCTTTCAAGCCCCCCTGGCCACTGGAATGGCACTGAAAACCTTGATATTTTCTTACCAAAAGCGGTGTAAAAAAAACTAAAATATAGTAAGTAACATTAAATATTTGCCTTTCTAAATGACATGAGACACACATGGAGATGATACCTTGAGTGTTGTTGGTGTCCTGTGATGGAGGGGCGAAACTGAACCCTGATGACCTGTGAAACAGCAGACACTGCATCTAAACTACATACTGGTGTTCATATTCATATGTAAACAATATAAAATACATGCTTAATATTCCAGAACATCAAAAGAGCCACTAACATATGGAGTAGCATCAGTGAGTGCACAAACCTGTCTGAATAATACAGACTAGATCAAGATAACCACTCATAATAGTCAATAACCATGAAGACCTGTATTGAGATGAAGGTGGTCATTGTAATAATATTTAGTAACTCACGGAGCAGTAAAAGAAAAGCCCTTTGAGTTCTTCTCACTGATGGATGAAGATGCTCCTGCCTCAGTTTTAGCAGCTCCACCTGTAGCAGCCCACACAGAAACAAGCTCATTACGACACTCAAACCAGCATTACTCCACAGGTACTAGAGTATAAACAAAGTAGTGCAGCCTTCATCTACCGGTGTTTAGCAATTATTTTACTGAACTATTTGTACTACTGTGTGAACTCAGAGTCACACTCACCAAACACAAAACTACCTGATGGGGTCTGCGCCGGACCTGCCAGCAGCGCCGAGACCTTTAACGCACCTTGAAAGGAATTCTGCAAGTAAAAACAATAGTTACACCAAATGACAGACGTTTACTCACTGGAGATGTTCTGTGTGTGATTTATAAGAGAAAATCATTGTTAAAAACAGTGAATTCTGTTAAAAAAACAATCTGGTGTTTCAATCAGCAGTAACTGTAGTGTTGTGATTGGTGTTTTGGAGCAGCTCATGTGCGACTCACTTTATTGGCCTCCACCGTCGCCAGAACCTGCTGAACCACCTGAGCCGCCGGTGCTGGAACAGACGGGCTACAGACACACATAAAACGGGAGTCATTCAGACAACTCAGGGGAAAAATTCTAGCAATCAAACAGCACAGGGACTTAAGAACGTGAGTGTTTTTAAGAAAACATTTTCCAGGCAATTTTGTAAAAAGAGGAAACGATTATTTGTGTCTGCTTCACTTATTTGTGATCAAAACAACTTCATAAGGCCCATCAAAAAAAAAAAAAGTGTACATTTAGAAAAATACCTAAAAATCTTTTCACCTCGACATCATATCGCTTTTCAATTTCCACTAAATTATACAATGTGATGAGGGCAGAATGATCTCTCCCATCTCACTATACTGTTATCCTTTCAGCTATAGCAATAGAGGTTTAATGTTGCAGATTTTTATCATAACAGTATAACATTTTATAATAAAACCTTAGACCTTTCTAATGATTTATAGTTATAGGCTGCCTGCATGTTACCAGGTAAACTTGCAGTTTTTAAAAAAATAAGTTAAAATAAATTTTCAAATTATTTTCTATTCTTAAACTTGAAAGTATAATTAAAATAGTAATATTTCTTATTTTTATTTTGCAATAATCATAATTATTATTTGCCATATTAATATAAGCACAATTTTGGACCTAAATGTGGCCAAATTTTTTACCCAAATTGCACATCTCTACTTGCTGGTGTCCTGTGTTTTGCAGGCACTAGCATACTTGCTTGCTTTTGGCTGGATGGAAACAGGCTAATGTGTGTGAAAAGCTCATATTTACAGATGAATGCCTTTGTGTTCGGGGATGCTGGCATGCATCTGAGAAACATCCTGAGTATTTGAACAAAAGGGGTCTGATGCTCTGTGTTCATGTTTGTTTTTCCTTTCCGTCTGAGTCTGTGAGCGTGATGCTCATACAGCACAGGAAGTGTCCTGCGGGCTGTTCAGAACAAATATCAGCCACAGCAGCATTGGTCAGACAGACAGAGTGAGCAGGCAGAACTGCCGACGCTCATGATGATGAAGAGCAGAAACTTGAGCAGAGGAAAAGGAGAGATGGGCTCTGATAAACAGCCCAAGCACTTGAATCATGATGACCTCATTACAATGGTCACCTCACCTCTGCACGGTGAACAAACCTAATGAACACAAGTGTGTGTGTGAGGATGTTTCCCATCTGTCTGCATCACTATGAGAGATCAATACAGACAGGAAGAGAGACACACACACAGGCTGAGACAGCAGTTTAGTGCATACTGCGCAGTACACACTGGGGAGGACAGTATCAATCTATGCAGGGCTCTAGACTGAAACTAAGTCTAGACTGTCACATTTACGACCAAAAATATTAATTTGCAAGAGACGTTTTTGCTGAGGTTGCCATTGGTGACTTATATAAATGTACATGCAACGACTTTTGCATGCAATGCCTTTTTTCTGATTGTTTTGTGATCACATCTTTTGTTATGTTGATGTAATAACCTGAGACGATGTGCAAAGTTTTAATAGAGCCTATTGAAATGTCTCACGTAATCACTAATTTAGTGTTTCAAACTGCAGAAAAGACGAGACAAACACATGACGGCATGACTGAAATGGTAAAGTGTTGAATTAAAAAAAAAAAAAAAAAAAAAAAAAAAAAGTTTATTCTGTGGCACCCAAAAATTATTTGGCACCTAATTTTGTTTCTTATAGAAGCCAATGTCTCCTTAATGGATTTGTTTTGTCTGAAGCCCTGCAATGAGTATTTATTAGTAAAGGCATAAAAGCCCATTCACTTCAAGGACAATAACTATAATGATTAATTATAAAGTTTTAATAATCGTTCTAATTATATGATAATATTTACCAACATTAAAGCACCACATGACAAAACTGCAGAGCAGGGTTATAATAAACAGAAACTTATTGTCTGCTGGTGTGGATGCTAACATAAGTTTATAAATTAAATAATGTGAGAATGTTCGAATTCAATGCAAACTAATTTTTGCATGCAGTACAAAATAGTTTAAAACGCTTGTACACTACATGCTATGTGTGTCCTCAATACATTTGTCGTAAGACCTCACTATACAGGAAATAGACGTGTTTGAAGTTTGAATTAAACCCGGTGTAAAAATGAGTATCTTCTAGCAGTCTGATCAAATGAGTCAAGAAAGAGATTGCAGTTAATATCACTTCTCAGTTAATATTCACTTCTCAGTTCACACTGGATATGGAAGGTCAGGTTTAGAGTGCGTTTCATCGTGATTCTGTCAGATGTATTTGATCAGTGACATACTGCAAAAACAGTGGGACTACTGTGGTGGTCTGCAGCTCTGAACACAGCCGCATGCGTGTGTGTGTGTGTGTGTGTGTACCTGTGTGCAGCCGCTGCCTCAGGCTGAGCAGCTTGAGCGTTAATAATACATGCGTCTGGGTTAAAGTTGCATGGGACACACAGTCTTGTGCATTCATACACTGATGAGGAGTCTCGCTGCTCGAGTGTAACACAACGCTTAGACATCAGATACACCTCCGCTGAGCTCGGACAGCGCGAGTCAGGCCGTCAGTGCAGGAAATGATGTCAAATCATGTCACTCACAATGCTGACCACAAACACTTACATCCTGCAGTGTGTGTCAGTGCACAACACTGGGCAAAACACACACCTTCACAACAACAACATCAATGTTAATGCTAACTATAATGATGACTGCAACATTAATGATAACGATAACCATAACAGTGATGACAACTATAACATTTACGACACTGACAACAACAACCATAACCTAAATGTTAAAGATTCTGAAAACTATAACAATGACTAAAACATTAACGATAACTCCAATAACAGTTAGTCACAAAACCGTAATGTTAACAACTATAACTATAATATTAATAACTATGATGTTAACTATACATCTACTGATGTACATGTACTATAAGTGTTACAATAAAGTATAACAATAACTGTAATGATAACTAGAACAACTAATGATAACAGTATTGATACTGACATTTAAAGCGATAAGTAAAACATTAATGATGCTTGTGATGATATTATTATAGTGATGTTATTGTTAATGGTAACAACTACAGCTGTAATAACTAAAAATGACAATAAAACTATAATAACTTTGATAACATTAATACTGACAACTATATGCCAACTATGTTTATAACCATAACAACAACTACAATAACATCAACACTGACATTTATTAAAAAGTAAAATGTTAACGATACCTTTGATAACTATTATCATTTACATTAGTTAGTTACAACTATAACTAATGATAACTATATTAACAATTAGTGACAATAACTATAATGTAATTAGTAATGTTAATGACAACTATAACATAACTATAATTATTGTTATTATCAATAATGATAACTATAACACTGACAACAAGTTACACTTCATTTTAAGGTGTTCTTACAGTGTAATAACAATAAGTAATAACAACATATACCTACTACAGGGTTAGGGTTTGGTTAAAGGTTCTTTTCTTGCATTTATGCATAAATAACTTATTTCTAAGTGCATGTATTCTTAAGTTCATGTAAAAATCATCCCATAAAATCCACATAATAAACACTAGCAGCCAGCAAATGATTCATATCGGGTGATGACAGTTTCAAACCTTCAACCTACTGCAAGTCAGTCACCTGAAAGAAAAACCAAACACTAATGTGCTGTGATGGAAAGATGTGTGGTCATGTATCCGTCCAGTCCAGCAAATGTCAAATGCTGTTTTATGAATATTTTAAGCTTTCCAAGCTTTAATCCTTTAACCTGCATTTCTATGTTTAACAGAGAGCTGATGCTGGTCTCATAGATCAGCACACGTGTTACACGTCCAGCAGCTGTTGTTCATCATGCAGCGCTGCAGATAAGAGGGTCTGAGCGCGCTCACAATGTGGTCTAAACGTACCCCTTAGGGCAGATGAGCTCATTTGTAAGGTTAAAACAGGACGCCGTACACACACAGAGCCCATAATAAACACAGACTCAATCTGACCCTGATGGCGACCTCATTTTAGACGCACAGAGAGGATTTCACTCTCACACACACAGCACATGAACATCAGATTTGTTCTGAGCACATGCTTCTGTTGTGCATAACGAGAGTGTGTTATTTGCGCCGTGAGCTCTCTGTCACAGCAAATGAACTGCTGTGGTTAAAAAGGCAAAGCAACCCAGTCTGAAGCATTCTGCATCCATTTTCAATCTGTACTGAAGAAGAGCAACTAGCAGTGCTGTATTCAGTGTAGGGGTGGGCGATATGGGAAAAATATCATATCACGATTTTTTATAGAAATATCACGATTCACGATTTTTATCACGATTCTTTGTTAGTTTTACTATTTTGGTTTTACAAGTTGTCTGAGCATTACAGCCAAACTAGAAAGACAAAGATGCATGGCAGATATTTAGGCCAAAGTGGGCGAAGATAAAAAATCTGTCATTATTTTATTTTTCTTATTAAAAAATAAGAACAAAGATACACATTACAAATACACATAATATACAAATAAAACAAACAGTGCTTTATTTCCAGGTACAATAGGTGTATTTAGCAGAGCATTCAATGAAATTGAATGAACAAATATAAAAGTAAAACACTAGATAGACTGATTCCTAAAGCAACTGTATTAAAGTTTTTCAGTCAAGAATAGTGAGTGATTTTTCTCTTTTGCGTTTTGTTAACGTTAAATGAATAGTTCCCCCACAAATTAATATTCTGTCATCTGTCTGTCAATTCTGTCATAATGTTGTATTTTTATATCATCATTTACTCAAAAGTTGTTTTAAACCGGAATGAGTTTCTTTCTTCTGCTGAACATAAATGCTATTTTGAAGAAGGTGGAAAACCAAACCCTCATTCTTCAAAATATCTTATTTTGGGTTCAGCACAAGAAATTAATAGAGGTTTGGGACAACATGTGAGTGAGTAAATAATGACAAATTAAATTTTAGGGTGAACTATCCCTTTAATGACAGTCGACAGCATGTTTAGTGTCCTGTCCCTTTAAGAGCTGCACGCATCTAATATACAGGCACGCATCCGTTTCTCTCTTAACTATTTACTTTCATTTTAGAGATAACCAACTCAGTCTGTATGTAACCTTGTGTGTTTTGACAGTATTAGCGCAAAATATAACTTAGTTGAGTAATCAGGCGCTGTTAGACAGGCGTTTTAGTGCGCGTGCTTCAGGTGTATGCGCTCAGAACAAGCACACGTCAGACCAGCGCGCGAATTAAACATTTAACCAGCAAGGCTTGTATGCAAATAATGTACTTTTGCGATCGCGAATAAGTGCAGTGTCCTGTCAGAGTAACTCTACTGCTGTATGTCGTGTTGTACAGTACATAGAGACGGCGGCGCCAGAACTGTATTTGACAATGTGCGCGGTAGCGCGATACTACGATATTTCTTCAAAAGCAGATCGTGGAGACATTTTTATCGTCCACGATCAAAAATCGTCATATCGCACACCCCTAATTCAGTGTGAAAAAATACATTTAAAAAAATCATAAAAATGGCCCATAATCCCCACTGCTGTGGTTCTCTTACCTGACAACAGTGGACACAGGTATGGGCGGACCTTTATCCTTCAGTTCCTGTACGTTCACCACCTGAGGGACCGCCTTGAGCGTGGACTCTGTCAGAGATGCTCCTGGAGAAAATGAAAGAGATAAGACTGTGAAAAACACAGAGAAGAGCATGTATAGCCCACAGCAGCAAAAGGGATATTTTGACATTAATTTAGTACAAATGTCAGATGTCACATTTCTGATCACTGTGACGTATGCACATCCACGTGTTTCACAGACTTCAATATGAGCACCGGGAAAAGTAAATAATTACACCATTATATAATGCTTTCGGGTGGTTGACATGTCACACTACAAAGAAGCATTCCCTATTTTCCATTTGAAGTGAACAATGTTTTAAACACACTACAACAATGACACAAAAAAGTGAAAAATAGGACACATTATGTCATTCTTATATAACTATTAAATGTGGCTTTTATGAGCTCATTTTCTTAGAGACGTACATGGAATGCAAAAAACCTAACAGGCGATTAAATTATGAAAAGAAATGGTAAATAGAGACAGAGCCAACAACACACTTTCACTCATTGTAGGCTTGTACATTCATCTATTCAACCCTCAATCATGATCATGATGTGCATGTTTATTTATATAAAACATTTAAGTTCTAGAAAGAAGTCTCTTCTGCTCACCAAGGCTGCATTTATTTGAACAAAAAAATCTGCAAAAATTTAGAAACATTTTTACAGTTTAAAATAACAGTTTTCTAGTGAATATATGTTAAATAGTATTTTATTGCTGTGAACAAAACTGAATTTTCAGCATCATTATTCCAATCTTCAGTGTCACATGATCCTTCAGAAAACATTTCTGATTATCATCAATGTTGAAAACAGTTGTGCTGCCCAATATTTTTGTGGAAACTGTGATGGATTGATGAATATAAAGTTCAAAAGAACAGCATTTATTTGAAATATATATATTTTTTACATTATAAATGTCTTTACTGTGACTTACATTTTTTTGCAAGGCAGTGTACATGCATCTATAACAATAATTAAGTCTGTTTAACAGTCCAAATATGCTGTAGGTCTGACACACAGTGTCGCCCCCTAGTGTACAGAAAAGACTGATGGAGACTTAATGATAATTAATAAGACATCTGATCCAAATGCATAATTATAAAGACTATATTAATATTAAAGATCAGTTCTACAGAGTTTAAAATAACACAAACCAAAACAAAATCACTCACTGGCTGAACTGATGAAAACGTGTGTATGGTGTGTAAATGTGGATTGTAACAGATCTGCGAAGGACCGTATGTTTGTACCTGGTTTCTGGCAGGTCATGTGTCTAGTGAGGGCGGCTCTTCCTGCAGCCTGGGGGGCGGGGATTGTGGTAAGAGTGAAATTTTCTGTGGGCGGAGCTCTATGCTTGACTGTTTTTGTGGCTAATGCTGTGCTATCAGCACTGTCCATGTTTATCTTCGGTGCTGCAACACATGCATGAGATGTTGTAAAGATGTTGACAAGACCAGAATCATGTGTTGGTGTGGTTTGAACCTCACCGGGGCTGATGACAGGTATGGGGACGGTCTGGACTCTGCTGAACGGACTGGACTGCATACCGAAGCCTGGCTGTATGGAGGGTGTACGGACCACCGCAGGGTGTCTCGAGACGGAGGGCGTCAGCAACGGGATGGGCGCTGGCTCGTCCTCTTCCTCTGCCACTGCCAGTGAGTCCTCGGGCTCCAGAGGCTGAGACAGAGAAGAGCTGGAGCTCACCTCGTCCAGATCCTCATAGAACTGAGGAAACAGGAAGGCTGACCGCGACAGGTTGGCTGAGAAACAGAGAGAGACATATGAGACAAACAAACACAGGGGTGTCCGGCATGTATCGTGCTCAATAGAATATCTGACACAGATTGTTTTTGCGGTGGGATACGCCTTTATAGTTCACACTTTCACTGCATGATGCAGACTAGTAGAATGCAGTTAAAATGACCAAGAAATTCAGTATATGGGAGCAAAAATGCCTGTTTAAGTTTTTGTCTTAAGTCATATGAGCAAGCACGAGCGAGTATCAGTACGATTGCAAATGTGATTATATACAACAGTTAATATTGAAGAGTTACATTTTAGACAACAGTACTGTCTGTTTTTACTCTAAGAAAACAGTTTCAAACAAAGCCAAAACTGTCCGAGTAAACATCTCAGAGTAACACAAAGAAGTGTTTCATTCCTGAATTAATCAGTGTTTTTGAATAAATCAATGATTCATTTGCTTTGTTCCTGAATGAATCAGCCTTTTGAACAAAACAGTTGAATGAATGATTCACTGACTCACTCATTAAGACAGAGGCATCGCTTCATTAAAAAAAAAGAAGAAGAAAATTCATATTTCAATATTAAAATATTTTGAAAACATTTATCTCATAGCATTATTTATGTAATTTCAGTGTAAATATATCCAAGTACTGTTATAGATGTCACTTGTGCAGGGCAATTTAATTTGGTAATATCGTGTCGAGTCTTATTTTTCTAATTTAATTTACTGATTTAAAGGCAAGAGTTTGACAAAAGATGATGCATACATCTATTAAGGTTAGAATAAAATGCCTTTTTTAAAGAGGAAAAAAAATTACCTGTAAATTAAAGTTGTCAAATGTCACCCTTTAATGAAAAAGTTCCTTCTTTGTACATGAGCCATGCACAGAATATGAATAATATGAAAAGCTTGTCCATGACATGCCTAAAGCAGACAAGAACCAGCACCAAAACACTGCCTTGCAGCTATCGACAAAATCATGAAAAATATTGATATATTTTTATCAATGCAAAACCCCTAGATGCACAATCACATCACATGCACAAACGTTTGATGTACCTGGAGCTGTGGAGCGAACCGGTGGAGTCTGTCGCTTTGACAGGAAGTTCCTCAGCTGAGTCTGTTTGGCTGGGGTCATTTTAGCTGCATACACACACACACAGTGATATTAGGGAGGTCAAACTAGAACAACAAAATCTTACTGCAGCTCATCTGTGAGCAGAATCATCTTGAGTCTAATGGCATGAACAATTCAGACTGTACTATTGAACATGAGATGATGACTGAAATGTGGTGAACACAAGCAGATCTTACATGGTGATTTGGCAGGAGCTATAGGTGTCGTTTCCAGGCTGGCCTTCAGAAGAGCATCCTTCAAACTCTCCAGCTCACTGTCCAGACTGTAAAACACACAGAAAATATG
Organism: Barbus barbus; assembly: GCF_936440315.1. NCBI lineage: Eukaryota > Metazoa > Chordata > Actinopteri > Cypriniformes > Cyprinidae > Barbus > Barbus barbus. Next base: position 5,904,728 of record NC_136733.1, read on the forward strand.
AATATGGATGCTTCAAGTTTCCTCCCAGGATGATGCTGCAAACACATCTGAAATATAACGAAGCACACAAAGTGAACTTGTGCTGGATATGTACACAATCCAAGTCATTTATGAAATGCTTCAATTTAAATCATAAACCTTTGTGGCTTTTCCTGCTGTCAGATGCGTGTGATATTCAATGCATTTGTTTTCCTCAGTGCACAACTTACAGTGTTATACTCATCTGTAAATATTACAAAAACATATTACCACTGTGAATAAATGAGTATCCTGACAGCAAGAATCATAAATAATTATCCCACAGAGTCTACATCTAACTTCGCAGACATCAATGAATGAGTGCTGGTGCACGTGTCTGATGAAAAGCCATGTCTCGAACAATCACTGTTGATGAGAACACGCATTCAATTTATTCGTTCAATTTCTGGAGCTCTGGTGTGCCAACTTGTTCTTTTTGTGATTGATTTTTGTGATTTGAACAGCACCCTAACTGAGCTTTTTTGCCTGCTGGATGTTTGGGTTATATTGCTTAACTATATCATACAATGTAAACATAATTCTGATTAAGGCTCAACACACAGTGGATATAAAATCATAGCCTATTCTGTGAAAATAAATTAAAATTACGCCTGTCAAGCAATTTATTTTTTAATCTAATTAATTACATGTGCCGATTAATCTAATTCATTGCAAATTAATCGCAATTTAAATGCACCAAATTAATGTATTAACATGATAATATAAATACTGTTAGGGCTGTTGATTTGATGCAAGGCCGTAACCATATCTTGAACACTGAGGAGACCTATTTATTTATAATTTTAATAAAGCATAAAGAAATAGAACAGTAAATTAAAGAAATTTTGGAGAGCCAAAAGGTTGGTATTGTTTGAAAGAAAACTTTACATAAAATTAAAAATAAAATTTGGACATTCTCATGCTGTGAAACTGCTGATAAGAGACAAAAAAAAAAGTTTGCTCAAGGGAAATTTTACATATCTTTCTTTGAAATGCAAAAACTCAGGAAGGAAATAAGGTAGGAGGACAATTCTGATGTTCCTCTATATGTGAGCTGTATCTGGATCAGAATTTTGTGGTGATTGAATAAAGAAATCAATAGTTACAGCATTTGGAACCAATGGAGCCTTTTTTTGTTTAGCCTTTGTCTGTTGTTGATGTTGGACTAATTTAAATCGTGATAATCTGCTGTAAATAATGATGTCCAATTTTCCAATTTTTGGCTACATGCAAGCTTTCAAATGACACCTATATTGCGTTGATCAAGGCTGTAGTTTTGAAAATATGATTATTAATTTTTGCACAGCTAGGGGGCGTCCCGCCGGCGGTAGAGTCAGGTTTAGAGGGACTGCTCAGCACTCGTTAAGAGCGGACCAAAATGATTATGGTCATTAAAAAGCTCTAAGCTTTAAAATGATACCTAATTTATGTTACTCCATTTAGTGGTCGCTGAATAATATGATTATTAATTTAGTTTTTTTGGGGTGCCGTCCTGTCGGCGGGACACTTAGGTTTTAAAGGGTTAAACACTTGCCTCCACTGCCCTCGATCTCCATCTTACGCTCTGCTTCTGTGAACCGTAAACCCCGCCTACTTTAATTTGATTGGCCATGCGCTGTTAGACTGCTGATGCAGCCAGCCTAAAAATTTAACTATTAAACATTTTGTTATCCTGACAATAAACTTAAAGCTGCAGTCCGTAAGTTTCGCCTCTTTGTCGCCATCTCGGTTTGAAAACCTGGAATTGCAGTTACTTGCGGAATTATCTTGCTTGCGTGGGGTTGTATTCTGGCATGGCTCCAGCTCGGATGAATCTAATGTTTTGAGGTGAATGTGTAGCTGTCAGTCACGTACCGGTGTGGATGTTTACAGTACTTAGCAAACACAGATTCCAGCCTACGTCTTGGAATATATGACCCAAATAAGAATTTTCACCTTGTATTGCCATCTGAACAAGTAACAACTGCCACGTTTGTTCTGACCAACTGAGGAAAAAATAATTTAAATAAATCGCGCTACCAACGGTGATTAAATCTAACGATCAGTTAGCTCATATCACATCAAACCATGCTAATTATTATTACAGTTATACTTTATTCTCAAATTATTAATGTTAAAAACATCAACATGACTATGCAGTGTTTCCTCTAGGAGTTTTTCCAGCTGTGGTGGCAAAACTATTTATCATGGACCACGCCCACTTCACACCCAAGAATCAGTGCACTCAGAATTTATTATAACTACAAAAAGACAAGTAAATAGTAAATAATAAATTGTGAACGAATATATTAATGACAATCAATAGCACAAACAAAAACAAGATACAATTTAAATTTGTAATAATCTATTAAATTGTAAAAGAACACTGGATAGTCTTCACTGTATAAACAGACGGTAATGACAGATAGCAGCAGGTTTATTTAGGCCTTAAAACCTTGTTCACGGGTCTAATATACTGTTACACAGGGTTCTATGCTTACTTTTCTTAATTTTTCCAGGCTGGTATTTTGTCACCTTGCCAAATTCAAAAATGTACATTTATAAGCTTTTTAAAATTTCTAATTTAAACAATATAATAAGTAGAATAATGCATAAATTAGCAATCATATGAAATTAGTAATACAAATTAATTTGTACTACAGAGGTGGCACAATTTGCACAAAAGAACAACAAAATTGGCTTGTAGGCACGTTTAATGAGACTCAGAGGTGGCACGAGTGCAATTAAACTCATAAATTCATGTTGAGATTAATGTTTTAAATATAAAATGTTGAATATTTAAATAACTGAAATTATATGTTAAAAATGTAATCAGTTACTACCCAGGATTAGATACGTTTCATGTAATCTGGATTAGACCAGATTCCAAAAATTATGTAATTAGATCAAATTACATTTTAAAATACTCGTAATCAGAATACAGTTACTCTATTATTACATGATTACATATTATTCACACAATAGCAATACATTATTATAATAATTATAATTGATTTCCCCCAATTCCTCTTTTGTTTTTTTAAAGGATCCTTTCTAAAATAGCCTACTGCTTATATACATTCAGAAAGTCTTCCAGTTTTGTCAGCATTCACACAGAGATCAGTCATTATTCAGGTGGCTACACAGCATTTGACCACTACATTTACAAAAAGCATTTCAACATTAAAAAGTGTTTCAACATTGCACCAACAACTAATGAACAATTATTATTTTAATTATCACTCAATAGGTTAACCATGCATTACTACATCTTTGGAAGGATTTTGTCTTTCAAACGGATTAAAATGCACAAATTAGCGTTATTTCTTATTACATATAATGCAAGGATTCGTAAACGTCTTTGTCATTTCAACCTCTTTAATCTCATATATTTACTTTAAGTACCCATGGAGGTTTTAAAATAAATATTTTAATAATTATGTATCATATTTGCATGTTCACGGTTCTCTGACATTGGTTAATGGTCACATGACATGCAGGTAAGCAAATGTAATTTAAGCAAGTTTTTTATTTAGATTTACGTTATTTTCAAATAACTTAATTTTACATTTTTATGATTTAATTTATTCTTAGCTTTTCATTAAACTCACAAACCCCCTGCAGTTCCTTCACGAACCCCAGGTTGGAAAACCTTGACGTTTGCAAGTTAATGTTTAATGCACTTCATGTTGTTAATTACAATGAATGAAATATATTTTCTTATTCTTTATAACAACATGGTACAAAATTACCCTTTTTAAAATCAATGTGATAAATGAGTTAGGCCAAAAGTAATTAAAAAAATGTAGTCCGATTATATTACCTAAAATGTGCAATGTAATTGATTACGTTACGAACTACAATTTTTTTTAATGCAATTCAGAATCAGTAAATAGACTACAATTTGTAAGTAATCTACCCAACTTTGTTAACTGGTTATAGGCCATATTTTCCAATTTTAGACATTATCAGCAAAATCCACTATCGGTCGACCATGATGCCCTGTGCGGCAGATGTGCACTCTCACCTCTGTCCTGTGGGAGTAGAGGGTGTCTGGCTGGTGAAGCTCCACACTGACGTCCCTTTGTAGAGCCTCAGTTTGTGCAGGTCACTCTCCAGCCGGTCAAGACGCTGTTTCTGCTGGTTGATGATGTCCAGGTTATTGGCCAATGCTGCAAACAGAGCCTCTCTCTCTGGGATGATCATGTGCCTGCAGGAGCAAAGGCTGACACTCAGGCGTACGGGCGAACAGACGTGCGGTAATAAAACACAATATCACAGCTGCTCACCTCTGCTTTTTCTTCTTCTCCAAGTGCTTCTCCCACTCCACATCCAAAACTGCATTCACGTCTTCCATGGCAAACTTCACGTACTGGTACAAGCGGCGGATTTCCTGAGGCAAAAACATACTTTCAGCACACGTTATAATTTCAAATAATGAGCTAGTTATCAGAGGTGGTGACGAGACCTTGAGCTGTTCTTCTCGCCGAGGGTCCAGTGGTTTCTTGTAGAGAAGCTGGAGGTAGTCTTTGTCTTGGTTGAGCTCGCTCTGTGCTCGTGCCTCCTCCGCTCCAGCGAAGCCCTCTAGCAGGCTGGTCTTCAGTGCGCTGATGTCCCCGTGAAGAGACTGGGTACAACAATTTGAGTTGGTCAGTCATGCATTCATACAACTCAAAACTACCGTCACATCTATGGTTCATGATCAACCGAAACAGGCTGGTATGAAATTATTCAATGGCTCATTAAAACAGTGACTTACTGTCACCTACTTTTAGTTAGTTAAAAATACACCTGGAAATTGATTTAAGTGGGGAAACAAATGCTTTTTCAAAGCAATGGGGCAAAACACAACACGTATGTATGTAACGTTGTGATAAGTGTAAAAGTATGATAAGTGTTACGATAAGTGTAAAAATATTTCCGACACCTTATGAAACTGTGGCGGGACAGATTAGACTATCGTGGGCCACGATAATCTAGAAAGTGAATTGGAAGAACCGTTTTACCTGCTCTGAATCTGAGCTGTTTGTAACTCAGGTGTTTCATGTTGTGAGGCTGCCTTTGCACAATGTATAATCTCATTGTTTGATTTGTGCTCATCTAATTTTATGTTTTCTTTATGAGGCAACTCACTTTAATTCACTGGATTATCAAAAACAGACATTAAATTAATATCAAAACATTACATTTTCTCTTTTCCTGAAAAAAAGAAAAAAACAAAAACTAGGAAGTACATGGTGATTTCTGCTGTCAGCATGGTTAAATGTGCATGTCACACACCTCTGTGGTGTCTTTGATCTCCAGTGTGAAGGCGTGCAAGTTCTCGGAGTCTTTCCTCAGGTCTCTCATGTCATCTGTGCTGCCCACCCTGAAATCAGCATTTCTGCAGCGAGTCCTCAGATCATACAGCTCCTTCTCAAAGTGTCCAATCTAAGAGAACGCAGCAGCCACTCAATCAGTATCAGTATGACAGGTGCTCAGAAATGACTGTGTGAACGTGATTATCAGACTCTACCTCCTCCAGTATTCCAGTCATAACAGGGTCTGAGTCTTTCTTCTGCTGCAGGTGTTTCTCCAGTGTTTTCACAGACACGGCCTGCCACAAAACAAGCAAACACACTTCAGATCAGTCTGTGCAGGACACATGAGACTGGACTTGTCTGATGCTGGTTCATCAGATCTTCAGTGCTGTACCTGTGCAGATGGAGCGCTGGACACAGGAGGAGCGACGGCAGCTGGTTTTGGCTGAGCTGGAGGAACACTGCTCTGAGCAGGCCGAGACAACACTGCAACACAAGATTTCACACCTTAATAATGCATCTCTGATGACAGTAGGGGCCTAAAGATGTGGATGTAGGCTCTAAATGTCAACATAAAACAATTTCCGAAATGTTCATCTTCAAAACATGAGTAACGTGAACAAGTGCATCACCTACAGAATGTCTGCAAATACCCTTTTACGGTTTAGAAGAAATATCATAATGTGGAGACAATGTTCAAAAGTTTGGAATAATGTATTTTTATTAATTTCTATTAACTGCATATATTGTGTAAAAATCTGTAATATACACTACCAATCGAAAGTTTGGGATAATTAATTTTTTTTAAATGATTTTGAAAGAAGTCTCTTCTGCACACCAATGCTTCATTTATGCAATCAAAAATACAGTTAAACAGTAATATTGTAAAATATTTTAAAAAGCAAGTTTCTTTGTGAATATTGTAAAATGCAACATCGCTATGATCAAAGCTAAAATTTCAGCATCCAGTCTTCAGTGTCACACGATCCTTCAGAATTCATTCTAATATGCTGATTTGCTGCTCAAGAAACATTTTGAGTTATTATCAATGTTGAAAGCAGTTGTGCTGCCAGCCTGCCAAATATTTTTGAGGAAACAGTGATGCATTTTATTTTTCTGGATTCACAGATGAATAGAAAGTTAAAAAGTACAGCATTTATTTTTAAATAGAAATCTTTTGTAGCATTATAAATGTCTGATCAATTAAAAGCATTGAAATAAAAATAAGAAATTAATTCTATAATTATTAGAAAGTAGTTGCTCATTTGTGCATATAACACTGTCAGTTTGACACATTTAAACATCTTTGAGGCCTTTCCACACTGAGTACAATGCGAAAACGCAAGGCGAATCACCGACGAATGGTGCTTTCATACTGAGTGTGAAACGATTGTTCGCCGCCTTCTAATTTACACCTGCACGCTAGGTGGCGCCAACCAACAATGCATTTTTCCTCAGATATGTAGTTAACATCTAAATTAAGATAAACAAAGTTTGGTTCTACACCAGAAACACAAACTATCTGTAATGCTTACAAGAATAGGCTACATCCTAAAATATAATTAGAAGTACAATTAGCATAAAGCTACACTTGAAAATGTATGTAATTATTAATGTGTTTGCTTACTTTAAACCATCATCGAGTGCTTGTAATAACTTCTAATTGTGATCTATAGTTGATTTTGTTTCTATGATAAGCAGACACATGCACTCTGTTTAACGCGACTGCTAATATTTGTCAAACATCCTTTATTGCTATAAAAAAAAAAAAATACCATGAGCTGCATACAAAACATACAGAAAATATATCATAATCATGTCTATTTGCTTTCATATTTCATGTGTAGAAAAATGTTTAACTCAATTTTTTTAATAAGGAAGATCTAGACTAGAGAGTGAATGCGCTCTGACTCATAACACTCGCGCACGTGCTCTACACATCACATGATTCAGTTGAGAATAATTAGAAATGTTATTCTGTATAAAGAACATGTGAGAATAAATCGGTTCTCAAATACCAACGATAACAAGAACTCAGCATCCACTCTCTTCTCTTATACCCGGGTTTCTCTTCTTCGGTGTTTGTTTACACTGGTTTTCGAAACAGCGCCACCATTCACACCCTTTTGTGCAACAGCAGCTGCTCCGGTCACGTGATCTAAGCTCAAATCTGATTGGACGGCCTGAAACTGAAAAGATTCATCGGACCGGTTGAAAAAAAAAAAAAAAAAAAAAAAAAAAAAAAAAAAGTGCATTTTCGTTGTGTGCGAATGTTCGCGGTCTATGTGGAAGCATCCATACAAATCTATTGTTTTATTCCAGCGTGTCATCGCGTCCGGTATTCGTTTCACTTTTTCACACTCAGTGTGAAAAGGCCTTTACATTTTAACAGATGTTTGATGCTTAATTATTGGTATATGAGTGCAAAAAGTTCAAACACATGCTCTTTAGCTGGCATACGCATATGTATTCATGTCAGTTTTTGCCTTTATAAACGGCAATTTGTTCTTTATTTTTGATGTAAGACAAAAGGTGAAGTGAGCTTGTACCTGCAGGGGCAGCTGGTTTGAGTGCCGCTGTTGTCGGACCGCTGACCTCAGCTGCTGCTGGTTTGGGTGTGGAGGTCAAAGAAAATGGCTGGGCAGCAGATGTGACTGACTCCAGAGAGTCCACTCCCAGAAACCTGAAGAAAAACACCGCAAACTCTCAGCTAATCCTTCAAGATTATCCATCTAATGTAACATCACAGATCACGCACTTACCTGTCAGTGAAGTTCATCCTGACGGCAGGCGCTGCAGGCTCCGCTGGCGCTTTGGGGCCGCTGATGATGGGGGACATGGCGGGTGGACGCTGAGGAGGAGTGGTTGCCGGAGCACTGCTGACTTCCTTGGGCACCAAGGCGGAAGCAAAGGAGAAGGCAGGAGCATCAGAGGAGGGTTTGAGAGTGCTGAAGGAGAAACCTCCTGTGGTGGAACCCAGCGAGAAGCCCGAGGAGGTGGTAGAACCCAGAGCAGGAAGAGAGAAGGAGAAACCAGTGGAGGACGCAGAGGTGGGAGGAGCCAAGGAAGCAGCAGCAGTAGCTGCTGGTGGCGGGGCTGTGAAGGATAAGGTAGCTGGAGGCGGGGCCATGACAGAAGATGCTGGGAAAGATGGGAAGATGGAGGACGCTGCAGAGGCGGGAGCAACAGAGGAGGACGCCGACTCTGAAACGAAGTATGTTAGAACACAACAAAGTCACTGGACTGGTGCTGAACAGCAAACGCTGCATCTTAAATCACTTCTAAATCATGATTTGTCTCCATGGAACAATAATAGATTTAAAGTGCTAGTGAATTAAAAATTTATTAAACTGACTTCAAAGCACATGTAGGTTTGCCTGGCACAGTAAAGGCCCGAAACACTTCAAGCAGAATTAAATGAACTGGTGTGACGTTACTTTAAACAAAACCAGGCTAGAATAAAATTGTAATTGAAAGTAATACTGACACTGTTTTTTCATGTTCAATAATATAAAGCAGCTTGCTTTATTAAAGTAGGTCTGGGCAATTTTTCCAATTTTATTCGAATGTAATGTTTTGCCACAATTTTATTTGTATAAATCCAGGAATTGTGATTTAGAACAGAAATATTACCAAACGCTAGAATTAGACATGCCAGTGATTAAGAGAAAAGAATGATCCAATAATTTCATGTGCGAGACGTGAGCGCCATGGTCAAACGTGCTTATTTTGTTGCAAAGGTATGTCCAACTTCTTTGTGAAGAACAAAACATGCCGTGAGTATATTGGGGTCTTAAACAATGCCTGCGGTCTTACTGGCGGCAGGTGCTCTCTCTCCATCCTCAGGCAGAGGGACAGCAGCCACGGTCAGCTGTTTGACCCCTGGGATGAGATTCAGTAGAGAGAAAGGACACAGGACTCCATCTGTAGACAGCAGCATCAGCGTTGGAGCTGGAGGCAACCTCTTCTCATCAGCTGAGGATGCAAGACAAGTTTTTACAACAGTATCCGTGACAACACTGTTTACAAAACAGGGTTCATGAGTGGATGGAAAAACTAATAATTATTTATTAGTGTAACTTTAATAGAAACAAATGAGGATGAACGATTAAACAATAAAACTGAAACAGCGATATTTCAAAGTGGCTTAGTGTAAAATAATGCTTTTCACAATGCTTTCTGCAAGCGTTGTGAGTTTATTGTGCACTTGGGTATACAATTGTTGCTAGGTTCACTTCATTTACATAATTTCCAACAATTTTGTGCAGAGACTTTTCAGCATTTCACCAATATTCAGCCAAATAAAAGCTTGAGAATTTGACACTATAAATGTTTCAGCATTTGAATGTTTGAATGAAAGAATTTAAGACAGATACTTGTACTGTTAGTTGGTTCTTGTAAAGCATGAACAAGTGCAAACGCCCATAAAAGTAACAATTTCCATTAACAGTAGAGTCTTTGTTCTTGGTGTATGGATGTGTCAGCAGCAGCAACAGGAAACATATTCTTAGGAAAATAAATGTCATATCATAGTTTGAACAGACATTAGAAGTTTATTAGCTCTTACACAGGTGTATGTCCTCTTGGCTGGTGTAATCGATGGCCATGCCGACAGGAAGTGTGTCCTCGCTGTTCTCTGTGACAGGAAGCTCTGCTCGACTGGCATCTTCCAGCAGCCAAAGCTCCCAGTTCACCTGCACACAACATCACATCAGACCTCTGTGACACTTGATTTTATTTATCTATTTTTGCCATTTTCGACTTCATTACAATAGGAAAGATCAAGCGAAGTGGGCAGGATCAGGAAAGGTCCTCGAGTTGGGACTCGAACTCGTGACGCCCATAGCGCAGCACTATCAGTGCCGAAACTAACACTTATTTTACCATTACTGAGATACTAGTATAGTTTATCTATAAAAGCTATAAACCTCTTTTTTATACTTCATTTTCATATATTTTTTTAAATGCCTATATACTTATTTTTTTAGTTCTATTATTCTATTACTTTAACTTAAACAAAAAAAAAAAAAGTAAATAGAAAAAGTAAATTGTTGCCTTGATACCTAGCTGAAATAAAATCCATTTAACTTTTTATTTTTATTAATTAGTTTTTTTTTGGTTTCAATGGGTAGTTCATCCAAAAATTAAAATGGTCATAATGTGTTCACCCTCATGTTCCAAACCTGTACAAGTTTATTTCAACTGCTGAACACAGAAGATTATATTTTGAAGAATGCTGGCAACCTAATAGTTTCTGGTCCCTATTAACTTCCATTGTACTTTTTTCCATTCTACAGAAGTCAATGGCTACCGTCAAATGACTGACTCCCAACATTCTTCAAAATATCTTCTTTTGTGTTCAGCAGCTGAAAGAAACTCAAAGGTTTGGAACAACTCGAGGGTTAACAAACAATGACAATTTTCCTTTTTTGATGAACTATCCTTTTATACATCAAGTGTTTTTTAAAATGATTTTAGGTTTAGTTAACAATAATAACCTATGTTTCTGATATGTTTACCTTGTCCTCTTGTTTCGCGATGATGCTGACTTCAATGGCAGCAGCTGATGAAGCCAAAACCAAATCCCTACATAAGAGAAATCAGTTTCATTTGATTTATGACAACCGATGTCCTCACTGGACTAACAAAGCTAATGCAGAGCACAGGACATGCAGACGAGTCTCACCAGTCCTCGATATGGCACAGGTAGTAGTGATGCTGCCTCTCGGTGCAAGTGCCGTACACAAGGTCGTTGAAGTTCAGATAGCGCTCGCCTCTCTTTTCATCTTTTTTCTGACACACACACACACACAGTTGACATATTGTCAGTGGTCATGTCTGAAAGGTTTTACAATGTATCTTTCTTTAGAGTAACTCACAGGCAATGACACGACCACCAGCTCCGGCGGTGTCTCCAGAGAGCCATCAGCTGCAGCATACGCCACCGCAAAGTTAAACGTGCTTAACCACAACACATCCAGCACTGCGGAGAACACACACATTAGCACAGACTCCAGTGCTCACATCCTTACTCATGAGAGTGGAAGGCATGATTAAAGGGATCATGAACTGCAGTTTTTTAATTTTGTACTGTACTCTGAGGTCTACTTATAATGTTATCAAGCGAGCAAATGGTTTGTGTAATGGATGTTTACCTAAGTGTTTTTCAATTCTCACACCATCACAGAGAATGATGGGATAGGGTTGCGCGATTAGTTTAAATAAAACTAAAATCACAATATAGCTCAGTGTGATTATTAAATCAAAAAGATGTGAATTAATAAATATAAATTTTACTGTTGTACTTAATATAATATAGTAGAATATTCAATATATTTTTTATAATAATAACAGCAACAATATTTGCCAAAATGTGCAGTACTACAAACACGAACCTGCAGCAAAAAACATTTTAGATTGCAATTAGATTGCTGATCGGTCATAATGAAAGTACAGTCTCATTATGATCAATACCAAATCAGAAGCCAAAGTCTGTGCTTAAAGTTGTGGTGATGCTCATCTCGTAAATATAAATCATATAGCATAACATGAAAGCACATCTATACAGGAACACGGTCACAGTAAGAACACAGTAAATCTGAGCCGTTGTACCTTTAACGGGGTGATCCTGACTGTAGAAGTTGGGACAGGGGATCCCTTTCTTGGCCTGTAAGTTCTGAGACACAAACACACAGCATTACACACTGGCCTAAACTATAAAGTTTTAATAGTCACTCTAACTCTATGAGAGTAGCAAGTCCACACCACGACTAACAATAACGACACAGAGGAACAATATCAGTGGAACAATATTGAGTGTTAGTATTGAAACAGTTATGGTGTGGAAACAGTTATCATTCTTGGTAAAGTGAAGATCTGAGGATCTGTCCGTCATAAACTATCATTTACAGACGTACAGGAGTGAACTGAACCACTGTAGCGTCCTCTTTCCCAGCAGACACCTGCTTCCCTTTGGGACTCCAGCAAACTACAACGAAAGAGACAGCTATGAATCAACACGCTTTAAAATAAGGTCAAAGACACTGAAAAAACAGTGGTGGAGACATCTGGAAACTGATGAGAATAAAGACAGCACACAGTAAACACTGACCGCAGGTGATTCCCTCAGAGGTAGGAAGCTGAGCGACCACACTGACAGAGTCCTGAACATCCAACACCATCATACTGCCATCAGACAGACACACGGCCAGACGGGATGCATCCACTGGACTCCACTTCAGATCCTGGACCAGCGTGTGTGCAGCGGCCGAGGGTCTGAAAGAGGTGAAGGGACGCTTCTCCTGTCTGTCCTGCTGGAGCAAACACACACACACACACACACACACACACACACACACACACATTAACACTGGTATTCTTCACATTCTTGATCCATGAGCGTACTATTTGTTGTTTCAAAATTATTTATTCTTTACATATTCTGTATTTCAGTGCTAAACAATAATAATCTCTAAATTAAGCATAATTTATTTATATATAAATGAATACAAATATTAGAAGTAAAATGTAATTTCAAATTAATTCTGCTTTTTTATTTACTTAAACACTAAGGTATTTGAAATACAGTGGATGGAAAGCAAACTAATGCCATCTGGTGGGAGAAATAAAGACTAAAGTGGTTTAACTAATAGATGCATGCAAGTTTGAAATTAACGTTGATGAATGCGAGTCTGTAAGGGATAGACTAACATTTTTTACAGTGGCAGCATGTGCTGTATAAAGGGCCAAAATCATGTAGTTTTCACAACTGCTTTGTGGAGTTTTTGTCTACTGAATGTCTTTTCAGGAAGACGTTTCGCCAGCTGAACAATTGTTAAAGTTACATCCACTGAAATATCATTATTGACTGAAACCATTAAAACGTCATTCAGTGTAACGAGAGTTCATATACCAAAAAATCTTGTGAGGCATATTTAGGACAAGAATCTTTAAATGACATTGAAAAACTAATTTATGGATTACAGTGCAGCCTTAAAATACTAATTGTGATTTTAAATATTTACCGATCTTTGCCACTATCCATCAAGTTTTTAATCATTTAAAATATAATCAAAATTTAGTACGATCACCAATTCTTTGATATATTTTAAAAAGTACAAGTCAGAATAAGTGTTTCATTTTTACATAAATATATTTTTTACAAAACTTATTTGAATCATTGAAGTTGACACTTTACTTGCATTTAATATGCTTTCTGTGTGTATAAAATCACTCTTGTAATTTTAATTTGATACTAATAATGGGACATTATCAAAGACTTCATTATAACCGATTTGTAGACTGTATCCAAGAAAATTGCACTGAATTTTCATATTTCCCATTCATTTCCTAAGGCAGTGACTTTTGATTGTGAAGATCACACAACACTTTGTTTTAAAATCATTTAACCTTTTTAAATCATGTCTACAATTATTTTTTTAACCAAAGTCTAACATCCTGGTGGTGGTTGAGGAGAGACCCCCACGTGATTGTAAAGTGCTTTGGGTGTACGGTAATACACAATAAAAGCGCTATGCATCATTCATTCATCAGGTTGAAATAATAATAAAGAACATAAATAGTTTGGTCCAAAATTAAGTATAATAGCTTTAAGTCTGCATCATTGATTCTGTTATTTTTGTGTTTATTTCTGTGAAGCTGCTTTAGAAATAAATGTGACTTGACTTTATTTTGAACTAAAGTAAATGACATCAGATATGCATGTAGACTTCAAGATCTGAAACACAACTAAACATGAGGAGCTGTTTGAAGAGGAAACAAATGAAATCACATATGAAGTAGTTTTAGAAGAGTTGAATGACCTTGTTGAGGAAAGTGCGGACGTCGTAGAAGTCCAGAGTGAGCTCAGAGGCGTCCCCCATCCCGCACACAGACAGCGTGAGCTCATCGCTGCTCAGAGCCATGTGATGCATCACCACATCGACGGTCACCGTGACGGCGCAGGAGCACTCCACTGATGATACACACATGAGACACACGTGAGTCTGAGCTCAGTCACAGTGGAGTGGAGCAGCTTTCACATGAGCGTTCATACCTATGTCATTGGGGTTTCCCTCCAGACGGCCGGCTGCAATCACATCTCTCGTCCAGAACACTTTTAGCGTCTCATCTTTGCCAGTGAAAGTCAGGCCATATTTGTTAGAGATGGCGAGGAGACTGGAGCGCTTCTTAGGAAGATCCGCAGACGACTCGAACACACGGATCTTCTTCATCTGACGGAACTGAAAGTCCTGAAGAGCACAGAAGTGCACATCTATATGTCAGTGCCTATTACTGCTGTGAAATAACTGGCTTTCCGCAGGTTTATGAAGGTAAATTTAAGGCCTTTTTTAAATAAAGCAAATTAAAGGAGCAAATTCAATGGAACACAATATGTAAATATGGTGTAAATGTCTCTAAAAAGAACCGGTTCAAAAGAATGAACTGTTTGTGAACATGACATCACTCCATTTGCCAGAGGCTCTGGATTACAGGTAGAGTTTCTTGCAGACTTGTTGAGTTTCTTGCAGAGACCGATAGTTTCACTTCAAGACCTCAATATATTGTCAGGAGCCTTGGGTATCAATTTTGTGTTGCCTGACATGATGTTTTGACTCTCAAAGTGGCAGTAGCCATTGATTTGCATTATATGAATCACCGATTTCAGCTAAAAATTCTCTTTACTGTTCTACTGAAAAACAACAACAACACTTTCCTACATCTTGGAGTATATTAACATTTAGTAAAATAACAAATGAACAAATTTTCATTTTTGGGTGAACTGTTACTTTAATTCAAAGGGAAAACAGGTTTTTATTCCTCATTGAAAGATATTTGAATTAGAAGACAAGTCAAAAATACTGATTAAGATTTTAATTTTTGCAGTGTACATCACATGTAATGTCTCGACTTCATGAATTTAAGGCTTTCTGCTCTGATTCAAGACCTTTTTAGGGTTTTTGTGGACCTGAATAACTCAAATACAATTGTACGGATGGCAGTGATGTAATAAGCACAACATGTAATACAAATAAAATCTTGTTTTACTGGTACTGAAAACACAAAAAAATGTATTCAGTGTGTCAAACAAACTCACACCTTTCACTTTCATTTCACAACAGGAGTGACATTAAATCTAAACGAAGCCTGTGCTGACCTGACTTGTTTAAAATCCCAAACACCCCAAAACGGAGTCAAATATGAACAAATAATATTTGGCTCCATTATGCGGTCAAGCTAAGACTCGTATGAAGTAATTAACAGACATATATGACACCGGTAATAACCTCAAGCATGTGTTTATGCTATTAGTTTGTGTGTCAAACTCATAAAGTTCATATTTAATCACTTAATGCGGACTAGAACTATTTTACAAAAGTAAAACTACACCAATTCATAAGAATAATAAACTAAACACAGGCACAAGACACATGAACTCATACCTCCATAAACATAGATCACCTTTACCTGCCACAGGACGCATTTACTCTACCACTACTACTAATAATAATAAGAGTCATAGTAGCCGGTAAGTGTCTCACCTTCATGTCTCTCTCTGGAATAGAGTCCGGATCGTCTCCCATCTTTGCAAAGCTTCACTCGAGCGCCGTCAAGTGCTACAACAACAAATGAATGCGTAGCTAATAAAGTTATTATTCTCGAACTAATGAATTTATTCCTGTCATCTCAAACTCTCTGCTTGTTAGCAAGATCCCGCGTTGAACTTTAGCAGGAAATGACGCATGTTTTGACGCGGAAGCGTGTCATCACAATCTTGTCACACAGTAGCGACCTCTAACGGATAGAAATATTTTGACTCATATTAACATTTATATTATTTGATGACAGAAAAACACCCGGAAATCACTTTGGCTATGGTTGTGGCAATGTTCTCTCAAGTTGAACAAACATTCTTCCAGCACTTGCTCACAATGTTTTAGTTGTTAATAACGTTCTCAAAACGTTTGTACAAAAACACTATTTAAACATAATTTCTGAATTTCTGAAACAATATTTCTGAAACATTTAGTTAGAAGTTCATCTAACGTTTTTACTCGCTTCAGATGGTCCAGAAAGCTTTCAAAATTAGCAAAATTATTAAATTCGACATTCCTTTTATGTTTTCTCTAACATTAATATAACAAAGCAAATATATATATATATACAGTGCCCTCCAAAAGTATTGGAACAGTAAGGCCAATTCCTTTATTTTTGCTGTAGACTGAAAACATTTGGGTTTGACATTAAAGGATGAATATGATTCAGATTAACATTTCATCTTTTATTTACAGGTATTTTCATCTGAATCTGATACACAACTTAGAAGATAGCACCTTTTGTTTGAACCCACCCATTTTTCATGTTACCAAAAGTTTTGGAACAGATAGAATTAACATAGATTAAAGTGAAAAAGACTTAATATTTAGTTGCAAAACCTTTGCTTTCAATAACTGCATCAAGCCTGTGACCCACTGACATCACCAAGCTTTTGCATTCTTCTTTAGTGATGCTTTTCCAGGCTTTCACCGCAGCCTCTTTCAGTTTTGGGGGGTTACTCCCTTCAGTCTCTTCTTTAGCAGGTAAAATGCATACTCTACAGGGTTTAAGTGTGGAGATTGACTTGGCCAGTCTAAAACCTTCCACTTCTTGCCCCTGATGAACTCCTTTGTTGTTTTGGCACGATGTTTTGGGTCATTATCTTGCTGCATGATGAAGGATCTCCCAATCAATCAGTTTGGTTGCATCTTTCTGTAAATTGTCAGACAAAATATTTCTGTAGACTTCTGAGTTAATTTTGCTGCTGCCATCATGTGTTACATCATTAATGAAGATTAATGAGCCTGTCCCAGAAGAAGCGATGAAAGCCCAAGCCATTACATTACTTGTGTAATGTGTACTATAATGTACACCTGTGTACTCTGTGTTTCAGATGAGCTTGTATGTTTGGGATCATGAGCAGATCCTTTCTTTCTCCAAACTTTAGCCTTTCCATCACTTTGGTCCATAAAATCAGTCCATAAAACCTTGTCCCAGAATTTTTGAGGCTTGTCTCCTATTCTTTTTGCTAATGAGTGGTTTGCATCTTCTGGTGTAGCCTCTGTACTTTTGTTCATGAAGTCTTCTGCGAACAGTAGATTGTGATACCTTCACTCCTGCCCTCTGGAGGTTGTTGCTGATGTCACTAACAGTTGTTTTAGGGTCTTTCTTTACAGCTGTCACAATGTTTCTGTCATCAACTGCAGATGTTTTCCTTGTTCTACCCGTTTGAGGTGTGTTACTTAGTACACCAGTGGTTTCTTTCTTCCTCGGGAGATTCCTAATGGTTGTACTTGCTATTGCCAGTGTTTGTGCAATGGTTTGATTGTTTTTCATCTTCTCTCAGCTTCAAAATTGCTCGTTTTTATTTATAGTATTTATTGTTTGAATAATCAATTAATAGGACACACCAGGGCAACAAAACACACCTGTCAGTCACATGTTCCAATACTTTTGGTAACATGAAAAATGGGTGGGTTCAAACAAAAGGTGCTATCTTCTAAGCTGTGTATCAGATCCAGATGAAAATAGCTGTAAATAAAAGATGAAATGTTAATCTCTCATCTCATATTCATCTTTTGATGTCAAACCCAAATGTTTACAGTCTACAGCAAAAATAAAGGAATTGGCCTTACTGTTCCAATACTTTTGGAGGGAACTGTATATTTCAAATATTATGGGTTTGACATTTTACTGAAAGAACATCCATTATACATGCTATTACTACTAATAAAGATCAAAGTAACTGAGTAAAATGATTGCTTTGTGAAATACGTATTTTGAAAGCAAGTAGGCTATTCAGAAGGACATTTAACCCTGTGTTTATGTCATTTTGACCCAGAAAGGATATTCTTTCCCCCAGACTTTTAGTTCATCCAATGAATAAAAGGCAGTCAATTGATTTGTAAAAGCTCTCTCATATCAACTAAAAATTATTTAATAATTATCAATGATACAACTTTTGGATCTTCTTTCTTATATGATTGTTTCACTTATAAAACTCACTATAATATGGAAATGATCTGCCTCTTAATACTTAAGGCAAACATGCTGATTGACAAATGGTTTAAATCCACAAGTTGCAATGAGATGCACATATCTCAACACACGATTCTCAAACATAGTGAGGATCAACAAATGTTAATTCAGTAAAAATATAAACTAACTGATCCATATGACAGCTGACTGTGACAACACTAGCAGCAGAATAAATGAAGTAAAATGTAAAACAATGATAAAATTTTATTAATAATTACCACAAAATGTTTTCAAGCCGCAGTGCATGCTGGGAACATGCTCAATATTGTTCAACATAAAAATATTTGTTTAGATAGCTCTTTTGCTAGCATGTTTAGAGTACTCTTGTTCAGTTCACACAAAATAATAAACTGACGCCTCCTGCTATTACATTTGTTAGAAGAACTTAGAAGAACAAGTTGGATTTTTTTTTTTGACAGAGTATAACAACTTAAAAAAACAAAATGCATGTTGCCACGATTATTGGCACCCCTAGAAATTCTTATGAGTAAAATATCTCTGAAGTATATTTCCATTCATATATATATATATACACAGGTGCTGGTCATAAAATTAGAATATCATGAAAAAGTTGATTTATTTCAGTAATACCATTCAAAAAGTGAAACTTTTATATTAGATTCATTCATTACACACAGACTGATATATTTCAAATGTTTATTTCCTTTAATTTTGATGATTATAACTGACAACTAATGAAAATCCCAAATTCAGTCTCTCAGAAAATTTGAATATTGTGAAAATGTTCAATATTGAAGACCCCTGGTGCCACACTCTAATCAGCTAATTAACTCAAAACACCTGCAAAAGCCTCTAAATGGTCTCTCAGTCTAGTTCTGTAGGCTACACAATCATGGAGAAGACTGCTGACTTGACAGTTGTCCAAAAGACGACCATTGACACCTTGCACAAGGAGGGCAAGACACAAAAGGTCATTGCTAAAGAGGCTGGCTGTTCACAGAGCTCTGTGTCCAAGCATATTAATAGAGAGGCGAAGGGAAGGACAAGATGTGGTAGAAAAAAGTGTACAAGCAATAGGGATAACCGCACCCTGGAGAGGATTGTGAAAAAAACCCATTCAAAAATGTGGGGGAGATTCACAAAGAGGGGACTGCAGCTGGAGTCAGTGCTTCAAGAAGCACCACGCACAGACGTATGCAAGACATGGGTTTCAGCTGTCGCATTCATTGTGTCAAGCCACTCTTGAACAAGAGACAGCGTCAGAAGCGTCTTGACTGGACTGCTGCCGAGTGGTCCAAAGTTATGTTCTTTGATGAAAGTAAATTTTGCATTTCCTTTGGAAATCAAGGTCCCAGAGTCTGGAAGAAGAGAGGAGAGGCACATAATCCACGTTGCTTGAGGTCCAGTGTAAAGTTTCCACAGTCATTGATGGTTTGGGGTGCCATGTCATCTGCTGGTGTTGGTCCATTATGTTTTCTGAGGTCCAAGGTCAACGCAGCTGTCTACCAGGACGTTTTAGAGCACTTCATGCTTCCTGCTGCTGACCAACTTTATGGAGATGCAGATTTCATTTTCCAACAGGACTTGGCACCTGCACACACTGCCAAAGCTACCAGTACCTGGTTTAAGGACCATGGTATCCCTGTTCTTGATTGGCCAGCAAACTCGCCTGACCTTAACCCCATAGAAAACCTATGGGGTATTGTGAAGAGGAAGATGCAATACGCCAGACCCAACAATTCAGAAGAGCTGAAGGCCACTATCAGAGCAACATGGGCTCTCATAACACCTGAGCAGTGCCACAGACTGATCGACTCCATGCCACGCCGCATTGCTGCAGTAATCCAGGCCAAAGGAGCCCCAACTAAATATTGAGTGCTGTACATGTTCATACTTTTCAGTTGGCCAACATTTCTAAAGATCATTTTTTTTGCATTGGTCTTAATTGATATTCTAATTTTCTGAGATACTGAATTTGGGACTGGAGAGGATTGTGAAAAAAACCCATTCAAAAATGTGGGGGAGATTCACAAAGAGGGGACTGCAGCTGGAGTCAGTGCTTCAAGAACCACCACGCACAGACGTAAGCAAGACATGGGTTTCAGCTGTCGCATTCATTGTGTCAAGCCACTCTTGAACAAGAGACAGCGTCAGAAGCGTCTTGACTGGACTGCTGCCGAGTGGTCCAAAGTTATGTTCTTTGATGAAAGTAAATTTTGCATTTCCTTTGGAAATCAAGGTCCCAGAGTCTGGAGGAAGAGAGGAGAGGCACATAATCCACGTTGCTTGAGGTCCAGTGTAAAGTTTCCACAGTCATTGCTCATACTTTTCAGTTGGCCAACATTTCTAAAGATCATTTTTTTTGCATTGGTCTTAATTGATATTCTAATTTTCTGAGATACTGAATTTGGGACTTTCATTAGTTGTCAGTTATAATCATCAAAATTAAAGGAAATAAACATTTGAAATATATCAGTCTGTGTGTAATGAATGAATCTAATATACAAGTTTCACTTTTTGAATGGTATTACTGAAATCAACTTTTTCGTGATATTCTAATTTTATGACCATCACCTGTGTGTATATATATATTAGCACCAGGGTGACTAGGACATTGTCCAGTCATGACTTCCTGTTTCACATGATTTTAAATATGAGGAACACAGAGGCCAAACTCTTTTAATCATCCATGAGTAAAACAAAGAATATAGTTCTGATGTGCAGAACAAGATTGTTGAGCTTCACAAAATAAAGTGGCTGTAAGAAAATAGCTAAAGCATTTAAAATCCCCATTTCCACCAACAGGGCAATAATTAAGAAGTTCCAATCAACTAATGATGTTACAAATCTGCCTGGAAGAGGACTTGTCTATATCACCCTAATTCACGGTAATGATGAGAGTTTGAGTGGCCAACGACTCTTGATCACAGCTGGATAATTGCTGAGATTGGGGTCAGAAAGCCTAAAACTTAAACTATATATAACAGCCCATGCATCACAATGTTGTTCAGGAGAGTTTCAAGAAAACTCCTCTTCACTCATCAAACAAACTCCAGCATATTCAGTTGTCAGACATGACTGGATCTTCAAATGGCACAGCTTCTATGGTCAGATGAAACTAAAAAAAAAAAAACAGCTTTTTGGCAGCAAACCCACCAGATGGGGACATCAAAATAAACACAAAAATGTGTCACTAATCACAAAATGAAGCTTTTGCCATGACTGTCCCAGTTCCCTGACCTGAAGAAAATGAGTGGGGTGAACTAAAGAAAAGCACTACCAATATGGATATGGAATCTGAAGGATCTGAATTGATTCTGTATGAGGGAATGATCTCTGATCTCTTGTCAGGTGTTCTCCAAAATCATCAAACATTAAACTCAGAGCTGTTATGCTGGCAAAAGGACGTTGCAATAATTGGGTGCCAATAATTGTGGCCAACGTGAACTACAGAAAAACATGCATTTCCCAATGAGATTTTACCGCATTTTCCATTGTTTTACTTCAATAAAAGGTTAGAATTTTGTGAATGAAAAATCAAAAGGATAAACAAGGCTGATTTATTTTTCATTCACCTTTGCTCATATTATCATTGTGTGTCAATATTAGTGGCACTATAGATAAAATATATAGATGCCATATTATAAACAAATACATGGATTCAATCTTTGTTTCAACTTTGGAGCTGCTTGCATCATAGGCCTCATTGATTTTAGCTTAAACCTCAGCCAAAATTTTCCACAAATAATGCTTTTTTTTCACTCAAGAACTGAGGTGCATAAGCTCAGATCAATGAGACATATGATTAATCAGCTCCAAAAAGAAATACAAAACCTATACTAAATGAACAAAAACAAGCTAACAAAAATAGGACAATGAGAGATTCATAAGCAATTTCTTGAACACCAAATTAGCTGAAGGCTTTTCAGCACAGCACAACAAATGAGCGTCACACTTGAACACCAAAGACACTGGGAATGAAAGAGATTTTATTTGTGACAATGACAGTGACATGTTGCAGTAGACATAATTGTTTCTCATTTGAATAAAAAAGCAGTTTAATGGTTCATTATAAACCTTTGTAAGGAACTTGCATGAAAGCGCATCGTGGCGATGCTACGCTATAGGCAAAGCTCAGCTATCATTAGTACTTCAATGTTTGAGTCAAAGATCCTCAAACACCTTCTCCCTCTGATTGTCGGCGCTCGGAGCTCGAGGTTTACCGGCTCCCAGTGAATTCCACCAACCTTCACACAAACGTTAAAGTGCTGCCGTTATATAGGCTACGACAAGGAGAAACACGCGTGGTGCAGACGGGAAACGAGTCCCACGAGAACTGCTCATCGGATCGATCTGTGGAGAAACAGCATGCAGTTATAGGCAGATCATTAATGCGCATATTAATTTGAATAATTAAAGTCGTTCGGCTGCACAGCATCCCGACAGAGGAATATGCAATTACGCTAAAACACTGTGCTGAATCCTCAGGGTGTTTTCACTCCAAAATCAAAAGAATAAAACAAGAAACAATCATTTGCATAAAGAAGATTAAGGGCCGAGACATTAGCATTGCACTTTCTTTAGCATATGCATTATTCTGATAGGATGAACACCTGGAAGCAGCTGTTTGTTACATTCATTGGCCGTTATTTGTAATGTGGCAAGAGCCATATGATGAAATTCTGGACCAATGCAATCTGTGAATATGTTATTAATATGTTCTGTTTGCATTTCATAATCGGCTTCTCTCAGATTCATCATGCACAACGTTGAACATCACAGATGTTCCTTTACAAACACTCGTCTCATTCTCACACGCACGAGCAAAACCTCAGAGCTGAGCATTAGTGCTGATATTCGGTAAACGCTCAGCCTTACTGAAGGAGCTTCTACTGAACCAACAGAAATCTATAAATTAGCACATTACATACATTTGAACAGCTGCAACAAACATCCTTGCACTCTACAAGTTAGTAAAGGATCCTCGTTATCTAGTGCATGAATTCAGAGCCACTTCGCTTCAAAAATAAAGCTGGCAGATGGAGACAAGATACTTGGAAGGTTGACACAGATACGGGGGCTTCTGGGTAAATAATTAAGTATATAAAAGATGTGCGTAAAAATACTAGTGTAAGACTGGCCTTAGTGATCATATGTTAGTTCCAGCACATTTTAGCGGCAGCCAGCCGACTATTTCTACCTTTAGAAACGTATTGCTATCGCTCTAAATAGTCACAGACTACATAAATATGAAATAGAACAGCATTAATCATACCATAGGAGCCATCTGTCAGTTCTGTTCAGAATCTTCAGGTGTGTTGAGCTGTTTTTAACATGACAAACCAACAGCTGTGATGAACATCCAGCAATTGCATTACATTTTTGCATAATTTCCCACATTGTCTTCAAACATGATCCAAAACAATCATCATTTCGTAAAACATTCTGAATTGAAGAGTTATGATGGTATCAGTAGTCACAATAAGGCACAAGTTCTTCAACCTCAACAAAATCAAGACCATTATTCCTCCTCATTAAGATACGAGACATCTTTCTTACTCACTCAAGCTTGAATAAAATGTTCAGGCTATTAATAATAAAACAGGATGAAGTTTTGAACTCTCCACAAGAAAGAGAAACAAAATCTTCAAGATTCTCACAGAAAAGCACAAATATGTCCTTAGTTTAGTCTTTGTCATCTAGTGTTGATCAGAATCATGACAGCTGTCAATCAATGCCACTGATGAGGCACTTTAACACACAACAACCGACAGTGCAAAATAAACCCTTGTGCATCAAATCAGTAGATCTTAACATCACGACTGAAGATGCATTTTTGAAAAAAAAAAAAAAAAAAAAAAAATCAACATACCTGGAGATTCTGATAACTACAGTATTAAATGCATGACAAATACATTTACACGCTCTTAAAGCTTCAGAGATAATATGACGTTTGTCATTAATCTCAAAAAGAACATTCATATTTCTCCCCAAAATCAGAGAAATTATATTTCTAATGAAGAAAACACAAATATCAAGTGTATTCCAACCCCACTTGAACTTTATATGGCCAGAGATCATTTTGAGATGATTTCGGGGTGTTTGTGGGTGTGTTCATCACCCATAGTGGGAAAGAAATTACTGTACATGTTGGGCAAAACACTTGTTTTTGAGTAAACAAATCCAATTTGTGTCATCTTTAAGATGCTGAAGCATGGGGAGGGGTTGTTTTGTTATTGTCTTCTAGACTAGTGCATGTGTCAGAAACATAAGGAACAGAACACGCGTCGCACAAAGCAAAACCTACATGAGGAGTGAACTGAATAACTCAGAGACACGGACATCGCTCTTAGTGCCGCTCACAAACAGTCTTCAGCAGCTGCAGTCGAACCACGCAGCTGCTCTCCATCACCTCCTTAAACTCGTCAAGTGCAAATGTAATGAAGCCAGCTAGATTCATCAAACAGTTTACAGTACAGAAAAACCCCACCGCTTCAATTCCAGACAGCAACACACCATGAAAACCCAACCTGTTGACTATTTCATTCAGGAAAAATCACCACTTGTTGTCCGACAAACAGTCATTACATAAACAGTAGCAGTTTTGTTTGTTTTTCGGGGATGCAGATTATAATCGAGGCTGTAAATTTGTATCTGATCTGGCATGCAAGCAGTGGAAGGGAGCGCTCATACTAGCAGCGTCAGCGTTTGTTTGCTTCGAAAGATCGGCTAAATGTCTGTCGCCATCCGTATGTCGGCTGGTCATGTGAGCGTGAGGATCTGTCTGTATGTCAGCGTTCAGATCGGGTCAAACACACGCAGGCATCGCTCTTCAGAAGGGATGATCACTCATGTACCGGTCAAACGTGTAAAGATGATGGAACTATTCTAAACACGCCGTCAGATCTACTGCACTAAAAACCGAACATCAAATGAAAATTTCAGCTTCAAAAAAAAAAAAAAATTTTTTTTTAGATTAATATAAATATTATAATGGGGCTTAAGTGTCACACAAATATTAGCACAGCTATGTTTACATGCGCTAATTTTCATCATCCATAACGAATCCAATCTGGTTTCAGATTCTGTTCCGCTTATATGAGCCCTAAACATTGCAAACCAATTCACAGGATGACAAATGTAAAAAGTAATCTGCTATTTGTGTCAGAAGAACTTTATTTTTTACATTTTTAGCAAATATTTAGTAAATATTCAGTCTCATCCACTGACCAGTTCTAAAGATGTAAGTCATATGACGTAAAGCATATGTGAATGTTATGCATGCGATTACTGAATTAAGAAAATAGTCTTTCAAGTATAATTTTATACAAACTTAATTTTATCTTGATTGTATTATTTGAGGTCTACACTACTTTTAGATTGACAGAAATCAATTTGATTTAGCTATCAATCTTATAAACTGATTTTTTGGATGCATGTAAACATACATAGCTACTGATATAAATGTTATAAGTTCTTGTAGAAGCTTCAACCTTATATTTTTCCTCTTGATTTTGGGGTGTAAAGTGACCTGGTAATGTTTTAGTAAAATTCACTGCTGTATTTATGGCAAAGTGATCTCCAAAATAAACGTAATATAATTCTAAACGTAATATAATGTTTCACAATAAAGGTCAGCCGCCGTGCCACTGGCATGATTTCCTCCCACGACCCATGACTTCTGCTCTCTGGAGCACGTGATGAACATCCTGCCAAATCCAGTGTTTGATGAAAGTCAAATGCACATGAAAAAGGTTGTGTGTTCTTCCCGAGTGATGCCTGCGTGTGTTTGATTCCTCCCTTCAGCGTTTATTCACATGGTGAACATGAACTGAAGGCTGTTTTCTCCAGTCTCACTGCCCATTTATTCTCAGGCCGTCCACAAACTCCTCCTCCTGCTGCCTCTCAGGAGGTGTGGCCACAGTGGCCTCGCCCTCAGCTTCGGTTTTGACAGGCCCCGCCCCCAACGTCCCATCTGCGCTGTCAGTCTGGGCCTCTTCCTCCTCGTCCTCCTCAGCCTGCGTCTCCTCCTCGCCTCCGTCCCGTGGGAGATCGGGGCCATCGCCGTCCAGTGGTAAATGAGTTCTCGCGGCTTCCTTGCGCTCAGCGTAGAGGCTCAGGCCCGAGGGAAGCAGATTCTTAAAGTCTGTCTCAAAGGGCAGATGAACGCCCACCGGGAGGCCACCGGTGCCCAGACTGATGCCCGTCGCCACCGACGATCCCTGGTAAACCTCCATCCCGTCCGGAAGCATGGACTGGATCTTGGGAAGCCAGCGCTTTCGCACGCGTCGCGCGTTGGTGCACATGTCAGCGGCAATGACGTTCATCTCGCTTTCCTTAAAGTTGGGCGCGAAGTTCTGACAGTAAACTAGAAAAAAAGAGTGCATTATTAAGAGCTTGAATGAGAAGAAATCTAAAGCTGCATAAATGGTGTGCAATTAACAGTTAATGATGAATTCACACACAGCCCTGCATCCTGGGAAGTTTTTTTGCTGAGTTGCAAACATGGCTTGTATTACCTAATTTGATAATGCCGAGTTAAAAAATATCAATAAAACATTTCCATCATGTACAGCCTTCTCACAAAATAGAGAATTTTTTTCAGATTATATATATACACTTCTAGTCAAAAGTTTTTGAACAGTAAGATTTTTAATGTTTTCTTAAAGAATTCTCTTCTGCTCACCAAGCCTGCATTTATTTGATCCAAAATACAACAAAAGCAGCAATATTGTGAAATGTTTATCCATTTAAAATAACTGCTTTCTATTTGAATATATTTTAAAATGTAAGTGTTAAAATATCATTCCAAAATGCCGATTTGTTGTTCAAGAAACAATTATTATTATTATTATTAATATTTAAAACAGTTGAGTACATTTTTTCAGGACTCTTTGATGAATAGAAAGATCCAACGATCAGCATTTACGTGAAATAAACAGCTGTTGTAACATTATACACTATACCATTCAAAAGCTTGGAGTCAGTATAATTTGTGTTTTTTGGGAACTTTTATTTAGCAAGGATTCTTTAAATTGATCAAAAATGATGATAAAGACAGAAAAAAACCTGAAAAACATTCTACTCAGCTGTTTTCCACAAAATAATAATAATAGTTTTTTGAGCAGCAAATCAGAATATTAAGAATGATTTCTGAAAAATCGTGTGACTGGAGTAATGATGCTAAAAATTCAGCTTTGAAATAGCAGGAATATATTATATTAGAATACAATTTTGAAATATTTTTAAAATAACTGTTCTGTTTTTGCTGTACTTTGGATCAAATAAATGCAGCCTTGGTGAGCAGAAGAGAAGTCAGAAGTTCTGACATGACAAAAAGTACTATTCATTTAACTTAAAAAACTGCAGAGCAGTGGAAAATATGTTAAAATACTCCACTGAATGTCACAGAAACTTACAGATACAAATTTACAAATAAATAAGCTTTTTAACAAAATCTGTGATTGTCTGTGTCTGTTTGGATGCAGTAAAAGCAAAAAACATTTGGCTCATGTTAGCCTTTTCTTCTGTCAGTTTCCATAATTCTGACCTTGAAATCAGGATTAGGCATCATATAATGTCATACATGTGAAACTGGGCTGAGAACTGAACTAATAGTTGTAATCTAGCTCAGAGGAAGACAGGAATCATGTGTTTACGATGTTTTTCGGCTGTTTTCTTATGTTCTTCTTCACCTTACTAATGGCGGTCAAAAGCAAAAATGCTATGAAATGCATTAAATTTAGTAAAGAGTGTGACATGCTTCACCAAAACAGACAGTTTTAGGAATATTACTAAGAAACAAGTATTGGATTTCATTCAGCGGATGTGATGCAGGGTGGAGTAATGAATGTTGGTTTGAACATCACTGATGATATAGAGCGTAACGTACGTTTGACAGCGTTCAGGACTCGACTGTCCAGTGGTTTTCTGCTGGGGTCGCTGGTTGATGACCGGATCCCCGTCCCACAGCTGTTTGCTAATGTGTTCCTGCAGGTTAAACATGCAGCCAGCAGAGGGTGCAGTGGAAATCAAAGCCATGAGACCAAAACACTCAATATCTTAATAACTGCACTGTACGTAACTGGAGGGGTGTAACGCTACACAATATAACGGTTTGGTACATAACTCGTTTTTGAAGTCATGGTTCGGTACGTTTTCGATGCAGCAAGGGGAAAAATACAACATAAATGTGCTTTTTTTATTAAACTGTTTTACTGAACAAACTATGCCTCTGTCTTTGAATAAAAAGTCTGTTGTTACTGCTGCAATCCTGCAACACACTCTTCATACTGCAGTTTAAGGTGCTGCTGCAAATGAGGGAAAAGATTTGAAGTTCCTCCAGTTTTGGATGGAATATATTTGAGCAAAATGCATATTTTAATTAGCTTCCATTCTATTGTGCTCCATCCGTTTGAAGCTCATGCTTGAGAAACTGCTCCTCCATTAAAATCTGTGAAGTTTAACCAGAGACTGTCTTATTATTGGGAGATAATTTCTTTGGAGAAAGTTTAACGGTCAACTTAGATCATGTGTGCCTTGTCACCAATCACATTACAGTTTTAACATTTTCAGAATTTCTGCCAGAGAGCATACAAATGAATGTAACGTGCTGTAAACTGAATCTCACTTGTCACAAAATAGTCTGTGACATCTATTATAAGAGAATTTTTTTCAGCACAAGCTCAAAAAATAGCTTAGTCCAAACATTAGGCTAAATGATAAGCTGTTTTTCCACAAAAGCAGTTTATTGAGCGTAGTGACATCCATTCAAACACCAGCCTCTGGTTTTCTTCCTTTACACTTTTTTGCTAACCTTGGAGGCTTGCTTTAAAGTGGCTTTGGTTTAACAGAGACTCATTTACTGTCAGAGCACATGCATCCGACAGGAGAACAAACCACTTTAAACTGTAAGCTTATGATTACGACTTGGATCCTGTGGTTTCCTAACAGCAGCTGTGAGTCCTTCATTACTTTTCAGATGCGTTCACAACATCAAAGTACAGTGATATAGACTGTATTGTCCCATTCCTTTGTGCAGTGGTTAAAACACTGCATTCGTTCAGTACACATGCATGGCAAAGTGAACGAGACGTATGAATACATGTACCGTTACACCCCTGCGGACAGCAGTGATTTGATGTGACGTCACACACCTGTCAAAGAAGGTGGCGAGGAGCCTGCGCAGAAGCACCTTGTGTTTGACACCAGCACACAGATGACAGTTCATCAGCTGACCTCTGGTCATGAACACACTTGTGCCTGAACAACAAAGAGAAATGTGACAGTAATCAGCTCCAGTGCATGAATAACATCTGTGACACTATCTGCATTAATTTACATTTTACATTTATTCATTTAGCTGACGCTTTTATCCAAAGCGACTTACAATTGCTATATATGTCAGAGGTCGCACGCCTCTGGAGCAACTAGGGGTTAAGTGTCTTGCTCAGGGACACATTGGTGTCTCACAGTGGATTCGAACCCGGGTCTCTCACACCAAAGGCATGTGTCTTATCCACTGCGCCATCACCACCCCCACATAATTAGCACACATTTCCAGCACATAAATCTGAACATTATATAAAGCCATATAAATAGTTCTCGTTTGATTTTGTTGTGATATATTGAGTTAAAAGTGTTTCCATGGGGGATTTTGGATTTTTCTTTTTATCACTCCATAAATCAGAAAATACTGTCAACAGACAGAAAACAAATACATTTTCACCATGTTTTTAGGAGTAAGATGTTGTATAAATCAGTGTGAATGATTTATGAACAAACATCTCAGTAAAAAAAACCTTAAGAGTATAGACAGGAATAAAACTAACATTTGGTGTGTGTAAGAGAAAAAAAAACTCTTTAAAGATATGGATTGAAATAGCAATAAAATAAACACTTAAATGTGTATTTTGGATGTTTTCTGTCCACTAGTGTGACAGTCTGCAAGTCTCTGAAAAATGTGAGGTAATCTGAAATTTGTGTAATGAACCGCAGGGTTGTAAAATGGTATAACCTCATGAAAATGTGACTTTATGTAGTTACATTACATAGATTTCATTCATTCTGCTGGAGCAGTAAATTGTGTCGTACTTTAAGCAGCGAGACACTAGTTTTCACAATCAGAATGAGCTTTATTGCCAGGTATACGAGGAATTTGTTGACATGATCGGCTTAGGGTTGGTAAAAAACTATTTTAAAGTTGTGAATAAAACAAAAATTATTTTTAATTTTAAAAATAGTAAAATTTTTAAAACGTCTTTCTAGTTCAAAATTCACATTTAATTCAATGTGTTACTTGCTGTTTCTTAAGTAAATCCAATAAACCAATTTGTTTTCTATCACACAAGCTAAAAGGTGTAATGATCAGGAGTTATACTTTCAGTGATGAACATTTTTGAACAAACATTTTTAACATTTCTGTCAGTTAGACTTGCATTGCAAGGACTTTACTTGGGGCAAAATCATTCATTATGATCTTCTACATTGGATGTACAATGAACTTCAATGTCTTCATGATGAAGTCTCATTTTTGTTAACTTTCATATAGGGTTGATTGAGTGATTTCACTAACCTGCCACCAGTTCCAGTTTCTCTCCGGGGTCTCCCTCGTTGTACATTTTGGGATGGCATCGGTAGCCGATCTGACTGATGAGACTAGCGGGCAGAGCCACCAGATCTCTGCGGATCAGCACACATGAGCGGTTCTCCAGCGACACCGGCATGACCGCCATCTCCGGCTTCTCTGCCACTGGAAGAGACAGTCACGACAACATTCAGAACCTCTGATACGGCCTAAGATCGTGGCAAATCATGCTGAGGAATCAATACGTTTGAGAACTCAACACTGTTTTAGTCCATCTAAACGGATGCTTATAAGTTCTGCACATAGTAAAAACTTATATATGCATATACTCAATATAATCTAGTTACTTTAACTCATCAAAATCATTTAACCAATTTCAACTTCATTTTTAAGGCGAGACGCTACAGACCAATTTTTTTCATGCATCTGTCAATTTTGAGATTTTGGGCTATTTGACTTTTCATAAAATGTTTTTTTCACACTACTGTAACTTTTAAGAAAACATCCAAAATACACATTTATGTTTGTAGATGCCTGTAGATTTCAATTCCAATATCCATATCAATTCAAAAGTGTGTTTCTCCACTTCAGCAGCACTTACACCAAAACTTAGAGTTTTATTCATATCTATATTCTGAAGGGTTTTACTGAGGGATTTGTTAATATATCATTCACTTGGCTTTATTACTGCACTTCATCTATTTGCATCTGTAGATTTCAAGCTGTTTTTTGTTTTTTTTCCCCTCAAAATGAGTTTGTATCTCCATCTCAGCAGCATTTACATACTCCAAAACTTACAGTTTTATTCATATCTGTATTTTGAAGGCTTTTACTGAAGGATTTGTTCATATATCAGTCACACTTATTTATACAACATTTCGTTCCTAAAAACAATGTGCATATGTTTAAAAAAAAAAAAATTATGATGATGTTTATTGGGTTTTTCAACAATGTGCATATGTATTTGTTTTCTGTCTATAGTTAGTATTTTCTGATTTATACTGTGATTAAAAAAAATCGGAAAAAAATCCCCTCTTTAATATGTCATAAAAATCAAACAATTTTCAACCTGGCTTTATCCAATGTTACCTGTAGTGTCTTAAGTTTTTGGAATTTTAAATTGACAAGATTTAATAAAATGAGTTGAATTACTTGTACAGCCAATGTGCTACTTAAAATGTAAGTTAAGTAGAATTAGGTGTAGATTTTTACAGTGACTCTATTCAGGGGAAGTGCCTGCTCTTCACTTATTTAAACTAAATAAAGCTCTGCACTGGCACAACTAATAGAAAAGTTCTGCTTCCCATTTGTCCTTCAGTCACACACACACAAAAGATGCGTGAGCTCTCAAATAACCCACAATGTGAGCCTCTAGAGCGGTGACTGATTACAGACTGAATGCATTTCACGATCTGTGACACCCGAGCGCCGGACGAGAGCTACAGTGAGTGTCACTGCAGAGAGACAGTCAGGATAGATCTGTATAGTTACCAAACTAATCAAGACAGGAACTCGTATAACACACAGCAGACAAAAGATCAGCATGTTACTCAACATGGAGGAATGCTCATATCCAACAGCATTTCAGTCTGAATTTGACCTTTCAGCCCTTTCAGCTGCCCTTTCTTCAAACTATGACTCATTAACCTCAGGCACTTTCTCAAGTGTGTCTTCATGACTTACTACTGAGAAAATAAACAGCAAACTCAACTTACATTTGCATAACAACAGAAAGTTGGTGTTTTTCCATTGGAATTTCATTAGACCGATGCAGCTAATTTGCATGTGTTACTCAAAGAATTATACCTAAATTAAGCTTTTACTGATACTAAAATGTTCTTTTTCCTCAAAAATGCCCTGCACTTGCTAGAAACATTTCCTGAATTAATGCTGTGGTATTTCATAATTTCACATCTGAGTGAGTGCCATCTAAACATTTTTCCTGACTTTTATTTTTATTTTTTTTAAAAATATTGGCCTCAGAGCTTAATATTTCAACATGGCTATGGAAAAACATTTTTACAGAAAATGACAGATCTTGGCAGAATTGTGAGACGTCAGAATTCAGAGAAAAAAGTAAGAATTGGGAAATTTAAATGGGTCATTTTGGGAAAATCCTCACAATTCTGAGTTTATATCTCACAAATCTGTTTTTAATTGGGACTTTATATCTCACAACTTTGACTTTTTTCAGAATTGTGAGTTTATATAATGCAATTCTGATAAAAAAAAGAATTGTGAGACACAAAAAAAGTCAAAAAAATTGTGAGATAAAAATGTTGGTGAAAACTGTTTTTGGAGTAACATTTGCTAATTAGGGCCATTATTATTCATTTTTGTCCTGATCTTTAATCCTGTAACATTTTAAATCTAACAGTGTTGGTAAATTGTTTTTTTTTTTTACATAAAATGGGTTATTAATACATTTTAAATTATGATATGTGATTTACTAGCACTATGTCCTGAAAATTACCATCCAACTATAGAAATATTACATTTCACTTCATGTGTGTTCTGGAGAAAGCCACACTGTAATAATACATCAGGTTATCTTTAGCACATGTCTCTGATATCACACTTAAACAGACATTATGAACCGCCCAATGTTCACACTTCTGCTCATATGTGTTTCTTGCTGCTTATTTTATGTCTCAACAGCTCACTAGTAATTCTGACAGTAATGAAATGCGACTAAAAACCAGTCCTGGACCTGAACCTGCACCTACAACCCACTGCAAAAGAGATCCTGAAATATAATTAGGTGTATTAGTTTTACTTTTAGCTCTGGCTCATCTTATTGACTCTCTTATACTTAATATTGTCTAGACAACTTCACATGCTGACCCAAATTAATAAGCCTGTAACCTATTTAACAGCAACAGAAGCAGCCTCTGGTTTACTAGTGAATGATTTGATATGATCCCAGTGTAATATATTCATTATTCCATTACTAAAAGTCCAGCGTTGTGTTGCGTGCACGCGGTTACTCATTACATTTACTACCATTCAAAAGTTTGGGGTTGGTAGGCTCAATGTTTGTGAAAGAAGTTTCTTCTGTTCACCAAGGCAGTATTTAATTGATCAAAAATACAGTAAAAACAATGAAATATTCTAATTTAAATAACTGTTTTCTATGTGAATATAAATGTAACTGATTGCTGTGATCAAAGCTGAATTTTCAGCCTCATTACCCCAGTCTTCGGTGTCACATGTTTCTTCAGAAATCATTCTAATATGGTGATTTGCTGCTCAAGAAAAATCAATTATTCTAAAATAAAATTCTTCTCCAAAGCAGATATCACAAAAAGTATTCCCCCAAAATATTATCAGACTGTAAGCACTGTATCAAGATCGTATACAGTACTGTAATTAAACCTTTTCCACTCTGAATGAGAACGATGCAGGTTAGAAAAAGACAGAATTCATAAAACATTAAAATTCCTCTCCTGTCAGCCAGTTTTTAACTGGCACATTGTCACTTTTCAAACCATCTGCCACATGCTGAGCAATCCATCTCTAAACCAATTAACCTCATATAACATTTGCCTATCATTCAAATCATCAGTTTTGACACACAATCAACAGCAGATGAGAGTCAGACAGAAGAAGCAGCTGCCTACTTCCGTAAGGGTTGGCTGAGCGGCCACACAGGTGGCTGTAAGTCTCCTCTGCATCGAACGGCTCTTCCTCAAACTCCTCGTCTTCGTTCTGGTAAGATGTGGGGCTGTCAGTTGTCGGGAGGCTGGACGCTCCCGGACTGGAACGCTCTCCCAGATACGCAGGAGCCCCAGGCGGAAATGCCCCGGCCGAGAACAGGGGTGCGCCCCGTGCAGAACGTGTCCCTTCGCTAACTCGTTTGGCCAGCGGCTCCTCCAGCTTGATCCTGCGGGCCTGCGATGGTAGCGAGGGTGACCAGCCGGCTGGCACCAGCGGGTGGGTGCTGGGACTCTGCGGGCCAGAGTTGGGCTCATCCAGGGCGGCCGTGGCCGAGTCACAGTGCGGCGAGTTGGCTTTGAACATCAGGTCCATGCCACGCTCCACAATGTGCTGGATCTGCAGGTATCCGGCCGTGTACATCACGACCAGCTGCTCACTGGCGGCCATAGTCAGCTTCCCCGTGTAGCAGAAGCTGAGGATCTGCTGGAAACAGGCCGGCGTGACGGAGGACGGAAGCTCGAATTGCGCTTTGCTGCTGCCGCTGAACAGGTCGCGGAAGTACAGGCTGCTGGCGGCCAGCACGGCGCGGTGGGCCTTGAACGCCTGGCCCTTCACCAGGATGGAGACGTCGCAGTACTGGCCCTGCAGTCGCTGTTCGTTCAGGGAGCCCAGCACCATGCTGCCAAAGTTAGGGATCTCCATGTGGAGCATCTGGGACATGGCGGCCCACGTTCACACCGTCGACAGAGCCAGTGAGAGGGTCATCTGGACAGAGATGAGACACAACAAGAGTGAGAAACAGCCACATTCAGAGAAAATGGCACATGCAGACAGAAGATGACATGCACACATGAACGCATCTGACACGTCCATTATGACCAGGGTTAACTAAATCACCAAAAAAAAAAAAAAAAAAAAAAAAAAAAAAAAAAAAAAAAACCCATAGGGCCCACTTATTCATGACTTCAAATAAAATAAACGTTAGCTGAAATAAAATAAATAAAAAAGGCAAAAAACCTGATTCTCATTTACATTTAATTTAACATCATTTAATTTAATCAGCTGATGAAAACCCTAATCAATGAGCACATTTACATGCACACCAGTAAGCTGAACTCACAAATATCAGCTTATTAAAATAATCAGGTTTGCCCGCTCACATGCACATCAGTAACCTGACAACACAAGTAAGCTAAATCAGGTTATTTCCCTTTAGTGACATCAAAATATAATCATTTGCGCATCCGACTGAGTATTCCATATGATTTTCAGTTGTGATGTTAAATAAAGCTTACAACATGTCAGCGCAAAACATACAGCTCATATTATCCTCTCATGCAGTTATAAATGCAGTGTTTTGACTGAACCACGTCCACTGCTGCACGAGATTCATGAAAGTCATTAAAGAAAGATAGAAATATATCACAAAAGCAGATTCTTTCATGTAAAACGTTTGCTCTGTCTAGATGCATGGATATCAGCACAAATGCGCACTTCAATAAGCCAACAGAAAGCGGGTTATTGTGTTTACATGCCGTGCGAAATCGGGGTAAGAGGCAAAAAACTACCCGTGCCGATCGGTTTATGCTTACACCGTTTATGACCTTACTCTGATTAAAGAAAACGGGTTACCGCATGACCACGTGTGATTTCGGTTTATTAAACATAATCGGCTTAAGAATGTGCATGTAAACGTGCTCACTGAAACAGCAGTAAAGAAGCTCTGAATCACACTCAACAGCTCATAAACATATTTGAGCTCAGACCGTTGATCAGACACAGACACATAAACACACTCATTAATCATCGACATCACACACACTTATGTATGTGGTTTACAGGGGTTTTCTACTGTTCAAACTATATTTTCTATCCCCTTTCCCCTTCTATTCCCTATTTTCTATTCTCTAACCTTACACCTAAACCTACCTCTCACACAGAACTACTAGCGTATTTAAAAAAAAACCCCAAAAAAAAACAGCCACTTGTTTTATAGGACACAGGAAGTGTAAACCTCATAAACCATGTTTACAAGGCAGTACCCATGTCATTATACACATTTGTGTCCTCACAAACCATATAAACCTGTACACACACACACTAACTCAAAGTCCCAATGATGAGCCGGTGTGACACACACACAGAACTTCCACTCTTGGGAAACACCACAGCTCATTTCCAGGAACAACAAGTGAAACGCAGCATCTGTCTGTCTGTCCGTCTATCCCTCAGTTGCTCACTGAGTTTCAGGAGACAAGCTTTCATGAGTGTCCGTCTCTCATTGGGACTCAACAAGTGCAGCTGCATCAGTGTATGTGTGCTAAAAGCAATCAATGCTGTGTCTATAAATGTCATACACAGAGACCAGCTACAGTTACACACATAGAGAGAGAGATGTGTGAGGGAGGGGTGAGAGACACAGCAAAGTCATTTGAGGACAGAAGCAGCAAAGAAAATCAACTGCAGCACGACACCATTACACTAACACACACAGAACTGATTTCACTGTAGGCAAATCAGTGTCCTGGAAAGTCCAAGGATGATTTTCATGCTGTTTGTTGGGTGATTTATGAGCTTGCGTTGTCACTATAAGAGCATCACAATATGAATCAGCTAATTGATGCTATAACTAGCATCTGCATCCTACTGATAGAACGGTGTTCCATCAACGTTAAATAACTAAACCCATAAAAAACTTACTTCAAATGAAAAAATGTTAACTGAAATAAAATAAAACATAAAAAAGCTTGTTTCTGAAGCAACAATTCTCACTATTAACTTGTTGCTTATTAGCATGCATATTACTAGCATTTTAGCTGATTATTAGTACTTATAAAGCACATATCAATGCCTTATTCTGCATGACCATATTCTAGATCCTTACCCATTACCTAAACTTAACTACCTTACAAATTATTAATAAGCAGCAAATTAGGAGCTTATTAAGGCAGAAGTCATAGTAAATAGTTACAAGTGAGAATTGGTCCTGCAGTTTTGTGTCTTACGTCCATTTATCGGAAGATATTTTCACAGTTAAAGCCGGTGGTGGTTTTGTTCTGTAGGTATTTGTCTTTGGCACAGACTGCTGTCTGCTTTAGAGAAAGGAGAAAAATCTCTCGGTCTGAGCCGCAGATGAAGTTATCAATCCAGTCTGACAGACACAGAACTCAAGACAAACATAAAAACGCAAAGACATCCAACACTGACAAGCTGTGTCTGCAGTCGTGTTTAATATTTATGCTCCGAGTTTAAGGAGATATCAACTTTTTTTTTTTACCCAGTTAGTTTTTTAAAAAAGTATCAGAAGGTTTTTTTGCATTTCAACACTGTTTTCATGGCAACTGCTTTACAATATATAAAAAGCTATTATTATAATTTATGAAAAATGTCATGAAAAAATGCTTTTCTTATTTTCATCCTTTCGATTTTGCAGTGAAATATGAGCTGCACATGCTTTCGTGAGATCGCTCACTAAACATCCATCCAGTGTTGGATTGATACTACGTGACCAGATGCAGTCAAAGACGGCATTTCATGCCAGAGAATGCAAATCGAAACAGAAAAAATGCAGGCGCTTCTCGCCAGAGGAAGACATAGAAAACACAAGTCAGTCTTGCTTAAACATTTGCATTGGTTTCCACAGATGCGAGCTACATTACAAAAGCAAACGGAAAAATCCTGAAACACCATTTAGCAGATGCTGTTTATCCAAAGTGACCTAAAGAACACGGACTGCTGGGATTTTCTATTAGTCCTTGATGGGTCACTATCACTATTGGGCGTTTCAAACATCTTTCAAATGCTTTTATTAACGTTATTAATCTGCATTACAAAAAAAAAAAAGTTGAGAGAGTAAAAAGAGTAAGAAATTGAACTGAGGTCACAAATTTGGAATTAAGTATATTATTTGGACTATTTTTTATATAATAATTGTTTTATATAATAATTAAGTCTCTTCTGCTCACTAAGACTGCATTTTTTTAAATCCAAAATACATTAAAAACTGTAAAATTATTACAATTTAAAATAGCTTTTTTTCCTATATGAATATAGTGTAAAATGTAATTTATTCATGTGATGCAACGCTAAATTTTCAGCATCATTCATTACTCCAATCTTCAGTGTCACATGATCCTTCAGAAATCATTTATTAGAAATCAATCTAATATGCCGATTTTCTGCTCAGTTATTATAAATGATTAATTCTCAATTATTAATAATGGTTCTTATTAAAATCAGTGTTGAAAACAGTTTTTGCTGCCGAATAATTTTGTGAAAACCGTGCTACATTTTATTTTTCAGGATTCTTTGATGATTAGAAAAAGAACAGCATTTATTTGAAATAGAAAACTTTTGTAACATTACAAATGCCTTTACTAAAACTATATAAAAAGTATTCATTTCTAAAGTCTGAGTGGTAGTGTATTGCAGTTTTCACAAAAATATTCAGCAGCACAACTGTTTTCAACATTGAAAATAATCAGAAATTTGTTGAGCAGCAAATCAGCATATTACAATGATTTATGACGGATCACGTGACACTGAAGACTGGACTTATGACGCTAAAAATTCAGCTTTGAACACAGCAATGAATTACATTTTACAAGATATTTACATAGAAAATAGCTTCTTTCAGTTGTAATAATATTTTACAATATTACTGTTATTAATGTACTTATAAATCAAATAAAGGCAGCAACGGTGACCACAAAATTTGAACAGGGATAAAACATTAATGTTAATTATTCCAAACTTTGACCGGTAATGCACATTACACTGTTTTGAATTTAAATGAACACTTATTTTACACAATATATGCATTAAAAATACAGAAATTAATTCTACATTGCCAAATATCGTCCTACCACTAATTTCCAAGTAGCTTGTCTCTAGGTGTGGAACTGAGCTACACTAAAAATGTAGCTCTAAAGCCTGTATGTAGCTCTAAAAATGTAGCTCTAATTCCCTTTATCCTTTGATTGTGATGAAGCTCTACATCAGACGTTATGTGATATCACAGCTGTGATCTGATAGACAGTCGTCAGATGCCCACGTGAGCTATGAAGCACTGCTGTCACACTGCAGCATGTGAGGATGGGCGTTCACATCACGCTGCCAGCTAATGCACAGCGCTGCAATGCAGTGCCACACATGCATGTACGTGCAGGAATAGTGTCGAGTCAGGCCCGCACGCGTACACACGCACACACACACTAAATATAGACTTTGCACATCTATGATAAGGAACATACAGACGTGAACTCCATAAACCTGCGGCGATCCTCAGCTGAACCATTGATTTATCAGCACGCATCCGTCTGCGTGTCAGAACTGGGCCACGATGCACTGCTGCAGACATAAAACTCCTCAGACTCAGAGGAAAAGGAGTTCTGTCAGAATGAAAGAGCAGTCTGGGACATTCTGTCCTTGGTAAAGCGTTAAAGACCTGCAGAGCATGAGTCAATCCAGCAGAAACACACGTATATATGTATATCTGCTTGCACTCGTTGACCCTCTTCATATGAACGATCTGCTTTATAAATATTCAAGCACTGCAGTCGTTCTAAAGTCGAGCATGTCTAAATGCACAGACACAACACATTCAGTCCACGTCGAGATGCAGCGCTCCCTGGCAACAGGCCTGCCAATCGGAGCCGCACGTCTGAGGAACATACAGAACCCAAAACTAGAATAAAAACAATCTCAGCAGTCCTTCAAACTCCAGCAGACGGCGTTCACTGCGACCAATACATAATGCACACTTTTTCTCAGTTCATGCATCACCTGGGAATCGAACCCATGACCTTGGTGATGCTAGGAACATAATCTTACAGCGATTGGAGATCTGCGGTCATGTTCAGTGTCCAGCGTTTCTTAATATAGAGAGACCGGCACTGGGGTGAGATAGGGTGATGGACACAGAAATATCATGATGGCATGTCCTCTAAAGCCACCGACGTATGTCATATGATCCTTTACGTGTCACCCTGTTAAATTTCATGGATGGAGGTAACTGTATCAAAAGGCCCTTATTTTGAGCCAAGATACCGTTTCCTAATAAAATATTACGAGATGCTATTGCTCAGAGTTTTAGTTCTCAGTTATGTTTCATTGAATGGTCAACAAGCAGTTTAAGCTCAGAGGAGACACAAATGTGAACCTAGGGCACGATTCTTCAAAATAAACTGAAATCACGAAATGGCTTAGTGTGATTATCAAATCGTAAAGGCTGTGATTTAATTAATTAAATAGACTGAAGAGAGTGAACATTCACACATGAGCGGCTCATGATCCAGTTGATTTCAGTGTCTTGATTCACAGTAATGGATCCACATGAACTCTTTGCATCTGCTCAGCGTCTGAGTCGCTTTAACGTAAATTTGGAAACCCAACATGCACCAACCATCTTTACAAATTTGTAATGAAAATGGCTTGCCAACAAAAGAGAAGCTTTAGAAACTCCCAGTGGACTTCTGCCAGAAGAAAAGCATGATGGATTAACATTAGAAAATTAAGACATTAAGACATAAATATTAATACTGCAATTTTACAGATATAAAATATGATTCTGAATTCTCAACTAAAATTCTTTAATATTTCACTGTTAAAAAAAAATTTCAGTATTGCAGTTTTGCATAAAATGATATTAAATATTTTTAATCTTGATAATCTATATATGTTTTTTTATTTGCAGTGAAATATTACAACATCTTTTTAATTAAAAATATTACTATAAATTATATATTTTTTTAGATTCTCTCTTTCTTACAGTAAAATATTTCCTTATTTTATTTACTTTTATATTTATTTAAAAAGTTTGGCCAGAACGTGCAGCCCCACAAACAAACAAACCTGGAATAATTTTTAAATCACATTTTAAATAGCAATTTTTGTCTAAAAAACATTTTTTTTCTAACAGAAACGTGAGAATCAGGAATCTCCACCGAATCTCAGTGCTGTTTGAGAAACAGCATTGGTGGTTTGTGTGAAGGTAAAGGCTCGTTCAGCCACAGCAATCTCAGCGAAGCCTGCGGGTGAGTCAGTCATCACACTAATGGACTCAAGCTGGCAGAGATGATCAGCAAACAAACAGTGACTCCAGCAGCCGTCGCCAGACCTACACACACGACTACAGCACCAACAATGAAAAAACAGCACAAAAAAGTATACTATAGTCTATATCTCTGAGTAGTGCGTCGATACGAGGCTCTGGTCACAACATAGATGCTCTTAAAGATATTCAAGATGCATTCGATTCACTGGCTGTCAAAATAACTGTGACCGAGTTATCTAAATGGACAGTTCATGGCCAGATTAACCTATAATTTGCTGCAGATTTAATGGCCATATTTCACAACTTTGACTAGTGAGCATGGCCGGTACGTTGAGGTCCAGACCTCTTTATGTTTACAAGGGGTAGCTATAATAAAAGTCGTGAAATAGTTGCCTAATAATAACTTTACTTTGGTATTGTACAACGCCAAGATAACAGACCCTCTGATCTCAGCTAATCATTGGTCTAACAGCACTCATCAATGTCAAAAAGACTGAGATAGCCAATCAAATCAAAGAAGGCAGGAACTACCGCTACAGAAGCAGAGCGTGAATTTCACCGCTTTAACAGACAAAAAGTGAGATGTAAAATGCAAGTAGCTAAATATTTAATATTTGACAAGTGTGTTATAGAAATGACCCACAGTAATAACGACCTACAGTAATATTCACGAATGCAAACAAAACGGCATATTAGGAAAGATTAAGAATGAATATGTGCATATTGTGAATTCACTCTTTTCCGATAGCTTTTCAGTAAATTCACTTATCATCCTCAGACCTATACTAGAACATGTGTTTATAGGTTATGGTTAGGATAGTCAGTTAACCTATTAAAATAATATATGCAAATCTAGTTCTTAAACTGTTAACTTCTATTTTTTAACCATTTACTAATTTCTTCTCCTTTATATAAGTTTCTATTTTTTAAGAAACCCCCAAGTGTCTACCACCTTTGTATACATGTCCATGGCTACTCTGTATTCAATTTTAAAAGATAGTTCACCTAAAATTAAAAATTCTATTATCTAATTTACCATACGCCCCAGCAAGCTCAGTTTTTGGACCTCAGAATTTCTAAAACCCTGTGTTCGGCCATGCTTGTGAGACTAATCTCATTTATGCAATATTAACAGGATCATGAAGACCAAATACTCTGTTCAATTTCAATTTCTTTTTTAGAAAAAAAAGTTAGATTATTCTAAGTGCAAGGTTTTTGGAATACTACAATATGGTCCACTATGAAC
Source organism: Barbus barbus (assembly GCF_936440315.1). Classification (NCBI taxonomy): domain Eukaryota; kingdom Metazoa; phylum Chordata; class Actinopteri; order Cypriniformes; family Cyprinidae; genus Barbus; species Barbus barbus. The sequence continues at coordinate 5,947,603 of NC_136733.1, forward strand.
ACTATTTTTTACTCTAAGTACACCAGAAAATCACTTTGTGTTTTGTATTTGGGAGATAATCCAGAAAAGTTATAACAGATATTTGTTATATTACTGGCAAGTAAAACCACTATATCTCAGAAATAGTAGGCCTGCAGAAGAGCCACCTACTAATGAACAATGCAACAGTAGCAGAGGTCAAAGAAATGGAAAGACTCTTTTTTTAGCAGATAGAGGAAATGTATTACATGTATTGTCAAAATGATTTAAAGAATATATGTAAAGTTTGGCGACTAGCTCCTCACAGACTCTTTTTGAGAAAGTTTTCAGAAGTCCTTGAAATGTGGGATGAAATGACACACTACAATGTGTGCGTGTTAAGGGTGTGTGTGTCTGTGGGGGACGATTTCCGGCTCGGTTTCAAGATACCAAATAAATCCACAAGACAAAGAGCCGCTGCTCTACAACTCTTTGCCCTGAACATGCCTCAGCACACAAAACACACACATTTCCTCCAAATAATCTTCACCTGCTCCACCAGCAGTCTGTCTTTCCAGCTGGTTGGAGTTAGTCTTTTTAACCACGCAAGCAGCCCTATTGCTATTGCTCACACGTGGAACAAACCTTTAACTTCATACGAGTGATTCCTCAAATCAATGCTGCCAGTTTGGTCAAAATATCAGTCCACCACTAGTTAAGACTTTCCAAACACACAGTAGATGTCGAAATCTGCAGTCATTTTATTATTTTACTTTGTGTAAAGACACCTTTAGTCTACAGTAGTCAGTTCTGTGCCTTCTCAAAATTCTGTGTTAAAATACAATGCCGCATAAAAGCGTGGCTAAATGTATAAATGTGCAACTGTAAATACATTTATGCCACCTCTGAGGAGCACTAAACAATCTGTGTCAAGACACCTAAATGTCACTTCAGAAGTGCTTCTGTGCCACATTTGCAGTGTAAATTTAGTGCAATACAGGCATGTATCAATTTTAGCGTTTGATTTCTAATTGTGAGCACTTCATGGTTAAATTTAGGACGATTGTAGCAGACATGTTTAATGCTAGTTAGATATTCTGTAATTAAACTGCTAGCTGTTATATCTTGAATGACACTTATAGTGTAGATTAGTTGATGTAGGCTCTTAATTTCTCGCGTTAACAGCTGTTTGACTATAGCCGTGAAATCTGGTCCACTTTGCAGCTTATTCTCAATATCTTATTCTCACCCATATATAAACGTGGAGACTAACATGACAACATATGAAAAGAAAAAAAATAACCCTGCTGGATTATTAACAATGTATCAATGTTTTTTAAAATTAAGCATCTTACAGGAATGTGATTGTTTCAAATAATGCAATTATAGTCAATAATGTTGTGCACTGAATAGGGATGTAACGATATTATCATCGTGGTCACATGATGGTATGAAACAATAAGTCTAAATAGGAATAATACTATATGTTACTATATAACATTATATTCTAATTTGTTTGGCTTCCTAAAACACCAGTGTGAATGTAATTTAGATTGAGACAGTTTACCACAACTGATATTGTTAAATCCCTAGCACTGAAGTCTAAACTGTGGCTGTGCAATCTGAAGTTGAAGAGTGAATGAACACCAGTATAAAAACAAACGCATCCTATAAGACAACAATCAGATTGATACATACTTGTATATTTACACAAAATGATGCAAATGCAACTTGAGTGAACTTAAAGGGGACCTATTATGCAAAAATCACTTTTATAAGGTGTTTGAACACAGTTGTGTGGCCGCAGTGTGTGAAAACCAGCCTATAAATGTAAAAAATCCACCAACTCATTTATTTATAAAACCAATAAATCATAAACAGCCTCTCCAAACGAGCCGTTTGCACGTCCCTGAGGGGAAAAATCCCGCCTATTTGTGACGCTCCCTGCCCTATTAGCATAAACACAGCCCTGAGTGAGAAGATGCGTTCCGCCATTACTGGAGAGATTTACAATGTCAGCACCAAAGAGGCTTTACAAGTGTTGTGTTTTGGGATGCACTAATGAACATAGAAGTCGTCATAATCTCCTCCCATCTGAGCAGAGGACACTGTGGTTGAATTTCATTTTCGAAGGAAATATCCAGGAAAAAAAATTATCGGTAACTTCCCCTATATGTTTAGGAATTAATACCAACGCTTCGTGCACGAACGTCAGCTCCAGACAAAGTTGTTACAACATTGTAATTGCAGAAGTGAATGCACTTTTCCTGTAACAACGTGCTGGAAAAATGCCACTAAACACAAAATCACAACATGCTATCATAATAGTATCTCATTTTAAATGTCATGTACCGTATGGCATTTTGCCATCGCACATCTTGTACTTTCATTTCATTATCAAATGCACTTTGCATTATCAAAGTGAGTCTAGGCATGACTGTGTGCTTTCAAAGCTATAGATTCACTTTAGTTCTTCAGTCTGGATGGCGTGCTGTTCTAACACTAACCCATCAGACCCCAATCTATTGGCTATATAGAGAGTTAAAACCAAGACCTATAAAGATAACTAAACTAGCGTCCACACCAGCAGACCAGACATTATTTTATTATATTATCCCTCATCTCCTCTCCCTACAGTCATATTTTGAGTGCGAGTCATTAGCCAAAAAAAGAGAAAACACAAAATAAACCAAGTTAAAGATTAATTTTACTGATTGTATTATTAATTAATTAATTTTTACTTTTGTTTTTTCTAGATAATATTGTTACCATTAATTCTTTTGAGCATGATAATCTGAAATAATCCATGATAATCTGATATGAAAATATGATATTGTGGCAGCTTTATTTAGCAATTTAGTAAACGCACTATTTTTTTGATACATCCCTCAGCAGTTTTTGGTTTCTAGTATTTTTTTGTGTTTAATCTACTATTGTCCACACAGACAGCAGAACCAGCAGTGATAAAGTTCAGCCCAGGGAGCCATTCACAACAAAGACTGAAAAATAAATGAGAAGTAGGCAAAATACCATAAAACTGTGGTGGATGAGTCTGCGTGTCGTTCAGGGTAAATCTGAAATAAACAGCGATTTCATAAAAAAATAGAGCTGTACAGAAAATACCAAAGAAATCAAAATGTCTGTCCATGTAAAAGTAAGAAGCACTGACTACTTCAGAAAAAAAGCAGTTCTGCTCATTGAATTTAAATGTCTAAAAAAACAAAGCTAACTCTCAAAGATTTGTCAAAGCCAGTGCCTAGCTCTTCCTCAAACTCAACTGTGTAAATACTAGGTTATTTCCAAGATGACTGTTTGCTTAAAGCCAGCCAACAAGTGATATCAAGCAGCAACTAGCAACTGTTCAGTGCAGTATGAATTATTCACAATGCCTTCATTTCTGCTGTTGTCATTCGAGGTAAAGACCCATCAATACTGTGTATGCATGTGCTGGAACTGTACGGTTTTAGATTTCAGTACAGAAACTGTCATGTTCATTACAGCAAATGTTTCCATTAACTCCATCTGCTCATGGCACTTTCAAATACATACAGTATAAGTCAAAGGTCAATCCTGAGAAATTTTGGGGCAGCAATTCAAATCACATGACAGGATTAATTGTCAACAATACACATATTTCCTTAGTGAAACTGCATGATAAAACTGTTAATACCACAGAAATAAGGCAGGCTATTTCATGTATGACTGTAAAACAATAAACAGCAGAATTGAGACGAGTCTGGACTGAAGCATTCCAGTAATAAATGTTAGTCAGTGATGATCCTGCTGCAGTGAATACAGACACACATCTGACCAGTAAGCATCAGTGCAGTCAGTGATGACATGATCTCATCATTATCCTGAACACTCTGCTTCACTGTGTCTGCGTGCCACAGCACGCAAAACAGAAGACAATCGTGATTCAGGATGACCCACCAACACTGTATTCAACACACACTGATCATATGCACTGCAGCGATGCATACACAAATGAGAGCAGACGCCAGTGTGTTTAGTGAAAGCGTGATGTGAATACTGGAGTAAAATTCTCTATATGAGTCAGTGAGCAACAGCCGCTGTAAGTGAGTCTCTCCAGTGTCTGCTGTGATGCATGAAGCATCGCGCAAAGAGCGTTAATACAGTCTGAGCTGTACTGTAGAACATAATTATAAATTAACAGGAGCTTGGTGCAAAGAAATGCCACAAAAATGAGCAAAATGCCCCTAAATTCAAGATAATGGGGGCAAAAAAATGCCCCTGCATAATTACACTAAGTCTATTACTGTGAGTAGTGATGACTGCTGCATTACATTTAGATCTGCACGTGCCATCATCTACGGTGTTGTTTTTGCAGAACTGAACATTATATTGTTGAACTTATAAATGCAATGGGCATTTAAATCAGTCACCGGTGAAAACACGAGTTTTGTTCTGCAGTCCTTAAAATTCTCTCATCTTAAAAAAACAAACTAATGACTTAAAAGATTTTTAGCTGAAACCGTTGTGCTTGGTGTTTTGTAAAATAATCAAAAAAAGCATATACAGGTAAGACAATATTAACACCCATGGTGATATATTGAACTCTTATGAAGTGAAATGATCGGTCTGTGCAAGAAACCTAACATTATTTACAACAGTATTACCTGTAATCTAGAGCTTCAAACAAATGGTGCGGAGTGATGACTAGTTCACAAACAAATCATTCTTTTGAACTAGTTCCTCATATTGGACTGAACCATCTGAATTGGTTCGTGGCTCAAGTATTACATATCTGCAAGTTACTCAATCAAAAGCCACATTCAGATGCCTGACAGTCCGACTTGAAATTAGCCAAAATAGCGGTGTATCTGATCATCTTATGATTGAACTCATTCAGTGCTCCAGTACCTCCAACATTCACTGAACTGAGGAAACCGTTCAACTCGGACTGAAGACCAATGAGCCACTGATATGCGCATATGACCAACAAACTAGTGAACTAAACCACCGCATTGAAACAAACTGTCCAAAAGAACCATTTCTTTTCAGAAAAGAATTGTAGGCCTATTTCTCCATTTACCTGAGACTAAGGATTACAGTTAATCATGTTGTAAATAATGTTCAGTTTCTTGCACAGACCAATCGTTTCCCTTCATAAGACCTCAATATATCGTCATATATTGCATCTTGCATGATATGCTTTTATTGACTCTCAAAGTGATGGTAGCTGTTGAAGCTTTTTATTTAGTATTTTAATTAGTGATGCACCAATCATGATTTTTCATGGCCGATTCAGATTCTGGTTCCATTTTTTTTTCCGATTCCAATACTGGTTGCAATTTTTTAAAGCTAATTTATTTAGGCTTTTGTTTATTTGCTCTATAACAAGCAAACTGGCCTTAAACAAAAATATCTGTAACCATTTGAAATTAGAGGCATATAAGTATATGTTGCATGAGCGGTTGTTTTTAATTTGAATCAGATTTCATGATTCAAAACAAAAACAGAATGGTCTGACAATATCTTTGTAAAATGAGGCTATATAACATGCATAAAACGGAGCAGACCGGCTGAATGAAAACGCAAATTCACTCTCTGACAGCAGGTGGCGCTTATGGAACAGCAGAGAAATAGCGTTTCCTTGGTTACCGCTGTAAACAATGCAGCACTGCTGCTTACTGCTTTATACGGAGGTAAGAGGAAAAGAAAATGCCGTTGCTATTAAAATTTTTCTGAAGACTTTCAGTTTCCCTCAGAAATACATTCATATAATCCCTCACCCCCAATTCAATATTTATATTTTCTTCCGATATTTTGCGCACAGTGAACAGTGAGCTTGCTCCATCTGCCTGCTACTGTATTCTCTTTGTGCCCCTCTTCAGCATCTCTGGCCTCTGTTAAAATCCTGTTTACAGACTCAAGCATGATGGATTTTTCTTTATCACTGTCCCAGCAGCACCCGAAAATAACAGAAAAATAAGTACTAAAAATACAGTAGAGTAAACGTACCTATTAAGCTCACCAAAATCTACACTGAGGCATTTTTAGTGCACAAGATATTGGTTTCAGTACAAAAAGTTGTTAAAATAAAATATTAATCTCTTAAACAAAAATGTTTTATTTCATTTTAAATGACAAAAGCATTTCAGTTAATATATACATTATTAAATTCAAAAAGTCATTTTTTAAAGTTACATTTTTGTACCCTTTAAGCAAACCCCAGTTCCCATTAAGCTCACATCATGTTTTATTAAAAATTCTTGTTTATTTTAAGGAAAACTTTTAAAGAATAATTATAAATATATAGATTTTTTGAAGGTAAAAATCAATGACACAAAACCAGAACACTAAAATCAAGCAACAAGGCATTCAAGTCGATCAGTTATATATTCATAATGAAGTGTCTAAGCACATATCAACATCTATACTAGTCCACGTTCAGCTAAGTAACACATTCAAAAATCAAATAAAACATTTAATTAATGGGGATGAACACAGAAACTAGCCTCATTATGAAACCTCTTTTTAAATGGTTGTTAATTTATCTAAAGTCTCTTAAGACTGGAATACACTACACTATTTTTGCCTTAATTTTCCACAGATTTACAGTCTGGAGAAGTTGATGCTAGTTGGCAAAGATCAGAGCCAGTCTGTAGATTTGGGTTTACAGAATCCATAGAAAATCGATTAACTTACCTTAAAGTGAAAACCATCAGTTAATATTTAAAGTCTGTTTCTGAAGTATTTACATAGACGTTTAATGTGGAAGAGCTTAAAAAAAATATGAAATCTATTTAAAAAAAAACACAGCACTGTAAAACGACAGACCAGCAATAAACTGTCAATTTATAATATTATGGATGTAAAAGTACAAGCCAGTAATGCCTGTGAAGTAATATGTTAGCGTAGCACACAATCTTATACAGCTAGTCGGCTAACTGTGTTCTGTAGCATCTGTTGCTAAAACTATGTTTTGGATCTAATGTAATTATTTCCCACATCCAAGTTCCAGGTTATGATATGCAAAAGTCTGAACATTAATCTCTACATTTAAGGGGCTCCTCTTTTGGTGAAAGTTTTTAGACAGCTTTCAAAATGGCCGCCAGACAGAATGAACACATGGAGACCCATATCTCAGCGTGCAATGATCTGATTGACTTCAAATTACAGGAGGTATATTGTAACAAACATATCAATTGGTTAAGACATCAAGTAGTCTAATAAATTGTTTTTTATTTTTATAATCTGATCTCAAAAATGGAAGTGTGCTTAATAGGTACGTTTACCCTACAAAGACTGGAGAAATGTAATGTATTTTTGTGCTTATTTTACTGTTATTTTCGCGATCGACAGGTTAGCGACCACCATGTTAAATGGTTTAAATTGAGTCTTCTTCAGTACGGTCTTCTCACACAGTTAATAATTTGCATCTGGAGCAGCCTTCAATTTCTCATCAATTGCACTGTACTGAATATTAAATCATAAAGCAACGTGCCTTCAAGGCAAGAGAATATGACTGCTTTGATTAGAAACAAGCAAACAGACAGCACTGCAGCTAAACCTCACACAGAAACACTAAAGATGCTTAAAACTGCAAGCTGAGCAAGTGAAATATGGGTTAACTATCTACAAAATCAGCCGAGCACAATCCTCAGCGTTTCATTTGGACTGAGGAGTGAGTTTGAAGCTGCACATCCACACTGCAGTCGACCAGATGTAATAATTAAGCAAATCCAGCTCTCACAGATTGTGACAGTGAACTGAGATATGTGTGCAAGTTCTTAGAAATTCCCATCATGTAACCCTTGTTATTGATCATTATCAGTTCACAGAAAATATTAACAAGCGCTGAGTTAAGGAACGATACAGTGGGTTTGCGTTGGATCATGGGAGCAGTGTGGATGAAGATAAAACAGCCTCTTCCCTGAGATTTTTCCAGACATTCTGCTGGAGCTCAACCAAAGATCTGGTTCACAGCACATGAGAGCTCATATGCCACAGGTGTGCACAAGAGAACAGGAATGTGGCGTCAAAGACCGAGAACACGTGATAATACAGAAAATGTAAAAACTACATTACACTTTTGATTCTTGTGAAGAGATTTAGGACTATTGATTGTAAGAAATTATCCATGGCATTTGCCTGTGCAAAACTGTTTTCCTGCTTCCTGGCATAAATAGAGAGATATGGCTCGAGTTTGTCCTTCTGAGTGCATCTGTGGGATTTTTTCCACCTGTTTGATGGTGCAAATGGTGCGCCTTATCACAAAAGTAGCAGCAGACTCTCCTTAAAAACACACAATATCTGAGGAATCATTCAAAGTGTTAAAACTTAATATTAGTGATTGATCACATCACTTCGAGCACAAATACTGTATGTTAATTTCAGGGCTGTCAAGTGATTAGAATTATTAAATCTAATGAATTACATGATGGGAAGATTAATTAATCAAATTAATTGCACATCAATTTGGGAAATTAGCCCTAAAATATTTTAAAAAGACGTTATTGTGTTAAATGAGAAAAGCATTTAATAGATAACAAAAAATGCATCTTCAGAAAGAAATATTTTGATTCAACATAAAATGTATTTCACATAAACTTTTAAGGCTACAACGTGGCCATAACATTGTTTTCAGAAGCTGCATTAAAATGTATTTACTCAGACTGTTGACAGAGGTGGCATGAATGCATTCACACTGCAATCAGAACTGCGTAAATAATACTATAAGATGAATGGTTTTAAAAGGGCATTAAGGGATTTTGAAAAAAAAAGGGAATATTGAAATATGTCCTTTTTAAATGAAATGATACAATAAATATGAAACTAAAGGTACCAGTATGTGGCGGCTAGTTTTAGTGAGCGAGTCATTGAATCATTCACGTAACCAATTCATTCACAAATGAAGCAAGTATTGACTGCTTGTGTCTTATTTCGGAGGCTGCGTCCTCTGTAGGCTGCATACATCATCAAGGATGTCTTATTTAAGACAATGTAATTTCTGTAATTTAATGGTTACTTTTCTTAAATGAGACTGCACCGATGATGTATTCAGCCTTCAAATGTGACCCCCGGAGGACGCAGCCTCTGAAATGAGACACAGCTACTGTCTTTATGAATGAGTCATTGACACATTGACTCAATTGATTCGTTCAAAACCGTAGATTCACTCAGTAACGAATCACTGCTGTGTGCGCTGTTGCTTTGATTGGAACTTTTTTCATTTGCGAAACACAATATAAACTTGTTGTTTACTGAACTGTTGTATAAAATCAATATCACATTTGCAGTCATACAGATATTTGGGGAAAACAGCACTCATGCTGGTGTGATATTGCTAAACTATATCATATGATATAAAAAAAAAAAAAAAAAAAAAAAAAAAAAAATCACACTCTTGTATCTTGAATTTTAGGTGCATATGTGCATTCTAAAAGGCTTCATCATGCATCAGTCATCATCCTGTATCATGTTCATCAATGTATGATGACGTACAGGTCTGGGCAAGTTATGTGTTAAATGCCTTGATTTTTTACGCTATTTTTCCCGTAATTACTTGTACCAAATTAACTTTGACAGCTCCAGTTAATTTGCTTAGCAAAGACTTATAAAAAGGTCACTTTTTTATTACATTGTGAGACTCATTCACATCAATTATGATGAAAGAAATCATATGTAAACAAATTAACGAGAACAATAATTTGCATGCTTGAGGCAACTGGCGGTTCTACCTGCATAACGTGTGCATGTTTTTACATGTGTATCAAATACAGGAATACATACTTGGCAAGATAGCTTCGAGCAAGACCCAGGCAGCTATTAGAACTGATAAAAGCAGCTTAAACAGTCCTGAAGATCCCGACACAGGACGGCTAAAGTGGAAAATCATCTGAGCTTTGAAGTGTTTACAGTTCCAGTGAGCTCTGCCCTGCTGGAATTTTACAATATACACACAGTCATTCATGTGGAATTATTCACAGACTCTCTCTCTCTCTCTCTCTCTCTCACACACACACACACATATACTGGCGTGACATCCATACCATGTGATCATGCCAGGCGTCATGCCAAAGGCCAACCATGTCACTTACCAGAAATCACAAAGACACAGAGGGGGAGGGAGAGACAGAAAAAGCTGTTTAATTTAACAAACTATCAAACCTCCAGCCCAAGTTTGACAGTAAATCATTCAGTCTGTGTGCAACGTTCATTGCATGTTGTTGGTTTAATACTTCCACAAAAGCGCACTTATTGTTCTCATCACTGCAGCGTCACTGTATCCCTTTCATCCCATATTTTCCCTCTTATGAAAGTACACACAAATACAATTAAAGCATGAACAGTTTTCCATGAAGACACTGATATGACACTGTTTACACAACACAATGACAAAAAAGGTCATTCCACCCACATTTCATTCCAATATATGACTGAACAGGTTCACACATAGACTATATGTAGCAACTGCATTCGATTTGATTTGATAGGACACCTGAATGCAGACGGGATCTGAAGTCTGAAGTATGGGGTGGTGATGGCGCAGTGGATAAGACACATGCCTTTGGTGTGAGAGACCCGGGTTCGAATCCACTGTGAGACACCAATGTGTCCCTGAGCAAGACACTTAAACCCTAGTTGCTCCAGAGGCGTGCGACCTCTGACATATATAGCAATTGTAAGTCGCTTTGGATAAAAGCGTCAGCTAAATGAATAAATGTAAATGTAAGTCCAGCATATTCACCAGCATCTCACTGGCATCACAGAAACAGCGACAGGTGCATAGTTACTATTAATACATGCCAAGTGGGAGTTTAGTCACTGTAAACACTGCATGAGAAATGAACCCTAACCCTGGATTCAAAAGAACTCGCTGTGAAACATCCTATATAAACTGTTCTTGCACCGATCTTCAACCCTGTAACATTCAACCCCGAAACACTGTAATAGGGCTGGAACAAAACATGTTTTTATAGAGAATTGGCTTTTTGGGGTTTTTAATCAGGAGTTCAACTGAGAATCTATAGGGTATTGTCAAGAAGAAGACAAGTAACATCCGACAAAACAATACAGACAAGCTGAAGGCCGCTATCAAAGCAACCTGGGCTTCAATAACACCTCAGCAGTGCCACAGGCTGATCGTCTCCATGCCACGCTGCACTGAAGCAGTCATTTGTGCAAAAGGAGCCCCAACCAAGTATTGAGTGCATAATTAAACCCACTTTGGACATCTTGAACATTTCTGTTTTGTAAATCTTTTTTTGATTGATCTTTGAGGAAATATTCTAATTTTTTGAGATACTGAATTTAAGTCGTAACCATCAGAATTAAAACAAAAACTTCTTGAAATATTTCAGTTTGTGTGCAATGAATCTACAATACAAGAAAGTTAGCTTTTTTGAATTAAACTACAAAAAATGAAGAACTTTTCCATGATTTTCTAATTTTTTGGGATGCACCTGTATGTAGTTTTTCCCTCCTGCTGTACCGAAACCATAGTGAACCATGACATCAAAACCGAGGTACATAACGAACCATCATGTTTGTATAGTTACACCCCTTTTTATTTATTTATTTATATATATATATATATATATATATATATATATATATTTTTTTTTTTTTTTTTTTTTTTTTAAGTTTAGTTATCTAAAATAACCCTGATTTAAATAAAAAGTATATAAATTCCAATCATACTTTGACAGGGTTGAAACAAGTTTTCTTTAGGGAGAAATAGCTTAACAATAAAGTGAAAAGCAATAATTAAGAATAAAATAATAATTTAAAGGGATAGTTCACCAAAAAATGAAAACTGACCCTCAAGCCATTCTGGGTGTATATGACTTTCTTCTTTCAAATGAATGCAATCGGAGCTATATTTAAAAAATGTCCTGGCTCTTCCAAGCTTTATAACAGCAGAGAATGGTGGTCGAGATTTTGGAGAATCCATTTATTTTCTATCAATTTATAAAAAGTACTCCACAAGATGGGGTGGCTTCTGCCGCTTCTGTGAGAAATCACTCTCGAAGTCTTGAGGTTTTGATGCCAGAAAATAGATTTTATCGTCAGAGACAATGCCGCCGAGAAACTCTGCAGAGGATCTGTTGTGTCTGTGTCTACATACTCTTTATATAGTTTTTTCTCAAGGCATATTCAGTATATTTCATACACATTCCTTCTACCCCCATACCATGTACACATTTTACTCTCCTCCAATCCTCCATACACACAGGAAACATATGATCATAATTGTAGAATAACTTGATTACTCTTCTGCAGGCCTCCTCATACAAGTTCATAGCCTTGATTGGGCACAATACACTCTCCTGCAGGCCTCCTCACATACAGGGGACATAGGATCATAATAGTAGATTACAAACATGGCTATATTCACATTGATTATACATTTGATTAAAAAAATCATCTACTAAGGCTCTGGGAAACCAGTCCCAGTCTCCCCTTGGCTTATAACAAAATCCTCCAACATTTTGCTTCCGCGTTCATAACTTTTCACCGGAGCTTACGCTACACCTACGTCATCCGCTGGACGCCACTCTCTCGTGAACGTGCGTCCCACAGTTAGCGGAAGCTAGAGATTACGGTTTATAAAGCTTTAAATATGGACAAATGCATCGCTTCACTTCAGAAGGGATTTATTAACCCACTGGGGCCGTGTGGAGTACTTTTTATGATGGATGGATGCACTTTATTTTGCTTCAAATTATTTTATTAATTTAGTCATTCATTTTTGGGTGAACTATCCCTTAAAGAATTGGCCACTGAAAAGCACCTGTTGTGGAGCATTGCTCTCTCGTTAAGCGGTAAGCTAACGATAAATGAATACAAAAAGTCTAGATATTTTCTAGCACAAATGGCACACGGTATTACCAGAATGCCTTTATCAGTCTGCAGTGCATCAGTGCAAAATACTCTTAAGATTTTAACCCTGTTGTCAACAAACAAAAGGTCTGGGAAGAGCATGCGACCGATGGTGTAGCGAACGCATAATACAGAATGACAGATTCGTCACAGCACGTCTCAAGAGTCTCCAGGCCCGAGATCTAATTACTGATGAAGAGAGCAAGCTTATTGTATTCAGATAACGCTCTCAGTAAAGGGGCCCATCAGGGTTCAGCCCAGAGAGCGCGTCAGACAAACCCAACAAACCCCGGCTGGCCCTTCAACCCCATGTGGAATGTTTGGTAGAGCGAGGCCTCGGGAAGGCAACTCAGGACACAGTGCAAAAATACAGCTGCTGCGCGTCATCAGGGACGTGGCAGCTGGCCAAACCAAAGACAGCGTGCCTACAGGCATGCATTGAGCACAAGAAACACGGCCTTGTATATTGTGTGAGAACACACAATGCACGGATAACGAGAGAGTTTCAGAACACAGTCAAACTTGCTGATGAGTTGGTTTACTGGCAGCAACTTTTATACCCACAAAACGGTTTATTACATTCATAATCATATAACAGCATTTAGAAAATTCATCACCACAGTGCCTGGTGGGTCGTGACCCAACAACCAGGGTTATTATAGTTAAACTAAAACCATAAAAATAAATGATTCAGCTAGTTGCCAAAGCATCATTTCTAACACACATTCTAAATATTAAACAAAACTATAACAATGTCAATTCTACTAAAATAACACTTCTTTCAATATGGGCAGGTTGTGTGATATGCCCTCACCCTCAAAAACCATCAACAAAACTACAGAAGGTCAAAGACAACACAATTTTAAATACATTCAAGGATGTGTGACCAGTTTGTTTTGTGAGTAGAAAAAAAACCACTGATATTCAAGAAACATTTACAAACCAAAACTGTCGATGTTATGTACTGTAGGCCTGCAACTAATAAACATTTCGATATTTTGAGTTGGTAACGATAAATTACTGTTTGCAAGGCTGTGCGCACATATTTAAGATTCAGCCACCGAAAAACCCATATGTGCATTGAAACGGTGATGTATTCATATTCAGCACATTTGCAGTAACAGCTGGTGTGGATTTTACAGCAGTGTGTGGCTGTGAAAAAAAGCCCTGTGGCTCTACGGGCCTGGAAATATGCCACCATGGTCCAAAAACTACCTCAAAATCTCTTCACATGCTCGTCCCGAGGAGGAACCCAGAAAAGCAGACATTTGGTAAGGCAGCATGGCTTTATTTCAGTAAGGCATATGACACTAAATGCACACTGTTCTGTTAAAATGACTTACTGTGCACACATAAAATATTTGTTAGATATCATCTAGATGGAGACAGTGAGATCTTATGCAGGAAATGCCATGGAGCACATGTTAGTTGCATAGGAAAGGAGGCATTGTGCACAGTCACATGTCTTGGAAACCAGACAGCAGCACGCAACAGTCACACACACTCTATGTGGCTATACACTCTCTCCTCTGACCAAACTTCCTTTCTCCAATTTAGTCATCGTCTGAATAATCTTAAAGCAACAAACACTCACTCAACCGAAACTACAGATCAACCCCAGACCCGTCTGAACACACTGTGAACTGGAGATCAAACTCGCCATATCAATCCATCTCAAACCGTTAGTTTATATCATTGAGAGTGCGGCCGTGTCTCTGTTCATGTGGTTTCAGAGTTAAAAATGACATCCGGTAACAATGAACAAATCAACTGCTGAGGAATCATGCAACAATCAACTTCTTTTACAAATAAAAAGTTGCAACTGGAGATCATCAGCATATGCGGTCACAGAATGAAGCAGATACAATCAAATGTAATTTACCTCTGTGTGACTTCAATCTGTAGGAGTAAAAAAACAAAAACAAACTTTGATCTGTTTGCTTTCTGTATTCAAGTACTCCAAGGTTCTTCAAAGTATATCACAGCCCAAAAACGTGCTACCATTTTCAGATAAACAATGTTATACCATGGAGGCATGTCCAAAAACAGTACTTGACAGGCCTTAGGCAGTTTTGCAAAAGTAAAGTGAGTTGTAACAGTGTTTGTGATGATCTGCAGTAACCACCATCATCATCATCATCATCCTCAAACTAGATTAAATCACTAATAAACTCAAACACGCGCGCGCGCACGTTCTGCTCGCAAAATCACATTCCACCGAATCCACCTGCATTCCTTCACTGCCACACTTTTATTTTTCAACTTTCATGAGCTAAAAACAAATTACTTGAATTTGAGGCTTATGTTCACGAGGTCAGAGCAAACCCTAAGTTTCAGTAGGCTATATGACATTACCCGCCGCACTGAAATCTGATCTCCATCAGTGACTCTGAATCATACAAATATATTATGTAGGAAATAAAATATGGCCCCATATGCGTCATGCAGTCCTGCCATCAAGACCCAAACATGATGCGTGTCATATATTTACCCGGCGAGTCTCTCCTCCATATAAGAGCGCGACGCTCTGTAGCGGCTTATCTCTGTGGATGTGAAGTTTACAGCGGGGTCCGTGTTCAGCCAGACCCTCCTCACCTCCACTGCTCTCTCCCCATTTGCCTCTGTCTGAGTCTCTCTCTCTCTCTCTCTCTCTCTCTCTCAGTTCAGGAAGTGATTTCGCGTTCAGTCTGACATCATTCTCGAACGCTTTCAGGAGTTTTTAAAGACACAGTCGGACCGTCCCGTGCAGTTCATATCTAATGAACAATTATGACAAGCCGTTTTAACATTTGTTCGTCAAACGTAACCAGGGACGTGCACAGACATTTTGAGGGGCAGGGGCTCAAGTGGAAAAAAGGGCACTTCTCATATTTATTAAAAAACAAATCTATCAAAACGTTTAATAGCTATATTAGCAGTGCCCCGTTAAGCCTTTGCGTGGCCCTGGGCTAACACAGCTGCGGGGCCCCCATACCCCCCCGCCGGTTATATTCAATGAGCAAACAGCACAAAAAGATGCGCACTTTCTGAAATAAACTCGCACTTGTGAAATAAAATAAACAAACACTAGGCCCACGTCATGATCCCATAGTAGGCTACAAATAATTGACATAAACAATATTATCCAGTAATAATCTTACAAATCAGAAACGGCCCAGCAAATAAAAATAATTAAATATCACTCACCACTAAAAGGGCTTCTTCCTGCTCTCCTTCAAAGAGAATTCCTCAATTAAATCCTCATCCGTCATACAAAACATATCATGAACATTACACAAACCGCTGGCCTGAGTAAATTTGACCACTATGGAATTGTGACTGTACATAGTAATAATTTAGGAGGTGGATATACTGTGAAATTACATACATACAATATGGCATAACATTTGAAAGCACAACTGAACGTCTATGAAAAGTCAGTCAATAAAGCACATTTTAAACAATGGCACTTAAAAATGTGAACTAAATTTTTATTGCAACCATGTAGCCTATGAACGCATGAAAGATGAAAGATAACATATAGAGTGTGGGCTGCTTTTGGTGTTTGAATTTGTTTTTCAATTATGAGGCCCAAGTTTAATAGCTATAATTCACTAGAAGTTACATTTTTTAAAATGTGTAATTTTGTTTCTCAATTAAACAACATTCACTTACAATAGTGAAAGACGTCTTCCCTCAGCTAGATTGTATGTTTTGCAGCTGGATGTTGTGCTCACGATCAATAATCACACACATCTCTGCATTCGCCCAAACTGATTTGCAGAAATCCCACTCGCTGTGAAGCAGGAGCGACTTTATGAGGAATCCACGTGGTTTGGTTGGTTTTAATAAACGCTCAAAATCCATTATTTGGGTAACACTTTACAATAATTCACTAACACTTTAATACACTTTAATACATTAACTAACATTAACTAATGGAACCTTATTGTAAAATGTTACAATTATTGTTTTTAAAGCATATACGTTCACAAAAACTTAAATTAAACAAAAAAGCAAGCAGGTGCATGATCACATCACTGTGTGCTTCTGAAATTATTATCTTTATCTATATAGTGTAGTAGTTAGCTATCTCTGTGTCATAGGCTACATCGCCTATGACATCGCTACATAACATTTTTTGTTATTCTAGTCTCTTCACATCATGATAGCAGTCATTAAGTTAAGTGGTCTAAATGTATTTATCTGTATTTATATATTCTGTGGAAGGTGTAGGACCAAGAAATATTCGTCCAATCAAAATGCTCGGTCCAAGCGTTTTAATTGGCTTTCTTACCTGCCTGTCAAAGTATGTATTTGCATACCTCTGAGCACCCTGTTCTGAGGTATGCAAATACATACGTCATCTGCACGTTCATGCAGGCTGTGCAGATACAGCAAGAATGGCAGGCAAACATCAACAACCCAATCTTCCTTCCTGGTATTGTAGTACTTTTACTAACTGTGCTATAAAGTTTTCTCACCGGTGAATGACACATGATGTAGCCCAGCGGTTCCCAATTAACGGTTTAATGTTGTCTGGTTTTCTGCTCTTTGAGCATATGTGCGTTTCGGGGGCGTGGCTTTGGACGGCGATTGCAGGGAGAGTGGGACATTCACTTTCAGTACTATCAGGCTAAAGTTAGCATTTTCCGAGATCTCCTTTTGCACCTTTAAATAAGGGATGGTTGGAAACCCTATTTAACATCATGTCTCGGGGGCCCCCTAGTGTTCAGGGCCCTGGGCTGCAGCCCATGTTGCCTATCGGGATAACGCAGCCCTGTATATTAGGGGTGTGCGATATTGACAAAAATATAGGCCTTTATCTCAATATTTTCTAAGATTTTATTGATAACAATAATTAGACGATTGTCATGAATCTGGTCTATGAACTTCCGTTAACTCGCCACCAGAGGTCACTCGCTCACCACATGGACTCTTGCACCACACTAACTGTTGCACGCCACCTCAGACTACAATTCCCATCATCCATTGCACTGACAACACACACAGCTGATTGCACTGATCACACACCCTACATAAACCATGGACTTATTCCTTTTCCTCTCGGCTGAGTATTGTATGCACTTATCGCTACTGTAACAGACGTAGGCAAGTAAGTGCTGGTGCGTGTAAACCTCACTCCCTTGATCTCAGTTTCGGCGAAGTAGAACCGGTTACACTACCCTAGCTGATAGCTACCTTACGGAGCCTTTCATAGTTTTCTTAGTCTTGCCTGGCCTGTTTTGATTCTAGCCTGTGTATCTTGGTTTAAACCTTTGCTCTGCTGTTTGGGATTGTGTTTGCCCCTGCCTGGATTATTGCTTGTGTACCTGATTCATCTCTCTTTGCCTTGCCCTGTTGGATACTGTTCGCTGATCGAAGACCCACGCTTGTCTAAGGAATACTCTTTGTCTTGCCTCGTCTGTTTGCTGTGTATCAAGCAATGCTTGTTTATGACCACGCCTTTTAATAAAGCTTTGCAGATGGATCCGCACGCCTCACGCTTCTGTCACTCCGTTACAACGATATTTTGCTGAGTGTGTTATTGTGCTGATATCTTAAAGGTGGGGTATGTAATTTTTAAAAAAATGCTTTAGAAAACTGAGTCGGGGGCCGAGTACCAAAACAAACTTGTAGCCAATCAGCAGTAAGGGGCGTGTCTACTCGTGATGTGGAGGAGAGAGCATTCAGTGAACAGCTGAGCCGAGCGACAGAAAGATAGAGATGGCGGATAAAAAACGAAAGAGGGAAACGTCTGCGGAATGATAAGGCAAGAAGTTGGTCCCGTGTAAATATCGGATCAGCTTTCCAGCGCTGGAGAGAACTCAAGGAGCGGAAGGCCTGCGATTGGACGCCAAGGTTGCTTTGGTTCTTCTTAATAGATGCACAGACAGTTCAATATTAGACTCATGGACTGGAACAGGACATACAGATAATTCAGAATTAAACACACTGGTCTGGCAGACAGGTCAAAACCGGGTGCATGGACTGAAACTGGACTGGTAGACATTTCAGTAAGTGACATTAAACAGGTAGACAATTTACACTCAGACTCATAAATTGAAATTGGACAGACAGAGATCTCACGATCAAACTCATTGACGGAAACTGCATAGACAGACTGTTCACTTGGGGTATCTTTGGCAATGACAGAGTTAACGGGGCATACAGAAAGTTCATTTAAGGTTTCCAT
This sequence comes from Barbus barbus, assembly GCF_936440315.1. NCBI lineage: Eukaryota > Metazoa > Chordata > Actinopteri > Cypriniformes > Cyprinidae > Barbus > Barbus barbus. Next base: position 5,966,588 of record NC_136733.1, read on the forward strand.
GGACGTGACAAGCAAGACAGACAGCTCGAACTCAGACACATTAGATGAGACTAAATGGATGGACAGTTCAAAATCAGCCACCATAGCTGATTCATCACCGGTAGAGAGTTCAGAGATGGCCTCCTCGGCCGGTTCAGAACAGGGCAAAAGTTCATATGTGGCCTCTGTAGTCACGACAGGATGAGGATTCACAGACGGCCTCCTTAGCCGTCTGTGAATCCTCATCCTGTCGTGACTATTTGTAATAAAGATTTATTCACCTGACTCCGCTTTCTGGTACATGAGAATCAGTTCTCACTTGCTCTGGCAATAAATTTATAATGATTTTCAAAGGTATTGTGGTTCTTTCCTTACCTTACTACAAGAGTGTACAATACTGATCCTAGAGGGCCACTGTCCTTTAGAGTTTAGCTCTAACCTTAACCAAACACACCTGAACCAGCTTAACAAGGTCTTCAGGATCACTAGAAACTTACAGCGTGGTGTATTGGAGCAGGTTGGAGCTGAAATTTACAGGATGCTGGTCCTCCAGGAGAAGAATTGGATACCCCTGTCTATGTGTTTACTCTTCTTATGCACCTTCTGCCAACCCCTTTCAATGCATGGCCATGGATATAGCGGAGCCTCCTCGAAAAAAGTTTAATTGGGACCAGTATATATTAACCTGAACACTTTGGTTCAACACTGAAAATCATCAGTGCAGTTGTTCTCAAGAGTTGGCAAACTGAGGAGATACTTACCAACCAAGGGACCAACTGATCAGATAGTTACACCTGTGTCAATCCCACTCTAAATACATGCTACTGAAGGTTTGTAAAGAATATAGAAAAGAACTGAGAAAAGTGGTTACTTTCCCTGCTCTTTGCATCTCAGTCTTTATTCTCATTTGTGCTGATCTATGTTCAGATTTTTGAGGGGCCACTGGATCTGTTGGAAGTTACCAAACTCATCCTCATCAACCAGTAAAGGGGCACTACATGCACTATGAACTTAAGATCATAGATTGACTGGAGAAGTGGGTGTTATTATTACTGCTACCTTCCTTCACCATCAAACCTGGTTGCTAAATGTTAAGGATTCTATGAGGTGTTCACTCAGATTAAAAGGTAAAAAACAACAAAAAACAGGCTTGTCTACCATGTAAACTTAATGAAGAGGAAAGCACAACAGTTGGCACTGGGGAGACCTTGTTGATGAAATGTTGTTCAAGCCAAAGACACCATTGGTGCACACTGACATAATGGCCAGATAGATTAATTATTTAATATATTTATGTTTAATTAATTTAATATATAGGACATCAACAGCACAAGGACTTTTCACTCTTTGTATCATTCTGCTTGTCTTGTTTTCCAGTTCCAGACAGACTGTCAGAGTGTGCATTAGTAAGATGTTTCAGTTTTTGTTTCAAAGGGTTTTGTTACACGAGTAGGAGACAGCAATTCAACGCTACTGAGCCATTAAATCATTTGATAAACCAATTTGTTAAAAAATACTGATTTAGAAAAAAACCCCACCACTAATTTGGGTTGCTTGGTTCAACTGTGGCTTTTTAAAAACTATTTGGCAAAGCAAAAATAGACAAAGTAACTAGCAATATTGTGTGTTTTCAGTTGTGCTGGCTCCTTGTTACTCTAGTAACTTCTCAGAAACAGCCTAATCCATTGCTAATTCTAAAGTGATGATTTTTAACTAGTAATGAATAATCCTGAATCTTTAGCATAAGAAAGTAGCTCCACAAATAAGAGGGTCTTTGGGACACACCGTGCAAATACAATTCATAGAGTGTGTTGTGGTCATATAAGCACAGCTTTTATGTGGATTTCAAGCCGGTATTATGTAAAATAAGTGTTTATTTGGATTGTGTTCATTGCTTTTGCTATTTTTATATATAAATCTATCAGTTTTATTGTTCTCTGGATATCAGTATTGGCCAGTAAACACCCATATTGGTCAAAGACAAAAACACAGAATATCCCAATGCATCTCTTTGAATCAAAATTAGAACACAATTGTCTAGAACACATTTATTACACACAGAAATCATAATTGCACACACCGGTAAGATTTACACAATTTTTGTTCATAGTGTTTTGATGCTGTTCCTGAGATGTTACTGAACTGTGCTACAACACAACAACTATTTGAGCAGGTCTGCAGTAGTAGATATGTGTCCCTCCGAGAGAGTTCGTCATTTGACACAGGTGATCCTCCACTCATTCGGCAGCTGTACATGTGTCGGTTCATCAGGGCATTGACCCTTCTGGGTTGAGCTGTACAATGGCTTGTCTGAAATGTCACTGGTGTCCGTTCAGTTTCAGAACAAAAGAGCATGCTTGGCCAAGTATGAGGCATATGATGTTTGATCCTCAAACAATAGGAGATTGTACTCACTCACTTTAGTTTCATGCCAGGCTGGCACCAATAACACCACTCTAATGCAACATGGGGCATCAGACTCAAGCTCTGATTGGCACCATACAAATAATATGGTCTGAACGCCGCAAGTAAGCTGAAAGAAGGATATTTCTGCATGAGAATGGAAAGAAGGAAAACCGAGATAAAATAGCACCTTCTCAAAAGCAAACATAAGAGGCACATGCAGATCTAAAAATATATGAAACATCGGTTAACTGACATTAAAAACAATAAGTATATCATATTTCCCAATGCACAGTGTTAGAATACAACACCTTTAATTAATATAAAATCTAAACAAAGAAAAAACATGCACACTCATAACACTGGAATGAGAAGCAAGTTGTGGAAAAGTATTTCAGCTTTTTTTAAGAGTGTCGCACATATGCTCTCAGTTCTGTCAAGATGTGTAAAAGTTGCATGCTCAAAAAGCAAATCAAATGGAGTGTCTTTCAACACAGTGATCATTCAACCAGTCCGAACTTCACATATCTACAAAGACCATGAAACACCATCCCAGGCCTCCGATCAGAAACATGGTAACATGCATGCTGTATATAAACAGATCATTGAGGATGCCAAAGTCCAGCCGATGGTGACCCAGCAGCAATAGAATGACAGACAGCTTGTATTGAAGACGAAGGAAAATTCGCACGCTGACGTACTGCAGGCAGAAGAGTGCAGACAGTGCCACCCAGAGGAGGGAGGTAAAAAGGCTGCAGCCAAAATAGAGAAGGAACCGGATGAAACTGTACATCCATCGAGACTTCAGGTACAGGTCAAAGTTGTTGTATTTGGTGCGTACGAGCGGGGCGGTGCGTGCCGGGCCACAGGCGGAGTGCATGCAGGTAGTGTGAGGGCCATGGAAGGAGCGAACCCTCCGTGGGATGGGAATGACAGGCATGGGTGGGCTTGGAAACCCCCTGGATTCAGGAAGGCCCTCTCACAGGACACTTCCAATAACTCCAGGGCTGCATGTTGCATAACAGGACCATCGGCAGCTAACTAAAACGCAGATGGATGTAAATGCAATGTTCCCATAACTAAGTGCACTGGCGCTCATCCAGTGGGCATCTCCTTAGCACTGAAACTCTGGAGAAAAGAAGATAATAACAAAAATAATTAGTGATATGCCAACATATCATCCTGGCAGATCGATCGGCTAATATAATACTTTTTGGCTAATATGAGTAATTATGATTGTATATAAGTATAAAAAACATAATGCACAAGATACGCTTTGCTAGAAGATTTGCTAACAGCTTCAGAGACACTACATACCTTATTAAATCTATTTACCTCCACTGGAAACACTGATGTTCTCTGATTATATAATTTTCAGTCAGTTTTTCTACCACGTGGTGTGAAAATACAAACATACTTACTTTTATCAACAAGGTAAGCTTGTAAGAGTACTGTTTCCCATGTTTCTTTTTGGTTAATTGGTCAAGTTGAGAACATATTCTAATTGAATCTGAACTTATTGGGCAGTAAATTATTCTATTTAAAGCATGCAGACAGATGACAAAGTGTAAATAATTTTAATTTAGAATTAATAGATGCATTAGCTCTACGAATGCTATTGATAGTTACGTTAATGCATTTGGCAGATGCTTTTATTCAAAGCGACTTTGCATTCAGGTTGTGCATTTGATCAGTGTTCATGTATTCCCTGGGAATCAAAGGCAGTTTCTCTTCATCAGATCCTACTGCTTTGAAACAGCCTTTGTTTCATATCAATTCCACAACCTGACTGCACACATCTCACTTTCTGCCATTAAACTGTACTACCATACAGGCCATCAGACTACAGACTACAGCCATCAGACTACCCTACTCTCCAGATACTTGTACCTGTATTTAAAAAAATACAAATAAATAATTGGTCAACCACAAAAATAACAATAAAAGTACTGTAAATGTGCAATGTTTAATTTAGATTACATTCATAGCACTCTCACAGAATGCATTCCCTTGAAAAAGGGGAGTACCATGGTACAATGATGGTATCACATATTAATAACATGATACAGGACGAATACCATAATCATAAACCATGATATTTCTATAGTATTCCAAGAATACCATTGTATTACATGAAAAACGTATAAGGTTATCCTGTATTTATAACAATGTATTTGCACAGTACTTAATTTAGTGGTACTGTGCCCAAAATTCATATTAGTGGGTTTTGTAAAGGTTTAAGTGTTAAAAGAACATACGGAGAATTTTCGTTTTTATGTAACTTAAACATGCCGAAATTTGCCTATATTTCATGTAATGGTTATTTTATAAATGCAAGGCCCCATATAAAGCTGGCAGATCACATTATCACTCACCTCTCGTCATACGCTTCGCATATTACATATTATATATACATCAAATGTGATTATATATAGAATAAGTGAACGAAACTCACATGCGTTTATGCTACATTCATCTGCTGGTGATTTGCTACTACAGCGCGGAACACGGTCTGTCGCAAAACACACTGGCCCGCTGGTTACTATGACAACAGCCGGACAATTTAAAGGTGCAGGTTCATCCTTTTTTTTTTTTGACAGTGAGCATTTCTATTTTCTTTTTCTTCTCAAAGATTTAGGATATTATTATCAGAATAGTTCATGCTGGTTAAATTAGCAGTGGTCTCTTGTTTTGAGTCACAAGTTCCTTATGTGAATTTTATTTTCATATTCGGTTTAATTTGGTGACTTTTTTCATAAATATAAGTATAATGTAATATAAATATAAGTAGCCTAAAGAATATTAATAGATTCATCCACAAGTCTGGAGTGAACTGGCACACTTAAGTCTTGTATATAAATAATTAAATCAAACTTAATCCTCACAATGCCATCTGTAACTATTTCTCCCAACAGTAGCTTTAAAATAGTCTCCATGCACTTTGATCTGAATCGAGATGAATGCTCTCGCAACAGTTTTCATCTCACAGATAGTAACAGAAATGCCATAATGTTGCATATCTGCATGAATCATTCTGTAATGCCTCTGTTTAACTGTATGTGAGTATGTGTGTGCTTGTTTTGACCATAGGCCTACTTGTGAGGACCGAATGTACTCCTCACTTATATTGTGAAATACCTGTGGCGACTCCAGGATTTTTTTGTTGGGGGTGCTAAGGGGGGCTTAACAGTTCAGAGGGGGTGCTAAAATAAACTAATTAAATTGAGAGAAAGTAATGAATGCCTAAACTTTAGCTATCAGTTTTTTTAAATACAGCAGCTTCTAAAAAGGCATATTTTACTTTTTTTCCTGTGGCATTAAATTAATAATTTGCCACTGTTATTAGTAATATACTAATGCCAATGGCCAAATATGACACTTACAAAGTAATATAATTTATGAACGAATATAGAAAAGAGAGAAAGTTGATATATATATATATATATATTTTTTTTTTTCAATTCAATAAAAACAACTTTTTTTCCTTTTTTACAATTCATAAAACTATTTCCACACGGACACACATTGCGGGTGATAACCTCCCTGTGCTGATTTGCATGATATCATGTGTCGATGATAGAGATGATATGTGTCGAATGCAAGATTCAGAATACAGAAGTAATGGATATAACTGATACGACACATTCCCTGCTTTTAATATCTGAAGAATGAATGCAACAGGACACAGCTGATCACTTAGAAAGGCCTGTGAGGCAACTGCTCCAATACTTATGCTCACATCAGATAGAGGGATGAAACTCTAAAAGTGCTGAACTTCTGAGCTGGTAAAACATCTGTGTGTTGAATCACCCAATAATGAAATGTTACATTCTGTAGTTTTGTGTCATATTCAGCTTTTAATCATATTTGTAAATGTCTTGACTCCACAGCCAACAGACCAATTTTGTCTTTACTGTTCCAATACTTTTGGAGGGCACTGTATATTAGAGTAAATTCGTCTCTCGTTGTCTCAGAGAGAATATGCGCCGTTAATGCAGCGTTAGCCATCAGTTTTTTTTTTCTCAATAGTGAATTGACTGACGTTCACCTGTATATAACTCTTGCGCACAGTTTGCAAGTTGCTTGCTTGAGTTGCATGACCCCTCCCCCATAATATTATTTTTTTAGGTTTTTAATGTTTATTTTTCAATCTAAATGAGAGTGACACCGAGAGTTAAAAAACAGGAAAATAATTTGGAAATCCTTGGGGGGGCTGTGCCGGGGCTAAGCAAGTTTCTGATGTACTTAGACAACAAATTTCTGATGTACTTAGACAACAATTTACTGGTCCTCATCAGTTAAAAAGGCTTATAAATCAGCCAAAAGATGTTTTGATGTAAATCTAGTGTTCTGCACATGATTCTGTGATGGTTAAGTTTAGGGGTGGTTGGGTTAGCTGAAAACATCATTAACCTGATAGAAAATCAATGGAAGTCTATGCAATGTCCTCACTAAGATAGAGAAATAAACCTCTCTCTCTCTGTGTGTGTGTGTGAGAGAGAGATCCCTCATAAAGTTGATTTGACCTCTGCCTAACTTTTCCAGTGCACTGCACAGCTCGGCACGTCTGCAGATTTATGGCATGACTGTAGGATTGCATCCTGCCTATTTGTCAGATGGCCAGATCTCACCGCAGATAAATCATAACGGGAGGAGCTTTTAAAAAGAGTTTATTATGATCGTTAATGGGGCGCCCGATCATTTTGTGCAAGATTTAAAGACATATTATGCAAAATCTGAAAAACAAACCTTATAATACTTAATCAAACATGCATAAAGCCATCAGTAGGGCTAAATAAATTCTCCCAATTAACTTGCTTTAAGAGATTGTGATTGCGTTTACTAATTTAATCAACAGTGTAATAATTTTAGCAGCAGTCAGGGTTGATGATGAGCTTTCTGTGGATATGGAGGGAATTTGGGATGAGATGCTATCTTTAACAACATAATTGACAATTTTGAGAGTCAGTTGAAGTTTTCATGTTTTGCTTTTGCTTCTGATTGCACAATATTATAAATATCAAGTCAACGACTGCATTTAGACCCATGCCAAAGTGTTGCCAACAGCATGCTGCAGGGAAGGCCAAAATGAATTCACATTTTAGCACTTCTGGTTCCATCATCCTTAAGTCAATGGGTATTTTGATTATTATTATTGTTATTAATATTTTGATTAAAGAAATGGTGTTGTAAGTAGTTTTGTGTATTTGATTGATCAATAAAAAAAAAAATGACCGACTGGTTTTGTGGTCCTGGGTCACATATAGGTTTAGTTTTAGATAAATTTGTTTTAAATTAAGATATAAGGGTTGGACAACATAATGTGATCACATGGATGAATATCCAATAAATGCATGCACCTTTTGAATAGACTCCAGTTCGATGTTGTCTATTAGAACATTTGACAGTTTTTCTAGAGATGTTGGAGGAGGAAAATGTCAAAATTTTAGTATTTCACAATTTCACATTTAACACTGATGTCTATGATTAAAGGTTTAGCAGCCGTCAATTTGCTACAGTAGTTGTGTTTTTTGGATACAATCCTTCTTAGTCTTTGATGACCCCTATTGCTTACTTCCAGATTTAATCCACTATTCTTCTTCAATGATGAAGTTTAACACACTTTGTTTCTGCATAATCACAAAGACTGTTGTTCTTAAAATACCAAAGGTTACAGATGCTCATGGTAAACAGGGTCCATGATTTGTCACCCATTTGCCCCATGGCTGGTAATAAAAACTGCTGAATGCATCTTGTACTACACTAAAACTAGAGAATATAGAGAACTAAAAGATAATTGCATCATTTGTTTTTTCACCAACACAAATATGATATTAACAGCTATAATAATGGGTGTTCACATTATTTTGTCCAACCACAGTATATAGGCCATATATAAGAGTAGTACTTAACAGTGGTACTTTCTTCTTGTGTTGAGTATAGCTGATGTCCACTAGAGGGAGCTCTATTCCCACCACAGTGTGGCTTCACATGTGTTCATCTAATGGTGCTTACAGAAACGTCATCCGCCTGCAGTTGGGCGTCTGGTCAGATCATCAAACATCTCAAATCAGCTCATCTGTTTAGTTCTGACTCACATACACACTATTGCATTTTATGAGCGGAGGTGTTTCAAACTCTTCCATTCAAAGCACTTTTGTTTTCTTCATGGAACAGTCCTGCTGAAATTGCACAGCATTACATGTATAATCTTTACTATAAGATATATATTTTTTAACAAGCATTTTTAGTTACAAAAATAATGAATTCTCGAAGTTTGTGGTGAATTATGTGCATGAATTTAGGATATTCGGATAGTATGTTAATGAGGACACATACAGAGCTGTAAAATCCTTCAGTTTCCAGCCAGTACAAGATTAAAGCGGTTAGATGTCAAAATCCTCTTACCAACCCAAAATACGCTGAAGGTTGATCAATTAATTCATTAACTAAGTAAAGGTCCAATACACGACAAGAGACAAATTGAATCAATTAGCAGAGGCTAATCGGAACAAAGGGAACTTTAATTACAAGAAGTTTAATTAAAACGCTTACCAGTGTAATATGAAGTGCTTAATATATTATAGAGGAAAAGCCACACATCCACAGGAAATGAAAAACAGGAGCACTTTGCTTCACTGTTACCTCAAACAAACACACACACACACACACACACACACACACACACACACATGTTGGTTTTTGTGGTTTATGGGGACTCTCCATAGGCGTAATGGTTTTTATACTGAACAAACTGTGTGTGCTATTGCCCTACACCAACCCTACACCTGAACGTAGGCCTCACAGGAGAATTTGTGCATTTTTAGATTTTCAAAAAAACACCTTTTGAATTACGGGGACATAGGCAGTGTCCTCATAAACCACCTTCATATTGTAATACCTCTGTCATACCCATGTCATTATACAAATTTGTGTCCTCATAAACCGTTTCACTTTGAGAACCAAAAGTTATGAAAACTAACTGAAATGAGAAAAGTTGGTGTGAGATTCATCTTGTGTTTTCTTCTAAATCATCTGCTGAGTTCTAATGGGATTTCTTGATCTTTTAACACAGTAAAGCCTGACATTAACCATTTTTAAATGGCACAGTTTATTGAACCTATATTGATAATTTTGCATATGTGTTTTTGTTGAGTATCATATTGGATACATCAGGCTTTTATTGCTCATATAGTCTGATATAGTCTCAAATGTATACAGAGGAAAAACACCTCAGTGCCTGAGGAAGACTCAAACTGAGAATTTATTTTGCTTGCAATTTTCTGCAGATGCTGATATTTATATGATGAAGTTCTGATGCTTGAAATATAAATTAGTGAGATCTTCATAACAGTATACAACCCGAATTCCAGAAATATTGGGACGTTTTTTAAAATTTGAATAAAATGAAAAATAAAAGAATTTCAAATCACATGAGCCAATATTTTATTCACAATAGAACATAGATAACATAACAAATGTTTAAATGGATAAATTTTACAATTTTATACACAAAATGAGCTCATTTCAAATTTGATGCTTGCTACAGGTCTCAAAATAGTTATGAGGGTTTACCATGGTCTACTTTTCAAAACAGTTTGAAGATGTCTGGGCATCGAGGTTATGAGTTTCTGGAGTTTTGGTGTTGGAATTTGGTCCCATTCTTCCCTGATATAGGTTTCCAGCTGCTGAAGAGTTTGTGGTCGTCTTTGACGTATTTTTCATTTAATGATGCACCAAATGTTTTCTGTAGGTGAAAGATCTGGACTGCAGGCAGGTCTATTCAGCTCCCGGACTCTTCTACTGCGAAGCCATGCTGTTGTAATAGCTGCAGTATGTGGTTTTGCTTTGTCCTGCTGAAATACACAAGGCCTTCCCTGAAATAGACGTCGTCTGGAGGGGAGTATATGTTGCTCTAAAACCTTTATATACCTTTCAGCATTAATAGTGCCATCCAAAACATGCAAGCTGCCCATACACTGCCCATGCACTTATGAATGAATGATGCATTTATATAGCGCATTTATTGTGTATTGCCGTACACCCAAAGCGCTTTACAATCGTGTGGGGGTCTCTCCTCAACCACCACCAGTGTGCAGCATCCACTTGGATGATGCGACAGCAGCTACAGTACAACGGCTCCAGTGCGCTCACCACACACCAGCTACAGGTGGAGAGGAGAGAGTGATAGAGCCAATCAAGTGTATGGGGATTACTAGGAGGCCATGATTGATAAGGGCCAGTGGAGGGAATTTGGCCAGGACACCGGGGTTATGTTGCGAGGGACCAGACGGAGTTAGATCCATTTGCAGCTCTTTATTTGGGAAAGTCAAACAAGCAGGGTCAATCAACAGCAAACTGGGCAATGTAGGCGAGGCAGAGACAGAGTTGTGAATACAGGCAGAAGATCGGGGCAGGCAGCAAGAATCAGAATCCAAATTACAATCCAGGTCAGGGCAGGCAGCAAACAATCAATAACGGTAAACAGTCCAAGGTCAAAACTCACAGAAAACAAACACGGGAAATAACGCTCGGAAATGACAGCCGGGGCAAATCAAGACTTCGCAAAGAGTCTGTGTGTGTGAGCAGCTTATAAGCGTGTGTGTAAATGAGGTGCAGGTGTAAGTGCAATCAGTCCCAGGTATGAGGCCTTATGGGAAATGGAGTTCATGGAAAAACTAATACTCAGGCGATTGCTCCCTCTGGTGGTGCGAGGGAGGCGGTACAGGAACCTCCTCTGTAACAGAGCCCTCCCCCTGCGAGCGGCTCCTGAAGCGAGGAGGCAGCCGACGCCGGGGTCTTCCTCGAGGTCGGGGGGCCGGTTTCTCCGGGTGTGTGCGGTGAAACTCCTCAGTGAGAGTGGGGTCGAGAATGTCATCAGCATTGACCCATGAACGCTCCTCCGGGCCGAATCCCTCCCAGTCGACCAAGTACTGTAGTGTACCCCCCCGGCGTCTGGAATTGAGCAACTCGTGCACACGGTACGCCTCCTCGCCGTCAATCAGGATAGGCGGGGGGGTCTGGGATACGGTTCCTTCCTCCGTCGCTCCGCTCGGACCACCAGCGGGTTTAAGCAGGGAAACATGGAAAGTAGGAGAAACACGATAATTAGCAGGCAGATCCAAACGGAATGATACTGGGGTAATTTGTCTAATAATTTTGAATGGGCCGACATACCTGGGACTGAGTTTCCTGCAGGGTAATCTGAGGCGGAGGTCTCTGGTGGATAGCCAGACCCACTGACCAGGGGTGTATGCCGGAGCAGGGCGTCGATGACGGTTGGCTTGCTGTTCTTGTCGTCTGACTGCATGGAGCAGATGGGTGTGAGCCCGATCCCAGACGGCCTCGCTATTCTGTAGCCACTCCGTTACTGAAGGCAGGTCGGTGGGTTCCCCTGACCAGGGGAATAGCGGTGGTTGGTAACCCAGGATGCATTTAAATGGAGTCATCCCTGTGGCAGGTTTGGTGAGGGAGTTCTGGGCATACTCCGCCCAGAACAAATATCTGCTCCAATCAGTTTGGTTCCGTTGACAGTATGATCTCAGAAATCGGATAACTTCTTGATTAAGTCGTTCAGTTTGTCCGTTGGATTCTGGATGATATCCGGATGTGAGGCTGACATTGACGTTGAGATGCTTGAAGAAGGCTGTCCAGACTCGGGAGGTAAATTGTGGTCCTCGATCAGACACAATATCTTCAGGGAGGCCGTAGAATCTGAATACTTGATTGCAAAGAAGTTCGGCGGTCTCTAAGGATGTGGGCAGTTTGGGCAGGGCAATAAGGCGGCAGGCTTTGGAGAAACGGTCTATGATGGTGAGTATGGTTGTGTTACCTTGTGAGTTGGGCAGGTCAGTGATGAAGTCGATAGCAATGTGTGACCAAGGTCGTTGTGGTGTGGGTAATGGAGTCAGAAGGCCGGCTGGTACTTGTCTGGGAGTTTTGGATGTGTTGCAGCTGGTGCAGTTGCGAACGAATGTGACAGTGTCCTTTAACTGGGTGGGCCACCAGAAGCGGTTTCGTAGGAGTTGTGTTGTGGCCGTGATTCCGGGGTGACCTGAGCTGGGGGTTGTGTGTACCTGGGTGAGGAGTTGTTTGCGGAGGGTCTCGGGAACATAGGTGAGGTTGGCTGGACATTCGGTTGGAGGAGTCTCTTGACTGTTCAGCTGGTTGATTTCAGTCATGATGTCCCATTGAACGGGGGCTATGAGCAGGCTCTCGGGGATGATGTTCTCAGTAAGGGTGGTAGGAATCGATTCTTCCGTTTGGCGGGATAGTGCGTCGGCTTTCGTGTTCTTAGATCCTGGACGGTAGGTTACAGAGAAGTTAAATCGAGTGAAGAACAGCGCCCATCTGGCCTGACGTGGGTTCAAACGTTTGGCTGAACGGAGGTATTCTAGGTTTTTGTGGTCGGTGAGTACAATGAAGGGATGTGTGGATCCCTCTAACCAATGTCGCCACTCTTCAAGAGCCAATTTCATTGCCAGGAGCTCACGATTGCCCACATCATAATTGCGTTCGGCCTCAGACAATTTTCGAGAGAAGAAGGCACACGGATACATCTTGGCCGGTTCTCCATGACGTTGCGACAAGACTGCCCCCACCCCTGTGCTAGAAGCGTCGACCTCGACGATAAACTGCCGTTCAGGATCTGGGTGTCGCAAGATGGGAGCTGAAGTAAATCTGGCTTTAAGTTCGTCGAAGGCCTGACGTGATTCTGTGGTCCAACTCAGACGGGTTGTGTGGCGTTTTGTCATGGTGGTTAAAGGTGAGGCGATGGTACTGAAGTTCCTGATGAATCGGCGGTAGAAATTGGCGAATCCTAAGAAGCGTTGGAGCTCTTTCACAGTTTGAGGTAGAGGCCAATCCAGAACAGCACTAACCTTTTTTTCTTCCATGGCTACTCCCTGCTGACTGATCACGTAGCCCAGGAATGATGTACTGGTCTGGTGAAATTCACATTTCTCAGCCTTGGCATATAGTTGATACTGGATCAGACGACTTAGCACTGACCGGACATGACGAACATGTTCTTCCAGGGTGTTTGAGTAGATTAGAATATCATCGATGTATACTATCACCCACTTGTTAAGCATGTCCCGGAAAACATCATTTACAAAGGACTGGAAGACAGATGGACTGTTGGCTAGGCCGAAGGGCATAACGAGGTATTCATAGTGCCCACTAGTGGTCGAGAAGGCAGTTTTCCATTCATCCCCCTCACGAATGCGGATGAGATTATAGGCATTGCGGAGATCTAGCTTTGTATAAAATTTGGCTCGGTTGAGCTGTTCTAATGCAGCTGGTACCAGTGGTAGCGGGTAACGGAATTTCACAGTGATCTCATTCAGGCCACGATAGTCAATACAGGGTCGCAATCCCCCATCCTTCTTTTTCACGAAGAAGAATCCCGCTGAAGCTGGTGAAGATGAAGGCCTGATGAAGCCCTTGGCTAATTCTTCCTCAATGTAGCATTTCATTGCTTCAGACTCGGGTTGTGACAGGGGAAAAATTCTTCCCTTTGGGGGTGTGGTACCAGGCATAAGGTCAATCGCACAGTCTACAGAGCGGTGTTCGGGCAATTGAGAGGCTTTTCTTTTGCTAAAGGCCTCGGTTAGATCAGAGTACTCGGTTGGCAAGTTTAGTTTATCAGTATCTGGAGAAGATGAGTCAGAAATCTTACTTTGGATTCTTGAGACTTTGGACAAGCAGCGATCTTGACAAGAGGGGTCCCACTGAATGATCTGATTCTCTCTCCAGGAGATGTGAGGGTTATGGGTGCGCAGCCAGGGTAATCCTAGGATGATGGAGTGTGTGGATGAATTGATGACATAGAAGCGGATGGTTTCTGTATGCAAAGTTCCAACGAGAAGTGTGGCCTCCTCAGTGATCTGAAGGATCCTCCCCTCACCGATTGGTCGTCCGTCTAACGCCTCCACTGCCAAGGGGGAGTTACAGGGGGTTAGTTTCAGTTGGCACTGAGTAGCAAACTCACTCGAAATAAAATTTCCTGCTGCCCCAGAATCTACGAGTGCAGATGTCTTAAATACTTTGTTCAGAGTGATTAACTGAGCTGGTAAATAAAAGCAAGATGAGGAGTGGGTGTTTTTGGATGGTTGACTCACCGGCTGAGATCTTGATGAGGGGCGCACGGGGCAAGAGTTCCTCATATGTCCCGGTTGACCACAGTAAAGACAGAGGTGATTCTGCATTCGGCGTTCACGTTCCTCAGGCGTGATGTGGGTAGTTCCGAGCTGCATTGGTTCCTGATCCATGACGGTCTCGTGAGAGACACGGACTGGGGCTCGTGTAGAGCGTCGTGAGCGGAGCAAATTATCTATTCGTATGGTGAGATCAATGAATTCGTTCAAGTTCTTACCCACGTCACGACAGGCCAGTTCAGATTGTAATTCGGTCCTTAATCCTCTTCTGAATAGCAGTTTCAGTGTGTCTTCGACCCAGGTGGTTTGAGCTGCGAGTGTGCGGAATGAGAGGGCGTATTCAGCCGCCGAGTTCCTTCCTTGAGTTAAGGTTAATAATTGCTCACCAGCATCTCCTCTCTCCGTGAAATGTTCGAAGACCTCCCGAAACTGTTGAAGGAAAGCCTCGAACGTGGGAAATGTGGAACCATCCGTTCGCCAAACTGCTGTTGCCCACTCTAACGCTCTCCCGGTTAATAGCGAACAAACAAAAGCTATGCGGCTAGATTCAGTGGGATATAATAGCGGTTGTTGATTGACAAAC
Organism: Barbus barbus; assembly: GCF_936440315.1. Lineage (NCBI taxonomy): Eukaryota > Metazoa > Chordata > Actinopteri > Cypriniformes > Cyprinidae > Barbus > Barbus barbus. Next base: position 5,981,711 of record NC_136733.1, read on the forward strand.
AGAGAGCACTGTAACAGGAAGCCCTTACACTTAGTTGGTGTACCGTCAAACCGCTCCGGGAAGGCGAGGCGCGGGCTGACCGGAGAAGGCAGTGACGGTGTGGGGTTGCTGTGTGCTGATGGCTGGGCTGCCATGGTGCTGGTTGTCGACGGACGGATGCTTTGCAATGCTTGAACTAGCTCTTCTGTCAGGGTCGTCAATCGATTCAGCTGGTATTGTTGTGATGCCAGCTGAGATGCTTGAGCAGATAATTCGTTGGAGAGTTGCGTGAGGGCCGCTGGATCACTGTCAGGCGAAGTCTTCTGTTGCGAGGGACCAGACGGAGTTAGATCCATTTGCAGCTCTTTATTTGGGAAAGTCAAACAAGCAGGGTCAATCAACAGCAAACTGGGCAATGTAGGCGAGGCAGAGACAGAGTTGTGAATACAGGCAGAAGATCGGGGCAGGCAGCAAGAATCAGAATCCAAATTACAATCCAGGTCAGGGCAGGCAGCAAACAATCAATAACGGTAAACAGTCCAAGGTCAAAACTCACAGAAAACAAACACGGGAAATAACGCTCGGAAATGACAGCCGGGGCAAATCAAGACTTCGCAAAGAGTCTGTGTGTGTGAGCAGCTTATAAGCGTGTGTGTAAATGAGGTGCAGGTGTAAGTGCAATCAGTCCCAGGTATGAGGCCTTATGGGAAATGGAGTTCATGGAAAAACTAATACTCAGGCGATTGCTCCCTCTGGTGGTGCGAGGGAGGCGGTACAGGAACCTCCTCTGTAACAGGTTACACCCCTACTCTTTACGAGAAGTGCCATGGGATTTTTAGTGACCACAGAGAGTCAGGACCTCGGTTTAACGTCTCATCTGAAAGGTGGTGCTTTTTGCAGTATAGCGTCCCCGTCACTATACTGGGGTGTTAGGACCCACACAGACCACAGGGTGAGCACCCCCTGCTGGCCTCACTAACACCTCTTCCAACAGCAACCTAGTTTTCCCAGGAGGTCTCCCATCCAGGTACTGACCAGGCTCAACCCTGCTTAGCTTCAGTGGGCAACCTGTCTTGGGCTGCAGGGTGATATGGCTGTGGTATGATATGGCTTATGCATCCCCATACCATCAGAGATGCTGGCTTTTGAACTGAACGCTGATGACATGCTGGAAGGTCTCCTTCCTCTTTAGCCCGGAGGACATCCGTCCGTGATTTCCAACAAGAATGTAAAATTTGGACTAGTCTGACCATAGAACACTTTTCCACTTTGAAACAGTCCATTTTAAATGAGCCTTGGCCCACAGGACACGACCACACTTCTGGACCATGTTCACATATGGCTCTATCATTTCTTTTTGCATGATAGAGCTTTAGTTGGCATCTGCAGATGGCACGGCGGATTGTGTTTACCGACAGTGGTTTCTGTAAGTATTCCTAGGCCCATTTAGTAATGTCAATGACAGAATCATGCCAATGAGTCATGCAGTGTCGTCTGAGGGCCCGAAGACCACGGGCATCCAACAAAGGTCTTCGGCCTTGTCCCTTACGCACAGAGATTTCTCCAGTTTCTCTGAATCTTTTGATGATGTTATGCACTGTAGATAATGAGATTTGCAAAGTCTTTGCAATTTGATGTTGAGGAACATTGTTTTAAAGTATTCCACAATCTTTTCATGCACTATTTCACAGATTGGAGAGCCTCTGCCCATCTTTACTTCAGAGAGACTCTGCCTCTTTAAGACATTCCTTTTATAGCTAATCATGTTACAGACCTAGTAAATAGTGTTTTTGCAATCAGGTCGACAATATCGCTGGAAATTAAGTGTTCCCAGCTAAGCAAGCCAGAGGCGACAGTGGCAAGGCATTTATGAGTTGTATTTCCTCTGTGGAGAACAGAGTAACAGTAAAGTAAAATTACACTATATAAATGTAAATAAAACAGTTAACACAATATGGACATACAGTATGAAGGTGTTGCGAAATATCATATACATATCAATACATGCACAATTATTAAAAGCATCACTATCATAAATGCAAATGAAATCATCATATAATCCTGTTTTCATATTCCAGTTCAGGAAGTCAAAGGAAACCGTCTGTTTGTGGTGCAGTGAGATTGTGGAGAGTGTTAATCTGTAAGGCTTTGAAGGGTTTGGATCAGATTAAACATCTGCAGCAGCAGGATCAGCAGATCAACTCATTCTTTCAGTCTGAGCTGTATGTTCCCAAAATCTCACAAGAAATCACTGAGAGTCACTGGAGCGCCAGTGGAGCCACAACATGACACGAAGACACACAACATTCACACACACACACACACACACACACACACACACACACACACACACACACAATACAAAACATGACAAATATCACAGGGAAATGTTTGAAATACAGCAATTTTCACTCACCATGTGTGTTAGAGCGTGATATTTTTGAAAGCTGCTTGAACATATACACTATCATTCAAAAGTTTGGGTCTGGTAAGATTTTGTTAATCTTTTTGAAAGTAGTCTCTTCTGCTCACCAGTGCTGTAAAAACATTGAAACATTATTACAATTTAAAATAACTTTTCTATGTGAATATTTAAAAAAAAAAGAAATGTATTCCTGTGATCAAAGCTAGCATCATCACCCCAGTCTTCAGTGTCGCATGATCACTCAGAAATCATTCTAATATGCTGATTTGCTGCTCAAAAAACATTTCTGATTATTATCAGTGTTGAAAACAGTTGTGCTGCCCAATATTTTTGTGGAAACTGGGATTCTTGTTTATTTTTTTAAAACTTTAGTCTATGAATTAACTCATTGTGAGTCAGTGGCCGTAGGTTCACTGGATTCTGCATATAAGCATATTTCTGCATTAATATACATAAAGCCATGAATTTCCCCATGTGATTTAGTGGTGGAGGACACACATTTGGCACCAGCATGGAAGAGGCTCACATCAACACAACGTGATTTACATTGGTGAACAGATGGCACTGAACACAGTGTTTGGAGAAGATGTGCAGTTTATTCACACTGACACTGTGTGTGACGGGTGTGAGTGTTTGTCTAGAGCTGCATGAAAATGAGACGGAGAATGTCATAGCATAGGTGTGTGCATGTGCACGGTCCAAACATATGCATAATTACGAATAATGTCAAGAGGGAGAGAGCTGAGTCTGAGAATCCAGTGTGAACACAGAAGAAGAAATTAGGAGAAACTGAAGAGCTCAAATTATTAATCCATACATGAGGCATAAACACTGCAGGACGACAGACACACTCTACTTTAACACTTTAGGGTTACACTTTATTTTAAGGTGTCCTTGTTACAGTGTAATTATACATTTAAGTACTGAGTAATTAACTACATGTACTTACTGTATAGTTAGGGTTGGGATTAGGGTTTGGTTTAATGTTACTTGCATATAATAATGCATAATTAATTGTTATTAAAATAGTAAATACATGCAATATGTGTAACAAGGACACCTTAAAATAAAGTGATTGACTTAACTGACAGCACTAATAAATAAATAACCCTGGAAAATTGTGTGTAAAGCCAGTTTGAACCTCAAACCCTAAATGAGAGACAGATCAAACTATTTTTCAGTCTGTGCATATGTAAGTCACATACATATGTTATTAATATGTATATGAGAAATTTCTATTTGGCATTATACTTACATATGTAGCCATGCATTTTAACAATACACACACACACACACACACACATATACATATATACGTAATTCATCACTTTGTCTTATATTTACATATAGCAACAAATTGATGGCCTTTATGATCATTTGCAAAAACAGATAACTCAGTTTTTAACAATTCTCAGAAATCATGTTTTTTCCTTGTGCATTCCAATTAATCTCAATCAAACTGCAGTTGGGTTATTTTGACTGGGTTAAAAAATAACAAAAAAAAAACTCAGCTAACTAACACAATAAAACACAATAAAAACATGATAACTGTAACGAGGAGGCAGTGTCTTTAAGATCCATGTGCAGCTTTATTATCACACAAGAATGGTCATACAAGCATAAGTCAGTCACAGGCGTCAGGTACCACGTAGGCAGAGCAGAATCATAAACAGAGTTCGGGCGAGAGGTCTGGGCAGACAGATAACAAAACGAGAGTTACGAATGTAACTGCGGTTCTATGAGTTCTGGATGACCGCCAGAGGCAGTGCTTCACACTGGATGACTTATAACCACAAGGTCACGAGGAGGTCCTGTTTACCTCTAAAAAGTTGAGGGTCCCAACAGGACAGCTGTTTCAAAAGTATCCGATACAGCCACATTAATCCTGTAGTATTGGGAAAATGTGTTTGTAGATGACCATGTAGCTGCCACACAGATGTCGCTTAAAGGGACACCTTTTAATGCCGCCCAAGACATTGAGATGCTTCTTGTTGAATGACATCTCACTCCCGATGGCAATGGACATCCACTAGACTTGTAAGCATGGGTGATAACCTCATCTACCCAATGCGACAATCTTTGCTTTGAGAAGGGCTGACCTCTTTTCGGCCCCCCAAAACAGAAAAAGTTGGTCTGATTGCCGAAAATCTTTTGTGGCCCTGATGTAGCCACGGCGAGCCCTTACTGGGCACAAAAGTCTGCATTCACTTCCTCCTTGTGTATCCAATCGTGGAGGATTAAATACTGCCAGCTCAATAGCCTGATTTCTAAACAGGGTAGAGAGCCTCTTGGGAAGAAATGCCGGGTTTGGCCACAACGTCACTACTGAATCATCAGCATTCCAGCGCATGCAAGTTGTGTTAACTGATAACGCGTGTAACTCACTCACTCGTTTAGCCGAAGTAATGGCCAAGAGAAAAGCTGTCTTCAATGAGAGCCACTTCAAGTCACTGTGCTCCAGAGGTTCGAACGGAGGTAATGTAAGAGAATTCAAAACAAGGCTCAGGTCCAATGAGGGTACCCGAATGGACTGAGTGGGGCGCAGTCGATGCGCACCTCTAAGGAATTGAGTAACCAAGGCATGAGATCCCAATGGCTGACCATCTCTTCGTACATGATGTGCTGAAATTGCTGCCACATAGACCCTTAAGGTAGAAGCTGCCCAATTCTTTTCCAGCAAAGATTGCAAAAAACGTAACACCAAGGGGACAGGACATACCTCTGGGGACACTCTTTGCTCCCTACACCAATTAGAGAAGAACTTCCACCTATATGCATAAGCACTCCTGGTGGAAGGCGCTCTAGAGTTCATTATGGTATTCTTTACATCTTGATCACAGATTCTCAAAAGTGGCTCTGGCCCTTCAGAGGCCAAACACAGAGCTGTAGGCGATCTGGATTTGGGTGCTAAATCTGACCTCCCAACTGGTGGAGGAGATCCCTCCTCCTGGGAAGGCTCCAGGGCTCCTCTTCTAAGAGCCTGTACATCACTGGAAACCAGGGTCTCCCTGGCCAGTTTGGTGCTACTAGCAGTAGCCTGTGGTGTCCCTGAAGGACTCTGTGAACAGTTGCCAAGATCAATGGTATAGGGGAAAAGGCATACAGTAACTGACCTGGCCAGTTGTGGGCTAGAGCATCCTGCCCCAGAGGACTGGATTCCTCTCCTAGTGAAAACCAGAGGGGGCACTGAGTTGATGCTGCTGAGGCAAAGAGGTCCACCTTTGCTCTGCCAAAGCGCTGCCATATCATTTCCACCACCTCTGGGTTGAGTCTCCACTCCCCCAACGGAGGTCTGTGGCGTGACAAGAAGTCCGCCACCACATCTGGGATGTGCATTGCTCTGATACTCGCCAACCGAGGGAAGGCCCAGGTCAACAGCTCCTGTGATACTCGAAGAGACTGGCCGGATCTTGTGCCCCCTTGATGGTTGATGTGATAAATCACTGATGTATTGTCTGACCTGACAAAAACATGCCTGCCTTCCAAATTCAGTGCAAAGTGCTTCAGTGCCAGTAGCACTGCTCGTAGTTCCAGCGTATTTATATTCTCCCCTTTTTGCCGGGAATCCCATTGCCCTCTGACCGCTCTGTGTTGCCAGACTGCTCCCCAGCCGGTAAAAGAAGCATCGGTTTGGACTACCTCCCACCGAGAGGGAATCCTGCCCAGAGCAACCCCTTCGGTCAGATATGACCTCCTCCTCCATGGTTTCAGTGTGAGAAGGCCTTGCTGTGTAATTCTGATAAACTTGTTCCTGTGCCCACTGGGATTCAGATGAAAACTGTTCACCCATCTCTGGAAGGGACGAAGCGAAAGGAGGCCCAACGGTATGACCGCAGCTGCTGCTGCCAGCATACCCATGAGTCTGAGGAAATACCTGAATGGTAGGCTGGCCTGCGTTTGAAACCGCTGGAGGAGCAGCAGAATACTGTCCACCCTCTGTTCTGATGGCGAAGCTATCATCAATTGTGAGTCCAGGATAACACCTATGAAGTTCACAGACTGAGTTGGGGTTAAATGGCTCTTGCTGAAATTCACAGCCAGGCCCAGCCGGGCAATATGGGTGAGCAGCTGTGGGATTTCCACCACTGCTTGCTACTGAGAGTGAGAGCAAAGAAGCCAGTCGTCCAGGTATGAAAGTACCCGACACCCCTTGGCCTGTATTGGAGCCAACGCCGCTGCCATACACCTGGTGAAGACTCGTGGGGATAGAGAAAGACCGAACGGAAGCACTCGGAACTGATAGACTTGATCCTGAAACGCGAAGCGGAGGAATTTCCTGTGCTGTGGAGTAATTGGAACATGGAAGTAAGCATCCTTTAAGTCTATTGTGGTAAACCAGTGCTGTTGCCTGACCATCTGGAGAACATCGGTCAAGCGCAACATGCAAAATGGTAATCTCTTCAGAAACTTGTTGAGGGAGCGAAGGTCCAGTATAGGCCTTACCCCTCCGTCTTTTTTTGGAATTATGAAGTATATTGAGTAGAACCCACAGAGCCGTTCTGACCTCTTTACTGGTTCGATAGCCCCCTTCTCTAGGAGAACTGTTATTTGTTGCCTTAAGGAATTTGCGTTGTTGGAATCTGAAACTGTGGTCATCTTGACCCCATTGAAAGTGGGAGGCCGCCGTCGGAACTGCAGCTTGTACCCTTGAGTTAAGGTTGCTATAACCCATGGGTCTGAGGTTGTTTTTTCCCAGTAACTTAGCTGCTGATGAGAAAAATGTCAGACGGCCGGCCGCAGACCTTCAGGACCTACGTCCCTGGCCTCTTGCATTCCTGGGGGGCTGCTGGCCAGGTGCTCTACCCCTTGAGGCCTGAAATGATTGCTGTCCCGGTCCTCGTGGCCACTGAACAGATCGTTCTACTCTATGAGACTGCTCCATATGCTGAGGCTGGCTCCTACGAATATCAGCTGGGCCTGTTGAAAACTGAGAGCGCGGAATTTCACGGCCCATAGGGGGCTGTCTACACTGCAAGAGAGATGGTGGAACTCTCCTCAGGTCCGCAAACTGCTGTCTGGTCTGATTTGCCTGGACACTACGTTCTAGTGTCTGTTGTGCAGCTGGGCCAAAGAGCTGTCCGGGGACTACCGGAAGGTCCCTCAGTGTTTTCCTACAGGCCTCAGACAGGGGTGACTGTGCGAGCCAGACTTGTCGGGGTGCCTGTGTAAGCGTTGACATAAGCCTGCCCAATTCTCTTGTCATGAATGCTATTGACTTTAATGTAGCATCACTTAAGTCCTGGGTTGGTGTATCGCTCCCTGAAGACTGAAGAGACTGGGACAATGCCAACATAAGATGAGAGAGAGAATTGCCAATGCGACCCATAGGCGCCGCCGTGTTATATGCCTGTATGAGAAGATCATCTGTAATCCGACATTGAGGCTGAGGGCAACGGACATTAAGCCTCAAGACCTCTTCTGGAGAGAGAAAAAAAGAGGCGATAATTGGACAATTGGTCAATAGTGTCTGCATCTTGCATCGCAGCCAAAGCTCTGCCTGCACTAGTGTGGTGTGTAAGTGATTTTGGGTTAGCCCAACACTTCTGCAATTCATCAATATAATCTCTTGATGGTGGAATGGTAAGAAGAGTTGGTTGAGTCGAACCTCTAAAAAAAGCACTAGTAGAGGTTGCTACTGCCGGGGCTGTATCAAGACCTAGATGAGCCAATGCAGCCCGAAGAGCTCGCTTCACCACTTCCTGCTCTGACTGTGGACCCTCTGTAGATCCCCAACCAGTATCCTGGGATTCATCATAAGAGACCTGGGACTGAATCTCCGATATAACCTCCCTTTCTTCCTCGTCATAGAACTGAGTGTGAGAAGCAGTCATCGACATGACATCCTCCTCAGAAATGGGTGACTCCAAAGTGGGGGCTTCAACTGAAGAAAAATTCATGCCCGTTCGCAAATTCATAAGCAAGACCTTAATCTGAGAAAACTCAGCTGTTAACACATCCACTTTCTTAGCTAAGGGGTCTTCCTTAGATTGTTTACCAGCCGAAGCACCCGTTGCTTCAGTATGTTTACGTTTAATTGCCGATTTACGTGGTGGTGGTGTTGCTAGCGACTCACCCAAGAGTCCCTCCACCATAGCTATCCTTGAAGTCTTCCTCTCCCAAGACATGACTCCGCAGTTCATACAGGCATTCTCTGTGAGACCTTGTTTCAGGTGTTCCAAGCCTAAACAGGAAGGGCAACAGTCGTGTCCATCATCCTTTTGCAGAGTGGCCATGCACAACGTGCAGCCATTTTAGCCCAGATGAAATTTCTGTAAGCCGAGCGAAAACACTCTGACCGTCTCCAGATATATATATATATATATATATATATACATATTAGTATGCAATAACAAAGTCTACATGCCCCCAGCAGTATCAACTACTATTAGCTGCTAGATACACATGGATACCGCACGTAACAGAGCGCACCCACTCTTAATGTGGTCTTGTACAGCTGTGAGATACTACAATACCCTCCAGCAGCACCACAGAGCGAAAAACACTCTATCTAGCTACCAAACAAATGCTGGGAAAAACGAAAACGAACCCCGAGCATAAATGTAACAACTCACCACACTGTATCCTCAATGAAATCGACTGAATCTGATGCAGCCTCTGGAGGACGCGCAGTCGCGAAACACCAACAGCTGATCTGTTTAGCGAAGCTGAAAAACGGATTCCAAGTGTTTTCCTTTAATATTCTCCGACCTGTAATACATGCACGCAAGAAGATATAGGGACAGTCTGCAGGAAGTCACGGGGTTAAATAGGGGAGGACTCCGAGTCATCCTGGTCACGAGGGACTTTGTTTGTATTAGACTCGACCTGTGCATCTGCGATGAGATAACATTCAGTGTGAAGCACTGCCTCTGGCGGTCAGTAAGAACGAAATAGAACAGATCAGCAAGGCAGGCAGAGTCAGATTAGGCAGGCAGAGTCAGATTAGGCAGGCAGAGTTCTTTCATAAACTGGTAAACAATCCAGCTTGGCAACAGGAAATCAAACACGGGATAAACGCTCAGTAATGTCTGCATGGCAAGAACAAGACTTCGCAATGAGAGCAAGGGTGGAGCAGATTAAATAGACCAGTCAATGGGGAACACCTGTGCAGGTAATCAGTATCAGGTACGAGGTGTGATGGGAAATGAAGTCCGAATGACAGAGTTAACACTCAGGTGATGGTTCCCTCTGGTGGTGATCGGAGGGAGCCACAGAGGCTGAGTTCGTGACAATAACATAATAAAAACATGATTTTCAAAAATGGAGTTATCTGTTTTGCAAATAAACTCTTCATATGTAGATAACATATGATTAAAGTATAAAGTACATAAGCATAAAAGGTTACACTTTATTTCGATAGTCCACTTTAGACATTCTACTAACTATAAGTAACTTTGTAACTATGTGTCAACTACATGTCAACTAATTGTCATTAATTTGCAACTACATGTCTACTAACTCTCAGTAGGGAAGGTTTAGGGTTAGTAGAATAAGTTCACATATACTTACAAAGTTTCTAATACTCAGTATGTTGTATGTTGTGGACCCATCAAAATAAAGTGCTAGAAGTTATTAAGCAGACAGTCTACTAATACTCTAATGACTGCTAGTTGACATGTAGTTGCAAAGTTACTTACTGTTAGTCGAATGTCTAAAGTGGACTATCAAAATAAAGTGTTACCGCATAAAATATTAATAAAATAATATATAATAATATCATTTTTTTAAATGAAATACAACGGGATTAAAAAAAGTGATTTAATTTGTGGTTAAATAGGTGTGTGCTACATATGATTATCATGTGTTTCTTTAAACACACATACACACACAAATATACAGAAATGGAATATATTGGCTATTTCAATTGTTGCCCCATATGTGTTTCCCACAAACTTTTAACACGTGAAAATGTATAAGATTAATTTACACAGTAACTTCTATATAGAGTTATCTATATGTAAACTATATAGGCCAATAAACTATATACTGTATGGACCTGTTGCTCTGACCTCTGTGTGTCATGTAGTTTAAAAAAACTCCTGTATATGTGATCATGTACAATCAAAACAATATTTATATATAAATATATAAGCAATTACATAGTAATGAATATATAAATATATAAAATCAATGTTATATTAGTGGCATTTCACATTTCTATTAGTATGTATTTGTAATTTGTATTTTACATATGTTTTACATATGGGTTAGTATATGTCAATATATCAAATTGTTCAAATTTTTAATAGGTTTCATGTTTACACTTGGAAAATACATATATAACATGTTTGTGTCCACTCATTAAGACACGTCCTGATTAATGCACCAATTAGCCTGGTGCTATTGCATTTTGCAGTAATAGTTCAGCACAGAGAGAGAGAGCGAGTGAATGAGGGGACAGTGCTAAGAAGCCCCACATGAGGAGCGTCAGCAGGTGCATGTTACAGTCCGGCCGCGTTAGACCCCCACGTCATGGCTACGGCTCTAGCCTTACGCCACCATTAGCCTTATTGGCCGCAGAGGTCAACAGGGGTCAAGTGGCATGTCGATTGGTTGGCCCAACCTATCGGCTGCTCCTGTGACTCCTTCAGCTGAGTTATGTGCATGCCGGCGCGGCCGCGTTACTGCCAGAAAATCATTCGCTTTACTTGTGCTGATTTACAGGCATCGAGCCCCACAGCTTCTGAGTGAACACTGGAAACATCTGAAATGCATGCAGATTTATGTGGGTATTAATTCACAGTATTTGGATATAGCGAATATCAATACCTTTATCGGAACAATGAATATATTCATCACCTATTTACTGTCTTTCTGAAAACTGGAGCCATTATTCACATGACGGCTGTAAAACACTTCATGATCTTTCAGCTCAGTTGCATTCAGAATAAAACATGCAAAATGCATCGAATAAACATGGAAAAATAATTGCACTCAGTGCTAAACGAAACCATCGTCAGCGTATCGTATGCACAGCAACATCGTGCTCATAGAAAGTGCTCTGGTCATTCATTAATGTTAATGTCCAGAACCTAAATGTGTGGTGAACCACAACTTGGCCTAAATAAAGTAAGATAAAGTAAGCATCAGTTTCCACGTTGGTGCTCAGTGACTTAATCCATCACGGAGGCATGGGATCCATCTTTATCAGAGCCCATTAAAGTTACAGTGGGTACAAACGGATCCCAGCTTGCTTACCACTCTTCCTTTAACCTGTCCAAAACACATCTCCGGTGTCCCCGTGAAAGAAATACCCACGCGGCTCATGAGCTCGGAGGTCAGGGGTTAAGGAGTGCGAGCTGGTGACCTCCCCCATTACATCAAGCGCTCTGGCCAGCCATTGGTTAAGACACAGCGGAGCTTTGGTTACCCGACGCCAGAGGTTTAGCGTGAGCTCCTATGATCCTACAACAGCAAAATCTCCAAACACAGCTTGGCCAACAACCACAAGACAGATTTACATGAGTGAGGTTTCACACAAATACATAAGGTGCAAATGTTCCCCTTTATTATTATTATTTTATGCATTCAGCAGTCACTTTTATCCAATATAACTCGCAGTGCATTTTTTTTTCAGTGCTCCCTGCAAAAAAAACAAAAACAAAAACAAAAGAAACAACCTTGGCATTGCTGTGAACAAGCAATAATGGTATCTAATATCTTATAGCTGATCTAGGATATAAAATAATATTGGATACTGTTCATAAACTTTTGAATAAAACTGACAGCATGAATAATAGCTGGTTTTAAATGCGTCTGATGACTGCATTCTTCAAGCTCAAAAAAAAAAAAAATACTCTTACAGTTCTTAAAAGAACCATTTTACACTCTAAACAAGAATGGTGCTAAATAGCGCTAAACGTTGTTCAATGGCTTGTAATCATAGGGGAACCACTTACATACAGTGCCTGTCAAATGGTGCTATGTAAAACTATAAGAGGAATCCCATTCTACTCCTTAGATGTTACATATGTTACTCCACTCTCATATGTTTACTATGAATGGGAATGTACTACCATGGCAAGAGCTCACTTTTTAATCAATTTTATGCTTTTCTGAGGTTAAAACGTCTTGTGTGGGGGCTTCAGAATATTTCCTTAGGGAGGCCTTTGGCGGCAAAAAGGTTGGGAACCATATTATCTTCAGGAAATACTTAATTTAATTTTTAAACCTTTCCCGAACTAAACTAAGAGAGTTAGAGAATCTTTAAAGAACTATACAGGGGCTTAATGGGTTCTTTGGCAGTGGTGCTATATAGCACCATGACCACTCCAAAGAACTGCTGAAGAACCCATACTTGGCCACACACATCCCTTTACATTCAGACAGTTATTACAGTATGTGCTTTTCACAAGTCAGATAGTGTCAGATGCAGCATCTGTACTGACAATTAATTTTAAAGCTAAGTTGCAAATAACATACAGAAAATAACATTCAGTAAGAACTTTAGTTTTAGACATATTCCAAATTCTGGTATGCAAAAACTTTAAAAACATAACAGCTCGTATTATATTAAGATTGAACTTCTGAGCATGTCCTTTCACATATCATTTTTTGAAAATGACTTTCATTGTTTCTATTTTTCTATTTTCTGCCACATTACAAATAGGTGGTGTAATGCTGTGTTAGGATGGCTGCAGTGCATTACAGCAGATTCTCTTTCTCCTGAACTGTGGCTGTGAGGGGCTCTAAGCATCTGATTGATTATCCTCTGCTGAAATATTTCTCCCTTCCCTGGCAGGAGATTACGGACGGCAATTTGTGTTTATGGGATTCCCGAAATTCACTTAACAACTGCCCTCCTATTAAAAGGTCAAGCAGGGAGGAGGTAGAGGCATCCCAACGTCATCCCTCATTTCTGTTCCTGATAAAAAAATAACAAACGAATGAAATCCAGCCTTTACACAGAACCACCTGATCTTCTAAGAGTATTTGGCTTTGAAGAAATCTTTTTAGTGTTGTTTGTTAAGTGATCGGACCTCTGAGTATTAAAGTCACCCTGCTTTGTCCAGACATGTATGATTGCTCAAATCATGTGTTGTTACTTTACTAAGGGATCAGATGCAACATTTTTACCAGCTGGATTATAAAACACGTAAAAAAAAATCCCAAAGATCATTGAAGTTTTTTAAGAAAATCATATTTTGTTTTTTCTACTTCATAATTTCACATTGAATTCAATGTGTTACTTGTTCGTTTATGCAATTACTAGCTATTTCTGAGTGAAAATTCCTAGCTTTTTTCAGCTGATATTAATAAACTTAAACATATTATTAATCTATTTTTACTACATTTTTTTTCTTCTTCATCAAACAGAAATAAATCTAGTCTGCTGTCTGTAATTCTGTAATTAATCAGGCATTTGACAGTAAATTTTCAAATATTGTGAAGAGGGTGTACACTGCAAAAACCACCAAAAAAACAAACAAACAAACAAACAAAAAAAAAAAAAATCCAAGTTGCTAATAAAACAAAGATGGAGTATGTTTACCAGAATCCACTGTGCCAGTCTTGCCACTTTCTCTTATTTATAAAATTTACCAGCAATTAGCAAGTGAAGCATGCTTTAAATCATAATCTAAATCATACTTCTCTGATAAAACATATGGATATCTGTCCGTCGGCTGTAAGGACTACTTGATATTTGTACTACATCTCTTTTTAGCAGTTTCCTCTCAGGTTTCATCCTGAGTGTCTCTGGGTTTTGCTGGTTTGAGATTACATTCATTCGTACATTATTAATAGCGTCGCACCATTATCTCCCTGGGAGCTCCTCTTACATCGTGCCCAAACTACCTTAGTGAACACATTGTGTGGAAAGGCCCAAGTGTTTGTGTGAGAGCCCAGGAAGATGGACAGGTGTGGGATCAAATATTTATCGCTGTATAGCAGTAGACTGTAAGGTGTAAAAGGTCAAAGAGCAAAACACACTCGCACACACACACACACACACACACACACACACATACAAAAATGAGAAATTGTCCCATCACTCATCGGTTTGCTGTAAGCATGGCTGTTGTCTTATTGTGAAATGGTAGCTGGTATTAAGAGGTGTAACATCAACAAAAATGCAATTAAATACTGATTTATATAAAATATTTCATCATATTCTTGTGCACAAAAAATTTCTAATTTGTTTAATTTAAAAATATATAATATACATTTATACATGCATTCATTTTAATAATTTTTTTTGTTTAATTCATTATTATTATTTTTTCATTTGCAGTTTTGCGTAAAAATGTGAGGGTTATTCGCCAAGTGTTGCCTGCTGTTATCTTAGTGGTAGTTTAACTAGCAGGGTAGTTTTGTCCTAGTCAGGTAGTGACAAAGCGTGTTTTGCTGCTCTTGAATTATCCAGGCCATGGGCAGCTGGAACTCTGCTGAAACGGGAGAGTGACACCTGACCCGACAGCGACCTGCAGATCAGCTGCCCAGGTGTGGCCGTGGAGATTCTCACCTGACCTTTACCCCGAGCGTCTCCACCCTGCAAGCAGGGCCGAGGTTAAATGAGCGCCGGAGAGCAGTGTACCGTTACTGCTTGTACAGATGCTGGTGAACCCGTGCTGCTTCACTCCTCATGACAAATGCAACCCAGAGCTTTACAGACGATTACAAGTGCGATATCGCCGAGACTCAGCTAGAAAAATTAGTAATAGTGTAATAGAAACCAAATCGTTTCAGGGATGCAGTAACACACTCTAGTCCAATAGCGTGTAACATTACAAGTATGCTGTGTGCATCATTTTTTTTAACACTTTTATCATAGTGCATGATGTGTAAACAAATACATTTCGACATTTGCATCACATAACCAGCTCTATATGAATGTATTTTCTGAGAAAGTAAACTTGCTCATTAGCGCACCCGGTACAGCATTGAACTTGGGGGCAGTCGTGGCCTAGTGAATAGAGAGTTGGACTTGTAACCCGAAGGTTGTGGGTTTGAGTCTCAGGTCCGGCAGGGATTGTAGATGGGGGAGTGAATAACCAAAACTCTCTCCACCCTCAATACCACGACTGAGGTGGACCCTTGAGCAAGGCTCTGAACCCCCAACTGCTCCCCGGGCGCTGCAGCAATGGCTGCCCACTGCTCCAGGTGTTGTTGTTCACTACTGTGTGTACATTTGGATGGGTTAAATGCAGAGCACGAATTCCGAGTATGGGTCACCATACTTGGCCACACACCACTTCCATTTCCCTTTCCTTATGAAAGTAAGTGGTATGAGTCCTGTGAACCACGAGTCACGATAACAGTTCAAATACTTGTAGAAGCAAGCTGAAATGGCATAATATGGTATGTATAAATAGCTTTATAACGTATAATATGTTCAGGTAAAACTGGGTATTTAACTTCAAAAGTGTTGCAAAACGTGCAGGAAGCAATTATTAAATCATTGTGCTAAAACGCTGCCACTGGCATGCTTTCCAAATGAGCCTGTTTGGAAAAGACAGGATTGACTGATTATCAAGTAGTTGTTTTTATACAAAATTACCACAATCCATTGACATACTTGTCAACAGACTTTTTTTGTTTTGTGGAAACTCTGAAAACACACTTTTCACTCTCCCACTAATATGTCTGTTAATAATGTCCAAATTGTAAACTGTCATGATCAAATGTAATTTCCATCACATCTTAAAGCATTATTTGACACATTCTGTGGTGTAACCCTTCATTTTATGCATCCTAAATACAGTTCAATAATATTTTCACACTTTTTTGCATACTTTGACAAAATTAGAGCTAGATTGTATGGTTAATTTAAAACATGCCCTTCACTGATGCCGTCCTTTGAAAGTGTAGGCTATTAATTTATGAAAAATGTACATTTGTCATAAAATCGTTATTTGTGGTTGTGGTGGAAATTCTATTTGGTATTTGGGTAGTTTGTTAAAAAAATTATATATGATATGAATAATTTTGATGTATTTCAGACATCTTAAAGTATTAAATATTGTTATGATACATTTTCAAAAACGCTAATTCATATTTTGAAAGTCTGGGAAAAGAGTAAACCAATAAAATACACAAAAAAGCATTTTAAAAGTAGGAAAAACTAAATGTTCCGAGTTAGTTTTAATGCCTCTTTCATATATCAAGAAATGTCTGAAATCTGTTAGTCTGAATAAAGATCAACCCCTGAATGTAGAAACACCCAATTATGATAATTACAATGTGACATAAATGCAGAATTAGCAAATGTGTCCAACTCAAACTGAAAAGAAAACATTTTTTATGAGGTAGTGATTTCATGATTTGTAAGGAAATGTACAATCACATTTACTTAAAGTATGTCTCCCACTGTGGGCCTATAAATGACTATTGCATTTTTGGTTTCTCAACAAAATCTTAATTAAGCATTCGGTTGCTGTTGAAACCATAGGCAAGGCAAGGCAAGTTTACTTATATAGCACATTTCATACACAGTGGTAATTCAAAGTGCTTTACATTAAAGGAAGTGAAATAGTCATTAAAAAAATCACAACAATAAAAACAAGGAATAAAAAAAATAATGGTAATAATCACAACAAGAAAAACAAGGAAATTATATAAAAGTTGATTTAAAATGAATTTAAAAGAGTTAAGAGTAGATAATGATTATACATAAAATACAGTGCAATTAGTTCGGACATAGCACAGTGCTCAGTCAACAAATGCACAGCTAAACAGATGAGTTTTGAGTCTGGATTTAAATGTAGCTAATGTTTTAGCACATCTGATCTCTTCTGGAAGCTGGTTCCAACTCTGGGCAGCATAATAGCTAAAAGCGGACTCCCCTTGTTCTGTGTGAACCCTTGGTATTTCTAACTGACTCGATCCTAATGATTTGAGTGGTCTGTTAGGTTTATATTCAGTGAGCACATCTGCAATGTATTTAGGTCCTAGGCCATTGAGTGATTTATAAATGAGTAAAAGTACTTTAAAATCAATCCTAAATGTAATTGGAAGCCAGTGTAAGGACCTGAGGACTGGTGTGATATGCTCAGATTTTCTGGTTCTAGTCAGAATCCTGACAGCAGCATTCTGGATGAGCTGCAGCTGTCTAATGGTCTTCTTGGGAAGGCCGGTGAGGAGACCATTACAATAATCCACCCTACTGGTGATAAAGGCATGAACAAGTTTCTCCAAGTCTTGATTGGAAACAAAACATCTAATTCTTGCAATATTTTTGAGATGATATTATGCTGATTTAGTTACTGCTTTGACATGAGTACTAAAACTAAGGTCTGTCTCCAGAATCACCCCAAGATTTTTGACTTGATTTTTAGTTGTTTGACCCCTAGAGTCAAGGTATGCATTCATCTTGAGAACTTCATCTTTGTTTCCAAATGCAATGAGGAAAGCAGCAACTATGCTACCTCAGTGGACCTTTGGCTAAAATGAGCATATTAGCAACTTCTCTGATCAGAGAGAACTTGGGACAGTGAATAGCAGACACAAGAGCCCGCTGTTAACCCTGAGCATTAGCATCACCTTAAAGTTTGATCCATTACGGGCTGAAGAAGGGAAACTCTGAGCCAGCTGCTTGTGAAAAATTATGAGCTGTCAAGAAAAAGTGCGCGACTCTGCCAGTAACTGACGCGAGCGCGTGCGCGAGTGAGTGACTTTGACACAGGAAATCAGCGCAGCGTCGCTCTGCCGTCACTTGCTAATCTGATCGCAGGTCGTATGTTACCTACTGTATAAGTTTCTGTCTCTCCTATTGTTCTGACGTGTGACGCTTTACAGGGTGCTTTTACAAAGGTTAAAAAAATACAGTCTACAATTACCAGCGTTCTGTGAGCAGATCTTAAATGAACTGCTAAATACTGACATATGACTGATAGGCCTAGATGAAGTTGACTAGCGCACACTGAATGTAAAGCTTTCAGATGCTCAAATGCATGATAATTGCAATAAAATGAAAATGCAGGTTATAATAGTTTACATTTATATTAAATGCAGTTAGCTGATGTCAGTCCTGTCTTCCTGTGTCTTGTGTTTCCCCTCCTCTCATGCCCATATTTGGTTAGTTCCTGTTCCTGTCCTCGTTTTGCTTATTAATTTATTAGTCCCCAGCCGTGTGTTATTGATTATCTAGTTTACTCTTCTGTTTATAAGCCCTGCGTTCCCTGAATCTGGTGTCAGCTGTAATACCTCATTCCTTTTGTTCTGTGTCTCCTGCGACTCCTATGTTGTAGCGATTGGATTAATAAAAACTGTTTGATAAACAATATCCTTGTCTCCTCTTTCCGGTCTCCAGCGAACGTGACAGAACAGCTGACCAGTGACCGCTACCTCTGCGCTGTTTTCCCCCGTTTATTTTTTCCCTGTTTTTTGAAAAGTTTTTTGTTGTTCCTGTTTTTTTTCACGTCGCTCGCTTCATCGCCCTTGCCCGCCTAGATCTCCCATTTGACAAATATTCCTGGAAATTCTGCAGGCTCGCCATGGTGACGGCACTTGACGACGCCACCATTCTCTCGCTGTTCTGGCACGGGGCCAATTCCCATCATCCCGTGGACCTACTAGACACCACAGGACTAAGATGGAGGGAAGGGATCCTCCGGTGTCTGGAGAGTGTCCTGCCCCGAGCCAGAACCAGCCCGCCGTCGTGCGCAGCTCTCCCAAGCCCGCCAACGTCCGTGGCCAATGCAAGTCAGCCGCCTGTGGCCACCGCAAGCCCGCCGCCGTCCTCAGCCAATGCAAGTCAGCTGCCCGTGGCCACCGCAAGCCCGCCGCTGTCCTCAGCCAATGCAAAGCGGTTCGTATGGCAAGCCTGCCAGTCTCTGCTCACCCAAGCCCAGTGACAGTCCCTTGAAAGCGCTATACTGTGCCTGCGCCTCCAGAGCGCCCTCCAGTGCCAGCCCCTCGAAAGCGCTATACCGTACCTGCGCCCCCAGAGTGCCCTCCTGTGCTGGCCCCTCGAATGCACTATGCTATGCCTGCGCCTCCTGAGCACCCTCCAGTGCCAGCTCCTCGACAGCGCCCTCCAGTGCCCGCCTCTCCAGGGCCAGTTCCTCCAGTGCCCGCCCGTCCAGGGCCCGTTCCTCAAGAGTCCGCAGTTCCAGAGCACCCCCAAGACTCCACTCCTCTGAGCGCCCCCAAGTGCACGCTCCTCCAGAACGCCAGTCAGATCAAACCCCTACTTCCCCCAAGTAATTTATTTTGGGGGGGTAATAGGGCTCCTGCCATAGAGGCCGGGGCGGGGGCTGGGGCTTCAACTAATTTTTGAGTTTTCTCAACTTATTTTTTAGGAAATTTCTCAACTTTTTGTTGTATAAACTTAAAAATCTGCTGAAGCTGGTTGCCTTAAACTTTTAAGTTTGCCCAACTTTTGTTTTTTTACAGTGTATGTACGCCAACAAATTTCGTATCATATGCATGCGAAAATTGCGTATTATATGCACGCCAAAGTCAATTTCTGCGTATCAATACCACAAGTTTTTGTTTTTATTTGGCACACTATTTATACGCACTTTCATGAGATCAGGTTGTATCACTACTTGTATTTTATTAATTGCTTCTTGACCGGGCTCTGTCCAACATCATATTACAACATAGTATACAGTTTAGTATGTGTAAAAGGTGCCTGGATAGTAGCGCCTTATTTCCAGTGGATATTTAAAGTGAGCATGATGCATGCTTTTTTGATTCATCCCTTTTTAACAGCCAATAGCCAATACACTTTAGTTTATGTAAACGTGATTTGCTAATTGCAACTGCTAGTCAGTTGTAGGTGGATTAAGACCAAATTTGGGTTCTGTTGCTCTGAAAACAAAACAGCGTAAATAAATGTGCACTTCTGCTTATTTTAAGACGTACACTAGCGTATGGATGACCTTGAAGTGACACACTTGAGCTCCAATTTCATTTTCATAACGTGTTTATGCAGATGCTAACCCTCACATGCAAATACACACCTGTAAATACACTTACAAATTCAGACGTCAAAAGTCTGTTCTGGACTCTGACCCTGAGCTCCAGCCCCCCCACGTGGCCTGACCACCAGCACCTCCGCCTGATGAATGCACAGCCCGCTATTGATCGCCACGTGTGATGGATGACGGTCCTGCGATGACTGATGGGGTGCTGGCCGAGGTGCCAATAAGGGCTCGGAGTAGGGCGGAGTCTCGGACGGCAGCATAATGCGAGCAGACCGTCCCTCAGAAGTGCTTGCCCCGCCTCGAGCTCCAGCACCGCCCGGCCCGGAGGTGAGGACGTGTAGGAGGTGGTGTGGAGGGGGAGGAAAAGATGATGGATGATGGGGCAGGAGGGGAAGACTGCTTCACGGCTCCAAATTGATATCCAGGCAAATGTTTTTGTCTGCTGTGAAAAATGGTGCGGCAGAGACTCTGATCAGCGCACCACCCTCCCTCCTCCCTCCTCCCTCCTCCCTCCTCCGGCCCGTCCGCTTTTTCCTCTCATCTTCTTTCTTCCACCACCTTTGGCTGCTGAATGCGCTGAATCAACCAAAAGCAATTCACACATCCAGCGTCTAATGGTGGAGCTCTGCGGTGGTGCGCTGACTTCCCCAAAGCCATTCCTCACCTCTTTATTTCCCGTATCCATGGCTACGGCTTACTCCATCACATGTTGGATGCGTTCGGAGGGGTGTGCCATCAATCATAGGCAGAATGGAGGGCAGAGGCCCTCTGTCGGCTCTCAAACACGAAGTGTGATTTGTGGCATCTAAACAATCTCTCTGCTAGGGGCGAGGCAAACTGAGCAAAGAGCATGAAACTTGTGGAATATGGTTAGAACAACAAATTTTTTGCCGCGCTGATCTCATGCACAGGACATCTAGAGCAGGGCTGGGTAAATTTGAGGGCCACTGTCCTGCAGAGTTAAGCTTCAACCCCAATCAAACACACTTGAACAAGCTAATAAATGCTAACAAGCTAATTTATTTAGGGTTGGAGCTAAACTCTGCAGGACACATATGTAACAGACCGAGTCTGTTACACAGCTACTTATGTAACCAAAAGATTGTTACATATGTGTTGCAGACTTTATACAACGTAATTATAAATGTAAGTACACAGACATAAGCTACTTAAAATAAAATGTATCAAGATGGTACTTAAGTGTACTTCATGTATATCTATACTGTTCACCTTATCCAGCTGCACCTTAGTTTGATTTAACCCACCTGTACACCGCTAAAATAAATGTAAAACATTTCTAATTACATTGCAATTACATAATATTACACAAACATAAGCTACTTAAAATAAAGTGTATCAAGATTGCACTTAAGTGTACTTCATGTGTATCTATACTGTACCTTATCCAGCTGCACCTGTTTGATTTAACCCACCAGTACACAGTTTAAATACATGTATTACCTGTCTAATTACATTAAAATTACAGAATATTACACAGGCATAAGCTACTTAAAATAAAGTGTATCAAAATTGTACTTAAGTGTACAAGTAGCTGTGTAACAGACTCGGTCTGTTACATATGTGTAACAGTAGCTGCCTATTACATCTATATAATTACAAACTGTAATTACAGGCTGTTCCATAACTTAGTTACATGGTAAGTACATTTTGTTTCATGTAAGTACAATGGCGACTACTAAGTACTTAATTAGGTAATTACTCTGTATTGTGACACCTTAAAATAAAGTGTTACCGCAAAATGTTCTTAGTACACATTTTTGTTAACTGGAATGCAACATTTTTTTTTAGACCTCTTTGTACAACAAAACGTTTTTCTTGTTTCCAGTTTAGACTGGATGTAAATGTATTATTGCTGGTGAAAAAGATCCCAAATTAACACTCATCAAGCGCCAAATGTAAGTATGTGGCCTTGATAAATATAATGTAAGCTATTCCAGTCTATGCCTATGCAAGTACCTTTATAGTAGAACATTACAACACAGATTACCAGTGCATAACGCCATAAAGCCACAGCCAACAAATCCCATCTCTTCTATGCAGTCTTGCGGTCTAATTTACATTTTATCCATTTGAAATCAAAACTTTTAAATCAATAGTTGTATTGTTTTTAATAAAGTTGTAGTGTTTTAAAAATAGTATGACAAAGGTGCCCAGATAGTCTGATTCCAGTGTGGTACAGCTCATATTGTTCACATCTCCCTGTGCTACAGTACAGTACAGGACGTGCTTGTGACTGATTCTTCGTCTTCTTAGTTGTAGACAAGTTGTATATGGATCAATATCACTGTAGGGAGCCTTTTTGTGTCCTGTACATAAATAACTCATTTGCCGTGATAACTTAACATAAAAATGAATATGAAAGGGTGTGTTATATTATGCTAACTTTTTATATTCATAACAAAAGCATTACTTGGCTCTTTAGATACATTTTCTAGATTTTTTTTAGTTTTGTGTGAGGATGCGTGTTATTTATGTCCCATGCGCTGCTCATTAAATTTGAATGATAGTAGAATACTGACAAATCATAAAATTTAAAAATTATTCTCTCCTATTAATATTTTGTTAAATAGGAGATTATTCAACTTGAGTGTATTGATCATTTGGTAATAAAAACAATATATTTATTTAATTAAAAAAAGAAGAGTTTGTCCATGTCCTATGAATGGTTGTCCACCCTGTTGTATTGGGGAATCCACCCCTTTAAGAGAAGGCCATCCTGTTATAACCCTGTTTAGGAAAGGGACATCATACCTTTCAGAAAATATAATTTGCCTCTTAATTTTGCAATGAAAACGTATTTAACAGTAATATATATATGAATTGGGATGCAGCATGTTTCTGCCATGCCCAAGGTAAAATCTCATTGGACCAATCTAGTACAAAAATAAAATAATGCCACTATTACAAAATATAACATTAAAAAATTTATAAATCCCTTGTTTTTCTAAAGAAACATTGTCCAACAGCGACACCAGCAGGTAAAGTTACAGCGGGAGTCCGCATCTCTCTTGCCTCCCCTGAACCCACTGAGTTTTAACAGACCCCTTAAAGCATGCGGTGAGTTTGCTGGCAGGTAATTGAGAATGAATGGTGGAAAGTCACGTGAGAGGAGGCAATACCTCCATCACCATATGATTGGATATGACTGGTTATGTTCGGCTGTGATTGGTTCATGTGATAAATCCCGCTTCTTGTGTTCGTGTGCGTTCCTTGTTCAGTCTGAATGAACAAAAATATGGCATTAATGGGAAGACTAAGTAAACAACTCACACACTTAGATATATCCTCTTTGTTACATCATAATAAGACATAAAATGTCATGAAAACATGATCTGTTGGAGTTTTTAGCTTTTCATCAGCTTGGTGAAGTTTAAAGTAAATCTCCGCATCTGTGACCAATATCTACCAAGCTTTGTTAACTGATGGTCCAAAAAATTCAAAAATTGTTAAAAGTTGACTATTAAAAAGAATAATTGAACATAAGTTCATGAATAAAATATATTGTTAAAATTGTTACTGCCTTGAGTTATTATTTTGGAATAAATGTAAAAGGACTATAACTTGCTGAGATTCATACTTGGCTTTAATAAATAGAATATTGATTACATTATTAATGTAAAAAAACATTTTTTTTCTTATAGGGTAAGCAATTTTTATTTAGCCAAGAAAATGTGTCTGGGACATGAATTTACATTTGATTTAACAAAGACATAACTTTAGAACAAATATCAGAACAGCACCACACACCACTGGTGTGTGGGTACATACTTTACCATATTTTAGGGATAAATGTGTAAACCAAAGTGAGATCATTTTGACAAAACCTCCTTTTGGGGATGTCCTCATTTGTAAAAATAGTATAAAATAAAGTAAATAAAAAATAACAATTAAATGACAAAATAGTAAAAATAATAATAAAACATTATTTAAGGCAGGATGTTTTAATTATAAAGAGGTCTATGAAATGTAGGATGGACTATAGTGTCTAAATCTGGTTATTAATGTACTCCCCATTGCATGTAGCAGTTTTGTTTAGCAGGTTGTCAGTGCATGTGTGTCCTTCTGACCTGCTGAAAGGGTTAATATTCTGTGTTTCTGAGTATTTCTGTGTCCTAAATTTCAACTGAAGAAGAAACTGAATCTAACGGTTCTGAATCATGTATCTGCCACAGTGTCAGTTATCATAGATTCTGACACATTGTCAGATTGATGACTGCAATTCAGAAATGAATGCTGTGGAAATATGAGGCTAACGTGTGTTTCAGTAATGCTGAAGCATGCAGTAATGAACTAAATGACGCGATCAAGGACTTTCCTGCTCTTCTTCTAATTTACCGTTCAAGTGCAGATTCGGTGTGGATTTATGGAGTTTGCGCAGTCTGTTTGGAAGGCCATGACTGCTATAATTACTCTGATGATTTGCTACAGCGACTCACATGGCGATTAGATTAATAAATCTCCCTGATATGATTAATAAAGACTTTCAGAGAGGGAAACACATTTTTGCAGGTTTCTGCAAAAGTAACAGTGTAGAGTTTTCATACATATTTTACAGATCAAATTTCTACATGAACTCAAACTATACTAAAATAAATGGTAATAATGGATTTAAAGTAAAAATAAAAAATAAACAAAGCAGAAATAGCTTAACAATTGCAGGTTACCACTTTTAGAGTGTATACAGCAGATTTGCATGTGCAATAAAAAAAAACTATTATTTTGTTTTATAATATAATATGAATATAATAATTCAATGTAATAATAATCATAATTTTAATACACTTTACTAACGTGGCTTCTTTCCAAAACAAAATGCATTGTGAACATATACAAGAGTGTGAACATATACACATGCTCAAACATACATTAAACTCATAGCTGCAGGAAAACTCAAGTACATATACAAAGTAACTTACACGCAGTGACTAATGAATGATTGATATTATAGTGTTGTGCTGTTCGGTTGCATGTATGAAACTCCTGGCGGTCTCGGCCTCATTGATTCGGTCGGCGGCTGATAGATGCTGGGCAATTGATTTGAATTTAATTAACAATTTGAAGGAGCCTTAAAGAAAGTCTCTTATTTTCCTGCCTTTCCAGCCTCTTGCATGAGGCAAAGCGGAGCAGTGACTCATGGGCAATTTATGATGTGATCAATAAGTCCTGGCCTAACATCCATAGTGTGAAATAAGGAGGCCGGAGAGCTGTCAGAGCCCAACACGAGACGATGGGAGAAGATAGAGGAGAGAAGAAGATGAATGAAAGATTATGAGCAGTGCACTCAAAAACCTCCAGAGTTTTGCACAAGAAAACATCGTTCACTTTTCCTTCAGAAAGTTCTAGTGGCTGCAATGCATTTATTGGTGTCTCCATTAGAGGGCAACAGTCGGTCTATCTGTCAGGTTCATCATAGATTCGTATGAGAACACAAGGGAAACTGCAGACAGCATATTGTGAATATTCCAGATTTATAAGCTGAAGCTCTTTGAGAGCCAAGGTGAACCCAGAACACGAGTCAGACGCAGTGACCTCTCTATCAGCGGTTACTGACCTGTTTACACATACGGCCTTCAGATGGAGTCATGCTGGTCTCTCTCTCTGTGTGTGTGTGTGTGTGTGTGTGTGGCCGCTACCACTACTTTTACTGCCGCCTCATAAAAATGCTTTATAACATATCTTGTAATGCGGCACATTAAGGCCGACTGTTGTTGTTTCATGCAAGGTCATTTTAACCCTGTCTCTGAGTCCCTCCACACACTAGCTTTGGTTTAAACCACTCTGTCTGAGATCATATAATCACTTTAATTTGAATAAATATAGAGGAAATTGTACCTGCATGCAGCAATGACATGAAAACCCTGAGATTTTGTTATTAATGCTATAGTGTTATTTTGTATTAATTGTATTAATTTATTATTATAGTTTATATTAATATTTTGAATTAGTTTTTATTGTTAGATTTTTTACTTTACATTTTAATTTGAGTTTTTTTTAGTAATTGTGTGCTTTTGTCATTTTTATATTTTAGTATTATTTTTACACTACTTTACTGTATTTTGAATGAGCTTTTATTTTGTATTTTTACCTTACATCTTAATTGCAGCCTATTTCTTTATCAACTTTATGTGCTTTTGTCAGTTTTATATTTTAGTTTTAGTTTATTTAGTATTTTCTTTAATCTCAGTCAGTTTGGTGAATAACCTTGTGCATTCACTTTTAACTTTTAGATGGGCAGCTGATGTATTTTAGGTATTTAGGCATTTTTGTGTGATTAAATCTTTAAATGGAATGTATGCTTCTAATTTTGCCCTTTTACTTAGAAATTGTGAACTATTTCCCTGGCTGGACATATAAGCCTAATAAAGATGATTGTTCTACCCATTTTTTGTACTTATTTCAACATATTCCAATTTACCTCAAGAAAAAGGTTTTTATTTTGATTATTGTTATTTTTTTAATGATTTGGTCAAACGTATCATTTCTTTTTTTTAGGGAAATAAGCCAGCTCCTAATTCTCATTTATTTAGCTTCTATCAAAGTCAGGCACTTTGTTCAAAAACTATTCCTTGATTTCCTGAATCGCCCCCTGAATCCCCATTGGATGACTTCTTAAAGCTTGAACCACATTCAAAACATTGTACTTCTGTCAATTTATATCCTGATTCATAATGTCCAGGCCCTCCAAGTCAGATTAGGTTAGTAGAGGGATTTGAGTTGTCTGATGAACTCTTGGGAATGCAAACTGATTTTGTTTAAGAATATTTAATATCACTGAATTTGCAGAGGTTACTACTTTTTATAGGCTACTGCAGATTTACAGAAACAATATTATTTTACCAAACTGATTTAATAATATAAAATAATTAATATCTTAATTGCTGATATAAATTGTTAATATAATTAAGCAGTAATATAATATAAAATAAAATAAAATTAAAATAATTTAAGTAGTATTTTCTTGTAAAACGTGCTCCAGTAATTTTTGTTTTATTTGTAACTTTGAAAACTAATTTTTACAGTACTTCAGATAATGTCACATTTTTATCAGTGATGTTTATTGGACTGAAGCGTGTGAGTTCAGATGGATTACTTCTTCCCAAAAAGCTTTTTTTAACCTTTTTTTATGTTTTAGCGTTATAATTCTAGCCCGTCATCTTGATATTTTATTATGACTCGCGGTGACATTTAAATCCTTGAGCTTCCTCATAATCTGGTCAGCTCACCTCTTAACCCGCAGCTCCACATTAATAAAAGAAATGCATAATCCAGTGTTTTGAAATAGCAGATTTGCCTGTTGAAATCCAAGCGGTGCATGTTGGATTAAGTGTGTCCGTAAAACGAGGCCAAAGAGCAGCAGCCCAACACTGACCTCTGACCCCTGAGATCTTCTGCAGAACAACCTTTAGCCTCAACAAGTTTGCAGAGATCAAAAATACCATGTCTCTAGAAATGCAACTGATTTTGATTTTGATTAAATAAGTGACAGTCATTACTCATGAAGCTATGCTTTAACACTGAACATACACTCACATTTTTGAAAGAAACTAAAACAAAATCCGTTCAAATTTTTAATTGTTTTTGTTTTCCATGCAGTGTCAACCTCCGATGTATAAATTGCGTGTAAAATTTTACAAATTCATTTACTTTATGTACTTTATGAATTGTCATGAGATCTGCTGCCTGATCAGTTTTTGTAGGCAGTATTCATGAAATCAATGTCAATGTCAATGCCATTTTTTTCAACATATGGATGCATTTCCAGTGAGAAATAAGCATTGTAAAAACGAAATATTAGATGCGAATGACAAAAGCCCACTTTAATTTCATACAAAACCGCTTTATGTGAAATCACACACTGACAGGACAGCTAATATAACAACTGCATGAATATAATTTGTACAATAGTTCAAGTAAATGTCATCACAGTAAGTGTGCATTTAGATTTTAATGATGCACATCTGTTTTGTCAATTATTTATTCTTTTGTTCACAGTTATTCTGCATGTGTTTAATGTGAGAGCATCTGCCCAGCAAATCAGCTCTTAGCTCTTATTTTAATATTCATGTATTTATTGTACTCATTCCTCTAATGTGGCTGGACATGCATATGCACACATGCATCCTGCACAATATGAATTTTATGTAAAACCTCCCCATAACTCTATAGGACATGATGGGACACACGAGTCCTTGTAATTTCATTACATAAAAAGCTTGTGTATATGTTATGGAACAAAAGAGGGAAGGTCTTATTTGACCTGTCTTTGTGTGTGTGTGAAGGGGACGTCTAGATCAACAGAGTGAATCAGCACATGGCACATTAAATAAACCGAGTGGCTTTCCCAAACATTACGATAATCCATGCGCTCAGATTGAACATGCATTACTGCTGCAGGTAGAACAATCTCAGGAATTATAATATCCTAAGAAAAAGCAGCTGATGTTTGCTTGTGGTCTGATCTCCAATCATCTCTAATATAAAAACACCCAGCGTCTCTCTCGTGTGATCTCTAGATCTATTAGGAGATGAGCTGAAGGTTTTGCTGCTGTTTGATGCGAGCCAGTGAACATGCAGCGTGCCGTTCTGAGTCTCTGGAGACGAGTGCCTTTGAAGCACACATCAAAAAACATGAGCCGTCTCAGCCGATTCCTCAGAAACACACTGCCCTTCATTTAGAAAATGTTTTTATGAAACAGTTTGAAGAGTAAAACTGCATTAGCTGAAGACCAGCAACTCAGTCACCACAGATCATGAACCTCAAACTCATGATGAGGTACCTGGTGTGTGATTATAGTCATGAGAAAAGGAAAAATTCAATTTCTGACAGGAAAACAAACATTTAGAAAGACTGAACTAATGTAGATCAGTATATGGCATGTTACAACTTAATAAATTTTTTTTATGTGAGATTAATTCTCACTGTTCTACACTGTAAATATTAAGGAGCTGTTATTAGTTTATTTCACCTTTAAAATGATTGGTGCAACCTAATACAAACAAGGGATGGTAATGGTAAAAAATATAAAAAATAAATAAATAAATAAAATAAAAAACATTTTTTGCTTTGTGAAATAAAATAAAAATGAACTGAAATAAAACATAAGATTATATATAAAAACGTATTACTAGTCTTTCAGCAACATTTCTCATTTAGTATAGATAAAGTAAAGTAAGTAAAACTATTAAATAAAAATGAATAAAGTGTCATTTTAGACATGTTTTAAAAAGTAATATAAATGACAAAAACTTTAATGTTAAAGTGAAGATAATATGTATAAAACTGACAAATATTACAATTCTAAATGTTGACAAAAACTATAATAGCATATAATAATGCTTAAATAGCACTGTATTTTAGACTTGAATTAAACCATTTTATGTAGACATGACTACATAAAACACAATTTCCATTTCGTTTCCATTTTACATCATACATTAGTATGTGAGAAAGGAAAAGGCTTAATGTTTTATATGAAAACATAGTAATGACTATGTAATGACTAATGTAATTAACATCATTGCTTATTTACAAGCATAAATAAGTCCTAATGTGACGAAGGAAATAGTTGTGCACCAGCACTACAGACAGGTCTCTCGACACACACACACACACACACACACACGCAATTCTATTAATAAGGGGACTGCCAATCCATAATGTGGAAATCATGTTGCCCGGTATCGATCGGTCAGGCACGTGGAGGGTGTGTGTGTGTGAGTGTGTGTGTGTGTGTGTGTGGGTGGCTCAGACACTTCAGTCTATTGGATTGAGATTCTCTCGCCATCTAAGGGTCAGAGATCGGCGCGTGTCTGTTTGATCAATATCCTGGCCAACCTGTGTGATCATTCACCATAAACACACACACACACACACACACACACACACACACACACACACACACACACACAACACACACACACACACGAGCACAGCATGAAGAGAGTCACCAGAAAGCTCTTGAGAACACAGATTCAGATTCAGATAAACACTACACCAGACATTCGCTAATTTCCCTGTGAATTCCAGTGATTCACATGTAAGATGTCACTACATACAGAACTAAAAGAAGAGAAGCACAGACCATATCAAAGATCTACAACGTGAGAAATCATTAATTATGAGACTAAAACACACTTTGCTTCCATCTTTTAACAGACAAGCCTGTTTCATCACAGAAAATTAAAAAGGAAATAAAGATTTTTTTTCTTATAATTCATACTTTTTATTGCAATTTTGGCTTTATCTCAGAATTGAGAGATTGTATCTTGTAATTAATATGAACTATAAAATAGAAAAAATTGAAAATATAAAAAAATTAAATGATCATGAGATAAAGAGTTGTGATTGGCATATATTCAGAATTGTGAGATAAAATGCAATAAAAAAAAGTCAGAATTGTGAGATAAAAAAGTTAGGTCAAATGCAAGAAGGCAGGCAGATTTTTTAAATAAAAATTCTAATGTTTTTGAACCAACAACAAAAAATAATACAAAAAATCATTGTGAGATATAAACTCGCAAATGTAATAAAGAAAGTCAAAATTGTGAGATAAATAGTCGCAATTACCTTTTTTTTTCTTTATTCAGAAACGAACAGAAACCCAAAATTCTGTGAAAAAGTCAAAATTGTGAACAAAAGATAATTCTGCTATTCTGTGTTTGAAACATCCAGGATTCCATTAATTAGCGATCTAATCTGACCTTCAGTGATATATAAATAATAATCAGATCTGCTAATGGCCATTACTGCATAAAGCACATGCTTTAGTTTTTCTGAGGAAACATTTCTACTGTGTGTTTGTGTCGTCCTTCTCTGCGTCCTTCACACACCCTTGAGCTCCAGCTCATTACCATATGCAATGCAAACAAGTTACTGTCTGTAGCTCCGCCCCTTCCCTTCACCATCGCCCCCACCCACACACACAGACTAGCACATTTCCTCCAGGCATCATCCAGCACCTTCTCTCCTGTATCCTGGTGAGGATTTTCGCGCCTGCCGATGAGGTTTCAATGAACAGCAAGGTCAGAGACGAGCAATCTATTCAATGCACTCTCTTATTAGGGATATAAATAATTTGGATCAGGACTGAACCTTGAACCTTGAACTGTGAGCCCTGGAGAAATTTATCTCTATCTGTCAGTGCCTGCGTCTTCTGTCCGTGTGCTTGATAGTTCCATTAGGACAATGAGATGAATCCAGCCGTTCTGCATATGCAATATTCCCACCGTCCATTCTGTGAGAACAAGGGACATCTCTCTCATCTCTTTCTCTCACCTGGGCTGTGAAAGGCTCAGAATATGAGACAGAATCATGACTGATCTACTCTGCATCTACAGAGCTTTTTGTTCTTAGAAATGAACATTCTTATTAGAAAGGTGTACATTTGAACCTTATTGTTACCATTACGTAAATACTAGCTAATTCTTACAATGCATGAAATAATACTCATCTAATGAATTGAATAAAACCTTTTTAAAAAATTTATCGAGAGTATGTCTTTGCATTATATAAACCCACTCAGAAATTCTTTTGCTGAACTTAATTCAGTTATTTTCTTAACAAAGGATTCATCTGTAAACTTAAACAGGGGTATAAAGAAAGAGTAATTAGTCAAATGTGCTACAAATTAAATGTGTTTAATGGCCAAAGTAAGAAAACCCCCAGAAAAATTCAAATGTACTGGTAATTTTCTAAAAATATATTTCAAAATACAGGCTGGAACAGTACATTGGGTCATATTTTTACAGACTTTTCTCAGAGTGTACTGTAATAATATGTCTTGCTGTAGAAATATAAGCAATTTCTTCTTTTTGAGTTAAACAACATATAACACTTTATTCAAATAAACACAAGCAGAAACACTTTCAAACCACGTCATACAGAACATGAAACAAAAGTCTCCCTGTTTTCGATCTGAGCTCATAAAACAGCACCTCATTTCAACATACGCTCTCCATCCAGTTCCATGCAAAGCACGACCAGTTTCATTTAATGCCAATGCAAATGATTTATGTACTGCCAACAAAAACAGATTCAATCAGCTATTTTATGCAATTGAGTGATTGCACACTATGAAATTACATTTCGAAAATGCATTGACTTATTTGCTTTAAGTAAATTGGCAGTAGCAAAAATCGGTACAATTTCTTTTCAGAAGTCGTACATTTAAAAGTCTTTTCTCGCATCCCGGTGAGCTTCAAATGAACATCCTCTCATCCTCAGAGCTTCGTAAGCATTTTTGATTTTCTTTGTGCGTTTATTTGTGCATCTCTCATTCAAGATGGCGTCGTCTGTGTCTGTGGCCCTGATCCACTTTGGACAAAACGGCAAAATCATAGACAGCATGATGAGATTGCTGCTCTATTATTAATCTTCAATAAATACATCTTGACCTGAGGATTACGGCCCCCACCCTTCCTACATAAGACCATCTTACTGACATGAATTATGAAAAAACAATGAAATAACAAACAAATGTTCCGACCTAGATTGTTCCAAAATCTGCGTCCTTCAGCCCAAGGGATTTAGGAGAGTTCAGTGCTTCACTACAGGACAGAGTTTGTGACAATTATGGAATTAAAAACATACGAAAATAATACGTTGTTCAGTGTAGCACAGCAATCCTAAAAAAAAAAGATCCAGCATGATCACACTTGTTGTGTTGCGTAAATTTATTCATTTATTTATTTTATTGAAAACCATGATACACTACCATTGAAAAGTTTGGAGTAAGTAAAAGTTTCCAAAAATATATATATAAAAAAGTATGCTCTCGTTCATCAAGGAAGCATTAAATTGATCAAAAGTGACAGTAAGATATTTCTAATATTACAAAAGATTTCTATTTCAAAAACATGCTGTTCTTTTGAACTTTCAATTCATCAACGAATTATTCACAGGAATAAATAATTACGTTCACATAGAAAACAGCTATTTTAAATTGCAATAATATTTCAAAATAGTGTTGTTTTTACTGTATTTTTGATCAAATTGCAACCTTATTGAGCATAAGAGAATTCTTTAAAACCTTTAAAAATCTAACCGACCCTTAGTGCAAAACCTTTTCAACTTTAGAGACAAACAAATCCTTTGGGGTTCACAAAATAATTAATTCATAATTTTTATTGTCTTTTGTATGAGGGTGGTCCTCTTTATATCAAAGAGGGCAGTCACATGTTATTATATACCGCTGAGGCATTGCTGGGCAAATTGCTTCCAAATTACAATACTAGTCTTTTATCCTTATATAGAAAAAAATAAAACCACCAGATCTTCAAATGGGCCTCAATTAAAAGTTCCTGCATGGGGTGTATTCAGAGCATGGAAAATTAGCTCCTTATTTTACATTATTACAGGTTTTGTTTTCTCTCATTCTAAAGAGCATCTGATTGGACAAAAATCTGCAAGATGATGTCATCAGGAAGAGAAAGACTGTGCATCACTGAAGTATTTTCAGATATATTGAGGTGTTAACAGCTCAACATAACAGCTATCAGTTGATATTTCATGTTTCAGCGTTTATCCAAATGTTCCTGCATTCCGAGACTCTGCTCCAGATCACCCTGAAGAGCAGTTATCATGAAACAATAACATCTGAATGACAGAAGTAAATGCAGGTGGGCTGGTTTTTCCACGCTGCTTTCATCTAGCATGATAATGATGTGCTGCAGACTCATGCAATGAGAGCGGTTCTGATCTGAGAAAAGGACCCACCACCTGATTGATTTGTTGTCAACCAAAAAACAACACAAGCAGGGATTAATGTGCCACGTGTGCAGCATATTAAGACAATGTGTAACAGCGAATAAGCCTTGTGCTCTACACAGCATGTCTGACCATTCTAATGAAAGCTAAACGAATGCATTAGCTCTGTTCCAAAACCTAATAAGCTGCCTAACTAGACAAAATTTCTAGGGCAGCATACAGTACATTTGGTGCAGTTCAACATGAAGGCTGAGAACATAGTTAAAGTAAAACTGTGATGTCTTTAAAAATTGATATGATGGTCAAATTCTAAGGCCTCACTGCATGTACAGTGAGATCCAAGAGTCCAGAATCTGAACATTTAATTCAAACCTGGAATCAGTTTTAGGATTTTGACAAATAAAAAAAAAAACAATAAAAAAGTGAAAGTGACGTGACATGTGGCCAAGTATGGTTACCCATACTCAGAATTTGTGCTCTGCAATTAACCCATCCAAAGTGCACACACACAGCAGTGAACACACACACACACACTGTGAACACACACCTGAAGCAGTGTGCAGCCATTTATGCTGCAGCGTCCAGGGAGCAGTTGGGGGTTAGTGCCTTGCTCAAGGGCACCTCAGTCTTGGTATTGAGGGTGGAGAGAGCGCTGTACACTCCCCCCACCTACATTTCTTGCCTGACCTGAGACTCGAACTCGCAACCTTTAGGTTACGAGTCCAACTCTCTAACCATTAGGCCACGACTTCCATATAAAATAAAATACATATAAAGTAAAATACATATAAAATGCAGAAATATTTGATATTGTGCGCTATTTCAGTGACTAATCAAATGTAAGTAAAAGAGGGTCTCTAATCATGTGACTCTTTGTACAGGTGGTCTGATGTTCTTCTTCCACTGATGCTCGAGGTGCTTTTGAACATAATCATCAGGTTTAGGTCACGTTCCCCCAGTGCTGTTCTTTGTTCTGAATAGTTTTAGTGTGTTAACTGGATGGTTACTTGGTGAATTCTATGGTTATTTTATGGTTATTGGAATTCTGTGGTTATTATGCTGCTCTGGCTGGTTGCTAGGGTGTAGCTAAAGTGTGGTTTCTTGTGGTTCTATGACTTTTCCAGGATGTTCTGTGTGATTGATGATTGCTTGGCTGTTGTGGGTTGCTGCCATCTTATTTTTTTTTGGGTGGGGGGTCTGGTTACTAGGAGGTTGCTATGTTTGTCTGGCTGGTTGATATGGCGGTGCTAGGGTGTTCTAAGTGGTTGTTAGGTAAGTGCTGGGATGTTCTGGATGATGCTGAAAATATCAAGTCTGAGCATGTAAAAAAATCTGCTCCTCAACAGGCAACATGATTTGGAATTTAATACTTAATTGGACTTTATTACTTCAAGTCATTATTTCAATGACTTTGAGCAACAGTCATCCTGATGACTGACGCCACTAATGCACATCCTCCTTTTTGTAAAACACAAAACATTCATTATTGCTTTTGAGCATTTCAAGTAAATAAGTCATCGGTTCAATCACAGAGGGAATAAAAATGAAACTCGTTTTATTAATCGTCATCCTCACGCCCAGCTGTGAGAATAACACTGTATTCAAATAAAGCACTAACAAGTGTGTCAGCGTGGCACATGCCCTCAGACCCCTGATCCAGCTCACGAGACGCACACGTGGGCGGCACAGACCGGACCGATGCCTCGTAACGCATGCCGTGATTTATCATCACATCAAAACGGCAGAATCAATCAGCACCAAACGCACAAACCTACAGCTGTGCTGTGCTAAAAAATGACCTCCACGTACAGATGCACAGCTCAAGATTGATATTCTAATGGCATGTGTGTGGGCCGCTGCAATGTGGATATTTCACACATACACACACACACACACGCTCGTGCAGTGATTTGGCAGTGGTGAGGAATGGGCTCTTCACAGCACGCCGTAATTGAAAAGTGTGGCGTCTGCGGGGACCATCTGTGTCTGTGTGCGGTGTGGGTCTGAGCGGGGCAGACGGCGGCCCTCGGGGAGCTGTTAACACCTCATAGACATAAAGGGCCCCTGGGGGACCGCCGAGCACTCAGAGGGGCCTAATGAGATAGCTGGTGATTACTAAGGTTCTGGGAAATAAATGAGCACGATTATCAGTCTTTCTGAATCTGCTTTTGGAGATGCTTCAGATGTTTGAGCAGAGATGCTTCGTTTCATGAACGTCTTATATTTTGTCTCTGAAAATAACACACAGGACAAACTATGCGAGAAACTCAAGAATCATTAGTGAAATTAGAGAAACGTCACAAATCCATCTTAGTAAAGAGTTTGAGCGCTGAGCTTGATCAGCTGACTTCGTAGTGTTTGTGAAGTCAAGTATTGCTATCACTACTACAGACTAGTACAAGTAGTACTATCACTAGTACTTGTGCAATGAATGACTTAAGTCACGTGTCTTGTTGATGAGAGTTTTGTTTATACTTTATACAATGTTCACCTGCTAGGCCATAGAACAGGTGGAAAAATCCTGAAGGACGAACCCAAACAATATTTTTGTATTTTGTATTTAATACAACAATGCAAAAATATTGTGGTGAGGTTTTTTTTTTTTTTTTTTTTTTTTTTTTACATGATTGCACAAGTCACATTTAAAATATTAAATATCAGTATTTAACCCTTGTTCTGAACATCCTTTGCTTAATTTGGTGTTCCTGGTAAAAAATGACTGGCCTTTTAAAAATTGCTTAGAAATCCCTCATTATGCTATATTATCACCAAATCTTGGATTCAGTCTTTTTGTTTCATTCAGCTGGCACATGTTTTGTGTTTCTTTTTGGAACTGATTGATCATGGCCTCACTGATCTGAGCTTATGCTTCTTGGGTTTTGAGTGAACATTGCCAAAATTATCCACAAATAATGCTTTTGAGCATAAGCTTAAATCAATGAGACAGATGACCAACCAGTTCAAAAAGAAATTCAAAACCTGATGTGCTAATCGTAAAAATTTAAGTAAGAAGAAGTTGATAGAAAGATTGAGTTTCTTTTATACATTATTATTTTTTTCCAGACATATAATATCTTTTTGTGTTGATTTTTTGAGACATACATTATTTATTTGATTAAATGAAATATATTTTGTCAGATACCGCTACAAGAACATCTGCTCAAATCCTTTAAACCTCACTAAAGCATACATTTTAAAAAAAGTTGTGAATTGTTGGGAAAACATAAAAAATGGAAATTTATGCATACAAAGGTTTATGTTCTCTTACCTTTTGTACTATGTAACACTACTTCATCGAGGGAACTATACTGATGTCTACAAATTACTAATACATAAATTGATCTATAATTTTGGTAGCCGTTGAAGTACTCTTAATATGTGAAGTGCACTATGCTATCTTATCAAATCTCAGGAACGGTGACAACAAAAAAAGATGAGCTCTTCACATCAAAACACAATAATTAACTAACAATAATGACAAAACAACATGATCTTAAACAAAAGTCAGTAAACAGCAAACAACAGTAATGCTATAACAGTAACTGTATCATTTATTCATGCTGCAGTGCATGCTGTATTATTGTTCAGTTTAAAAACCTTTCTTTAGATAACTGTGTTTGACTAGTTTGAAGAACATTTGGGTGAATTCTGTTGATCATGTGTTTTCTGTAGTTTCAGATATTCATTGTTGCTTTTTTCACAGTGTCGAGTCTCCTCCTCCAGCATGACTCTCTCATGCAGCAGAGGATATTACTCATTAGCAGAGTTAATTGATTGTTTACTCATGAAAGTCGTTGAGTGCTGTAGTGTATCCCAGAGGCCCAGAAGACACGGGCCCCTCTGCGCCGGCTCTGACTGTGTCTTTAGGACTGCTCCATTAGGCCTGAATGCTGCGGGTGACGTGTGGGACCCTGGGGAAGTGTTACTGCCAGCACTGATTTACTCTGGCCATCTGATGCCAAACAAGCTGTGAGATCCACGCATGTACAGTAGCTTTCCCTTCAGCTGACCGGAACACTGTGACTAATACTGTCATATTTGGACACACAGTACCATTAGACTTGATTTAGCAGTAATTCAACATGCTTATGAACAAAAGGAGAATATGCATAAATTGCTTTAATAATATCACAAACTAGCAGATGATGCAGTATGTTTATTGCATGGCATGTTTTGAGTTGAAATAAATGGGAATCAAATTTCATCAAAATGTTTAGTATTGTGCCCAAATAAAATCTTATTGAAAGATTTCTATATTTCTATATTAATTTAGATATTTACCATTTATAGGTTACTTTCTTCTTCAGTGTGTGACACACCAAACAACATTTATTCTGCAAGAATGTCACCAGCTAAAACCTATCAAATTTGGCTACACTGCATAAAAGTGTAATCAGTGAAATAGACTGTGTATTTCTGTCGGTACACGTTTGGTTTATTCTTCTTGTATATGATTCGGTTTAACTGGAAATATCTTTTTACGCATTAGATATCACTTGGTAAATATCTATGTAACTGTTCAAGCTATAAGCTAAATTGTGAGCTGTATGTTCCATATTTCACAGAAAATATCAGCTCACATGAGCAGATTATATTTAGCTATGCAGAAATAAACATTTTCAGACTTCCTGCAATGTTTTTATGTCACAAACCTGAAATACATTTCTAAATATCTATTTTAAATGCTAACGTTCTTATAAAACTGAAGCAAAAACACAAAGCGTGCAATGGTTAATGGGTGAATGATGCAACAGGCCACACACACAAACACCTAGAGGAAATTCACTTTACACATTATATGCTGGGAAAATAATCCCTCTTTACATAAAAGCACCTGTGTGAAGCGCTGGAGTTAATGTGAGTATGGGAAGGTAATCTCTCAGTGCGGTTCACACAGCGAACATCTGCATGTGTAATCTGTGCTTTGTTATGTCTCGCTTGCACACCTGTCACTGCAGCATCTGAGGTGAGAGGAAAAGAGAAAATCTTCACTCCTGTCTGTCTGCTTAATCAGTGTGAACAACCGTTTTACTGACAAATACTTGTTGGTAGAAAGTGCTCTGTAAACTTACCAGAGCTCAGATCTTCTCAGATTAGCTTTGCTTTTACATTTCATTGTCTCGTTGGGCTGAGTCCCACATGCCTCAAGTTACATGGATCACAATTAAACCAAATGACAGAAGCCCATGTCAATCTTAATTTAGAAGTATGAGAGTTTCCAGAATGGTCAAAAGAAAAACTTAGGACAGAGTTGATTCAGGTGGTTGTAACCTTGACCAGACTGGAGGAGAAATTCAGTTTAAATACTTGAAAACTAAACAAAATTTTTAGAGTAGATAAATTAGAAAATAATACTACTAATAATAATAAATTCTGGCAAAAAAGGTTTGCAAAACAATCAACAACGACAACAAGTTCCTTCTTACAAGTTTGGAAATCGTAGTATAAAATGGATTAGGCCTACTTATTTTTCTTTTTTTCCACTTCTAAATATAGGAAGCATGCTTTTTAGTAGGAACAATGAAGAACAAAATATGCTCTAACATATGTGTAACTGATGCTTTACCTACATTTACATTTTTCATTGGCTGCCACAGAAAATGAAGCAGAAGGTGCCCAGAGCCGGCGCAGACGAACAGATTATTTTGCTAAGGGTCCCTGCACTCTTGCATCTGTATTCTTGTATTTTGCATTTTTTGATAATACTACAGGAAATACAAAAAACATTTTTGAAAATTGTGTGAAATACCGTATAACTTACTATAGTTGGGGGGGTTGTCGGTTAAATCATAAATATGATTTAAAAAAACACGCTGTGTATTGTAAATAATGTTTTATACTATACTTATAATAATTGTGTAAGTGTAAAACAACACAAACGGAACAAAAATGCGTTTTAAGTTGGGTCCAAATGCGGTGAGCGAGAATAAATCTCAATAGTTGTGGAACTCCAGTAAGTAAGGCTGTCAATTGGATATTTTATTCACTTAAACATCGGATGAAGTGATTATTTTATTTGTACGAGATCAGCGTGTTTCTGAGAGCGCGCATCTCGTTTTGTGTGAGAGCAAAGAAAATCCGCGTGCGAGGGAAGAGATTCGCGCTGGCGCACTATATTAATTTCCTTTCGCGCAACAATAATGCGTTTGAATGACATCTGTCATTAAAATAAGGCCTGGGTCTCCCTGCTACACTAATAGTAGTAGCTTTCCTCTATGTATCCTTACAAGTACAGTTTTAGCTGAATTATTTGTGTCCCCTTCAAAAACTGCTCTTGAGAAATTTTATGTATATTGCCCCCCCCTACTGTTAGACGAAATTTAAGCCCCTGGGCCCACTACCGTATTTCATTTCTTTTAGCGCAACCTACTGTCACAGAGTGCACTATCATTTTTATTCAACCCGTCTGCCGTTTTTATGGACTGCTCTAAAGAGACAAAAATCGCATGCAAAAATCGGACCGAATTCTGCTGAACATTCAGGTTAGTGTTAACAGGCCTATAAAAGCATATTTTTTCCAACAACGACGGTGTAAAATATAAAATTATTTTAACATTTTGTTTAATCATTAGCCTATTTTATATTAATAGTTGAACCAGTTCTTTCACTCCATACTTTTGGAGGGCTCTTAACAGCTGCAAAGATCACTGAGTCAAATGGAATTCACGATTCAGGTAAAAACTGAAAAGAAAATCACAAGTAGCATCAAGGAGGTACTGCGCCAGCCGAGTAACCGCCATTGAGATGAAAAGCTCCCATCAGGTAAATTAAAACTGATTCCGATATGAAAGCATATCTGAATTGGACTTTCTAATTACTTACCCTTAAAGTATGCATGCATAGCCTACATACATTCATGAACAAACAAGCAAACAACCTGTTACTTGGGGGTGCGCCATTTCCATTATGTCGAATAAAATACAAACAGCAGCTTACAGCATTTCATCTGTGTAATTGAATTAAATTGTGAAATAGTAAACAAACCAAACCCTAACATGCTAGATTGAATATTTCTGTCCCGTCGGGGCAACCGGGTAAACATGGCACACTTATCTCCAAATCGACATGTTGCAGTAGCGTCCGCCTCGAATTTCTCTGCTAAAGAGGCGTTGAACTCTTGATACGCCTCTGGTCACAAGCCAGACCGGCGATTCGCCGACTCAGCCAGATCTGGGTCCATTATCTGTGCCCTGATATAAGATCGATGTGATTAATCTCGGAAAAAAAAGAAATAAATATCCAAGCTCGTTC
This sequence comes from Barbus barbus, assembly GCF_936440315.1. Classification (NCBI taxonomy): domain Eukaryota; kingdom Metazoa; phylum Chordata; class Actinopteri; order Cypriniformes; family Cyprinidae; genus Barbus; species Barbus barbus. Next base: position 6,022,962 of record NC_136733.1, read on the forward strand.
TAACGCTCTCGCTGCCAACGAGCCACTGGAGAAACCTTCCCGGATCAGATGGCCGCTCCTCCGCTTTAGAGAGCGCAGAACAATGGGGAGGCTGTAAACGGCACAGAAATTTGCATCCTTTTAGTAAATGAAGAAATAAAAAACACAAGCCCACAGCGTTAAAGAGCTCTGCCAGGAAGCGATGGCTACTTGAGGATTTCACTGACAAATTTATTAAAGACCTTTATGACTTAACCATCATCAGAGAGAATAAATAAGACATAAAACATTTTTTTTCACATAACACATACAGGAGCCACAGAGTCTCGGCCAAACGTTTCCAACACAGTGAAATGAACAAGACACGTCTGAAAACACACAAATGCATAGAGGAACTCCTACTGAATAGAAAGAGACAACAACTACAACTTGTCTATCCCTGTTGTGAAACATACAAAGTCTCTGTGATCATATAGTCCAAGGAGGTTGTATAAAAATAAAGACTCCACATTGATAAAATGTTATACAATGTATATAGACATTTGGCAATGACCAGACACTTGGACCAAACTGGTGATATCATATTTATACACATCAGTAACAGCAATGATGGATGATTTAATTTTTCTTGGTGCACCATACTTCTGCCTTACTGTAACTGACTTAAATTCTCATCTTGAAGAAGAAAATAAAATCTTTGCATTGTCGTATAATTAAAAGTCATGGTCTAGGTAAAAGTTGGTGAAGAGCTCCAATAGTTGCTGAAAGCTCCCCACTCAATGTCGTGTCCAAGTAGAACCAACCAGAAGTTGAAAGCCTTGGCGAGACTTTTCAGCTCAAAGTCTTGGGTCCATCGCTAACCAATTTTATAGAAGATACAAACTTCATCCGCTTTGTAATCCCTGTCCACTGGTGGAGATCTGCTCTACGTCTCTTTCCAAATGTGCATCTTCATAATTATCAGAATTGGGCATGATCCACTTCATCCAACCAGGACGCTGGGCTCGCAGGGAAGTCCGGGTATCCACCGCTGCTTCCCGTAGACAAATCAGAGCTTGGCCCATTTCCCCCAGCCATCATGCGAACCCCCGGAGTCATGTTCTGGCCTCCGCTCTGACCCACCATGGGCAGGCCAGACTCTGGGTAGACCAGGCTGGAGATGAGGGGCTGGTGTCTGGGAAGGGCCTGTAGTGACCCTGGAGACTGCGGGAGGCTGTAGGGACTGCTGGCCTGGATGTCGTGGAATTGGTCTTGTGAGGGGATGATGGCACCATGCTCCAGCTGGAAGGGCGGATGACCTCCACCCTGACGACTCAGAGCCGGAGAGCTTTCACTCAGACTGCTGTAAATGCCATTGGAGTGACCCAGCTCCGACATGGGCGGCTCATCTGCATGTGGAGCATGTCGAAGGAAAAAAATTAAAAGTGAGTGGTGGATTGTTCAATACACAAAAATTCAATTGTTAAACATATCCACACTCTTTCATGTATTGCCATCGATGGTTGCTGGTGGAAAGTGGAAAAAGATTATTTAGATTACTTAAATTATTCATTACACTAAGAAAAAAGGTTCTTTTAAGAACTGTTAAACTAAAAGATTTTTTGGGGATCCTAAATGGCTCTGTGAGACTGCTGTGAAAAGCCCCTTCTCGAACTTTATTTTGAAGAGTGTGGCTGTTTGTGATGGATGCCAGAATTTCGACCAAAAATCTCAAGGAAAAACTGGCATGCAGTATATACACTGTAAAAAAAAAAAAAGTTGAGCCAACTTAAGATTTGAAGGCAACCAGCTTCGGCAGATTTTTGAGTTTTCTCATTTTGGGGTGATGAATCGGCCTTGGTTCAGAGGAAGTTTTTAATACACACATTAGTCATATTTCTATAGGATTTTGGGAGCAAACATACCCGTGAAAGAGACCTCAGCATCGCTGTCCATGCCCTCCTCCTGAGTGCTGTCTTTATCTGATTTGGAGCTCCTACGTGACCTCTTCATGTTTCTGAAGTACTGTCCCCATCTCTGTCTACCTGCATCCTTTTTCAGTCTTTTCTCTTTTGCTCTTCTGTTTTGAAACCAGACCTGCGCAGAGACATGGATTAATTTCACACCATTGCTGATCTTACAACATTTTGAGGCATCACTGAAAAAAGTTGTAGTAAAAAAGTAAAAAGCTATTTCTATCTAACATGAGCCCAAATCAGAAACAAAAAGTAAACAACTGTTAAAATCGTATAGTGATTATGTGGCGCATTAAGATATTCTGATAATCAGTACGTTTTCTGTGCGATTCAGTGACACTTATTGCGCTCCATTTTACACGCGAGGTCACGAGGCACTATAAATAATAGCGTAAATAATAGGAAATAATACATGAATTGTATGAAATAGATGTTACTTTAGTGAATAATAGCGTGAACATATTACATGGAACAATACATATTGCATATCCTATGAATATTATAGCTATAGGACCAAGTCGCAGTCGGCTATGTAGCTTAAGGTTTGTAAATCTGGATTCCGAGGGTGCAAAAAAAAAAAATCATATTGGGAAAATCGCCTTTACAAATGAAGTTTTTAGCAATGCATATTACTAATCAGAAATTAAGTTTTGATATAGGTAGGGAATTTACTAAATATCTTCATCGAACATGATCTTTACTTAATATCCTAATGATTTTTGGCATAAAATCACTTTATTTTTGATCATTTTTACCCATACAATGCATTGTTGGCTTTTGGTACAAATATACCCGTGCCACTATAGGCTAAGTTGCATTTTTAAGGGTGAGATAAATAACCGGCCGTTTTCGCGGTGTAGTTCTGTTGTAATGCACATTTGTTGTGTTGACAATGAGCTGTAGGTGTGATGTAGATGTAGCTGTTACCTGCACCACCCGCATGTCGAGGCCGGTCTCCGACGACAGCTGCTCCCGCACGTGGCGCGCGGGTTTCGGTGAGTTATTATACGCGTTCTTCAGCGTCTCCAGCTGTTTGGCGGTGATTGTTGTGCGCGGGCGTTTTGCTGTCGAATCCGCCTCTGTAATATAAGAAACATATTTTGATTTATAAAACGAATTTATTTCTTATTCTACAATCAGGCTACAAATGTAAACGCATTTTAAATAATATCTAACTTGATTCCAGTCAAAACTATATTATTATTATTATTGTCAATATTATTATTTAAATTAGGTTAAAGGAATGCGAGTCGAGTTGTACTATTTTTACAGAAACAATTGCACATTATAAGTTCTATTCTATTTGAATCTGAGCATCGGTGAGGTGAAGGCACTGAAGGTCTGTATTAAACATTTAGAATGCAGTTATTCAGTGTAATGTAAGTTTATCTGCTCAATGAATGACGCTCAGGGTCTCTTTCAGACCCCGTTTCTAAAGAATTCCCAACGAGTAGGCTAATATAAAAAACATATTTTAATTTAACAAACGAATTTATTTCTTATAGACATTAGAATCTATTCTTATTTCGAGATTTTATCATATATTCTATTCTATTCTATTCTATTCTATTCTATTCTATTCTAATCTAATTCTAATGTATTCTATTCTAAAAATGTCCATTTTCTATTCTTTAAAAAAGAAAAGTTTAACATCCATGGAATCTTTCTTTTGCACTAAATGTTCTTTATGTTTTCACCCTAAGATTTTTTTTTTTTTAAGCTTAAAGGTTCTTTGGGGAACCAAACTTTGTTCTGCGGCACTGTTTCGAAAACCCCTTTTTGGAGCCTTTATTTTTAAATGTCTACTCTATTCTATTCCATTCTATTCTATTCTATTGGATGTCAACTGAAACGCATGTTTTGATCATTTAGAATGCACCATATTCAGTGATGAGCTGTGTAACGTGAGTTTATCCAGGCTACTCAACGGATGACACTAAGGGCCTTTCCAGACTCCATTTCCAAATAAATCACTACGCAGTCCGATTTGTCCAGTATTAAAGCGCTGAATCTGGCTGAAAACTGCCCTGAATGCAGATTGTGTCTCTCTGGCTCCATAGATCAGCTCTAGTGCGTGTGTTCAGCGCTCACTAGAACGCTTCTGTACGGCGTTGGCACTTATCGATTTGGAGGCTGGCGAGTTCGCAATTACCTGAGCCGGGTCAAATGTTTATGGACGAGCCCACGACCAGCGAGATTAAGCTCAGAGTTAAAAGCGGCCAATCAATGTGAGGTCATCGAACGAAAGAAGCAAAACAATTAAGACTTAGGGAACTGTGCCTGCTCATACAAAACTACGCTTGAGGTAGCCTAACTTCTCTGATTTTCTCTTACAAAAAGAAATATCTGCTGAATAAACAAAGATGTCGCGTGTGCATTTACCTCTCTGTTTGGCGGTCTCATAATCGGCTTTACACACCAGTCGACTGTCTTCCATCAGGTAATACTCGTCACCTGTGGCCAGCTGCCTCTTACATACGATACAGGCGAAGCAGTGCAGGTGATACACGAAGTCCTGCGCCCTCCGGACCACCTGTGTCGGTGGGATGCCCTGCTGACACGCAGAGCACTTGGTCCCGAATCTCCTGCAGGCAAAATACGGGCAAACACCGGTCAGATGGTACCAGAAGCGTGAGGGTGAACGATATGAAACCATGCTGAAGTGCTGAAACATGAAGCACTGACTTGAAGAAGTCGTCTTTGCAGTAGACACTGTCGCCTCGACTGAAGCATTTGTCGGCCAGCTGAGACTGACAGTCACTGCATTTCAGACATTTGCTGTGCCACTGTCGATCCAAAACCTTCAGGATAAAACGATCGACTATGTGCTGGTTACAGCCCGCGCAAACGGGAATATCTGCAAGTAGAAAAAAGAGAAAAATAAATAAATAAAAAGAAGCCGGTTAATATCAAATGTGACCCTGGACCACAAAACCGTCGCTGGGGTATATTTGTAGCAATAGCCAAAAATACATTGTATGGGTCAAAAATATCCATTTTTCTTTTATGCCAAAAATCATTAGGATATTAAGATTATGTTCCATTAAGATATTTTGTAAATTTCATACTGTGAATAAATAAAAACTTAATTTTTGATCAGTTATATGCATTGCTGAGAACTTCATTAGACAACTTTAAAGGTGATTTTCTCAGCATTTAGATTTTTTTGCACCCTCAGATTCCAGATTTTCAAATAGTTGAATTTCGGCCAAATATTGTCCTATCCTAACAAACCATACATCAATGGAAAGCTTATTTATTCACCTTTTAGATTGGAAAAATTCGAAAAATTGAAACTTTTGACTGGTTTTGTGGTCCAGGGTCACAAATACTGTGTCAGAATGAAATGCATCATGAACCTTTTTGCGAATTAAAAAAATAAAATAAAAAAATAACTGAAAAAAAGAGACAAAACATTTAAAAAGATAACGGCTATTTGATGCCCTCACCGAGTAATTTCACTTTAAGTGAAGAATGTCGCTTATATTCGCGATTTGATTATGATGTGTGATATATATATATAGAAAATGACAACACAAGTCTTTTTTTCTCTAGTCGTTTATTACAAATAAGCCAAATGAGAGGAATGAAGAGCAAAGGTCTGCTTTTTTCAGTAAAACATTAAAGCACATGATTTAATCGCGATAATATTCCCCAAAAAGATGTGATTGCACCTTCCGTTTTTACGCATGAAAGAAAGAAAGAAAAAAAGCTCACTGAAAGAGCTGTAAAAGTGTACCAGATATACACTATATAATGTCAGACATAAAGATCATTTAAGCGTAATACTTATTATTATTATTATTATTATTAAATGATTAATACTTCGAATTCGAATTCTTCGCTGTATTATTATCAGGTAGTATTACTATTATTATATGAATAGGCCTAATAATTACAACAACAACAACAACAACAACAATCTTTACATTATTATTATTATTATTATTATTAAAATACAATATTACAGCATGTAATATTCAGTCTCTTGATAAATCACAATGCAACTCAAGGTCACAGTAAACTACACCGGTAAACAGACGAGCTTTTATTAAAGCAATCATTCTCTTTAACAACGTAAAACTGAGACCTTTAATGTGCTCATTTAGTATTGTGTACTTAAGTATTTATGATGTAAATCTTAAGTCTGTCTTTGTTTAAAAAGCTTTTATAAAAAACTTGAACAAAAACAACACCCTTTCCATTACTCAGGTACATAAAGCAACATAAAATAAAATAAACTACATTAACAAATATAACAATAGCAATAAATAGCTACACTATTATTATTATTATTATGAATATCTATGTTGTGCTCAAAACAGCAGTTTTTATGTTGATGAATAAATGCTAAATTTCGCGAACCCGCTTGCTCAGTGGGTGTCCTGAACAGTTCTCTGTAACCATATGACTGTAATAAATATCCAGAAAACACACTTTTGATTACATCTTCCTTACTCTTACATATTTGGTCAAATTCTGATTAAAATTAAATTAAACCACGATCCACGATCACTGCTCGAGATTTTCTTATTAATAACAATAACAATTCAATAAATAAAGCCGAGGCGCGTTTTATCTGGCAAATCAAGTGTCTTTGAGCGTGAAGCTACTTCTCTGACATCAACACACACGTCATGAACAGGTGCACGAGTGCCTATCAATTATTCAAACAACCTACAGCTCTAATTATTAGTCTATAAAGCGCAGAAATCTCAAATTTTTGGTCCAAACATAGCGTCTGAAATAGTTTCTGTCCTCCTGCAGCTTTCACTCAGAGTGACGGGCTGTTTCTGGAAAATTGTCATTGTTTCTCAACACTCATTGTAATGTTTTCGTTTTATTTCGTTTTCTAAAATAGCCCATTTGTACACCAAGGACTTTCCACGTAGATACAATTCAAACCCCGATTTTGCACCTTAACATCGTTCATGCGCGTCAAAGTCCAAAATTACAAATGTTGCCGATTTGTGGAAACAGAAAGAAGCAGGCATATGTTGTTGTGAGCCGCTGTTTAAGATTTAATCTCACAGAAACACAATCATTCCTAATCCAGAGCATTAGAGAGGCACGGAAAGCGTTACGCATGCAGGAGCAATGAACTCTACTGAGAAAAGATCTACTCCACAATCACAAATCATCTATTAAACTTAAACACAAAGAGCATTAAACAACAGTCACCTAACGTGCATTTTTAAATGTAAGGATATTAAATTACAAGCTTTCAGCAAATGTGCAACTCACGCAAGATTGGACTAATACTCTGAGGTGCTTCGTATTTTTCTAGGTCTGAATTGATCTGTAAGTTTCTTCTGTGCTCTGATGTCGGCTGTACCTTTCCGTAACTCCTCTCTCTGCGTGAGTAAAGCCAGCAGCATCTCTGTTTGATGAGAGGACGGCTCTTTCGGCGAATCCCGAGCCTTATTCTGCTCCATTTTCATTATTCCGATAAAGAAAGACAAAACGCGTGCGATAATATAACTATATAAGCATTACATGCAGCGCAGAATTGGCAGAAGACGCGCGCGTGTCAGAAACACATCCATCGCGCGGCGACTTTCTGCGTCTTGTGGCTCTTGATGCGCAAAAGAAACACCGCCCCATAACTCTGGCGACTGATAAAATAGATGAGCATCACCTGGACAAAACCAGCACAGCAGAGTTTCTGTGAGAAACGTCCACAAAATATCCAGTCCACATAATCCTACTTTCATGCTATTTTTCATAAATGTGTCATATGATGCCCTCAACTAACAACAATTAGTTGTGAACGATGGCGACTGTGTTTCCCAAAAGCAGGTGTGTGTGTCCATCACATAAACATGCGCATCTGTCAAATCCCAATCTTGATCTAGATCTGAAGTATTCAAAATACACCCTGTAGCAGTGCGTAAAGCATACTGGCAAAATACACCCACTAAATTTGCACTTAAAGAAGCAACATGCGAATACACAAGAAAGGATAGAAATATGCGTACTGACACATTTCTAATGCATGCTATGAGAAAATGCATTTTGCACATCGAAACAGCTGTTTACTTAAAAGTAAAAAGTCTAATTAGAGTAAACACCAGCGTCTGAATTATTTTCGAAAAACACACACGATGAAATTGGCGTCATTTTAAATGAAACAATTTCTCTGCTTGTCTTCTTGCGTTCTGTTCTCAGATGAATGAGACAGTTGTATTTATTTTTGATGGACAAGAAATCTTGACACCGATGCAAACAGATACTTAGCTTAAATAGGCGTAATAAATGCCCATTTCAAAACCAATTAATTATTACATGGCCGGTTGTAGAAAGTGTTTCACATGGTGTCAACGCAAACAATACAAATGAATCTGTTTCTGATCAATGCACATTTTATCAACCTGTAGTTTGGCGCAATGCTTTTGCTTCTACAAAGTGAAAATGTCCTTTTGAGATGCGCAGAAACTGTGAACTTTTAAATCCAGATCATTCCATTTCTCAACATCGATTTGGGTCAGACAACTGTTTGCTGTAGGAAAGAGAGGACAGTTGTGTGAAATGCTGATCGAGCTGCTCAAGCTCCAGATGAATGTTATTGACACTGATCTGCTGTGTCTGGGGAAATCAGCTTTAGTGCCACTGCGGCCGCCGCATGATAAACTCAAAATCAATGCCACATTTGCTTGGATTTCCACACTTTATGAAGCACATATCGGCGAAAGGTGCCGCAATGTTTCCCCTTACTTTCAGCTTTATCATTTGTATGTCATATTGACCTGTTCACCTTTGATGTAACAAAATCTCACGACTGAACTATTTTTGACCATGTCATTTTGACAGCTCTATAAATTATTTTTAAATATTTTTTTAAAGGTTGCTATATTTTGCAGTTATAATTTTACTGATTATGTATATAAGTGACAGCTTGTAGTTACCAAGTAATTAATTTGTAGAGCTGCTAATACTTAGGCTACGTATTGTTACCCTAATAATAAATAATTATCAACATAACACGACAACTGTTAAACAGTGTTATTAAAGAAAACCAAGCCTTTCGCGTCTCAAAGACAGAATGTGTTGAGAAAACACATAAATATTATACTCCAGGTTTAACTCTCCAGAACAGCCCTAAACCGGGTCTCCTCTCGTTCAGGTGCTGCACCTGTTGAGGGAAACCCGATACCTACTGGTCTCGCGGACTGAGCTTCGGTCCATTCGTGGGTCTCTCATGACAACCGTGACAGCATGCGCTTCACATCTGCTCCACGCGCTAACAATGTTGCTCATTACATATTCATTCGGCGTCCTACAGGCGAATGATCGGAGCAGGAACAGTCGTTAGTTTGTCGAAAAAGACGACTTTTTCAAGTCTATCAGTAGCTATTACGCGCAAATGCATGTGTCTAATGCAGAAACTCCAGAAACGCTTGACCTTCAAAGCAACGCTTCATCCACCAAACACTCTTCAGAAGGGTTCACGAGGTTCAGTAACTGCTTTAGCTGTGTAGGGCTCTTGAGCTGAAGCAAACGGTACTTTAGACGTTAAAATGTGTTAGATGTGTAATACGAGCCTAGCTTTTCGTATAATTTCGAATGCACTAATACTGACATTTAAAGAAGTCGGGAATAAAATTCTTTCAGGGTCTTAAATAGGATCCCCAGTGACATTAGGCTATACTTATTAAGTAAAAATATTAAAGTTAATTTATTATGTAGTGCCTAAGAACGTTTATCCGTCTTTGAGTGAGAGATAAAATGCATTTACAATTTCCACACAAACAGGCTGCCTATGACACGTATATGATAAATATTACAGGCTTTAATATTAGCCTATATTTTGGAAAGAAGTACCGGCGGATTGTTGCTCTTGTGTTTTCGATGACATGTCAAAGCTCATTGGGAGCTTGTCAGTTTTCTAGTCGATTTCCATGTATAACAGCTCAAAGGAATCTGCGTTAAACTAATGTTGAGAAATAACTCTCTTACCTTGACTCGAACTGTATCTGGTGTAATTCCCAGCATTTTGACAGCTTGATCCCGGATGTTCTAACAACATTCTGACGCAAATGAAAATAAACTAAGAGGAGATAAAGTTATTAAAACGAAAAACAATATAGGACTGTTTAAAATGAGTGGGGAAAAATTAAATAAATAAGAGCGGCCCAACAAAATAATTAACAGAAAACGGCCCGGGCGGCGGTCCCTCGGTGTTTCGGGGCTCTACAACTTTTCAAATGTCTAGATCGAGTCGCTGTGTTGTTCAGGAGGTCTGAGGGAGGAGGAATCCTGATGACCTGTAGTTGTTTAGCATCACAAAAGCGCAGGAGCGGAGCGCGTCACGTGTGTGTGTGTCTCTGTCCGCGGTGCTGAAGGAGTTCCTCCAGAGGCGTGAACACACCGACCGACACCCCCACCCACTGCACCCCACCCCGCCTCCACGCGTGTCTCCGAGTCAAACGTTCCTCCCGAGCATCTCAAACGGAACGTGTCCATCTGACACGGTCAGAGACTGGAGATAAAAGCATCCCGGGACCATCGCGACCCACGGGCGGAAAGACAGCGAACGACGTCTGTTTCCAGTGACGATTCAGGGTCTTTAATTTTAACCTATGACAAAAGAAACATAATATTTGTAATTAATGTCCCTGTCACGTATTTGGAAGGTTGAATTAAGATTATAAAAAAAAAAAAAACTTTCATCCACCACAATCTATCTATCTATCTATCTATCTATCTATCTATCTATCTATCTATCTATCTATCTATCTATCTATCTATCTATCTATCTATCTATCTATCTATCTATCTATCTATCTATCTATCTATCTATCTATCTATCTATCTATCTCTACCTACCTACCTACCTACCTACTACCTGTCTATCTGTCTTTCTGTCCGTCTGTTTTATTAGTTTGTTGTGGATGAAAGTCGTAAGAGCATATCTTTTTGCTTTGATTTTTAATAACCTTAGTTTAACCTTCCATCTTAAGCCTGTTTCAACAAGTTTGGCACAAAAAGATCCCTGTCATTAAAACTGTCATTAAAATTTAAAGCAAAAATGATAAAACTTCAAACAAACAAATTAGAGAAAGGTTTGTTTTCTGCACTGTAAAAAAGTGCTTACATGCCTGTGTGTCTATGTTGTTTGTTCTAAATTATGATTATTCATATGTAAAGCAAAAATTAAATAAATAAATAAATAAGTTTGCTATTGTTATAGTTATTACTGAGAAAAGGAAAAAGGTACCACAGATACCAGACCAGAAGACATACATGTAAATATGTTTTTGTGTACATCAGAGATAACTTCCTGTAATACAGATCAAATTAATATGTATTTTAAATAGTCATATCAGACATCATCAGATGGTATAACAATTACACTGGCAGTAATGACATTGATAATGGATAATATTACATGATCAGTTGGTCACTTTTTTAATTGTCCTTTGGTGGCATCTATGACCCATTACTCACACCCACACACACACACACGCACGCACGCACGCACACGCACACATATCTGGTTTGCTATCCTTGTGGGGACTCTCCATAGGCGTAATGGTTTTTCTTCTGTACAGACCGTATTTTCTATTGCCCTACACCAACCCTACACCTAAACTTAGCCCTCACAGGAAACCTTCTGCATTTTTAGATTTTCAAAAAACGACATTCTGTGTGATTTATTAGCTTGTTTCCCCGTGGGGACCTCAGGTTAGGTCCCCACCGTGACACGAGTCCCCATGAGTTTGTGTGTATTCAGGTTTAAGTCCCCACCTGAATAGAAAAACAGGCACACACACACACACACACACACACACACACACACACAGGTTTCTATTTTTTGTGGGGACTCTCCATAGGTGTATTTTTATACTGTACAAACCATATTTTCTATCGCCCTACACCTAAACCTACCCCTTACAGGAAACATTCTGCAATTTCAGATTTTCAATACACGCCATTCTGTGTGATTTATAAGCTTGTTTCTTCATGGGGACCAAAAAAAAAAGTCAAAAACATTTAGTCCCCATAACGTGATGAATACCAGGTACACACACACACACACACACACACACACACACATACGCACACACAAACACAACTGGCCTTTTGATACTCTCAGAAACTCAGACCTACTAGCACCCTATCAATCCACTCCATCAATAGAGCGTCTCTCTCAAGTCTGAGGATTTCAGCTCTTGTCTCTGCGCTGTGCCTCTTGTTTCACTCGATTTCAGTAAATTGCTAAAGTGTTAATGCACCTGGGGCCCACTTACACGGCCATTTCAATCAGGCTTTAATAGAGCTCTGTGGCATTTGCCCCGGCGTGTGTGGCCTGGTGGCAGAGCATCAGCTCATGCAGGATACAGCACGTCCTCTGTGCTCAGCGAGAGACACTTGAAGATCCTTGTGTTGTGAGGAGCACACAGCAGATCAAAACTATATATTATTCTGGAGTGGAATGTCCAGCTTTTTTAAATGATTGTGCATTTAAGGGCTGTGAACATCAATGGTCTACACATATGTCTCTTTGTGAGGACCGTCGGGTGATAGAGTCATCTGGAGAAAAAGGACCAGATGAAAGCGGATGCATCATATTCCAAATAAATCAAAGCCATGCCATCAACTCTGTGTAGTTTCTGCTGTGCATCTTTTAAAGGAATAGTTCACCAAAAAAAAAAAAAAAAAAAGAAAAAAAAAGAAAAGCTGAACATGTCCTCATCATTAGGTCACCCACGATGTAGATGAGTTTGTTTGTTCATCAGATTTGGAGAAATTAAGCATTACATCAATTGTTCATTAATGGATCCTCTGCAGTGAATGGGTGCCGTCAAAATGAGAGTCCAAACAGCTGATAAAAGCATCACAACAATCCTCCACAGACAAGTCCTCCACACATCTTCAGTCCACCAATTAACGTCTCGTGAAGCCATAAACTGCATGTTTATAAGACACAAATCCATCATAATGGTGTTTTTAACTTTAAACGATTGCTTTCAAGTTCATAATCCATAACAACAATTCTTCCAGAGAGAAAAATCGTCTGGTCTGAATCAGGAGAGAAATCTGCACAGATCAACTACCGTTTACAAATCATAACAGTGTAAAACAGTTCTAAACAAATATGTGGGTGGGTTTTGATGTGAGAAGACAAGGAGATTGATTTTTTTCACTGGAGGAAGCGCAGATTATGGAGTTTCTTACAAACACACAGCTTTTGGCTTCACAAAATGTTAATTGATGGACTGGAGTGGTGTGGATTACTTGTGGATTATTGTGATGTTTTTCTCAGATGTTTGGACTCTCATCCATTAGTGAACAAGTGATGGATTGCTACATTTCTCCAAATCTGACGAAGAAACAAACTCATCTACATCTTGGATGGCCTGAAGATGAGGACATTTTCATAACATTTTTGGGTGAACTATTCATATAAAAGCAAGGCCAGGAATTCAATGGCAATGTGTTTTGCAAGTTTCTTTCGTACCACGAGTAGCAATCACACAGTTCTTCAGTCATGCTCTGTTTATGAGCAATATAAGCTAAATCCACTCGCATGCATACAGTAAAGATGGCAGCCTGGAGTCCTTCAGCATCTCCTGCCTCTTTTTAACACACACACACACACACACACACACACACACACACACACACACACACACACACACACTCCCATCTGTAAGTGTGCAAGTGTAAGTCTTAAATTCTGTCCACGATATTATCCACTCTAAATCTGCTAATATTTTGAAATGCATCATCATATCAGAGTGTTGAAAATAAATGTGCCGGCGGGGTGGATATAAAACAGCAGGTGCCCGGAAGCTCAGGCCACAAATCAAGTTAACAATCTGTAACGATGACCTGTGAGTACTGAAAGGCAGATTTGAAATTTGATTTCCATTCCTTTACTTCACTAATGTATATGCGCTCTAAATATCCTAAATAAGATTAACGAGTTTGCTAAGAAAAACCTGATTTGCTCTGTAAATTCAAAGCAAGGTGCGGAGCTTCTTTGCATACGTAAGCGGCGCATTACTGCATGCGGATATTGATTGCAGGGTCGTTATGAATTTACAGCATGCTTGAGGAACAGCACATGCGCAGAAACATTGTAACGCTAAGAGATGCCAAAAGCCATGAGACCATTACAGAGAAAACAAAAGCAGAACAATCGCCAGAAAAATCCTGTTTGTAGTTAGTGTTGTGTGTGTATTAATCACTGGACACCTAAACATTGCATAGACTTTCTTTATACTACAGATGGATTCTCTTTCTTAAAATCATGTTGATAGTTCATCTAAAATTAATAGTTTAAACAAAAATGAAAATTCTGTCATCATTTGCTCATGTTGGTAACCAAACAGTTTCTGGCAGCCACTGATTTTCAAAGTATTTTTTTCCCCATACTGTGGAAGTCTATGGCTACCAGCAACTGACTGGTTACCTACATTCTTCAAAATATTATTTTTGGGTGAACTATGCCTTTAAACTTAATCATGAATTAATTACAAATTATATTTGTAATATTCTTTTTCAATATTTAGTTATATTATGAAATGACTCCACTGAAACTATCAAATGAAAACAAAACTTTTTTACAAGTTCGGTACTGAGTTTTACATTATAAAGACAAAAATATGGTAGCTATGTTCCAAATATCATAATGATATGCCATTTATCAGCAGCATGCACTTAATATCTGCATGATTTGTCAAAATGATCATTATACACTGTAGAATGTGCATTTGTTATCTTAAAGAGCTATTTTTTCCCCCACTTGTTTTAACCCATTACATTTAGTGTTGCTTGTATGAATTAATGTTATGGTGATTTTGGTTAATTTCTCAGAGCAGTGCACTTGATTTGATCTTTCATTTTCAGTGTGACAACTGAAGTAATATCAATCATGATGCTTCATTTCTCAGTCGTGGTTCATAATTTGATTGGACTGCTAAAAATTAAGATATGGTACACAAAATTATGTATTTATTACTATTATGTACACTGTATGTAACATTAAACTATGGGTTGTTGGGAACATGTTGTTCTGGAAGATTCTCACATTTACTGCTAATGAGTTTGGACTGGGTTAGGTTTAGGAGTAAAGGGTTAAGGCTAGGGTTTTAAGGGTTATAGTAGTAAGGTTCTGGGGTAAAGTTTGGGTTACAGTTAGAGGTAAAGTAACTACTAAGTTAATTAAATGCAAGTACTTGAAATAGAATGACATGTGCTGTATGAACATAATATATTGTATCAAATGGATGAGTACATAAGGCCACCTAATACAAAATATGACAAAATTGTGAAATAAACATTGTCAAATGGATGCTACTTGCTAAATTAAACATGCAGCATAACACACGTGTGACATGTTTATTGTTGTGTAATGATGCATTCTATTTCACAAAGTATACTTTTTTCCAAGTATACAGTATATACTGTGCAGTATTCCAGCTGTAACGTAATAAAAACGTAATATTAATATGTAATTTAAAGAAATAGTTTAATTTAGCTCAAAGGGAATCATTTATGATTTTATAGAGATTTGAACAGAATCAGTGTTACGGCGATTCACTGAACGAGCCGTATAACAAACTTTGCACTGGATATTCAAATCCAAAATATAGCGAAAATACTATTAAATAGCACAGTAACAAGATCGGCAGATTAAGACATTAACTTGTGAGCACAAAACACAAGATACTTCTCTTTTCAATATAAATAAGATTTTATTTATATAAACCTAAGACATGTAAACTAATCTAACACAAGCATTCACACGTTGCAGAAAGAGAGAAAGTGAGGAAAGGATGAGTTTAAGAGAATGGAAATGTGAAATCCCAAGTTTACAGCAATATGTTCAATTGCATAGACCTGAACAAGCAACAATCACTTATTTAACCCTCGCTTTGAGTTTCTCAATGAGGCTAAGATTTATATTAAATACACCAATTCAATTAGAACCTGGAGGTGTTACTTGCTTGCTATGCCTGTGTTAAGGGGTTTCCTTTGTGTTGTCGTCATTGCATAAAGGGGGTTCCCCGAAGTGTCTGATTGGTTGAGAGTTCAGTAGTCGTGAAGTGACGTCTTGGGAAGCCAATGGAGTTGTGGCTGGTAGAGGTTTTAAGGCAGTCACAGACTCCAGTTGAACTCTTAGATGAGGCGTGGCGGCAAAACTTAACCGAGTACACGAAACTTACAACGGAAAATAAAATAAAGTAAAAGAATAAAAGGATGTAAAGACTAGGTTGGTTTTCTTCTCATTATGGTAGCAGCTGGCACGTGGGCCAGAGCACGCTCAAAGAGCAGCGTCAAAACGCGGTGACAAAATAGAAGAAGATGAGAGAGAGTGACTAAGAGGACCAAGAGAGCAATTTTAAGAAGAAGAGGACGAAGAGGTTGTAAGAGAGCATTTTTAAGAAGAAGAGAGTTTGATGGTGTCCTGAGTTTTTAAACTCGGCTTTCAGACCGTCCCATCTGGACGTCTTGACCAATTAGATACTGTCCTTGCTCGGGGTATTGCTTTGTTTCTCCACCCCACTAACAAATCAACATGTTATCTGTTCAGTCAGAGGTTCGAACTTTACAGGCTCTTGCAAAGTATACTTTTGAACATGATTTGTATAACAAGACTATGATGCATTTGACAAAGAATTGATTGGAAGAAACATTTAAAGCATGATTTTTCAAACTCATACATACCAAACACGCATATGAATCCTTCAGCTATTCAATAATGATTAAAAAGACATACATGATATTTGATTAAAACATGATAAGTCTAATATGTGGGTTACAAACATAATATGGGGTTCTGCATAGAAATGTCATTTTAGGATGATTTTATGTGCATATGAAAAAGAAAGTCTTTGTATAGTTCTATGGCAAACGAAGGCATGTTCTTTAGACAAAGGAATTTTGGTTTGGTCTGTCTTCTATGTGGGGAAGAAACCAGTCTAAGGAATCTCGTGAATTCAATCGTGGAACACGTGATGGCCATCTCTTAGTCTTGATTATTTGCAACAAATTTGACAGTCTCGTTCCTGAATTGGAATTATCAACAAGTGTTCTTTTGTCTCAAGGCTGTAAGCTGTTTTGTGAAAGAGGCTTGCTGGTTAGTTTGCTTGCTTCAGACTAGTTGGAGCTAGGAATCTGATTTACGACGTTGTCCTGTTTCCTTAGGCCTCTCTGTAGGATTCCAGCTCTTCATGTTTCTGTCACGTTCCCTCTCGGGACACAAGGAGCGAGGAGACGTAGGAGTTCCAAATAGCACATTTATTGGAGAGACACACACAAGGAGACGAGGAGCTTGGGGAGAGACGAACATCAACGACGATTAAGACCGGACACAGGGGCTAGGAAACACAGGGATTATAAACACTGGGAAATATTCAAGGAAGAACAGAAACAGGTGTGGGGCAATCACATGCAGGGCTGGGGACACATTAACTACTAATTAAAGGGACGAGGATGGCCAAATAGGGACACGAGAGGAAGGGAAACACAAGACAAGGACTGACATTACGCCCCCCTCCGGAAGGCGTGTCCTCACGCCTAACACCATCCAATGGGGAGGGGGGGGTGGGCGCTCTGGAGGCCTCCAGGGCGGTGCCCGTTCCAGGGGCCATGGTGGGTCAGGGGACTCGGGAGGCCATGGCGGGTCAGGAGACTCGGGAGGCCAGGGCGGATCTGGAGACTCGGGAGGCCAGGGCGGATCTGGAGACTCGGGAGGCCAGGGAGGATCTGGAGACTCGGGAGGCCAGGGCGGGTCAGGGGACTCGGGAGGCCACGGCCTATTTTTTTTCGGGCCTGAGGGGTTCTGTGGCCTTGGCCCTTGGCCCGGCCACACAGGCTGTGACCCTCTTACCCCCCCCCAAAATTTTCTTGGGGAAGCTCCCCCCTGGGAGCCACAGAGGAGCGGGCTCTGTCGGGCGCTCTTGCAGCGCGGACTCTGTCGGGCGCTCTTGCAGCGCGGACTCTGTCGGGCGCTCTTGCAGCGCGGACTCTGTCGGGCGCTCTTGCAGCGCGGACTCTGTCGGGCGCTCTTGCAGCGCGGACTCTGTCGGGCGCTCTTGCAGCGCGGGGATGGACGGAACCTGCGTGGAGCCGGCACGGGAGGGCACGTGCGTGGAGCCGGCACTTGGGGGCGCTCGGGAAGCGCGGACACTTGGGGGCGCTCTTGCAGCGCGGGGCTGGACGGGACCAGCGGGAACTCAGGAGGGCTGGACGGGACCAGCGGGAACTCAGGAGGGCTGGACGGGACCAGCGGGAACTCAGGAGGGCACGTGCGTGGAGCCGGCACGTGGGGGCGCTCGGGAAGCGCGGACACTTGGGGGCGCTCTTGCAGCGCGGGGCTGGACGGAACCAGCGGGAACTCAGGAGGGCTGGACGGAACCAGCGGGAACTCAGGAGGGCTGGACGGAACCAGCGGGAACTCAGGAGGGCTGGACGGAACCAGCGGGAACTCAGGAGGGCTGGACGGAACCAGCGGGAACTCAGGAGGGCTGGACGGAACCAGCGGGAACTCAGGAGGGCTGGACGGAACCAGCGGGAACTCAGGAGGGCTGGACGGAACCAGCGGGAACTCAGGAGGGCTGGACGGAACCAGCGGGAACTCAGGAGGGCTGGACGGAACCAGCGGGAACTCAGGAGGGCACGAGCGTGGAGCCGGCACTGGAGGGCACGTGCGTGGAGCCGGCACTGGAGGGCACGTGCGTGGAGCCGGCACTGGAGGGCACGTGCGTGGAGCCGGCACTGGAGGGCACGTGCGTGGAGCCGGCACTGGAGGGCACGTGCGTGGAGCCGGCACTGGAGGGCACGTGCGTGGAGCCGGCACTGGAGGGCACGTGCGTGGAGCCGGCACTGGAGGGCACGTGCGTGGAGCCGGCACTGGCGGGCACGTGCGTGGAGCCGGCACTGGCGGGCACGTGCGTGGAGCCGGCACTGGCGGGCACGTGCGTGGAGCCGGCACTGGAGGGCGCTCTGGAAGCGCGGACACTTGGGGGCGCTCGGGAAGAGCTGAGCTGGACGGGACCAGCGGAGATGCAGGAGAGCTGGGCGGGACCAGCGGAGACGCGGGAGTCCACCTGCGAGGAGCAGGCACTGGAGGGCGCTCTGGAAGCGCGAGTTCGCGGGGGCGCTCTGGAAGCGCGAGCGGCGGCGGGCTCGGGAGAGCCGCGGACGACGGCGGGCTAGCTCCGACTCGGACCCGGAAGTCTCCCAGACACCGGTATATTCCTACCCTCCAGGTCAATCCTGTGGTGTCTGGGAGGTCCATGGGGTAGTTGTAACAGACTCCGAGCCGGAACAGATGGAGGATGGCCGCGTCGTGCAGATCCGAACTCTGCGCGAGCCCGCAGAACTCCTCTGCGTACTCCACGAAGGGAAGCTCGCGGAGTATCAGGGCGCGGAGGCGGGCGGCGAACTCCATCGCCATGGAGGGAGCGGGAAAAAAGGAGCAAACAAAACGGGGGAAAAGGAGCGCCGCTTACTTTGTAGGTCCGGTCTTCTGTCACGTTCCCTCTCGGGACACAAGGAGCGAGGAGACGTAGGAGTTCCAAATAGCACATTTATTGGAGAGACACACACAAGGAGACGAGGAGCTTGGGGAGAGACGAACATCAACGACGATTAAGACCGGACACAGGGGCTAGGAAACACAGGGATTATAAACACTGGGAAATATTCAAGGAAGAACAGAAACAGGTGTGGGGCAATCACATGCAGGGCTGGGGACACATTAACTACTAATTAAAGGGACGAGGATGGCCAAATAGGGACACGAGAGGAAGGGAAACACAAGACAAGGACTGACAGTTTCAATGCTCTGATCGCATCTTAAATTTGTCTGATTCAGTCTCTGATATTCTACACAGCAAAACATAAGCTAGCTGTAGTAAAGCAGGAAAAATTAACAAACTGTAATTCAAATTATTGGAGTATGCTTTGTAAATATTTGTGATCTTTGATAGCAATTCTAAGCAAAAACGGTTTCGAAGTAAATCCTACACACACACACACATACACACACACACACACACACACACATACAAAAGATTTTTCAAAGTAAAAACAAAACAAAGCTTATTTTAAGTATGCTGTAAAAGAAAAACATGATAGGTGATACTGATTCAGTTTTTCTGCACCACAATTTCATGTTTCTTTGTAATTCTTTGTAAAATTTACCCACAATTTCAAAGTGAAAATTGTTTCCCCACCAAATATTTTTCAGTATATGCAGCTTTAGTATATGTGCACATTTTAAATGATCAGTAATTAGTACTGGGTTTAATAAATTACTGGGTTGACATAAATGACCAGTTCACACAGGTCATCTTCATGTATACATAAGTCCTTGCATATATGCATGCGTTTGTAAGCATGTAAACAAGTGCATAGTGCATAGATGCATAGATGCTGGAGTCTGGTGGTCAGAGGTTGAGCATACTGGTCCTGACACCAGCTCTCCATTGTGTGTCTGTCATAATCAATCACGCCTTTGAATGGGGCGTCTTGTGCAAGGAAGGAGGGCACCAATCACACGCCTCATTAAACAGGCTTGGTTACTCAATGTAGTGGTGATCCCAGGACACTCAGCCTGTTGCCGTCTGAGGGAACACCAGCCAGACTGCAACATGGAAACTCTGGGATCTTGGCTAAGTTTTTGCATCCAGGTTTATTTAAGAGGAAGAGAAGATGACTTTCTCACTAGACATCCAAAAGCTGCGTCCCAATCTGAGCAGGACGTTTTGAGGCTTTGTTGATGACCCGCATGGTCCTCGGCTGCATGTCTGGCTATCCATTAGCCTAGCCGCTAGCACAGTAAACTCTCATTGTTCTGAAAGTGTGTCCATCTGGCAGTTTCATTGGCGAGTGATGGCTTCCAGAGCAGCTGGCTAAACTGCCCAACCGCTCTTGTCCGCGCGTTCCTGACTGCCCAACTGCCGCCAGAGTGTGCTGACCATTCAGAGGGTCAGCGGGCCACGGCGGGTCTGGACGGGTGACACCATTGAGCCTTTTGTTTACTAGTGTCCTACTGTAACTGTCTGAATATGATTAGCTGTGGTGCACAACCCCATTAAACAGAGTCAGCGGTGATAATGATACCTACCACTTCACTCATTATCAATAACAAGCGTGTGTATCAGTCAGTCAGTGTCTGATAATTATTTGTTATTTATATATATGCTGTTCTTTTGAACTTTCTATTCATCAGTGACACCTGAAAAATAAAATGTATCACGGTTTGGTAGCACAATTGTTTTCAGAAATGTTTCTTTAGCAGCAAATTGGCATATTAGAATGATTTCTGAAGGATCATGTGACACTAAAGACTGGTTTAATAATGCTGAAAATTCAGCTTTGATCACAGCAATAAATTACATTTGACAAAATATTTACAGGGAAAACAGCTATTTGAAATTAAAATAATATTTCACAATTTTTACTGTATTTTTGATCAAATAAATATAAACTCAGTGAGCAGAAGAGACTTCTTTAAAACATGAAAAAAATATTTTTAGTGTAAATAAAAACATAAATATCAATATGATTATCACAGCAGCATCAAACCGTGACTAATTATTTGCCAGTGTTATTTTACTATCATTGAGATACTATTATAATTTTTTATTAATGTTTTGAATAAGTTTCAAGGTTTTATATTTCCTGTATTTTAATTTTAGTTAACTTTTTTTGTAATTTGTTTATTATTTATTTCAATGTTTAGTTTTAGTTTACTACAGTTTATAGTTTAGTTAACTATAATAACCCTGTTATTTACAGACTCAAACCCTCGACAAACTGGTAGGTGTTTGATGCAGAACCTCCAGCATGTCAGTGCAGTGAGTGTCTCATCAGACTACTGCAGTTTTGAGATGCTGCTCGGTTCAAAGGGCGACTGCACTTCTACTGACATCAGCCTCCTAATATTGAGATGCTAATGATGGAGCGCATAATGGCACAAAGGCAGAATGCTGTGACTCTCTCCACAACAATAGCCTTTAGCTCACGGCCGACACATTTACAGCCCAGCATGTGTCGCTGGCTTCATCCTGCAACAATACGAAGCCACAACTGTTCACCGCTGAGGAATCTCTGTGCTCTTGCTGGGCTTTTTATTCCTCAGCGCAACTGCTCCATATTTCATGTTGCTTTGAGTGACCCTTAAGTCCCCTTCTTTATTTTGAGGAGTTTGTCTAAAAGAGCAAAGACAACACACGTCAGGTCAGACGCATTATGAGAGGTCAAAGTTCAAAGCCCTTGAGAGAAGTTAACACGTCCTTCTGGAGCGGCTGAGCACTTCTGTAGGTGGTCTGATTTTTTACCTGCTGAAAAAGCAGAATATTTTCACTCAAGACTGAATCTACTGTTATCATTTCTTAATATTTTGCTGTTTGTGTGACTAAAAGAAAAATCATCAAAAATGAATATTATGAAAACCTTATGAAACCTATGAAAACCTGTCCAGGTCATGTTTCTCTCCACAAAGAAACCATCATTTTCATAAAGAAATCAACACATTTTATTGGGACCATAACAATCATTTTAGTCATTAGTTACACAGATCCCCCTCAGATGCTATATTTTAAATAATAATAATAATAATAATTATTAATATTCATTAGACAACTGTGATACAGCAATGTAAAGTCAGCATTAAATAAAGAAGTACAACAAACAGTACCATGATGGATAAATGAAAATAATACCCCCCCCCCCCCCCCCCCCAACCCTCTACACTACAGTAATGAGAATTTTGGAAAGAAATGTGCTTAATTTCCCCAAAAAAGAAATGGCAGAAGTCAAAACAATAAGTTGATTTCGGGGTGAAATATAACAATTTAAAGGTTCTCTTCAGCAGAGATCAGTCAATGTGAACAAATTGGTGTACAGTAGGACTTGAGCAGGATTATTAAAACTAAACTTGAACATAAACATGAACTGAAATAATAATAATAATAATAATTTAATTAAAAAAGGAACTCCCTGTAGTTGACATAACGTAATGTTGACATAATGTAATGTCTGGTGCTCCTCATTTGGGAGTCACACTTGTGATCTTCACGGTCAAAAGGACACCTAAAATTTCAATATTTTTGTTCTATTTTATTTTGTTCTATCTTCTATTTTATTTTGTTTTTTAAGATAATTCCACGGTACTAATTAACATTTATTCAATAATTATGATCAATTTCTTCCCATTGGAAATAATATATTTTTAAAATACATTTTTATTATTTACTTTTCAATTGCAGTGTTTCATGTTAAAATAGAGTCAATGCATTTAAATGCAATTCTCTAATTGTTTTTAGACATAAGTACTTATTTTTATTCAGTTGTGAGTTTAGATATATATTTAGATTTTTTTTTCTTTGAAATGTTGATTTGAAGTGTCAGTTTTTGAATTATTATTACTACAGTAAAACCTGAACACAGAAAGCATTTTGTTACACAAAAAAACAAAAATGAACAGGAACGTTTTATCAGAGCTTAATTCTTCTGGGTCTGATCTGATTTAAGTTTTGATTTAAGACTCGTTTTGGCTCTTTTGAGTGTGTATAATTGTGTGTGTGTGTGTGTGTGGATGTTTCTGTTTTGCACTCTTGATGTTTTAAAGTGTAACCCTTTCCTTGCTGTCCACTTTTTACTGCATTGTAGTTAAATTATTGCATTACATTCTCAGAACTTTTGTGTTTTTGTCGATTTCCCATTCATTTCCTATGGTCGGTCATTTTTGACCAAAGACCAAGTGTGACTTTTGTTTTGTTTTTTATGACCACTTAGACTGCTCGAATCATGCCCTCAATTTTTTTTTATGTTTACATTCGAAATGCCATAAAAGTCATGAAGTTTCGTACCATTCCGATGAAGCTGTGATTTTTAAAAATCAAAAGTGACCGTAGAGCACCAGAGGGTTAATCCACTTCATGCTGTTAATTACAACAAATAAAATATCATTCCTTTCTCTTTATATTTTTATGTCGATATGGTACAAGATTATCCTATTTAAGTCAATGCGATACATGGGTTATATCAAGATTAAACTAAAAGTAATCAGGAAGTAGTTAGATTATATTACCAAACGTTTAATGTAATAGATTATGTTACTAACTACAATTTTAGTAATTTGGAATCACTAACGTACTACAAAGTAATTTACCCAGCACTGACTGCATCAGAAATGCAAAAATGTCCTAAATAACTATTTTAACCTACACAAATACATTAACCATATCCAGCCATCAATTTTTGACCTATAGTATGTTTATAAGCATTTCTACATAAATCATGTTTTTTTTTTTTTTTTTTTTTTTTTACATGCAACACATTCAGAGTCCTCAGTCAGCAGAGTCTTTCAGAGAATCATCAGGGCAGTGTCATCAGAGATGGATCAGAGCAGGACCGACTCATATAATGATGGATGTAACGAATCACATCCAAAATGAATGGATTTATTATGTTTAATTCATTTGCGGCATGTCAGTGAATCCGGGACGAATGTGCTTCCGTGAGGAGCTCCGGGGTCAGCCGTTTTAAAGCCCGCATTCATCAGTGTGCCATTATTATATGTCATTAATGCTGAGCTGCTCTTGATTAGAAAACAATTCATCCAGCGCTCTGCAAATCACAAAGGTGTAGGTGCAGGAGGACATTCCTAATTTTTTTTCCTCCGGTGGTTTATTGGAATAGTTTTCGTGGAGATTGAGTGACGTCTTTCATGTGCACTAACTAAAGGAGAAGCGGACGGCGGGGGTTTGTTTTGGAAAGGGGAGCCAGTCTGGGTCAAGAGGGGGACGTGTTGTGCTTTTTCCTTTCTTTCTTTCAGGGGCAACAGGATTTAGGAATCACACACTCGTCTCCCAGCCCATAATCCCACAGTCTCAGACTCGTGACCCACTTTCCTGGAGGAGCGGTGCGGGTGATGGGCCGTCCGGCCGGTGTGGAGAGGCGCTCGTGTGCGAGGCGGGTGAGCCGGAGGGCAGCAGGTCAAAGACAAACCCAAAGGGCAGAGCACGGATCCCTGGGGGCCTCATACTGTCAGCCGGAGAAAGAACGATCCGCAAGGGTCACTGAACTGCTTCTAAACATGCTGCATCTCAGAGAAGAAAGATGTAACTCTTAGAGTTGCACAAGTGTGTTGCGATCAAATGCACTGGAACAACTAATTAAAGGGACAGTTCACCCAAACAATTAAATTCTGTCATAATTTTTTCACTCTCATGTCATTACAAACCAGTTTGAAATTCTTTTCTGTGTTGAAAACAAAAGAAGATATTTTAAAGAATGTTGGTAACCAAATAGTTGCTGGTAGCCACTGACTGTTCATTGTCTGGAACAAAATACTATGGAAGTCAATGGCTGCCGTCAACTGTTTGGTTACGAACATTGTTCACAATATCTTCTTCTGTGTTCAACAGAAGAAAGAAACTTATACAGGTTTGAACAAACATTAGGGTGAGTAAATGATGACAGAATTGTCTTTCTCTCTCTCTTTTTTTCTTCATTTATTTAACCTCTTTAATTAACTCAACGTTTTTCTAAAGTGTTACCTAAGTCATGCACATGTAAAACCCATGTCAAAACTGAAAAAAAACAATTGTATTGATCATTATTCAACTGACATCTGATTTTTGCTGACAGATCTGCCAGTTTACGTTCAGCATTAAAATAAATTATGCTGATATTTCTGCTGAATCGACCTCACAATCATTAAGTTGCTGAGCTGAATCAGTTCAGTGTGTAAAAAATAGATCCCACGCTCTTAAATCTGAGGAGCCTGGATTTCTGCGAGATCCTGTTCAATTCCTTCTTATAATCCAGCATTTAGTGCAGATCATCCATTGACATAAAGGGATAAAAGAGAGCGCTGCATTATCTTAGGCCTTCTTTATGGAAATGGGACAAAGACAAACAGGAGCTCATATCGTGGTGACATGCTGTTTTCCTCATCTCTGGACACTCTTTTGTGTGGGACTGTAAGTGTGTGTGACAAGCTCTGATAATCCCTGTCCCTGATCCACCTCCAGCTAAAGTAGGCCAAGAACCAGAGGAGAGCAGCGCCTGACCTCAGCCCAAACATGGTCATCAGGCTGTTTCTGTACTCAAAGTGATGTGCTGAAATGTTGATCGGGTTCACAATTGCCGTTTGGAGTGGGGTTTGAAGAGCTTGTTCCTTTGTTAAATAATATATCCAATTTAGCCTTTAATTTATGATAGAGTCCAGCAAAATCTCTGCTATGGACGAATAAAAATCTAATTATTAGCCAAAAATTTTTTTTAGTATTTATATACTATAACATTATTTATTAGTATTTTTAATCTGGCCTTTATTTTAGCCATTTTGGTCACACATTATTTTAAGGTCCGATTCTCGCTATTAACTACATTGACTACAGCTTTTGCCTCAATACACTCCTAATTTGCTGCTTATTAATAGTTAGTGAGGTAATTGTTAGGTTTAGGCATTGGGTAGGATTAGGGATGTATAATATGTGCTTTATATGTACTAATAAACAGTTAATATGTTAATAACAGGCATTCTATTATTATTGCTATTATCAACCACACGAGTTAATCATGAGAATGGGTCCCTATTCTAAAGTGTCACCTATATTTTCATATATTAATTTTAATATATATAATTCTATTTAGCTTCCATTTAAATTTATATATTCAATATAATACCATTTATTTCAATTTTAGTTTTAACAATTTTAGTACTTCAACAAAACTGTATTTAAGTTTCTAATTCAATTCAATTTCTAATTTTCATGTAATATTTATACTTCATTTTAAGTAAGAAAAACATTTTAGTAGTTGTAGTTTCAGTTTTAGCTAACATTAACAACGCTGAGTATCATTGAGATATTATAGTTTTCATAAATGCTTAATTACTCTTTATTTTTTTATTGTTCCCACTTTCTTTTTTGTTGAGTTTTGTCCAAATATATTTTTTTATTTTAATCCATTAATAAACATAAATCAGAAAAATGGCAATTTTCTGAAAGAAAAAAAAAAAAAAAAAGTTTTTCTTAATATTTTATTGTATTTCGGTTAATGATTATTTTATTTTCAGTAACAAAAATGTTTTTTTTATGGTTTAATTTGACATTTTTAACTATAATAACATTTATTTGAAATAGATATTTGAGAGATATTTGAAATGCATATAAACTAGTGCAGACGAGCTCAAAGCTAACACGCATGGTCATGTCATGGGGTCTT
The DNA here is from genome assembly GCF_936440315.1 of Barbus barbus. NCBI lineage: Eukaryota > Metazoa > Chordata > Actinopteri > Cypriniformes > Cyprinidae > Barbus > Barbus barbus. Next base: position 6,050,096 of record NC_136733.1, read on the forward strand.
TGTAAGTTCATGATGCTTTGCAAACACAGAGGCACTGGAATATTGCTGAGCTAAAGATGCAGCTGTGCTGATTTGGCTCCATCTGCTGAAACCCGAGTTTGTCATAAGGTTACTTTTGTGATGGTGAACCTGCTGCCATGGTAATGGCAGTAACTGAACCCGGCCAGCAGCGGTCCGTCTCTCTTCAGCATCTGGTCAGCAGCCAGTCTCCTTCTCAACAGGTAACGCAAGACATGCTAGGACGCCACACAAATGCTCAGTACAACCAACAGGCCAGAAAATATCCACAAACTTATTGTTTTAACATTACATTTGTGAAGCGTTTCCTTTGTTTTTCTGATTTACATAAAGCATCCTATGACAGATTAATAAATTTCTTTCTGCTCACCATTAGACAGGCTTATTGCTTCTGAAATACACTGCATACAACTGTAAAGGAATAAATTTTAACATGTTCTGCAGAAAATGTGCATTGTGTTTGTTTAGCATGTTGCTATGTGGTTGCCAGGGTGGTACTTCAAGTAATAGCATTCATTTTATGTCTTTTTAGACTTTTGGAACTCCGATGCAGGTGCATCTCTGATAACCACCAAGTGAACAAGTATACTCACAAAGACAAAAGCTGCATTTAAACAAATCCATCCATCCATTTTTAACTAAAATATGAGTCCATAGTCCATAATAAAGGGATAAAGTCCATCCTCTGTTGTCTCTCACATCGCAATCCACACACATATTTGTTTAGAGCAGTTTTGGACTGTTTTGGCTTGTAAACGGTGTTTGATCTATGCAGATTTCGCTCCTGATTCAGACCAGACCAGCAGGAAGTGTTATTATGGACTCATATTTTAGCTGGAAGCAACAATTTGAAGTTAAAAATGTCTTAATGATGGATTTGTTTCTTACAAAAACACAGCTTTTGGCTTCTCAAGATGGTAATTGATGGATTGTGGATTACTTGTGGTTTATTGTGATGTTTTTATCAGATGTTTGGACTCTCATTCTGACAGCACCCATTCACTGCAGAGGATCCTACATTTCTCCAAATCTGATGAAGAAACGAACTCATCTACATTCTACATCTAACTTTTCAGCAAATGTCCATTTTTGGGTGAATTATTAGGGCTCTTCTAGATGGTAATGTGCCATGATGCCTGATCAGTGAAATCTTCCACATTGCCACATGCTTTACAGATTAGAGTTTCATTCCTAAACTCACGATTGCATCACTTGCATTAAAAAGTGTTTTTCCTCACGTCCACGTTATTGTCCACAGAGTAAATGCAGCATGAACTTACTTCTTTGAGACAGTTTTTCTCACCCTGAGAAAATACTCTCTGTCTGAGGTCAGGGTTAAACTAAACCTGGTCAACCCATATATCACAATCACAAACCTGCATGGATGAAACTATCACAACAAACTCTCCTTTCTTCCGTTTTAGAGACATTGGTGGATTTTGCTTAGGAATTGTACAATTTAGGTTTCTAAATGTATCTTGGATTTTAATGTTTTCATTCTTTCAGCAGACAATAGTTTACAGCACAAACACATGGTGGGCAGAACATACCATGTTCATCCTTTTTTCAAGCATTAAATGCAGTCATACTGCATGTAGTTTGGTTGAGAATAGAGGCATCATACAACCTGTTCATGTTTGTTTTTCTCTTTCTTTTTATAAGCTGATAAACCTATTTATTTATATCCTAATCATGCAAGTTCATGGTTGCGTTTTACACTATTAAAGCAGTAACCTATCTGGCTAGCAATTTCTATCTGATTTAACCTATAAAAACAAGGTTTGTTTGTATAAATTAACATATTTTGGTTGATTCAGCTATATTAAATTATATTTTTACTTAAAAAAGTTTCCTTTCTCCAGTGTTTTTTTTTTTTTTTGCTTTATTATGTTTTGTTTTCTCTGCTGTCTGTGACCCGTCAGAACAAACCTGTGACCTGTGCATTGATCTAAAACTTAATTACCAACCCATTGTTCACCTTCTGTCAGAGGTAAACCATACTCTAAGGGCATATTACGGAGCAGTAAATTGCACTGACAATAAAGGACAGCAGTTAGGAGGAAATCTTGAGACTGCATGAAGATATGACATCATTCTTTCTTGTTTTGCAGCCCATAAAAATAACAGGCAGAAAAACAAACATAAGGAAACAAAACAATAAGCATAATACAATAAAACAACAACAATACGGATTACATTAAGATGAGTAAATCATGAAATTCATCCCCCTCGGCGCTGATCCCCACGTCCAGTATATTTTGTCTTTCGCACACCAGGGTCAATATCTTCTCAACATGTGGGAAACTTCTCTAGTCAGCTTACCGGAGTGGTCCGAACGACATAACACGCATTACTGCTAGGCTAAAGCACACTGGAAGTCAAGGCAAAATGGCCATTAGCCTAAGGAGCTTGTCTGCCTGCCGGAAGAATTGTCTTGGGATTGTGAGCTTGGGTGGGAGTTTTAAAAGGTTTTAGAGGAGGGCTAAAAGTCTTGTGCCATGAGCGGATCCCAAAGATGTGGCCGAGCGGAATGAAAACAATGCTGCAGATTTGCCAGCTCACCACCCGGAGTCCCTCCCTTCCTCTCTGCCGGATTTGGTCCAGCAGCGGGGCTTTGGAAGGATTTGCAACTTTCTCATTAGGTAAATTGGTTTGGTGGCTTCAGACCCGCTCGGCTTGACCAGTGACATTCGACACATATATCGCTTACTCTCTCTGTCGCACAAGAGACTCTGTACAAACGATTTTAGAGCTGCACCTTCTTGGCATTTCAAATGTTTCTTAGCTGTTGCTAAGATGCACATCCTGTTTGTTTTCTTTATTTTACAAATGCACAATATTTTGTTTTATTGTGAACATACACAAATAAAAGCGAACCCTTTACAGTTCCGAATACTGTCGTATCATTATCTGTATGACCAAAAATTACAGTAATGAGAGTATTTTAAGTAGTTTCTGCTGTTATAAGGGAAAATCCAAGTGATCAGCAGAGCACCATTAAAAACTTTTGTATTCATGTTTAATGAGAGATGTAGATAGGTCTACATTTAAGTTTCTCCAAATAAATTCATTTTGGCGACACATTTATGTTGTTTATAATGAAGCAAAATAATTTGTGCTTTATTTTATAACCGTATATATAAATTTGTAATATAATTTCATAGCTGCTTATATTTTCTTATTTTTTATTTAGCTTTGTTCTGAATCAAGCCAAATTTACAGGATTTGCTGGCAATTTGTTTTTCTCTCAACACATTTTTGACTTGTGGATTATTTTTTATCCATGCAAAAAAATAGCTTGAAAAAAAACCCTTTAAATATTCATAAAAATAAAAATTAGTTTATTGCATTCCTTCACTAGATGCTTTTCAATAACTTTTTTTCACTATAACTCTTAGAATGTGAAACTTTTAACTTTTAGAATGTTATACAGCTTATATATCAGCAGATAGCATCTACACTAAACATAACCAATTTTAACTACAGCAAAGGTAAGAAAAACACCCATTTAGAGGATGAGTAAATCAATATCATGTTATCAATAATAATAATTTTAGCATCCATACCCATACCATTGACATCCCATTCTCGGAATTTGTGCTCTGCATTTTACCCATCCAAGTGCACACACACAGCAATGAGTGGCGAACAAACACACTCCGTGAACACACACTCGGAGCAGTGGGCAGCCATTTTTGCAGCAGCACCCAGGGAGCAACTGGGTGTTCGCAACGATCAGGTTTTGATTATTTTATCATTGCTTCAGCAAATGTATTTATTTACAATTCTACAAGTTTTAAGCTCTTTTTTTGTGACTCATGTTTGGCGGGATACCCAAGCGCTGCACATCACAAGTGCAATGCTGTACCAGGTGAGCTACAGAGCAAGTTTACCATGTCAGAATAGCCAAACAAACGAGTTGGTTATGTACTGAAAATGTTTGCTCAATAATAAGTCTTTATTAATTGATGATCTGCCCCTGAAATCATAATTTGTGTGATAAGGAATTAAAAGTTATTGGTGTTTTACTGCTTGTGTTAATTTCAGATGGAAATGCAGTAAACTGTGTAGAAACAGTCTTTAAGTCTTTTTTAGAAGCACTGTCATGTCATTTCTTGAAAATTAAGCAATAACCTTTTTCAGTAGTAATGTTCTTCTAAGTAATGTTCAGGCACAGTTACTATTTCTTGAGAATAAGCTGTTGAAAACATCTCGTCAGCACATGCAGGAACAAAAGGATGAACTGTTCACTGTTCACTGCTGTTCCTCAACAGCTGCCTCTGTAAAATAAACTACCCTGCTGAAAACCAGCCCAATTTTCAACTGATATCCTGATTTCTGGGCATGACTGAATATGTGTTTTTGACCTGACTAATCATAAGTTTTCATTTGCACATCATGGTCTCTTCCACAGTGGTCAACATACATACAACCAGAAACATCCCTTATGATCTTGGGTCTTTTTGACTGAAAACAGTCGTACCTGTACTGTTTGTGGTCCAAAATGACATGCATAATATTATGACCACTGACAGGTGAAGTGAATAACACTGATTATCTTTTCATCATAGCACCTGTTAGTGGGTGGGATATATTAGGCAGAAAGTGAATATTTTGCCTTAAAGTTGATGTGTTAGAAGAAGTAAAAATGGGCAAGCGTAAGGGTTTGAGTGAGTCTTGTGGGGTGTTCCCGGTCTGCAGAGGTCAGTATCTATCAAAAGTGGTCCAAGGAAGGAAAAGGGGTGAACTGGCGACAGCGTCATGGGTGGCCAAGGCTCACTGATGCACTTGGGGAGTGAAGGCTGGCCTGTGTGGTCCGATCTAATAGACGAGCTACAGTAGTACTCAAATTGCTCAAGAAGTTAATGCTTGTTCTGGTGGAAAGGTGTCAGAATACACAGATCATTGCAGTTTGTTGTGTAGGGGGGTGCCCATGTCAGGGTGCCCATGCTGACCCCTGTCCACTGCCGAAAGCGCCAACAGTAGGCACGTGAGCACCAGAACTGGACCACAGAGCAATGAAAGACCAGGTGACCTGGTCTGATGAATAAATGTTCTTTTACATCACGTGGATGGCCAGGTGTGTGTGCATCACTTACCTGGGGAACACATGGCACCAGGAAGCACTATGGGAAGAAGGTAAGCCGGTGGAGGCAGTGGGATGCTTTAGGCAATGTTCTGCTGGGAAACCTTGGGTCCTGCCATCCATGTGGATGTTACTTTGACACATACCACCTACCGAAGCACTGTTGCAGACCATGTACACCCTTTCATGGAAACGATATTCCCTGGTGGCTGTGGCCTCTTTCAGCAGGATAATGCGCCATGCCACGAAGCAAAAATGGTTGAGGAATTGGCGAGTTTGAGGTGTTGACTTGTCCCCAGATCTGAGTCCAGTCGAGCATCTGTGGGATGTGCTGAACAAACAAATCCGATCCACGGAGGCCCTACCTCGCAACTTACTGGACTTAAAGGATCTGCTGCTATCATCTTGGTGCCAGATACCACAGCATACCTTCAGGGGTCCAGTGGAGGCCATGCCTGGACGGGTCAGGGCTGTTTTGCCAGCAAAAGTGGCACCAACACAATATTAGGAAGGTGTTGTGCCTGATCAGTGCATATATTACACATATTTCACATACATTTTAAAATAGCAGTAAACAATATTAACAATAAACTTAATTTTCTTTTATTTCTTAAAACTTTTTATTTCACTTTTTAAAACTTTTTTTTCAGAATTAATCTGCCATTGTCTTCTTTAAAAAGAGACCATATAAGTCTGTGCTCCAAAGCATTCAAGATTTACAACAGTTTAGGTTGGAAAGTTTTGCTTAACAAGTGGTTAACAGGTAATAAATGGATTATAACTATTCCATAAATATAATTTATTACCTTAAAATCACCTTAAAAATACAAAATATTATTAAACTAAATATAGGACTTTCATTGCAATTAAATGAAAAATAAAAATTAATAAAAATAAAAATTGACCACTCTGCGTGGAGCACCAGAAGGTTAATAATACTGTAAATTAGTCAGTATGAAACGCACCCCAGTTATCATTTCATAAATTTGCACCTTGTTTTGTAAAACATTTAATCAATAAGATCTTATTATAAAAAAAGCCCTAACGCAGCCTGTATGTGGAAGTTTAGACACACCTTGTGAGTTTCCCTGCTAATGTTTTTTTATGGTAGTTATGGAACTTATATCATTATTACCATTTGATATACATTCTTCAAGTTGAGAGAAAATGTTCTTAGATCAACACTCTCAAAATGTCCTTATGAACTTGATGAATATTCTAAGAAATGTGTTCATCTTTAAATAAATACAACAAGAAAACTGGACATTTTAATATTCTTAGATCAATAAAAATAAATGTTCAAATAATAATATTTTGGGTGAAAATAAAGTTATTTTGCATAGATAATTGCAATGTCTGTTTTAAAGATATTCTTGGACTGTTTGGATTGTTTGAGTGAATGTACATCCACATGTGTCTTAAAACTCTGCTGAGGACACAACAGTACTAGAAATATGATGTGAGGAAACAAAACAAGACGAGCTGAGCATTAAAAGAAAAGTAAAATGAACAGATGGTTCTTGCACTTACTGAACGAACAGTAAAACAAAGAAAATCAAAGTTCATTTGGCCATTTTAAACCTTCAAGCAGCTTACTGAAATCTCATTTTATCTTGGGTTTTTCTTCTTGCTTTGGACAGTAATAAGCTGTGCCGCTGAGATTTTACATAATATGTGACCCACAGATTAAAAGATGTGCTCGATGGCAAAACAGCCTGTTTTTCTTTCCTTTCAAGACAATGACAGAAAACAAACCCAGAAGTGAAGAAGATCAAACCACACGCACAGCTTTCTGTGCTCTTCTTTGAACAGTCTCATTATCTCATATCTGATTCTGAAGATAAACAAGGACATTTTTTTGTGTGAAAAATAGCTATAAACATTATTTCCAATAGTCACATGGTGTCACACAAATATACGTAACACAATACAGTGCAACCTCTCTTCTGCAATGCCATTTTTTAAAACTATATTTATATATTTTTAATAATATTTTTTAAGTATATGTAATTTTAACTATATATATTTATAAGGGTAATCCTAAAGTAATTGTTGCAAGCCATGTAAGAGCAATTTTACAAATAAATATAAAAAAATTGATGGGGATTTTTTTCATGATATTTAAATTCAGAGGAACTGTAACAATAATAATAATGCCTACATATTTTTTTTATTTATATATAATTTACATTTAAATTATTTTCAAAATTACTTTTTTTTTGACAGAAAATTCTGTGGTTTTACATGATAGATCATGAGTCTTTAATAATTTAGTAATTTAGTTTGATAGCGCTCTCTTATAATTCATGTTTAAAATGACACATTTTTATGGTGCCTGTGATGTTCAAAAACATCTTCAAAATAGACAGGCCTAAATCATGAAAAATAAGAAATATTGCCATCATCAAAAATAATAAATATCATCACATGACTCTCTGTAGGATAATGATATAAAAACCAAATATATGACATTTTCAATCACAGTAAAATACTATTATAGTGGCATTAAATGTAACTCTAATCTTCAAGAGATTATTTTCTCTGCTTGTTTGTAAGAGTGCAGATTACGTTAAAATAGTGTTTACTGTGCAAAAAATGTCTAGTTTTCTTGTGTTTGCAGATAAAATCTGTGAATGGTGTCCTTACATGCTATTCAAGGAAAATCCCTAAAAACATACTGCTGTTCTGCTGACTCTGGTCTTAGATGACAAGAGTCCAGGAAGACCTGCATTGCACAGGCTCATTAAATAATGATCCCTTAAGCCCAAGCTGCTCACATATTTCATATTTGCCCTGCATTTGCAGCCTTGATTTTCTTAAATGGAGGGTATTAAAAGAGCAAGTCTTTCCAAAATCCTGCAGCTGTGCTAAAAGAACAGATGATTTGCTTCCTCTTAAGATTCATTAAATAAAGAGTTCCTTAAAACCCCTACTGTCCCGTCCAGCACTCTGCTGATAGGATACGAGAGCAGATTATTGCCAAACATACAATAATTATTTCCTTATGATGGGGAAGAGGAGGGGTGATTCGGGGTCATAAGGCCCGTGTCACAAGATGCTGCAGACTAAAACAATAGGAGCGCATGCAGGCACGCCACGCGCCACGACAGATTAAACCACATTATTCCTTCGAGTCAAAGACAATCTCCATATGAACAGTCCCTGACAAACTAACCCCCCCCATCTCTCCAGTGAGCGTGTTTTGATTATATTCCTCTCTGATGATGTCAGCAAACCTGAAATGTGTCATTGTTAGGGCTCATGCGAGCATAAACTATATATGATCTCTGTGTGTGTGTGTCTCCTTAACACTTACCAACCAGCATATATATATATATATATATGCCTATATATATATATATAGGCGTCATTCCAGACAGCGTGTTACATCTGCTTAATTTCCAGCTGATCAGAGCAGATCGCGACGCGGAATCAGAGGAGAAATCATGCGGTGGTGGGACATGCTTCTACATCAATGAAAGGTGGTGTACAGATGTAACAGTGTTAAAGAAGATGTGCTGTTCATATCTAGAAACACTTTTCATCAACTGTAAACCTTTCTACTTGCCTCGGGAGTTTTGCTCGTTCATTCTCGTGAGTGACTACATTCCACCGCAACGTGAGCTCAGCTTTACAGAAGCTCGCTGATCAGATCACAGACACAGAACAACAACACCCAGACTCTGTTTTAATCATTCTAGGGGACTTTAATAAAGCAAATCTCTCCCGTGAACTGCCAAAATACAGACAGCATGTTACATGTCCCACCAGAGACAGTAATATACTGGATCACTGTTACACAGCAATAAAGGATGCATATCACTCTGTCCCACGGGCAGCTTTAGAACTCTCTGATCACTGTTTGGTTCATCTTATTCCGACCTACGGGCAGAAACTGAAATCAGTAAAACCTGTATTAAGGACTGTAAAGAGATGGACTAATGAGACAGAGCGGGTTTTACAAGCCTGTTTCCACCTCACTGATTGGAGTGTTTTTGAAGCTGCTGCAAACGAGCTGGACGAGCTCACAGAGACTGTAACATCTTATATCAGTTTCTGGATAGTGCATTCATACCAGGACTCATCTAACTCATGACAACGATAAACCATGGTTCACTGCTAAACTCAGACAGCTCCATCAGGCCAAAGAAGATGCTTACAGGAATGGGGACAGAGTCTTGTATAAACAGGCCAAATACACAATGGAAAAGGAGATCAGAGTGGCAAAGAGGAATTATTCCGATAAGCTAAGGATCCAGTTCTCTTCCAGTGACACGGCTTCAGTGTGGAAAGGTCTGAAAGACATCACCAATTACAAGACACCATCCCCCAGCACTGTGGAGAATCAACAACTGGCAGCCGACCTGAATGAGTTCTACTGCAGGTTTGAAAAAACACCATTCATACCTCCTGCAACCCCCCTCTCCCCCACACCTGAACTGCAGATAAGAGAAGATGACGTGCGCCAGGTCTTCAAAAAGAACAAGAGAAGGAAGGCACCAGGCCCAGACGGTGTGACATCAGCCTGTATGAAATCCTGTGCTGACCAGCTGGCACCCATCTTCACACAGATCTTCAACAGATCACTGGAGCTGTGTGAAGTCCCCTCATACTTCAAACGCTCTACCATCATCTCCATCCCAAAGAAACCCAAGATAACAGGACTTAACGACTACAGACCTGTGGCTCTAACATCTGTGGTCATGAAGTCATTTGAAAAATTGGTTTTGGCTTATCTGAAAGACATCACTGGACCCTTACTGGACCCCCTGCAGTTTGCCTACAGAGCGAACAGGTCTGTGGATAATGCAGTCAACATGGGACAGCATTACATACTGCAACACCTGAACAGACCAGGGACTTATGTGAGGATCCTGTTTGTGGACTTCAGCTTGGCCTTTAACACTATCATTCAAAACCTCCTCCTGCCCAAACTAACTCAGCGCTCCGTCTCCACCTCCGTCTGTCAGTGGATCAACAGCTTCCTGACAGACAGGCAGCAGCTAGAGAGGCTGGAAAAATACACATCCAGCACCCGCACCATCAGCACTGGAGCTCCTCAGGGCTGCGTTCTCTCCCCACTGCTCTTCTCCTTTCTACACAAATGACTGCACATCTAAAGACCCCTCCGTCAAGCTCCTGAAGTTTGCAGATGACACCACAGTCATCGGCCTCATTCAGGATGGTGACAAGTCTGCTTACAGACAGGAGGTTAAGGAGCTGGCTGTCTGGTGCAGTCTTAACAACCTGGAGCTCAACACGCTCAAAACAGTGGAGATGATCGTGGACTTCAGGAGAAACCCCCCTGCTCTCCCCCCACTCACCATCATGAACAGCACTGTAACAACAGTGGAGTCATTCAGGTTCCTGGGCACCACCATCTCTCAGGACCTGAAGTGGGACATTCACATTGACTCTATTGTTAAAAAGGCCCAGCAGAGGTTGTACTTCCTTCACCAGCTGAGGAAGTTCAATCTGCCACAGGACTTGCTGAAACAGTTCTACTCTGCCATCATTGAATCCGTCCTCTGCACTTCATTAATCTGTCTGGTTCAGCTCAGCTACCAAATCTGACCACAGAAGACTACAGAAGGTAGTCCGGACTGCTGAGCGAATCATTGGTACAACCCTCCCCACTCTCCAAGAACTGTACTTATCCAGAGTGAGCAAAAGTGCTGGTAAAATCACTCTGGGCCCCTCACATCCAGCACACTCCCTCTTTGAACTGTTACCGTCTGGTCAACGCTATAGAGCTCTGAGCACCAGAACGACCAGACACAGGAACAGTTTCTTCCCTCAGGCAATCCTTCTCATGAACATTTGAACTCTTAACAATAAACACGAAACACACAACACTATCATACTTTTTATTTTTTATTTAATACACATACTTATTACATTTCAAATTTGCACCTAACATACCTGTACATACCGAATTGTCTATTTTGTATATTGTGTTTGTGCTATTTTTCATATTGTCCATTTTGTATATCTGTACATTATTTTTCTATTATCTGTGTCCTGTCCTGTCGCTGTCATTCTGTCGCACTGTGGAGCTACTGTCACTAAAACAAATTTCTCGTATGTGCAAACATACCTGGCAATAAAGCTCATTCTGATTCTGATTCTCATTCTGATGTATATATATATATATATATATATATATATATATATATATATATATATATATATATATATAATTAAGTATTATAATGCAGTAGTCTAAAGTCAATAAGCATTGAGAATGAAGAGAATGACAACAACGACAAAGGAAATGACTTAAGTGAAAAATCTGGACACATATACAGTAATGAAAATTGCTGTAATAATGTGCTTAGCTGCTGAAAAAAATGTCACAGTGCAATAACATCTTAATGGTCTTAAAACAGCCTTCATTTATTCATCATATATTTTATTTTTATTTATTAATTATTTTTTATCTTTTGATTATAGGGCGACCTGACATGTTTTTATGAACTTCTTGCTAACAAATAAATAAATAAATTGATGAATTTAACTAAATATAAACTAGTATCGGTACATTTTAAAGATGTATTTGTTCAGTCAATTTCAGATCTGTGAGATCAAGATATAAATTTTTGTCATGATTAATTTTGATCCTGTAATAATTTGTCAACTCATAGAAATCAGGCAGCTGCCTTACTGTAAAGACCAAATTACATTAGTAGAATATTAATTACACAAAAAACAAAACGAATTCTGTATGTGTTTGCTAAACTAAGTGAAGTCTCAGAAATGCCAAAACTGAGCTCTAATCCCGAAGAGATTGTAACTGATATATATATAAAACAGCATTTACATTGTATTTACCACTGATACTTTATCATTGATATTTTAGAACAGAGGACCTCAAGGTCCACTTTCCTGTAGAGTTTAATGCCAACCCTAATCAAACACACCTGAACAGTTAACAAGCTAACCAAGGTCTTCTGGATCACAAGAAAGTTCTAGGCCGGTACGTTTTTATCATATATTTATCAATATATATACTAATTATGCATTGTTTATTATTGTCGTTATACGTTAATATATTAAAAAATAATATAATAAAAATAATATATTTTGAGAGAAAAATAATGCCTTGTACGGATACATTGCCCCCTCTAGTGGACAATATACAACAACACAGAGAAAGAGGCCAAACGCTGCACTTCAACTCATAACACACACTGTACAGAATCCTGCTTTTGAATAAGAACCGCTATATGCGTCATTGGGGAGCATTGTGAAAATGTCACGGAAGATTTAAGAGAGATTTAAGTGAGTGTACTGGACGATGTGATTGTGACACACAAGCAGAAATGAACAGCCACACATTCATTATCCAAACATCCATAACGCACACAAAGAGGCCTATTATTCCCCTGAATTCCTCAGGAAAAACCCAGATCTGTCACAACTCAAACAAAACGGCCCCAGAAGAGCCCACAGGCTCTGAACACAAGCCACAGACATTCTGCCATCTAAAGCCAGAAAACCACACCACAAAAACGAAGAGGAAAAGAAGAAACACAGTATTGCCGTCTGATATTTAACAACAGTTCAATAAACAAAAAACTGGCCAGTTAGTCACATACATTTCTTATCTGCTGATTATATTTTAGTTGTTCCAAACGTAGGAGCGACAGAAACGTCTCTTACAACTGCTTACAATCAGTGGTGGAAATGGCCAAAATTCACTGGGGGGATTCTAGGTTGGAAAAAATTTAAAACATTTTATTGTTATAATGTTAATTTTAGATGACCTTTCGCATGTATTTAATTATAAAACCCTTTATAATCTATAATAACATTAAACTTATTTCAGTGTGAATTTGCACGTTATAATGTAAGCACCATTAATGACCCCTTTTGTTTAATATATATATATTTTTTTTAATGATTAGCAATTGTCTCTAATTGGCCTGTTTAATAAAAAAGTGTAAAAAAGTAAAAAAGTTTAGTGGTACAGTGTTGCATGATTTGTAGATTATATTTAATAGTTCACACTTTGCATAACTGTTTGCAATTAGTTTTTAAAAGGAAACTTGTGCTCCTATTTAAAAAATTAGGAACACCTACTGATCAATGACAGAAATTAACCTTCCCATTATAAAGCAATATTTGACACCTTTAAGGTTTTTTTTTTATTTTTTATTTGTATTTTTTACCTTTGTAATGTCTCTAGCTTTATTAAATGTATGTCATCTTCTGTGCCAAAAATTGTAGATTTATAATCTTATATCGAAAGTTTTAATTAAACAATAATATAATTAAAATAATAAGATACAATAAGGAAGAATAAGTTACTAATCAAAAGAAATCATCAACAATTCATCTTTTCACGGCACAGAAGAGCCGAAATGTGGCATTAAAGAATATTTACTGACTTTTTGACAAGACAAGAGGTGGCATTAATGCATTTCATAATAACAATGTTACGATAATAAAGTTTTGAATATAGAAATATTAAACGATTTAAATTTATTTATTATATAAAAATATTATAGAAATATTATATTATATAAATTTATATTTAAAAAATGAAACTGAAACCGCCAGTAGGTGGCAGCAAGTCACCGTCTTTGTCACTGAATCATTCATTCAATCGATTCGTTTAGGAACGAAGCAAATGACTCCCTATATGAATGGGTCATTGACTCAACAACTCACTAGATTTGTTAGAAAACGCAGATTCATTCATAAAGGAAACACAGCTGTGCTTGCTTAGAGACGCGCAGCGTATCAGACTCTGTTTGGAACTATTTTCACTGACGAAATAGACAACAGTGTTCCAAAAATGTAAGTCACTTAATAATAACTTTTGTGTAAAATCAAAAATGTATAAAACTGTGTATAAATTCAATTACACATTTGCAAACTCCCTTTATAATCATTAAAAGCTGTCACTCGTCTTAGTTCATCACTACGGTGCCCGGGTGGGGCCATCTTCAGTTTTGTCGTGGCCACGAGATCGTTTTGTCGAGGTAACGACATCCTTATATTGTGGCCTCGAGATGTTATGCTTAGGGAACGACATCCATTTCTTATGGCCACGACTTCTTATGTTGGGAGAATGACATATTTTCTCATGGCCACGAGTTTAATGTGCAAACAAAACAATCTCATGGCCACGACATAATATGACGTTCCCACGAATTAATATCTTGTACTGGCCATGACAAAACTAACTGAACCTCCCGGGCACCGTACATCGCAATCTCAAACTGTCCATTTTAATTAATGCAGCTCTCTACACGGCATAATGAATATTTACATCGTCGCTACACTTCGTTTGTTATAATGAATGACAAAACCTGCTGTCTGCTTAGTGCTTTCACGATCTGTTCTGTGAGGAGCAGCACTCGCACCGATAGAGAAGCATTTCTATTGACCTCAATCACAAAAGACGGCATTATGCAGCTAACCATAGACACAAATACACTATATTGCCAAAAGTATTGGGTCACCCCCTTCTAATGAACAGGTTTGACTCCTTTAGTAATTTCCATGAGTACAAATCTTAATGTTTAAGCATATAATGATATTCTAGGGAATTGTGTGCTTCTAATTTTATAGCAACAGTTTGGACAGAACCCTTTTCTAGTCTAACATGACAGTGCCTCTGTGTATAAGGCAAGGTTCAAAAAGACATGACTGATTCAGTCAGTATGGAAGAATTTGACTGGTCTGCATAAAGCAAAGTCCTAATCCCAGCTGAACACCTCTGGTGTATCTTGAGATTGTGTGAACCACGGACCTTATTTTAGGGGATTTAACCAAACTCCCATTCAAAAAACCCATTGACTCTGGGACGATGGAACCGAAAGTGCTAAAATACTAACTCGCTTCTGGGTTTTTGCCTACAAAGTGACATCATAGTTCCACCACTCTATTAAACGCGATTTGTGATGAAATCATTATCGTGTTGCATTGTGGTCTGCGGAGTGGCCTGAAGTGTGCATATGAAGCAAACTCGCTCCCTCTGTCAAAATCGAGGGGTTGAGGGTCTGTTCATATAAACTACCCTCGTCCACTTCACAAAGTGGAACGCACTTTAAAATGGCAGCGGGGATTATTATTTGTGGGATTTTTCAGGGAGAAAAAGTGAAAGTGAAAGTGAAGTGACATACTGCCAAGTATGGTGACCCATACTCGGAATTCGTGCTCTGCATTTAACCCATCCAACATGCACACACACAGCAGTGAACACACACACACACACAGCAGTGAACACACACACCGTGAACACACACCCGGAGCAGTGGGCAGCCATTTATGCTGCGGCGCCCGGGGAGCAGTTGGGGGTTCGGTGCCTTGCTCAAGTCGTGGTATTGCGGGTGGAGAGAGCGCTGGACATTCACTCCCCCCCACCTACAATCCCTGCCGGCCCGAGACTCGAACCCGCAACCTTTGGATTACGAGTCCGACTCTCTAACCATTAGGCCACGAGTTCCAGTGCATTGAAAGGATTTTGTGATTGCGCCTCCCTGACTCCCTGATCAGTGCCCTGACTACTGACCTAGGGAGCTGATTAAGATGCACCCGAAGAGAGAATCTATACCAGGGGTTCTCAACCCTGGTCCTGGAGGGCCGCTGTCCTGCAGAGTTTTGCTCCAACCTTGATCAAACTCTCCTGCCTGTAGCTTACTAGTAATCCTGAACAGCTTAATTAGCTGGTTCAGGTGTGTTTGATTAGAGTTGGAACTAAAATTTGCAGGACAGTGGCCCTCGAGGACCAGGGTTGAGAAAGCCTGATCTACACTATAGTAGCGTAGTGTCCTTTGCTGATGTGAAGAGTGAAAATTGTACAATGCAATACACTTATCGCACTTTACCAGTGACAGACAAATAAGAGAATCATCTTTTCGAATTGAATAAGCAGAAAAACTCTGAAGACAGAAAGCCAAGACGGCTGATACTGTATGGAGAAAATCCTGAGTGATGCCCAAATTGCTTCTTCTCTGTTTGACAGGAATTTACCACTCTCTAAAACACAATAGCACCAGTGCAATTTACATCAATAGACTAGTGATGACAGAAACAAAGCTTCTCAAAACTTTGAATCAACTGAACCAATTGCTTCATAAATGATTCACTGTTTGAAAAAATTGAAAGACCACAGGCTATCACCACCTGCTGGTCAAAATGGTTTAAAAAAAATAAAAAAATAAAAAAATAAAATTACAATTAAAACTCAGCCCAAACATATATAATACAAATATTTTCACGAAAGTTTAGTTGATGTCTAATGACATTTTGGAATCAGTACTTAACGTAGTCTACATGTACTTTAAGTACCAATACCACAGTGGCATTGCATTTAAATGCTAGCTGAACTATTGCTGATTGCACCTTAAAAAGGCTTTATTGAAATAAGCACCCCAGACTTTCGCTGCATATTCTCAAAATTAAAATAGTCCTTTTCCTTGTGTTATGATGTTTGTAAGATAAAGCCATTATTAGACATATTTGCACTGACCTGAAACATCCAAGCCTGAAAAACAGTGACAGTACCATGGGACAAAACATGCACTGAAAAAGAAATGTGATGATTTTTAAAAATTGGCTTTCACTTTATTTTGTGGTCCCTTTAACACATTCTGTTGACTATAAGTAACATTTCACCTACTACTTTTCTACTAACTCTCATTAGAGTGTTAGTAGAGCATTAGTAGACTGGTAGGGTTAGAATAAGTTAACATGTTCTTATAAAGTTACTTAGAGTCAGTAGAGTATCTGTTGGGAGACCATCACAATAAAGAGTTAGCAGATATGAAGCAGACAGTCTACTAATACTCTAATGAGAGTTTGTCGATATGTAGTTGCAACATTACTTAGTGTGAACAGAAGGGACCATCAAAATACAGTGTCACCAAAAATTGTAATAATGTAGTGTTTTATGGTTTGGCTTTTTAAGGTTAGTAAATGTAAAAAAAAAAAAAAAACTCTAGGTACTTTGCAAGGCACCATTTCCTGAGAAATACTTGCCCTTTTAATTTTTATCATAACACAAATGAGCTCAAGGTGACATTAGCTTGTGGATATGATTACACTGTCAGACATGAGGGCTGAGATGAATGTGTGCTTCTGAAATCAAAGCCTGCATGTCCTCTCTCCATCTCATTCATCTGTTGACAGACCAAACCTTTGATGTAAGTTTTGTTTTTCTCATTTTTGTTGAGGGTTGTTTGGAAAGCGTTATGAATGAGGGTTTGACAAACACTCAGGCAGTGTGTACACTAAATACAACAGATCTGCATGACAACATCAAATGATGAAATCTCTTTTAGAGAGGATTAGGCTTTAAAAGATACCAAAGTTAAAAGTCTTAGATCTCAATACAAACCTTTGTCAAAGTTTAAATGATCTCCACATTAATGTCATACAGTAAAATTATAGATCTATAACAGATCTATAATTTTATCTGACACAACATATAAGATAAGAAACTAAATTGCAAAATGTTTGAAAACACATTTAAAGCTGTAGTTCACCCAAAAATGAAAATTTGGTTCTAATTTACCCTTGTGTCATTCTAAACCTTTCTGTGGCATGCAAAATTAGAACTTTTGTAGAATCTTTAGCGTTTGTCCATTCAATAACTACACCTCTGAAACTCAAAAAAGAACTAAGAAAACACCTTTAAAAGATCATAATATTGACAAGTATGTTTCTGCACTATATTCTAGGTCAGGGATGGGCAACTTCGGTCCTGGAGGGCCGGTGTCCTGCAGAGTTTAGCTCCAACCCTAATCAAACACACCTGAAGAAGCTAATCAATGTCTTCAAGATCACTAGATTGATAGAGGCAGGTGTGTTTGATTGGGGTTGAAGCTAAACTCTGCAGGACACCGGCCCTCCAGGACCGAAGTTGCCCATCCCTGTTCTAGGTGTTCTAAAGTCATATGATATATATATGCATGTGGTTTGTAATTAATGGACTGTAACTCTACAGTTTCTTTCTCCACATATTTCAATGCAAGAACCAAGAGAATTTTGGCATCAGTGATGTCAATGTTGGTGCAACGCATCGACACAATTTTTATATCGGAATGTGAATGAGATTTGTATGAAGGCCTGTTCCTGCTATGGAATAAAAAAATTTAATAAGAAAGGTAACCGCAAATTTTTATTTAGCAATTTTGACTTTGAATTATGAGAATTACGGGATATAAACTGAGAATTCTACCTGTTTTTTTCTTCTTGCAATTGCAAGTTTATAGCTCACAATTCTAGATTCCATAGACTTGACACCTGCACTGGCTGTGTGGATGATTTTCGGTAAACTGTGATTTAAGGAATTTGGGCCCGTTACTCAAACAAAAATATTGCATGACTTTAGAACACTTGGAATAATTCTATTTCTATTTTGCATTCTCTAGCTTGCTTCCTAATCTTCCTAATAGTAGTCTAATAAATTGTACAGTTTATTGTGAATGTTGTTGCCTTTTTTGGTGAACTGCTTTTGTAAGTCGCTGTAGATAAAAACATCTGCTGAATGCATAAACATATATGCAATACAGTACCCATGGTAACTTTTGTTACTTTTTTAAGATTCTTCTAAATTTATCCTATTGTGTTTCATATAAAAATAACAGCATACAGGTTTTAAACAACATGAGGGTGAGTAAATAATGACAGGACTTTCAAGTCCTCTGAGCTTTGAAAGAGCAACAGAGCAAGAGTGACCAAATGCTTCTCTGGATACATGCATGAAGAGCTACGAGAATCAGAAAATGATTTATCACATATAAATATGCTTATACACACAAGTAATTTGTCTTAGTGACAGAATCTTCCAGTGCACAGACAAAAATAACAATAAGATAGAGATAATGAAATAAAGATAAGTAAAAATATATAAATTACAAAATGTATAATTGTGCTGGGGAATGTGAATAAGAAAAGAGATAGCATATGTTTGTGTAAGTGTGTATGCAGCACATTTACATTCATATTCATATTCACATTTACATTCATATTCACACACACTCTGCTTCCTGCTCACCAGCGTCACTCAGAGGAGGGACTTGCCTTTTATGGTCTATTAGCACAATACATCACTTCCTCAGCAGCTGCCATAACACACACACACACACACTCACAGAGGACTGAAGTGCGTCTGCTCAGAGCCCCAGAGGAAGAGGGAAGCAGTGAGCAGCTGGAGTTTCTCTACGGCTCCTACAGCTCACCAATGGCTCAGTCGGCGGGCAGCATGGACTCAGATCTGGCCAGCAAGCGGCTCCACTCGAGGTAGGAGCTCACGGCGGGGGGGATGGGGGTCTGATCTGCTGCAGACTGAGAGAAAGAGCTGCTCTTAATGGGGGGAGGTGGAAGAAAACCACCAGCAGAAGGAGAGGGTCTGCCGGCTTGTGATTGTGTGAGGGAGGGCCTGTCTTCAGCTTGTAGACGTGGGCATGATTCTCTTGAAGACAGTGCTGTCAGATTGGCAGAGACTGCACAGATTGAGATGGCAAACGCCACTGTTTGGGCTCGTTATGGTCTGTGAAAGGCTAAAACCACATAAAACAGATTAGACACGGCAGGAGAGCGATATTCAACTCACAAAGACAGTTTCTCACTGTTTACAGAGACATTTGCATGTTCAGCAATGTTCTTTGCACCTCTGCCCTGGTCTTTGCATACGTGTCGAACAGTTAACGTTATGCCTCTCTGACAGATCTCACTGTTGCTACGTCTTGCATTCTGAAAGTCCCAATCAACAGTCTTGAACAGTTGATTTTGACTGATTTCAATAATATTCAATTACAGTGCACTGAAATTATGCATGCTTCCATCCTTCCTATGAATGTTTAGGGTAATTTTTTAATGCATGAGGCCAGAAAACAGAACATTTACCTGCTTCTGCATGGTGAATAAACTTTCTGACGCCTGAGGAAAATATTTTGGTTGACAGTGATGTTGTAATTGTTGACATCTCATTTGAGTGGTATGTTGTGGGAACACTATTACCTTTCAAGATGTGAAGACAGCACACAATGAGTATCAAAGAGAGATTTGCAGACCAAGAACGTCAGTTTCTCGTGACGTGTGTGTGTACGTCACGCCTCATAGCGACCATAGAAATATCTCTCTGCTCGGTGTGTGTGATGTCAGAGCAGTGAGTCATCGGTCTCGATTGACTCAAGTTTGCTGTCTGAGGTTCATTCATTCCAGACGTCTATAAGCATCACAAGAAAGAGTCTCAGCAACACAAATATAATCCAGATTCATAATGTGAGAGTTAGACATTTCGCACTGACCTTTAACACTTAAACCTTTTGAATGAATCACTGCTGGCACAAAGCTTGTTTGATGCAACTACTGTAGAATCCACTCAATAGTTGATCAATTGTCAGTGTTATTTATTAATTCAGGGTTCAGCTTGGTTAGTAGCTTTTTTGTACTTTTCAAGGCTACAGTTTTATGACTGAGGTAATATTTGTTTAAATAAAGCTATCTCAAACATATTGAGCTTTATATTTATTGAGCACTAATCTGAAAATTGATGGTCCACCAATATCTATGGCAAGTATGGTTCTTGTACCCCATATTTAACAAATTTAGGTTTTTATGACCCATTAAACTGTAATAGTGATGAATGAGAGACATGCTAAAATGATATCTGATGAAAAACAACTATTGCTTTTGCATTACATATTAGATCTAGAATTACACTTAAGTTCAGTTTTCTTGTAGTTATATCCGACCTGTTCTCAGTCAGCAGGTGTCAAAAACTGAAGCACTTTTTGTGTCACTATTAAGATGCTAAAAGTTCCCCTTAGCATTGCTATATCGACCAATGTGTCTCATAATTTTAGCTAAAAATTTCATCGGTTTTTCAGTTACAGGCATGGCCGTATGCAGGGTTTTAGTAATACTGAGGTCCAAAAACTGAGCTTGTAGGGGGTTTGGCATTAGATGATAGATAGTTACTTTTTTTAATCCAGAAGGGAAATTCAAGTATCCAGTAGCAACAATTAACACAAGACAAGCAGACAAGATGATTAAACTGGTAAGACAATTGCTTATGAACTGTTAAGTATCCATAAAATACAAAAAAAGATTGGATAAAAGCAGTAGTGCTGACCAACAGGAACAGTCCAGTTTAAGTCCTGCTCACTGGGAGGAGTTAAAGAGTCGTATCGCCTGAGGGACAAATTACATCCTCAGTCTGTCTGTGGAACAGGACAAAGACAGCATCCCCTTACCAAAAAGTAGTATACTTCAAGTTTATTTTATTAAGTATACTTAAGTTAAGTTCAAGTATATTTTTAAGTATATATCAGTATACTAGTAGTATACTTGTAAATGTACTATTTCAGTACTCCTTGGGAATAAATTGGCCCACTTTCTAGTATATAAAAGTATACTTGAAGTATAACAGTATGAGTACACAACTAGTTTACATCAATCTTTTTAGCTTGTACTGCAACTATACTAAAAGTGAACTTATACTGATAGTTTACTAATTAAATATTTGTAGTAGCACTTTTAGTACACTTTGAAGTATACTCTCAGTGAAGTATACTTTTTGATTGAATAAATACAGCCTTGATGAGCAGAAGAGTATCCCTTGAAAAACATTAAAAATCTTACTGATCTCAAACTTTTATGCATGATCAATTAACTTTGCAGCAAAACAAATGATTTTAAAAGCCAGAATTCTAATGACGAGATGCATAAGGAAAACAAGTGAAGCAGTGGCTTCTTAGTTTGAAAGTTAGCTTCTTAATTGTGCCGAGCAAGGCTCTTTATCATGATTCAGCTGTTGATGCTTTCATAGTTTGAACAGGTTATATCAGAAGTAGGTCACGAGGACACACATGCTACAGTGTTTTGAGAAGTCAAATTTCCTGTTTTCAAACTGTGTTCAAGTGCATCACACTGACAGTAAGTAATAGCTCACATCTCTTCATTATGCAATAATTGTCAGAACAAATAGTCCAGTTCATAACTTGTCTGACATTAAGACTGACGTTATTGTTGTTAAGAATCATGAATTGGAAATCATATATATGTTGTATGCAGCTATAACTAAAACTTTCTTTTTAGATGTGCAGTGGTCCTATTTGGCCAGACATAATCTATGAATTTTAAAAGTTTAAAATTCTTCCAAAATTCAGCACTAAATCTGAGGCAAACTTAGTTAATTAAACTGCAGACTTGTGGCTACCTTTGGAAACTAGAAGTGTAAATCATACCACTTTTTGTTTGTTTTTTCTAGTCCATTTTGTTTCTGAGCTGCCTGACGTGGCTTTGTGGAGGTGTTTTATTTGGCCAGTAGACCAGACTTTGTATACTTGGCTTTGACCTTACTCTTTTTAACTCTTTACCAGCTGATTAGGGTGCTGCTGACTGAACTACACTCTGTATATACTGTAAACTAGTTTTTATTAATAGTATGCATGCAGACTATTATTAGTAGCAATTATAAACCTATAGACTGTCCCATCTATGAGCTTGTGACACATGATGTCATAGCTGACACATGACCTCATTACATTGTGCTCAACAAACGCTCCTTGATGATGCGTTCTTCCTCGCCCTGTCTCTCTTGTGTACTGCATGTTTTGGCAAATACAGTCCTGCTATTCAACGCATGCTGACAATTTGCACAGTAAACATACTACATTGACTTACTGTGTCAGTGAGCGTATAACCTTATTACATGCAGTGTATTAATGCCAGAGCACTCAGCTAATTACTAAATACTCAAATACTTAATCCTAGTTGTTCCATATCATATTATCTGTAATTCGGGATTAACCAGTGAATAATCCACAAAACCATTAGAAAGAGCAGCGGTGTAGACCTGTCTGATTAATCAAAGAAAAGCAACCAAAGCAAATTTATCCCACACCTTTAGAATTCAGAAATTATTTACATTTTAAAAACAGCATTCAACAGTACATAAGATCTGGTGTTCTCCACTTTTATGATGAAGGCCCTCGTTTGATGTTGTACATATTGAAAAAGTGGAGCGTTAAATATTCATGCATGATCTCAGCCTTTAACCTAATTGAGAGAGCGAGGTTGTGACATGCTGAGGAGCGACACTAGACAAATGTCTCACACACACTTATGCTGCTGAGATCAAAAGTGTGCATGTCAGGGTAATGATGGCCTTTCTGTGAGTGCATGTCACATACTCAGTGACGTGCTTCCTGAACAGCATAACTTGCTAAGCCTCTCAATGTGTGCCACATTCCCGATCTAAAGACTTGTAAAGACATGTAAAGTCAGCAGGTGATAATTGTCACAAACGAATTGTCACCTGACTTTATTTCCCACTCACGTACCTGGCTCTGATTGCACTTGCACCTGACCTGCATTAGTGGAATATTTATACAGCTCTCAGTCTTTCCCACTTTGCAAAGTCTTGTATTGCCTTTCTGAGTGCATTTCTGAGCGTTTCTTTCTGTGTCTTGTCTACCTGTGGATTATCTTGGCTTGTTTATTCTCGTTGTGATTGCTTGCCGTTTGCCCTGGACTCTTTGCTATTGGTAACTGATTTCTGAATTATTGCTGCCTGCCCTGATCTGATGCCCGTCCCTGGATTCCGTATTGTCTTGCCTTTACTGTTGTGTTTCCTGGTGATTGACCCTGTCTGTTCTACCACGTTTTCAATAAAACTGCAAATGGATCCTCAATCTGTTGAAGCCTCGTTACACTAATAAAGCAATATATTTCACACATGGCATGAGCAGGAGCACTGCACAAGGCTGCAGGACAAATAAATGTTCTGCAGTAATTTCCCTCATTTTAGAGTTAAAAGCTGCGGGAATGAGTAATGCGATATATGCACAATCCCGCACCGAAATTCAGGACCTAATTAAACATAATTCTATTATACAGAGAATTGTGAAATAGATTTCCATGACTTTTCCAAAACTTTCTGGGTTTATTTATTTTTCCAAAACTTTCTAGGCCTGGAAATTGCTGTGTTAAAATTCCATGACTTTTCTGGGTTTTTCATGACCATAAGAACCCTGAATGTGACGATCGGGTGCGGGTCGGGTGGGGTTATCTAAATCAGCCACAAATATAGGTGCGGGCGGGTGCATAATTTATTTGAAGCTGCGGATTCGGGTGACGTTTTAGTTAATCCGCGCATCACTAATACCCAGCTACTGAAAATGTTCTAAGAATGTTTTGAAAGTTATGAATTTAATTTTTGAATGTTCCCTGATCAATCAGTTTTTTTTGATTTTCTTGATTATTTGAACTTTAAAGGGAAAATTCAGTTTGATCATTTTGCAAACATTATGGGAACATTAATATAACATTTAACATTTCAGAAAAAAAGTTCCCTGAGCATTGTTTAAATAATGCTTTTGTGTTGAGGTTTTGAGAACATTATTAAAGACCAGGGCCCGTATTCACAAAACATTTTATCTTACCACTAAGAGTTCTCCTAAGTAGCAGTAAAAAGAGTTTTCTCTTAAAACCTATTCACAAAGCTGCTGAGACAAACTTTTACTAAGGAATAGAGATAAGTCTTATGCTAAGAGTAAGGGCTGGGTTAACCTCGTTGCTATGGATGATGTCAGCATGCTTACTAATTATGCACAACAGTGATTGGCTGATAGGGGAGGGGAGGGGTCTCTGTCAGAGATTGATTCCTAGAAATATTGTAGAGCGCAATATTATGTATATAAGGTTTGAAAATAAAATGTTAATTGCCACATTCAAATAAAGATTTTAAAATACAGGTTAAGTGCACTAATTAAACAAGTATATGTTCAGCTAAATGTCAGCCTCTTGCATGTATGCTTCTCCTAGCAGATATGCATATAAACAGCTTTTTAATTAATAGAGTAGAATAATCATGGCTGATAGTAAGACATGCAAACGTAAAATAAATCCAAACTGGACACAAGAACAGCTGTTACTTCTTGCCCAGCTGGTTAATGAAAAGGATATAATCAAAGGAAAATTTGGAGTTGGGATAGCCTCCAAACCCTAAAGGTGATACCTTTTTAAAAGCTCATTATCGTCAAATGTTTATAAAATGTTTATATTCTTAGGCAAATTGCCGGCAACAGCCATTTTAGGATAGTTGTGAGTTGGTCTTAGTGACTTAGGAGTCCTCTTCACTACTCCTAATGTTTCAGAGATTTAGGAGATACTTTTAGCCTTAAGAATGTTAGCCAAAGTTCTGAGAATGTTCCCTGGTAGCTGCGTATATGTTTGATTTATAACTTGCAATTTGCAAACTGCAGTCATGCCACAAATGTTCTAGAGAAATTAGATTTTATCATTCTGGTGGTTTGTATGTAGAGCTTCATGTTTGTCATGTGAAACACAAAGGGCTTCTTGGGTGTTCAAACAGAATAAAGTATGAGGTCAAAATCATTCATAGACATACAGTATGTAACCAACATTAGATCAAATTAGGCAGATTAGATGCATTCAGTGTGTTTCTTTCCATAGAAATTGTGTTACTTATGGTGCAATGACTGCATTTGTAGAGGTTTTGTCATGGCCATCTCTTGCATTTGAGCTCTTTGGGTCAGCAGGAATAGGATTATCTGGCCTGTGCCCTAGGTGTCCTTCAGGAGAATTAGGGCAGCTTCCAGCTCTCAGGAGCAGTCGTCCTGCTGGTCAGTGCTCATGTGGGATCATTTTCTTTGATCTCAATGGATAGCTGGAGTTCATTAGGAAGTGTTAACTAGCAGTTGTTTATGAAGTTTCAGAGAAGTTTGTTGGTGCTTTTGAAGAGTCCAGTGTGCATGCTCCTCAATGGATTCAACTGAGAAAGTCTGAGAACTATTCGATTGGCTATTAACCTGGACTTACATTTGAAAGATGATACTCTGCTCACAGAAAAATGCTGCAACTCATGGAATGTGATTGTGAACCATCATCTTGAGAACTTCATGTGTTGTAGCTTTCCTTGCTGATTTGTTGCATTGTTTTGGGACTGTGAGTTTTGTATATTGTGGATGATGTCGACTGAGGCGTTTCCTCTGAGTGGGGCTCAGATAGCCATGTGTCGTCTGGTTCATCGCGGGCCCAGACCACAGGCCACACTGAAACCTCTGAACCAGGAGCTCGGGCTCTATGTTGAGAAGACACGCACTAAACCTAAATGCAGGTACACATGGATGTTTTATGGAAGCTTCTTTCTATAATCTACTTCAGGAGGAATAAAGAGCTGATCAATCTGAACAAACTGGCAATACATACTATATATACTGTAGATGTATATTGTAGTGTCTGTATAATGATGCTTGAAGCAGCATTCTCTCTTTCTCTCTCTCTCTCTGCATATATATATATATATATAAAATGGCAAAATATATTCATTATTTCTTGTATTACGTAAAATAAATACAATAGTACATACTAAATATACATACATATTAATTTATATTGATCAGATTTATAGAGAGCAAGCATCATGCATTAATATATATGAAATATATTAATTATACTATATTTTAATAAATAATTAAAGTATTTACCCTCGGTTTCACAGACAAGGCTTAAGCCTAGTCCTAGACTAAAATGTAAGTCTGAGCCATTTCAACTGAAATAAACTTGCTCTGACTGATCTTAAAATATATCAGTGCATTTGGTTTGTCTCAAGATGCACACCAGTAATGTTTTTTTTCTAAGCATGTTTAGAAAAATTACTTAAATGTCCTGATTGAACTATGTCCTAATCCTGTGTCTGTGAAACCGGGCCATTGTATATTATATTATAAATTTCAAATTGAACTGAGCTGAATAATGACTAATGACTCTCACTTTGCATATTAAACTGAACTGAATCAACACTGAACTGACTTTATCTGAATAATAACAATGTTGTCTTCTGTAGAGCTGCTTTACAGCTGAAATTGAATTTGTTTCAAAATGTATTAATTTTACATTTACATTTTATCCAAAGCGACTTACAAACGAGGACAATGGAAGCAATCAAAATCTACAAAAGAGCAATGATGCTATAACAAGTCTCAGTTAGCTTAACACAGTACACGTAGTAAGTTTTTTAAAAAATTATATAATAAATAAAAAGAAAACAGATATAATAGAAAAAGAATAGAGCAAGCTAGTGTTAGAGGCCGTTTATGCTTTTGTTAATTGTATAATAAATAAAAAGAAAACAAATAGAATACAAAAAGATTAGAAAAGCTAGTGTTAATATATATATATATATATATATATATAGCATAACATAACATAAATATCAGTGCTAATAACATTAGCACTGATATTTTCCTGTTTATTACAGTGAAGCTGCATTGAAACATGCTCTATATCAGTGAATCAACAATAATGCTCACATTTAGAGTAACTGACCCAAACTATTACACAATGACGTGCTTGACTTGTCGAATTATGTGTTGTAGAGAATTGTGTTGCTACTTTACTAAGTCATCAGACGCACCATTTTCACTTAAAGGAGGAATGTGAGCTATATTTAGAAAGCAGAAGATCACTGAGACGCAGGGTTCAGGTCTCTTTTCATACCAGACAGAAAAAACCCACTTATAAACCACCCAAACCAACCCTAGCAACCACATCGTGACACACTGTCATAGTGATGAACTTTTGCAAAGTCAAGCACCACCTATATGGTTTCAGAAAATATGAAAATCGAGTGGTGTTTCTTCCTTTAAAGTGTTATTTTTATTGCAGATCCAGAGAGGAAAGAAACAAAGCAGAGGTGGACGTGAGCCCATCTACTGCTCCAGCCAAAATACTTTTCAAACCGCAGCACTGAATAAATCTCGTTCTTGCTCTACAGCAGCCAAGCCAAAATCATGACTGTTTCAGACATTAATGGAAAAGAAGCAAAACCAGTGAGCTGCTTGTCAAAGCACGGCTAGATATAATTGCTTTCAGACAGTGAAGCTGTGAGGCTCCTAGAGCGAGATGGAAACATGTTTTGTCTTCAGCTATAATGAGAATCAAGACTGATTGAAACAAAGCCGAATACCAAGATTGGCATCGGGTCAAAAAAAAAGATTTCTCCACTAGATGGCGGGCCAGAACATATCCAAAGGATAATTTAAGATATTAATTGATGAAAAATGCAACCAGAATTGCCTGTGACAGACCAGCTGTTACTCTGTGTAAAATCCTGCGACAGTCATTAACAAAAAGCCATATTTGTGTGGCGATGTCCGATCAGAGTATGTTAGCAGAGTGGAGCGTCAACAATTTCCCCTCCGTGCTCCGGACATTTAATAATCACTCTGCTCCTGCTCCTGCTCCTGCTCTGCTCCGCGTTCACTGATGTCAGAAGCAACGCTCCACGTCTAAAGTATTTCAGTAGCTATGTTTGAAATATCACAGTTCTATGGAAGCCCGTTTCCGCCACTGAATAAAAAATAAAAAAAGATTATTGCAACTTTTTATCTCACAATTCTGACTTTTTTCCCCACAAAATTGTGAGATATAAACTCGCAATTCTGACTTTTTTTCTCGCATTTCTGATTTTTTTTCCTCACAATTGTGAGATATAAACTCGCAATTGCGAGTTATAAAGTCAGAATTGCAAGTTAAAGTCCAGTTTTGAGGAGGAAAAAAAGACTGCTATGTTCTCAGGATTATGACTTTTTCACTCGCAATTGTCAGCTGTCAGCTGAAAATATTCAGAAGGAACAAATAAATTCTTTGAGAAATATAACTTCCCGCTCATGTCCAGTGCAGTCATCATAGCCTTCACATTCTTTCTGATTTGAGTGATCCTTTTCTTCTATAGCTAGCTAAATATGTTTAACATGTGAATTCTTGCTAAATATGCAGTTATATTATGGGTCGTTGGCATGAATTGTCCTCGTGATGGAGCGGTGATGGAGCGCTCTTGGAGCGAGTGAAAACCATGACGCTCCGATTTTAAAAAAATCCGCTCCTCGCTCCTCACACCGATCCACTCGCGCTCCGCTCACATAGCCTACTTTGATTGTGAGTAACTGTTGCTGTCATGACAGATCTATTTCAGAACCAGCCACTATCAAAATAATCTGGCTACGGGTGCGGGTCAGATATTATTGCTGGCGGGCCACTTTTGGCCCGCGGGCCGCCTGTTGCCGACCACTATGTTTCCACCCAGTTTTGTGGATCCACCTCGGGCCTTCCAGTCAACAGCTCCATCTAGGTGTGTGGATCCCCTGTCTCCACCTCCAACCTCTGAGCCCTGGACTCTACCTTGGCCCTCCAACCCTCCGGCTCTGCCTTGGTCAGTCGTCGACCAGCCTCCGCCATGAGATTCCACTCTTCCGGCATCACCTCATCCCTCCATCCCTCTGGCTCCGTCTGACTCTTCCTTCCCTTTGGCTTCACCTTTGGCCTCAGTCGCTTCAGCTCCATCATGGTCTTCTGGCTCTAATCTCTGCCTCGGCCCTCCAGGCTTCCAGTTTCACCCTGGCTCTCCGTCTGCTCGGCTCCACCTTTGTCAGCTCCATCGCAGCAGCTTGTCTCCATGGTTCCTCCTCCAAGGCCTCCACCATGGCTCCTCCTTCCTGTGACTCCACCATGGGGGTTCATCCTGGCTGGATGGCCCACCATCTGGCTCCTCCTGCTCCTGGCTTCCCACTGGCTCCTTCCACCCTCCACTCCCCCATGGACTGAATTGTTTACTGTGGACTATTTTTTAGTATTCTTTAGTTCCTCGGGGGGAACAGTTGTCCCTGTTCCCATTTGCCTGTGTGAGTTCCTAGTTAGTTTCTTCGGTTACTCATTAGTTAATTATTCCATTTAGCTGTTTCTGTTTAGCTCCCTCACTTAGTCAGTGTATACTCCCAGGGAGCTGTTTCATAAAACAGGTTTCCCAAATAAGCCAGGCTTATTTCAGTTAGTCTGACTTATTGTTTCTTGATTTGATTTCCAAAAGCAAATTTACCATAGCTCAAACTCACTGTCACTGTGGCAACTTATGCAGGGAAACTAACCTGGGCTGCGTTTCCCAAAAGCATCGTAAGCCTAAGTTGATCGTAGCTCCATTGGTGGCAATGGGTCTACGATGTACTTGGGTTTATGATGCTTTTGGGAAATGCAGCCCTAGTCCGGGGCAGGCTAACTGTCAGAGTCAGAGTCAGAGTTCCTCTAACAATGACAAATAGGAATGCAATGATATTACGACTGATTCCCTCACATATAATAATTTGACTTTATTGTTAGTCCAAAAATAAACTTAATAAATAAATTAAATAAAAATATAGGCTACAACCGACTGTATTTAATGTACTGTGCCCACGATTTAATGACATGGTTTTTAAGACATATGAAAACATTTTAGCATGGTTGCTACTTGCACATTCAGTTGATCACCCGTTTCTAGCCATGCAGCCTTTCTCTCAGGTTTAATGACAGCTGTACCTTTTATGGTTATTAGTAGAACATTAAAACATTACAATCTAAAATTGCTCTTTAAAGCATTAAAAACACTAAATTAAAAGTTCAAATCACTGAATTAAAAATAAAAATAAATAATAGAAAACAGACTACATTTTAACTGATAAGAGGAATTCACATTAACTCATTTGAGCTAGGGCTGTATTAGCTTACATTTGATTTACAGTTACTGCTATCATAAAAATACACGTATATAAAGGATTAAAATTGTACATATGTCACATTTAATGTCCAACAACAAATATTTAAGCAAACGTATATTTTACTCAAAATTAATTTTGTCATTAATCACTTACCCCCGTGTCGTTCCAAACCCGTAAAAACTTTGTTCGTCTTCGGCACACAATTTAAGATATTTTGGATGAAAACCGTTAGGCTTGTGACTGTCCCATTGACTGCCAAGTAAACAACACTGTGAAGGCCCCGAAAAGTATGAAAGGCATAGTCAAAATAGTCCATCTGCCATCAGTGGTTCAATCTGAATTTTTATTTTCTTTGCATATAAAAAGCAAACCTACGCCCTTGGGAGTAAGTGATTAATGACAAAATTTGAAGGGAGCATCTATACATATATTTATTTACTATTATTTTATATATATGCATATATTCATATATACGGATATGAATGCATGCATATATATATAAAATAATGGTAAATAAATATATGTATAGATGCTCCCTTTTGAGAATTCGAAGTATTAGTAGACTGTCTGATTAATAACTGATAACTCTTTATTGTGATGGTGTCCCAATAGATATTCTACTGACTATAAGTGACTTTGCAAGTACATGACAACTTATTCTAACCCTAACCCTACCAGTCTACCAGCACCTACATGTCAACAAACTCTCATTAGAGTTAGTAAATATGTAGGTGCAACGTTACTTACAGAATGTGTTAAAGGGATCATCAAAATAAAGTGAAACCATTACTTTGGATAAAAGCATCAAATGCATGAACATAATTAGTGTACGTGGTGACAACACAGAATGCATCAGTTCATGTAAACATTTTAGATTCATTGAACCAAACAATGACAACAACTTTTGGCTGATAATGACATTATTTGTATGTAGTCCTGGACTCACAATGACATAAAATGCCGCAATGCGAAAAAGAAAATCTCACAGAATATGATGTCATATGTTATTTTTGCTGCATGTATGACCTAATTGAAACATAATGGAAACCAGCTGGCATTATTATAATACACAAACCTCATCTTCTGACCATCTGAAAATCTATGTAGCTGTTAGCTTCAACATGATACTTGTTCATTGTTCAAAATGCCAAGATAACACACAGTTCTTATGTAAATCATGCATATTCATTTGCTTTCTGAGGATTTTTAAGTTCTTAATAAGTCCAGCCATGTTAGTGTGCAATTTTGTGTTTAGCCTTTCACCAAACGTGACAGCATTATGGCATTTTTCCTGACAAAGCCCATTGTTTTTATTCATTATAGGATCTGAATGCCTTGTGTTTGCAGGATGGAGGCATCTTGTCTGGAGTTGGCGCTGGAGGGGGAAAGACTGTGTAAAGCAGGAGATTTTAAAGGTGGCACAGCGTTCTTTGAAGCTGCTGTTCAGGTGGGAACAGAAGATCTCAAGACCCTCAGTGCCATTTACAGCCAGCTGGGCAATGCTTACTTCTACCTGAAGGAGTACGGCAAAGCCCTGGAGTACCATCGGCACGACCTCACACTCGCTCGGTGAGAACAGTGAATATGACTGCCATTTATAGTCATCAATAGTTTCAGTTTCATGCAAGTTTGTATTCAATGAAAATATACAGAGTTGCATTGTAATTCAGGACAATCGGGGAACGGATTGGGGAAGGGAAAGCCAGCGGAAATCTGGGAAACACTCTGAAGGTTTTGGGCCGCTATGATGAAGCAGCTGTGTGCTGTCAGAGACACCTGGACATTTCTCAAGAACAAGGAGATAAGGTGAGATAACCTCTGTCAAGATGTCCTTATTAGATATTACTAGATGAAGAAATACATTTTTGTTTCTTACTGAATGGAGACTGAATGTGTTACTGGAGCACACATTGATGGATTTGATAACCAAACAAACCACAAATAAGATTTGCATTTGTATTCTCAGGGAATGCATGAGCTGATAAAAATACATTGAATGCAATCTATGTCCCTTTGGGTAAAATAATCTGATAATTGCACAAGTATAAAGTAAACCTTGGATTCTGGGATTGCCTTGACTATGAGGAATACATGTTATGGTGTGTAACGTAGGCTAGTTTGGAGCAACTCTTGTGAAACCTACTTAGTGACTATTTATTACAGAAATAATATGCTTTAGAATATATGCAAGTGAAAACTGAATATAATTTTTTGGGGATAATGAAAATACATGTTAATTGCAATTCAATAAAAAATATTGTATGTATATTGTAGTTTAAATTGATATTAAATGCACTTAGCTGAACTTTAGAGGGTTTTGATCCACTTAAGCAGTATTTAAGTACGTCTTTATGTAATTTCATAATTACTTCTATTGTCTATGAAATATGGTTACAGTTCTGCTGAATGTACTGACAAACATTTATGATAAACTAAAATATTATTTAATGTAATTTCTATTCAAATCTGTATATCATGTATTGTATCATATGTAATTACACATTTATAATAATGAAGTTGCAATTTAGTAGTAATTTAGTGTAAAATATAGTAACTTATAAATTATAGTAACTAATAGTAATGCAATATCAAAAAACACTACAGTTAAAATTATAATCAAGTGCTTTACATGTGCTTCTTTAAAATTATTATCAGGTGTTTTAATAGCTTTTTTAAAAGACTCTTACTTATTTTTTTAGGATTTAATATGCACTTTGACAAAGCTTTTAATTTGACGATTACAAAGTGTACTTTTGAAATGTGTACTTAAGTGTGTTTATAGAAACAGTCATGAAAGTGTCTGTCTTTAAATACACTTAAGCGGCCTTTTATTTCATTAATATTATAATATCTGAAAATATATATTTTTTAAATAAACTACAAGTGGACATTCAGTACAATTAATGTCATAATGTAGCATTTGCAAGCTATTGCACCTCTTAAATGTGATGTATCTCATAATTTTGATCTCATGTTGACTATAAAGTGCTGCCTAGTTATGCGGCACACTTGGTTTCAGAGCAGAGCTAGTGTGATTTTT
The DNA here is from genome assembly GCF_936440315.1 of Barbus barbus. NCBI lineage: Eukaryota > Metazoa > Chordata > Actinopteri > Cypriniformes > Cyprinidae > Barbus > Barbus barbus. Next base: position 6,083,757 of record NC_136733.1, read on the forward strand.
CTCGAAGGTTTCTGCACTGTTGAGTCTGTTGAATTGAAGAAATGAAAAATTATAAGCAGTGTACAATCGGCTGCTGTGTGCAGGTCGGAGAGGCCAGGGCTCTGTATAACATGGGGAATGTGTTTCACGCCAAAGGGAAGCAGCAGCTCTGGGGCGTCTCACAGGATCCCGGAGAGCTTCCCCCTGATGTCAGAGACACGCTGCAGCGAGCCACGGCCTTCTACGAGTGAGTCCAGCACACACACACACACACACACACACACACACACACACACACAGGAGCAATAGAGAGTTTACTGAACCATCTGAGCATCATTAGGCAGAACCCACCGAGACCTGTTTGCCCGACTGCAGCGCAGCTCATTATTAACAGCGACATTTAGCAGATCCAGACGGTTAAACTGCACATAAATGAGACGCAGAGAGACCAGAGGTGTCAGACGGAGGACACACAGCCTCAAACAGTCATTAGTAGCTCCTTCTGTGTGTCTGTTTACTAGGAAAACATTGCACAGTTTTAACATTAATGCAATGCATGTTTGTCAGTCATACATCATTGAAACAGGTCAGATTTATGCACTCTAAAAAAAAAAAAAATCACGGCATAGTTTATTATTAAATATTTGCATTTATTTGATGTTAAATATTTTTTTTACAATCAGCAAACAACTGAAAACAATTACATTTATTCAGTTAAAAAGTAGGGCTTACTGTAGAACAAGCACTATTCAGTTAGAATAGGAGGATTTGTTGATGGAGATAATATAAACCTGGTTATTGTGCATTTAAAACACATTCAGTTTATTAGTACATAAAGTAGTTTCATTTATGTATGACTGAGAAATATATATCACATTAAGCTATTCATTTATGTTAATGCATATATATATATATATATATATATATATATACATTTTATATATGCAATCTTAAATTTAGCCCATACTTTAATGTCATTTCAATGTCATGTACTTAAAAATATTTTCAATTACACATTCATATTGGAGTTAGTACTTTTTAAAAAATATATTAACTGAATTGTTACTGAAATGTAACTGAATAACACACTACATTTAAAATTATAATTAATTACTTTACATGCACTTTACAGGCCCGTAGCCAGCTAAATGGAAGGGGGGGGGGGTTCTTTTTTTTTCAAAAGTGGACCTTTTTCAGTTCCCACCCATTTTGGTATTTAGTTTTTAGGTTCAAATGCTTCATTTTGGTGACATCTCATGCACCAATTTGTGCTGGATTAGCATGTCTGCTGGTATTTTAATGAGCACAATTTCTGATGAAAAATATTTGATGTTGTCAAACTGCTTACCAAGATCATGTACCACCTTCTTCAGTAATATACACAAATACTTATTAAAGCAATTACTTAATTACTTAATTAAGAGCTGCGAGTGACATTATTAATGCAATAAATGCACCGATCCGTTATATTGACACACATCTAATATTGCTTGTTAAAATCAGGGGCGTTTCTAGGATTTGAAAACATCTGTGGCTGCGGCCAAAACATAAGGGGCTAATGGACGTGGTTGGGGGCTCATATCGTGCTCATGAAAAAAGCATGATATGATACCCCCTGTTTCCCTCTTGGGGGGTCCGGGTGCATGCCACCCCAGGATAATTTTTTTTATACATTTTAAATTTAAATGCAGTAATCTGGTGCACTTTGAGAGTTAAAACATAATAGCTCCAGCCCATTTTCAGTGTGCAAATTGAACAAACAAAAAGGGTCTAGAAAAAGCATCTAGAACCGCTCCTTGTCAGAGTGTACCGTGTTCTTCTTTGACCCATGCTACACCCCTCCAGTGAGTTTTCTGGACCCCCATTCTGGGCTCCTTTCAACATCTGGGCCCTATGCAGTCTTTCCTCCTTTTCAAAACACAAATATCAACAAATATAAAGGAAGGAATTTTATTTAACTATTTAGGCATACATGGTATCTGCAGAATTTTTAAATTCAAATTTAAGGCTTTTTGTTACCTTTTTTTAAGATCTGCAGAAATTAAATTTCTATGGTATGAGCGGGATAGAGCAATGTCTAGTAACATATTAAACCAATATCATGATTTACAGCTGAGATACAGGTTTTCACAAAACAAAAAAATTATAAAATTATAAACCATATTTTAAATTTTTTTTTTATTTACAGCTCTGCGTGCTTGCTGCGTAAAATCATGGGTGGATTTTGGTATTGATCTGAACAAAAAACAACTAACAGGCTTATTGCAAATGCACATTCATTCTCTGTCAATAGGTCTCTGGCGTCTTTTGTACGGCAAAAATACAGCGGTTTCCCCGGTGATGGCTGCACTTTATCAAGTTATCAGGCATTAAATGAAAATGGCATCAAAACTTTTCTGAAGTCAGTCAGTTCCCTTGAAAGTAGGGCTGGACAATATGGCCAAAAAAAAATTTCACAATAAAATGTTTCATATCAGTCGATATCAATAATTATCATGATACATTTCAAACCTTTATTTCTTTCAAGTTTAAAGGCAGATTTTTGCTCCTAAGTGAAAGTTGTGGAAGCCAGATTTTAATAATTGTGGTTTTAAACGACTATGCTGAGAACATAACATAAACACTTCACGTCTTTGAATTCTTGACACTTTTCCAGTTATTTTTCATTAACAAAATAAATATCTTAATTGAAAAATGAATTTCCTAGTTTCTGCATGCTCTAATGCAGGGGTCACCACACTTGGTCCTGGAGCGCCGGTGTCTTGCAGAGTTTAAATACACCTGAACTAGCTAATCAAGGTCTTGCTAGGTATACTAGAAATTTGCTGACAGGTGTGTTGAGGCAAGTTGGAACTAAACTCTACAGGACACTGGTGCTCCAGGACCGAGTCTGGTGACCCCTGTTCTAATGAGTGACAGGCTATTGTTTCAAATCATGAAACAGGTTTGTATTGCGTGACTTTGATTACATGTATCTTCAGCACAGTTTGCAGTGCTGGCTGCAATATTAGTAATATTACTTTTTTGTCTCTTAAAAGTGCACATTTGACAGTAGCTTGAGAATGCAGGATTACATCTGTTAGGATGCAGAAGGAAAGCCAACACATTTTTATATGGTTGAATTATTCTGACTGTTTGAGTTAAAATGAACATTACAATTAACCCTTGGTCTTCCATATATACATAATGATAACCAGTAAAAACACAGGCCTATAGCACCTCAATACCCTGGTATAAAAAAATGAACTTGGCCTACATGGTTCTAGGTATTTGTAGAACAGTGGTCTAATACATTTAGTATAAATGCACAAACTAGCTTAATCACAAAATACTGAAATTATATTCCATTACTCCTTAATACACGTCTACATTAAAAATATACCAATACAATTTGATATATCCCTCATTTATGCCACAATAGCGTGGTGCAGTTAGTGTTACAGTAAAATAAATCCATGGTAAATGATTCTTACTGTCTCGTTGCACAGTGTTTCTCCTGTTTGTCAGTGCCGTTTCCCCCCACCTACAATCCCTGCCGGACCTGAGACTCAAACCCACGACCTATGGGTTACAAGCCCGACGCTCTATCCATTAGGCCACGATTGCCCCTTTAGTATACACTGTTTAAAAAAAAAAAAAAAAAAAAGGTTGAGCCAACTTAAAATTTTAAGGCAACCAGCTCCAGCAGATTTTTGAGTTCTCTCAACTTATTTTTGTAGGAGATTCTCAACTTTTTGTTGTATAAACTTAAAACAACAAGTTGAGAAAACTCAAAAATCTGCTGAAGCTGGTTGCCTTAAAATTTTAAGTTGGCTCAACTTTTTTTTTTTTTTTTTACAGTCAACATGTCAAAATAAGTGTACTACTTAAAAAAAAAAATATTAAAACATTAAATAAAACATTTTAACATTATTACAAAGTGCACTTTTTAAAAAAGTGTACTTAAGTGTGTTTAGAAACATTCATGAAAGTGTCTCTCTTGAAGTCACTGAAGTGGCCTTTTATTTAAGTTAATATATTATCTGCAAGGACAGTTTTAAAAAAATAATCAGTAGCCCCCTCACTGCAGAACAAAGATCCAGGGGGCGGGGTTGGATCCACATCTTGGGGGTGGAGATGGTAGTTTTAGGGGTGGGGATGGGTGAGTTTAGGGATCAGGGGGTGGAGATGGGTAGGTTTAGGTATACAGGTGGGAGGAATTGGATCTAGATCAAACCACACCCCCTGGATCTTGTGTTCTGCAGTGAGGACCATCTCAATATAATAGACATTAAGTACACTACAAGTGCATATTCAGTACATTTAATCACTTTTTTTTTCCCAGGAGGGTGTTATAGTTAAAAATCAGTTTTTCTATGGGGAAATGAATGTGTTTTTACTTGAATAAAGTGAAATGCAGAGAGTTTTCTGTTTCAGGATGAATCTCTCCCTGGTGAAGGAGTTGGGAGACCGAGCCTCACAGGGAAGAGCCTTCGGTAACCTTGGCAACACTCATTACCTGCTGGGTAATTTTGTTGAGGCCATCAAGTTCCACAGAGAGGTACAAGCCAAACGCCACTAACCATCAGCTCATTCACTCATCTAACTGTGTACTGATGTGAAGCCTCTGCTGTGGCTGAGACAGAGTTTCAGAGTAACACACATCCCCTCCTTGTTTTTCCAGCGTCTCTCCATTGCAAAGGAATTTGGCGACAAGGCCGCGGAGCGCAGAGCATACAGTAACCTAGGCAATGCTCTCATTTTCCTAGGCCAGTTCAATGCAGCCACTGAGTATTACAGGTAACAACGACTACAGCGCCATCTAGAGGATGTGTCACGCATGACCAGCTGTTTATTAAAGAAACAGAAATTATTTTCTACAAACAGGAGGACATTAAAGAGCATCGTCAGAAAATTTCACTTGTGACAAACAAGAAGAAAAACTCACACATAAAGGCAGACTCAAGCAAAATAAATTAATGAAAAAATAAAAATAAAATAAAAGAGTAAACGGATGTGTCACAGTTGTAGTTTACATACATCTATGGATTATTTACTGTGCGCTTCTGGTTGTGTGTTAAAACTCACAAATAAGGGAGAGACATAAAATCATTAATGCCTTGATTTAGACATTTTTTTGTCATGTATTTATATGTTAGCACACTCTGTATTTTCCCCGTCATTGTAAACAATTTTACACTTAATAACTAAATAGTACTTTTGAGAATATGTTTATCATAAGGCTTATTGAGGAGAGGTGTGGTGTTTCTTATTTAAGAAAGTATTACTTTTATTTATCAAGGATGCATTGAATTGATCAGACGTGACTGTAAGGAATTTTATAATGTTAAAAAAGATTTCTATTTCAAATAAATGCTGTTCTTTGAACTCTATTCATCTGTGAATCCTGAAAAATAAAATATACCACAGTTTCCACAAAAATATTTGGCAGCATAACATTTTCAATAGTGATAATAACCAGAGATGCTTCTTGAGCAGCAAATCAGAATATTAGAATGATTTCTGAAGGATCAGGTGACATGGAAGACTGGAGTAATGATGCTGAAAATGCAGCTTTGATCACAGCAATAAATTAAATTTTAGCAATATTTCCATGAAAATTGAGTACTTACACAGATGTTTTGCTCTGTTTCAGGAAAACTCTGCAGCTCTCTCGGCAGCTGAAGGATCAGGTGATGGAAGCTCAGGCGTGTTACAGTCTGGGAAACACATACACACTGCTGCAGGAGTATGAACGTGCCATAGAATATCACCTCAAACACCTGCTCATCGCTCAGGAGCTCAACGACAGGTGTGAGCCGTGAACACACACACATATACACACACACACGCCCTACACCTACCCTACACCTAAACTTAGCCCTCACAGGAAACGGTGCATTTCTACTTTCCCCCAAAAAACTCACTCTGTATGATTTATAAGCGTTTTGAAAAGTGGGGACATGGGGCAATGTCCTCATAAGTCACATTCACCTTGTAATACCTATGTCATACCTGTGTCATTATACAAATGTATGTCCTCATTTGTCACAAAAACGCACACACACACACACACACATTCTCACATCAGTGCGACTCTAAGCAGTAGTGTGTTCTGTGTGTCTGGTAGAGTCGGGGAGGGCCGGGCCTGCTGGAGTCTGGGTAATGCTTATGTGTCATTGGGAAAGCACCGTCAGGCTCTGCATCATGCCCGGAAACACCTGGAAATCTCCAGAGAGGTGAGGCCACACCGATTCCCCATTCAGCAGTGACAGTCCTGCTTGGCATGCGTGTAACTTTGTGGATTTTGCTCAGATCGGAGACAGGAACGGAGAGCTGACATCCAGGATGAATGTGGAGGAGCTGATGGAGGCTCTAGGGGTGAAGGATGCGGATCTCTCTCCGTCTGAATCTGAGTTTAAAGTGCAGGGTAACACAGTCTCAGACGAATCATATCTAAACAGTATGTGTATCTGCAGATGACAAGCACAAACTAACACTGACACACCACATTAAACACTTCACTAGCGCTTCAGTACATGGGACAGCAGGGCAGGGTCATTATATACATGCATGTAATAAAAAATTAATTTAACATTTAACATTTTTGTTTAGTTAAATTCAAAGTACTAAAATTTGAATCAGAAAATCTGAAATAAAAGTGAATGAAATTAGTGTAGACACTGTATTTTCAAAATTACATTTTTTTTATTTTAAATAACAAAATATCTTAAATGACAAACCCCACAGCAACACTATTAAAACATAAACTAAAATGAAAACGAAACCAAAAAATATAAAAATCAAATTCAGAATATTATTAAAACCTATAATAGTATATCAATTCGTAAATAACACTACAGTGGGGCTAGTTCTTACACTATATAGTCTTTTCACAATGGAAATCTGCTTTTTGATTGATTTTCAAAATAATTATTTTAAAGAATTAAGAAAGCTCTCAGTGGAGTAACATACCATATACACAAATGTATGAGACAGCTTTCCTAACCATGATGTGACAGCTTATTTCAGTGCTGAAGTAATGCTGTAGTGTATGCTGTCCAAAAGTACATGTCTGCAGTCTGTAAATTGATATTACATGAATAATCATCAGTATTTGCTTCTTTTCTCCAACAGGAGCCAGACCCAAGTTCATCAAGAAAGCCAGCATGGATAGTGTGGACCTGTGGAAATACAGCTCTGAAAAGGTCACATGCTCAACATCTGAGTGACCTGGGTTTTACCATGCAGGACATGAACCTGAGTCAAAATCTTTTTTAGTTTAAATGCCTGTTAAACAAACCCTAACCCTAAAGTCAGCATCAAATGATGGACTCTCATCCAGGAGCATGTCCTGCTTGGCAGAATCATGGTCGTGCAGAAACACAGACACGTGTTGCTTTAATGCTGCTGTGATATAGATGTGATGCTGCTGTGATGCTCTATGACGTGGATGTGATGCTGCTGTGATGCTCTATGACGTGGATGTGATGCTGCTGTGATTCTGGATGTGATGTTGATGTAATGTTGATTTGAGGCTGATGTGATGCTGATGTGATGATGTGAGCATGATGTGTGGCTGATGTGATGTTTATGTGATGCTGATGTATGTTGCTGTTGTGCTGCAGAATGGAGATGCTCCGGATGTTGATGGTATTTCGAGAAGGTCGAGAAACCAGTTGTCTCAGTCTAGCAGAAGCAAAAGTTACGCAGAAAGTCAGTCATCAGATGAGAGACATTGGCTCGACTCACCTGTGGACACGGATGACATCACTGTTCATGTCACACCTCCAGTGAGTATCTATCTATCTATCTATCTATCTATCTATCTATCTATCTATCTATCTATCTATCTATCTATCTATCTATCTATCTATCTATCTATCTATCTATCTATCTATCTATCTATCTATCAATTCAATATTGCTTTATTGGCATGACTGTAAAAAATACAATATTGCCAAAGCTTGAAATATATATAGAGATATATAATAACAATGAAAATATCAAAATAATAGAATAAAACCATTATAATAATATAAACTTAAATACACAGTGTAACAAATAAGAACATCTAATATCTGTCTGTCTGTCTGTCTGTCTGTCTGTCTGTCTGTCTGTCTGTCTGTCTGTCTGTCTGTCTGTCTGTCCGTCTGTCTGTCTATCTATCTATTCAATTCAATTCATGTTGCTTTATTGGCATGACATACTTAGATACATATTGCCAAAGCATTGTACATATTGCCAAAGCATTGTACATAGCAGAATAAAAACAAAAAATATATATAATATATATCCATAAATAAACAAAACAAAATACATGTAAAATACATCCATATATATATTTATATAAACATTAATGGTACTACTAATGCAGATGTGTTCACGCTTTACTTCTTAGTTTGAGGCATTTATAAATATGTTGTGCTACCAAAGAGGAAGCAGGTCCTTCCCCGAGTAATATTCTTAATTTGTAATTTTCATGGAGTGACTGGAACTCAGGAATAATCTGCTGTATTTGACTGTACAGTGCGTCTCTTAAGGACGTGTATTTGTCACAGTGGAGGAGAAAGTGTTCCTCCGTCTCAACTGATCCAGATCTACATTCGTTACAGATTCGCTCTTCTTTAGGTAGCCATGTCTTTTTATGTTGTCCTCTTTCTATGGCCAGCTGGTGGTCACTCAGTCTGTAAATGTCTGTGAGTTATATTCCTGACTGAGATCAGATTATCAGCCAGACTGTACTCTCTGTTGAGTTTCAGATAACATTGGAGACGACTTTGGCCTTTGGTTTGTTCTTTCCAATGCTGTATGTATGTCTCCTTCTCTTCATTCATAATTTCTTTGATTCTTACAGGTTTTTCAGGGTTGGTGATATTGAATGCTTTGTAAGTCAGATCTAACACCAATACACAAAGATGACTTTTTTGGGCACTCATTTTTTTGTTTTTAGTGCTTTAAAATGAAGAGAATCTTCAGAATTAGAGTTTAAGTGAATCCAGAACTTTCAAACTCTTTTTTTAATGATTAGATTTAGGGGGAGACGGCCTAACTCCGCTCTGCAGGTGTTATTAGGCGTGTTTGCACATGAAGGATGCTTCTGCAGAACTCTACATGCAGAGCTTCTAAAGGGTTTTTGTGCCAGTCTTTATGGCTGTAGTTACTCGTTGGGTCCCAGATCTTGCTTCCATACAGGGCAATAGGCAGTATGACACTATTGAAAATCTTTTTCCAGATTCTGATGGGGATGTCTATTTTGAATAATTTTGTTCATATGGCGTGCAGTGCCCTGCGGGCTTTTACAATGTTCTAGATTTCTGTTTTTTTTCTGAAGTTCCAATCAAGGCAGTGTTTAGTTAAAATGTCAAGGTTGTTCTGGAGACCTTCTGGTATTTTAGATAGAATTAGCAAGTCGTCTGCATACAGTAAATATTTGACTTCTGTGTCGAATTGTAGTCCTGGACTGTCTGATTGGTCCAGCAGATCGGCCAATTCATTGATATATAGTCGGGCTGAGGCAGCAGCCCTGTCTCACTCCTCGCTGTTGAGAAAAATAGTCTGTCCTTTACCAATTTTTACTGCACATTTATTTTGGTTATACATGTTTTTAATTAAGTCATATATTTTACCCCCTATGCCACTTTGAATGATTTTTATAAAACAATCCATTATGCCAAGTGGAGTCAAAAGCCTTCTTAAAATCTATGACGCATGCAAATATTTTTCCGTCTTTCTTTAGGTGTACATGTTGATTTATTAATGTGTGTAGTGCGTGAATATGGTCAGTGGTTCTATGTTTAGGGAGGAAGCCAATTTGAGATTTGCTGATGACATTGTGCTGCTTTAAGAAAGATGAAATCCAAGAGTTGATTATAGAGCAAAATACTTTTGCCAAATTACTGGTTACACATATCCCTCTGTAGTTATTTGGATCTTTTTATTCTCCACTTTTAAAGATAAGAGAGATGAGTCCTGCGTTCCAGACCTCAGGAAAAACGCCTGAATTAAAAAAGTCAAATTAAAAAGTTTGAGTAGTGCAATCTGAAGGTTTTTTTTTAAATCATCTCTTTTTTTATGTTGTCAGGTCCACAGGACTTCTTACATTTGAGGGATTTCAGTTTTCCACTAAGTTCTTGTTGGGTTATTGGATAATCAAGTGGATTTTAGTTGTTTTTGATACATGATTCAAGAGCGTTAAATTTTTCAAGGACTTTTAACTGGTTGGGATTATTCAGAGGGTCAGTTTGAAGTGTATAGAGCTTCTCAAAATAATCTTTCCAAATTTGACCATCTTGTATGGCTAGTTCTTGTGGCTTTGTATTGTTTAGACTGTTCCAAGTGCTCCAGAACTGACCCTGATCAATTGTGTTTTCCATCTTCTGAAGTGTGTTGTTATAATGATCCAATTTCTTCTGTCTCAGTGTGTTTTTGTATTGTTTCAGAAGTTCTGAGTGCTTTAAGCGTAATTCTGAGTTGACTGGATCTTTGTGTTTTTGATTTGAAGTTAATCGTAGCGCTTGTAGCGTGTAATCGTAGCGTAGTGTGTGTATATATATATATATATATATATATATATATATATATATATATATATATATATATATATATATATATAAAGTTGCTAGTGCAGCAGTGTTTTAATGAGATTAATATTTTTTTTATTTTTTGCTGACTGTCAGAGTGTAAGTTTGCAGATGTGTCTGTCTGCAGGGCTTTAATTCAATCTATTTTTTAAAGTGCTTCACTAAAGGTTTCACTTGATAGCCGTGGCTCTCTGTGTTCCTTTGTTAATCAATACTCACACAGCTGCGTGGCTGCTAATGCATGTGACTTTCCCAGAGGACGAGGGATATATGAAAATATGTCTCAGTGTGCATAATTTCCTGCTGCTGATGCCTGTTCACAACTATCATCTTACATTACATTGTGACATTATTTTACCAAATTATTGGAATGCAAAAAGTATTTATACATTATAGTAATATTTGTAGTAACAACATTTTTGGTATATTGTTTCAGATTATAAGTAGATTTAGACTACTATTTTGATACTGTTTTAGCTGCTTGATTCTTTTATTTGATCCTAATTGCACCTTGTTCAACACGTTTACAATACAAAAGCAGTAATTTTGCATAGAGGCTTCACACATAATTGCCATTATTTTAGGATCATTTTTGGCTAATTTTAGGTTCATTGTTGACATGGTAATGCAATTTAGTCCTCGACCCAGTCCTCGACCTTCGACACACACACCGTGTCGGTGGCTGTTTTAGGGTTTATGCGTG